>NC_092587.1:95535000-96160000 GCF_047663525.1 Anas platyrhynchos | reverse complement strand
ACATAATATAGTCAGTTATAAAACAACATTTGTCAGCAAGTTTTGAAAAACACTAGACAAGGAGTTGCATGGATGAGCGAACCACTGTAAGGAGAATGAACAGCACTGTAGAATCTTAATAGTAAATTAAAATCTGATTAAAATTCAAATAGCTCGTGTTTCTTAAAAGGGGAGAGAGCTGTTTGGAACTTTTGATGTGTATAGTTTTTTCCTAATGTTATTAATTGTATGTGCCCTTTGAAAAGGTGTTTACCAGAGCATAAATGCTCAGTGGTAAGCACAGAGGAGGCCACTGTGATTAAGCATTCTTTTGCTCAAAACAAAACAAAACACCAAAAACACAACACCCTGAAGCATCTCAAGTGTTAGAACATATTGCCGGTCCATCTTTATTAGTACACCACCCTGTGTTAAGCAGCTGTTGTTTTTTGTTTTTTGTTTTTCCTCCTTTTTTCCTTTTTTTTTTTTTTTTTTTTTTCATGATCATGTATGACAGGCTTCTCTGTGTATCATTATATTAGTAATCTAAGGCAAAACAAACACCATTAACTCAAAAATAACCACCAGTACTGTAACTTTTATTTGCTAATAAATATCTTAATAAACAGGCTTACCCCATCTGTAAGACCTGATAATGCCTCTTAGGAAATCATAGAAAAATAAAATACAATAATAATCAGTAACTTGTACTTTGTACAAAAATCTTATTATGTTGCTCAGCAGGTAGCTTTGCCAAACCCCATATTCTTTCTGTAAAGAGATGGCGTATGTAATGCAATTCACCTTAAAAACACCCTAATGTTGAGAGCTGAGCATTCTATTACACTATTAACTTGTAGGCATGCCAGCACGTGAAAATTTACATGGAACATCATATTATCATAGGAATAGAATTTTTAAAAATGATAACACCACTTTTCAGTAAATAAATAACAACTTCACTTATGGAAATTCCCCTTGGGACTGCAGATCAGTATATTAAGCTTTTTATTTTGTGGCTATTCCTACAATATTGTTCTAAACCGGTTAAGAGACAGAAAGAAAAAAATGCACTTGGAGTGTATTTGGGAGTTGTACTATAGGAAGAAAGTCATTCTGAGCAGTGAGGCAGTCCCAGGGGGAAAACAACTATACCAGCTATGAAATGTTCAGTCTCTCAGAATTAGTAGATCTTGCTGTGTGCAGTGCTACGCAAGTTCAGACTAATGAAGATATAACAGTGCCAAGGTTGCTTTTGTGTGAGATGAATGGTGAAGATTTAGTTACAGGTAGTTGTCATTATTCAAATATATCTTGGTGAGAAGAAAAGAAGCAACTGCAAAACAAGTGTTAACAATCTGGGGTCTTCAAAGAAAAGGTGATTTTCAGAGCATTGATAGGGATATGAGATCTGGGCTGAGGCCACGGTTTGTCTGTAAAATAGTTTGCAAGTATTATGATTATACTGTTACTTTTGAAGCCATCTACCTTTAAAGTTTTGACATGGCTGTTTAGATATATAATCTAAAGTGTCTGTCATCAAATAGTTATTCATATATACACATACATTGATACATTTTATGGCTATGCTAGAACAGCAGACTATGAAGAGCAGTCATATTTAGTTGTGTACAATCTAATTTCACAGAAGAGACAGAGATTAAAACCTCTTTAATTCATATACATTTAAAACCAACACACAGAAATAGAGGCTATCCTGAGAAAACATACCATCCACATTATATTCCAAAAGAAAAAAAAAAAAAAAGCTAGTATTTGAAAGGTAATAAAACATTTTTTTTTTTTCCGGCAAGTGATTTTTTTTTTAAATGATGAGAAAATTAAAACAATTAACTCCAACTTGATCAATGAAGGTTGCTTTGCTAGAAAATAAACCACTGCAATTCAGTAAATACGGTTCCACATGATCTTTTTAAGCCTTTTTTTCCTTGGTAAACTGCAGATGTGATCCTGGGGAGTGCAGAGTATCTGCTGTCATTACTGAAGTCAACAGGAGCTGTACCGCACATACCAAACAAGAGTGAGCCCCCTTTGTTAGCCTCTGGGTTTTCAATCGTGGCAGCACCATGTGTGACAAGACTGATACCATACGGGAATTTTGACATTGGACCCAAGGCTCCAGGTAAGAGCAACATATACTGAAGTTCTGACTAAATCCAGTTCCTTCACCAGAGTTAACAAAGAAACAACTTTTCCCACCCTTACCTGAAATAGCCCTCTACCTTGTGAAGAAATGTTGGAAGAAATTGCTGCAAAAGAAATGGTATTAAAAATGATATACTGCCAATTCAAGCCAAACTGTTTCTTCTTCTGGCTGATACAGAATCATGGCCAAAAGTTTAAAAATGTTTGTGTGCCACGTGTTAGGAATTTTAGAGTAGGAGTTTTTTCTTGAAATATGGAATTAACGCAAGAGTCCAGTAAACAGAACCACTAGGAGGACATTATTTATTTAATTTGCTACTGTGCCTTTCATTAACTGGCAAATCTCAAACCTTACACTGCAATGCACTAGAAGTATGAAACAGAGCTTATTCAAAGAGGAAAATAATCAGCTAGAACTGCTATTATGAAGAGGAGGTCATATTGTATAATGTGTTTTTAGGAAGAAAGAGACAAATCCTACAAATAAAGGTTGTATTCTCTGTAAGTTCTGTTTGATAGGGAGGGTAGCTTTATCCTGAATTTCAATCCAGGAGTTTGGGGGATTTTCTAAAGAAAAAAACAAAACACAAAACATTTATATTATGTACTGCAGTATTTCTGTTAGATGTGTAGATCGTTTTAAATACTTATTCCAAACTCAGTGTTGGTAACCCATTCCAGGTAAAACAACAGTGTAGCAAACACTTTTTTTACCTTGCATGTGCCACTTTGAAGGTAACCATAATCTATTTCACCACATCCTTGAGGCAGCAGCATTGTCTTTTAAGGTCAGTTCACCCTCTTTCCCCCTATTAAAGCAGGCCATCCATTCCATGCAAATCTTTAGAAACCCTTGATCCAAAAGCTATTTCAGTTTGTTGATATCTTCTTATGGATTTAACTGATTTTGGATTATGCCCCGAATGACCAAGCTACATCTCAACTCAAAGCTCACAACAAAGAAATTAAAACTAGCAAAAAGTTTAGCAATGGATTTGAATGACAAGACAACATGTGTCCTAATAAATGTTGGTTCTCTAACAACAAATCAACTGTGATAGTAGTGGGATGCAGGAAGGAAGTATTTATTAGGAGAGCTGAATCCTACGTACTGTATGTGTAAGATAGGGCTTCATCCTAATGCCACTGGAGTCAGTAACAAA
This sequence comes from Anas platyrhynchos, assembly GCF_047663525.1. NCBI lineage: Eukaryota > Metazoa > Chordata > Aves > Anseriformes > Anatidae > Anas > Anas platyrhynchos. The sequence continues at coordinate 96,156,692 of NC_092587.1, read as the reverse complement.
GTGATGAATTTTGGTCGCAGCAAGACAGTGCCTATTGACACTGAAACATTTAACTCCTCACACAATTACACCATTGTCCCTGGAGTTACTCAATAAGGAAGTTTATTAAAATCCTTCATCAGAATGTGAAACACCTGGTGTTTTAGAGTAGAACCTTCCCAAGACAAAAATGTAATTGTGTAGTTGCATTTAGTAACTCAAATAATCTATAGATTTGAAACATTAAGTGTATGCCTCTCGACACCCCTCGTAAGGGGGTGTCGAGAGGCAGGAGACCTTTTCTCCATTAACACCCGCGACAGGACCCGCGGGAACGGGGTTAAGCTGAGGCAGGGGAAGTTTAGGCTTGACATCAGGAGGAAGTTCTTCACAGAGAGAGTGGTTGCACACTGGAACAGGCTCCCCAGGGAAGTGGTCACTGCACCGAGCCTGACTGAATTTAAGAAGAGATTGGACTGTGCACTTAGTCACATGGTCTGAAGTTTTGGGTAGACCTGTGCGGTGTTAAGAGTTGGACTTGATGATCCTTAAGGGTCCCTTCCAACTCAGGATATTCTATGATTCTATGATTCTATGATTCTATTTTTTGTCTTTTTTTTTTTTTTTTCCAGCTAATCCTATTGTACATAAAGAAATAGTAAGTAATACAAATCAAAGCATTCAGATTGCTAAAAACACTTGTTTAGCTTTTCCTTTTTGCCTCAGTCATTGTCAAGTGGAGTTCAGTCTACAAAAGAGAAAACTGAAAATTTGGTGTGTAAGCAATTATTAATTAGATATCAGTCCTCTGAAGAAAAATTAGTCCTTCAGTTATGTGTGTAGAAAAGAAAATTGTTGTTTACTGGAAGTTCTAATTTAAATTATGACAATTGTACCTTATTTATTTATTTATTTATTTATTTATTTTCATAAGCTGGACCCTGGAAAACCAGCAAAGAGATTTTTTCTAATCACTGCTGTAGAGAACCATCAGAACGTTATGCTGTGATGATACTATGAAAATGCTCCCTATACAGACTCAGTGGGCACTTTTTCATAATTTACAACCAGAAGTAAATAGTTACATTACAATGCAGATTTCCCCCCAATTTGATTATCCAGGTCCTAGATTCGAGGTTACTTTCTAAACAACTTTCTAAACAACTGAGGCCCCAGGCAGCACACAGTTCATAATACAGACAGCTAGATTTCTTTGTGATTTGTGAGTTATCAGTCACAGGGTTTTGGCTTATCTACTGCTCAACATACATGCTGCTTAGCAGTTCTTCACTGAATTGTCAATAATGAGAAATATCGGTATAAAATATTTTATTAACAAATTTGTAATCAACTTGCTGATATGCATGTTAGAGATGAACATTCCCCAAAACTTGTATGAAGCAGTAGGTCCTCTGATAATATCAACAAATATGCTGGACTCCCAAGTAAACCGTATGTGTTCCTGAAGTTAAAGGACAAAATCACGTTATTTCATGCTGCCTTACAAATATTTTATAGGGGTTTGGATTTGCAAGCACTTTGTGCCTAACTCTTCATGTAAATAGTCCAATTCCTAATCAGCCTTCCTATATGAATTAAGCTGCACAAGCACTGAAATGTTTACAGATTCATGAGTTTCTGAATATGGCACGGTACATACATTATTTCTGGGACACACATATAGTTACTAACTACTCAAGTACTAAGACGCTTAGACATTGGCAAAAAATTTAGACATGGACAAAGCAGAACAACTGTGAAAGCTTGAAATGATTTTGAGACTGAACTCATTAATGTATTTTCCATATCTTCAATGTCATAAATTTGCATTTTTTATTTCAGTTTAATTGCAAAGATATGAAAAATCAGATAATATGCTAAAACTTTCTGGAAGAGAGATGTACGTGGGAAATTACTGCAGCAAAGAAAGGTAAGAGATACTGATATGGAATATTCAAAGAAACATACAAATAGATTTCACTATGTGAATGTGAACTGGTGTTATTTCACATATAAAAGGTGGAATTTTTTTTTAATCTACTCATTTTTTAGCCTCATGTTCTTTCATTAAGAATTTTCTGTTCCTTTCTAAAGTTCAACACATCTTTTTATAGTATACATTGGCATATTATTACTCATATTCCTTTTAAGATTTCCTTCATTTTAACCTCAGTAGAGTCTAAAAATGGCTACTTAAAAGAAAATCACTTAAATACTGTTTAAACTCTTTGGTGACTTCAGCAGAGGGACTCAACTTTTTTATAGCATGGACAACATCTTACTAAGGATGTCAGCTGATGGACACCTCTTTTCCCCTTTATGACTGTTGATAATTTCTGCAGTAATTAGTTGCATGGAAAAAAATCAGTAGAAAAAGATTCAATGTGGTAGTGGCAGAAGGGTCAGCATCAGGTGACCAGACAGTTTTCTGTAAACTAGTTTGAGAAAAGATTTTTTTTTTCTTTATTCCTATGGAGGAAAAGAGAGGCTGTCCATTTCCAGAAAACAAGCCAAGGAAGTTTGGGAGGTACTAGGCAAATAGAGTGCACGCTGCTTAAAATTTTAAAAGCCAATGGAGCAGGTCAACTCCATTATCATTATTGGGAGCTATGTAATTAAGTTGTATATGCTTGAAAAATCTCAGACATTATGATATACATATTTACAATTCTTTATGTACATATCCACACATTTTTTATATCCATTACGTGCTCAACATACGCTAGTCCATAATCTGAGAATCTATATACAACCATAGCACTCATGGATGAGCAGCGTGTGCTACTAAATATGGTATATGATGGCAGAAGATATTTGTGAACTCTGAATACATGCAACTGTCTTGTGCAAGTTTTTTTTTTTTTTTTTTTTAGAGTTCCTTGGCACAATATGGACAGTTCTTTTTCGCCATGTTCTAGGCTTTTTCCTTTTTTCCTTTTCAGTGCTGATTCATTTGTCTCTCCAGGAGATTTCAAGATCACTGTCATACTGTGTTAGCTCAGCCTAACAGATCTTTCTCTTACTCTCAAAATATTACAATAGTACTGTTAACAAAGGAAGAAAAATAGATTATCTTTGCCATTTATTCAGGAAAGATCAATTACAGTTGGTGAGCAAGGGTATTCTTGAAGAAAACAGTTTAACAGAACACAGTGCTCTTCAACCATGGGCAAATGCTATGATAAATGAAGTATCTCTATTTTAATACTTTTCCTAGAAGGTGCAATAGACTAAAGCCTTTTTACGGTTATTCTGGCTTTTGTTACTCTAAGAGATGTGTTGGACTGAATTAGAAGTGAGCCCTCCTTCCCCTTACATGCAGAACATATGCTGAGACAGACAGCCCATGAAGGAGTAGTTACAGGTATCCCGTGTTCATAAAGAGAAATTCTCGGCTGCCTGGATGTTCCCTGCAGAATCACTTCATCCGCTGAGTTGCAATACCTAAATACAGGCTTAAATTTGCAGTGGGGCCAGCTCAAATTCAGTGACTGGCCTTAACTACAAGTTAAAGTACATTCTATGCTGCTTTACCTTGGTGTTTGACACAGTCCCATGGGGTTGTTCTAACATCAAAATTGCTGTGGTAAATACACTCTTATTAGGCACCTCCACAGTCCCAGCTGTTCCACATAGTAAATCTGCTGCATCTGAATAAAGGGCATCTGTACATTACTTATGACACACATTTGGGCCATGCATCAATCTGCATTGAAAATGAATTTAATCGAGCCCATGCTTAGGTTTATCATATCGATAAAAATGGAAAATGGATAGTCAGTCTTAAATTACAAAAAACAAAGTACTATTGTCTATGAGTCCCATATCAGAATAAACTAGCTAATACTTAATACAACTTCAGATGCAGAATGCTTTGTCAAGAGCAATTAAGTTATTTGAATTCATTGTTTACCGTCCCTTTTGCAGTTACAGGATTGCCTGATCCTGATGTATTAAACCACAGCATGCACCTAAGCTTTTATTAGACAGGTACTGAATTTATATTCATGGGAAACAAAAAGGTTACTTAGGTTTAAGAAAAATTTAAATTACATGGCTCAATTCTCTCCCATAGAGTCCCATTGCTTCTCAGTAATTCCAAAGAGTATGCAAACAGCTCATGGGCAAAGTCTACTAAATCTGCTGTTATTTGTTTAATTTTAACACCAGCATTACAGATGAGGTCCTCTCTTTTTCAAAGGTTCAGCACAAGGACTAAATACAGTCAATGCATGAGATTCATCTGACTAAACACAGATGCCTGTATATGAGCTAGTCATTCTGGTCTCAGATGCTTCTCTGGCACAATTCACCTCACCCAAAAGTAAATAACTACGTTTGTCAGATGACATTTTCAGTATGTGAATACTACAAGGCCCATCTCTCTTCATTAAAATGGAACCTCAGATGAGTAGCTCAAATGCAGACCTCCAAAATTAGGTGGTAACAATTCCCCTCAACAGGTCCCAGGGCTCTGACTGACACATGAAGATGGCCTGAGTAAGGATGACTGGCATGGTTTCCATGTTAGATGACTGCCCCTCTAGGCTACATGAACATTCAAGTTTCTTGTCAGTCAAATTTGGAAGCACTGTGGCTGGCATGTGATGGACAGCTGGGGCCGTGCCCTCATTGACCAAGAGACGCTAATCCAGTTCTCCTGTTCAGCAGTCAAGGCCCTCACTTAAGCTATCTTTTGTAGGCTTAAGTGGTACACAGGTAGTGGTAACAGTACAAATAGATGGAGTTTGTTCTTGATAAATATCAGATCTGTGAGAAAAACCTACACATGGATATTATTTTATAATTAGAAATAACTAACTTGGAACTATTTCCTTATGTCCACATTTGGCACCCCCCCATTCCCTTTTTAAATTTTTTTGGGCTTGCACATCATGCACATTTTATTTTGTGAAACTTCAACAAGTACTTTTACTCATGAAGCACTATGCAACGTTGGCCAGATTTTCAAAACCAGCATACTAGACTTGCTTGAATTTGTTAAGTTTAAACTGTAACTGCACACTGCAATATGCAGGATAACTAAATAGAGTAATATTCACCTGAAGAAAGTATCCCCTTCAAAAAAAAAAAAAAAAGTAACTTGAATTTCACATATACATTTGTGGCTTACACAGGATTGGGCTCGCATTTGAGAAACACCACCTGTTTTTTTTTTCTTGGATTTTTTCGTTTGCCTTTGTTTTTAAATGAACAAAAAGACACTTAGACATAATAGTAGCACTTCTCTTTGTGCTGAATAACACGGAAGAGTAGGCTTGAAAGCATAAAAAGAGCGAATAAAATATTTCCAAAATGGAGCAAATGTAAATCTGATCAAAGTAACTACTATAAAAATGTCATATTGCACCTCCACAACAACAGAAACAAAAGCCATATGAACCCACAAAATCCTGGATGTACAATGTTTGTAATAAGTCTCCTCACCAAAAGAATCCCTTCTTTCCTTTCTGGTTACCCAAACTCTTGTTTATATAAAAAATATATCTGATTAATAAATGCTTTTATATTGTTATTATATTTTTTTTTCTATTGAAAATATATTTTCAGTAGTGTGATAAGTTTGGAAATTAATTTCCATGAAATATATCCAGGTTGCGTGCATGCAGCATACTGCTTTGCATACACACAACCAGGAATGAATAAATGTGCAAAGGAGAATTTAAAAGTGCATGCATATGGTCTGCATTAGTTATGAGTAATTTTGAAACCCCATTGACAAATAACAGAATCATACCTCCTCAGTAATACGTTTACATGTGAGAGAGGCTCCTTCCATAGATGTCACGTTGTTGGCCATGAAAGCAATGACAAGTAAAATGGAAAACAATAAGAAAGGAAAAAATATGAAAGGAAAAGCGAGTTTTAGATTACTCTGTAATGTTACTGTTTTTTTAAAAGGTTTCAGGTAAGTATGATTTTCTTTAAGGGAACCCTTCATAACAACAACACAAAAATTCAAATGTAGAATTGGGGCAGAATTTTTCAAGTGACAGTCACAGATAAGAACAATTTTTTTTTTCTCCACTAAAGGCCTGTGATCCTGCAAAACACACATGCTAGACAGTCCTAAGTGGGACTACTCATGCTGATAAAATTACCTTTGTGGCCAGTATAAGACTGGTAGTGCCCTTCTCTAAAACATGTTTACCAAGTTGGCATTGTAGAACACTGGTGAATCCTTATCTTTAGAAAACTTGTTCCTCAGTTGAATCTATTTATTTTATTTTATTTTAATGGAAGAAAGGAAAATTTACTCAGTTCACTATTGTTATCCCATGTAAATTAAGGAAGTTATTCCAAAACAAAGTAACAACAGTGAATCAGGCCTAGCACGTCCTACTCCGTGAACCAGTTGGAAGCATAATCTTTTGAGTTGCTTTCTGCTTTTCCTTCTTGCTACTGGTATATATCAGCAGCCTTTTCAAGAGTCAGGAAATACAATTTGATTTACAATCTGTAAATTAAGCAGTAAATATTATTATGATTGCATAAAGTAGTTAGTTCATTTTGATTTACATATATATTATTACTAATTACTCAAATGCACAATTTAACTGAAAATTTGTAATGCTTAAGTATATTGAAATGCCACATAACTTAAGAATGTCCTCCAAACCATGTATAAATTAACAAAAGCATCTGCACTCCATTTACATGTGACATGCATGTAGATCTGTGTGTGACTTCTCCAGCTTGCAGACATGTGCTCATGTCCCAGGCTCTTACTAGCACGTATCCCATGCAAAATTTTGGAAACGTAGCCCAGCACGAGTGTGTTAATTGTCTGATTAAAACATGAAATCTGTAAGTCTTAGAGAGGTACAAATATTATGTTAGGCCTTTGCAGCCATTTTCTTGCATGTAAATATGGCTATTGAAGAGTTCTAAAGGTAATTATCTTCGATGTCATTTAGGTATTTGTACTAAATGAAGATCTGGCCCATGGTAACCAGAACTCCATTTCAGCAGAGTCCGCTTTTCACTTCTAAAAGCAGTTAGAAGTAGACTCAAGGCAACATATTATTACACTGCTGTCCTATGTCTCCTTTTCTGCCTACGTACAATATAATCAAATACCACAAAGTGTAACTTCCAGCATTAGCCTGTGGCTGTACCACTGCCCTCTATTGGATGATGCTACAGCTGATCTGCTCCTATGGGATAAGGCATATTGCCCCACTGATGGCTGACCCTCTAAGGTCTACTGCCATGTTGAGTTCAAGTTGTGGAGGCCTGCATTTTTGGAACAGAAAACTTTCTGAAGTCTATGTGGCCACAACATAGCTGAAAAACATGCTTTACACGTGGTTATGGAAATATTACAATCAGTTTTCTGGTGACAATTTGCCACAGAGTAGAAGCAAATGCTGAGTATTAAAAAAGGTTTAGGGTGGTGAAGAATACAAAAGATGAATAAATTTTCCAACCTAATCTAAAATTTAAAGCATAAAAAGTGTCGAGTGCTAAAGTAATTCAGAATCAAGGACCTGAAGATTTCAGGCAGATTTCTCTCACAATCCTCCCAATTATCTACACAATGAAAACTCGCTATATAAAATCATCAGTCATTTCTGCAAACAATACTAGCGTTTTGAGGCACCGGCTTACCAGCATTTAAACTATTATAAAGTAATATAACGATAAGACCCATACATTTGGATTTAATTAAGAGATAAAATAAGAGATAAATAAATATTTATGTGAAACTTCTTGATTGCACATTTGGTATTGGAAGTTACATGGTCACAGAACATGAAAGAAGTCAAATACGTTTTGATCTACCAGCAAACTCTAAATACATCGATAAAGAAGCCACACCAGGCCAAATAGATTACTACTTTCAAGTGAGTTCATGAAAGTTTCCCAAATACTGTTATACAAAGTTACACATCCATGCTGAGTTATTCATCAATGTGTAGCAAGAGTCTTGCAGTAGGCCAGGATTTTATTGGCAGATAACTGACGGAGGAACTATGCAGTGTGATTAAAAATTCCAGTTTGGAAGCATTAACATAGAAGTACTTTTAGAGTCTAACCAGGAGACTGCAGTTCTTGAAGTTGGGAAGAGCAGAAGGGAAGAATGAGAATATTTTCCATTTTAGAAATGCTGAGGCACAAAACACAGTTGATTCCAGTACTTTCATACATGAAATCCTTTCTCCTGTATGTGCATCATGTGTAACCGCAAAGTCTGTAAACTGCTGACTATTCGTCTCTGGTGTCCAATGAGTACAACTCCAATTCTTCTAATGTCACTGCAAGATAAAAAGTTTCATCTTGGATGCAAGTATATAAAAACTCTTGTCCCCAAAGAATATAAACATAGGACAAGTTGCTCTGCTTAAGGACACTTTACTTTCCTGAGTGACAAACAGGGGACAAACAAGAATGCTGCAGATGTTCAAGTTTTCTGCATTTGTCAATTCCAAATTAAAAGGAAAAAAAAAAAAAAGTGCCATTTAAGAATTTCCCTCCCAGTTTTCCTTCATCTCATCCACCCTCCATCCCAGAGCAGGTGGCACACCTGCAGAGCCTGACTGTCGGGAATGAAGTCACCAGCCCTTAGCATCCAGCACAAGCCACCAGTTTGGCTGTCATCTAAACACCACCTGCAATACACTGAGAAAGATTACAGAGGTAGTGAGGGCAGGAAGCTCCAGTTACGCCCTGTCAATTGTACTAACCCCACAATTGGACATGGCATTGACATTGCATGTTTAGATATTCTCAAACATTGTTTTACAATTATAGCTAGTAAAGGATCTCATGGGTTGAGGCATGACCCTTATGAGTTTCACATTTGCAGTTCAAGATACCTGGCTCTATCCTGCAGATGAAGAGCCACTAGATAGCAGCAACTATTATGTACTTAGCCTTAACATCCACATGGGGGATAATATACAACACTTAAGATCAGCAGGGACTATGCAAAAATATTGAGCATCGTAGAAGCCTAAAAGAAGCAGCAAGGAGAATAAACCTTTGCAGGTGGGGTGGTGGTTAGAAATGCGGGAACAATGCATAGCATGTATCAAGAAAGGCCTAATAAAACTCAGAAAGAAGGTAGCAGGCTAAGGGTCAGAAAGGTTATCTGAAGAAAGAAGGAATCCTTCATATATCTGAAGTGTTATCTGAAAGAGGAAAGTAGAAAGGACGATAACCTTAAACAGATTATCAGTAAAAACACCGCAAGGCAGACAAAACAGAGCTTGAGGAACAACCAGCCAAAGGCACTTTAAAATAAAGTTCATAATAAAACTTTCTGTAAACTCATGGAGTAAAAGAAGCCAGTCAGCATGTCCATAGAGTCTAATTTTAATTGGGGTATAAAAGAGCACTGGAAGACTGGCCACTAAACTATTATTTGTGTTGACATTACCGTGGAAGAGATTGACTCACAGAGCCAGTTATGGGGGACTTGTCAGAGTACCTGTCTGAAGTAGAAGTGACTGTCAGAAACATTATGGGACAAACTGAAAAAAAACAAGCAGCATCTTCAGAACAAGACTGTACTTAGTCAAGAATTTTAAAGGATCTCAAGGATAAAATAGTGTAAATACTGATAGGGATGTGAGAGAGAGAGATATAAGCTCATTCCATTTGCTTAAACATTTCTTCGTGCCTGAGGCATGGAGAGTGGTGACAGACAAAATAAAAAGCTTCCAGAGGAGATCTGAGGAACTGCAGACTTGTGAACCTGTAGTCATTAAAGGGAAGAATAGAAACTATAATAAGGAATAAAATTAGTAGATGCCTGGATAAATGATTTACTTGAAGAGTCGCTACGGCTTTTGCAAAGAAAAGTCCTGTTTTATAAAGTTAATTGCTTCCTATGGAGGAGTCAGCATGCATATGGATGAAGGTGATCCACTTGATACACTCTACTTGGATTTCCAAAAGGAATTAGAGAAAGTTCCTCATCAAAAGTTTATAGAGAAAATGAGCTATGTCATAAGAAAGTCTTCCCATGAATAAATAACTGGTTAAAAGATAGGAGGTTAAGAGCAAATTGTCAGTTTTTACAATGGAGTCATCAGTGAAAATCTGCAGGGACCTATGCTGGGATAATGATGAACATTACCGCTCGACAAATTGGTAAATGGTCTGGAAAAACAGGTGAGCAAAGAGGTGAAAAAGTCAGTTGCTGAGACTGAATTATTCAAGGTAGCCAGGGAAAGGGCCAGCTGTGAAGGGTTCTAGAAAGATCTTCTAAGACTGACTGTGCCATAAAACAGTAGATGAAATTCTGTGTAGGTGAACATGAAGTGATACACATGGTAGAAAACCAGTTCTAACTTCATGTGTAAAATTCCTGAATCTAAACTGACAACTACAACTACCATTGTTAACACAGGTAAGTCCCAGCATCACATAAAAGATCAGGAATGAATGCAAAGGGAATGGAGAGCAACACAGCTCTCATAGCAATATCATTATACTTCCATATTAATCCATAGTTTGTCCAAATCCGTGTTTTCACTTACAAAACGTAATGAAATTGAAAGTGGCTGAAAAAGGCAGAAAGTATGGAACAAATTCCATGTGAAGAATCACTTGGGCTTGACGATGTTCACAGCCAAGTAAGAAAACATTTTGCCACTGATTCCAGTGGTCTACATCAAAACTGATTACCCAGGAAACATTTAAGGATGCTCATTGCCTAAGCTTTGCTAGTGTGTGGCATGGTCAGAGAATGAACCTCCCATTATCTAATCATACCTTTATCTTTCATTGTTTTGGTAAAAGCTGTATTTATCTTTATTTGTCTTTTAATAGGTTAGGTATGAAAGGAAACGAAAGCAGTATTCCACACATCACAATAATTATGTCACTGCAGCAGCCAGACAAATTCAGATTAGTCACTACAGGAACAGTAGATTACATACTTACTCAATGCTCATTCTTGAAACCATATCCAAAGTTGTGAAACCTGCTGCCATGAAGTTATTTTTATACTGACCCATTTTTATGGAGTCCAGCCAATCGCTAACTGAAACAAACAAAGGATATTCTGGAACTTCACCAGGTGAATCTGGCATTCTGTAGAAACAAAATGCAAAGGTCACCAAACCAATATAAAATATGATGCTTGGTTTACTCAGGTAGACATTATTTTTAATAAAAGGCAGAAAGAATGAATGGGAACCCTGAGATGTAAAGGTCAGTTCTTAACTGAGGTTTTCTTTAACCCTTTGTCTAAAGCTTACAAATCATGTTAGTGTGCGCTTCTTAAACAACACATTTTTTGGAAAGCACTGCAACTTAGTAACAAAAAGGAACACACCTATGCCACTGTTCTTATTGTTACTACAGTGTTTGTTTGCAATTCTTACATGTTCAGGATGGTAATTGTTTGTAAATACAGTAGCTGAAGTAGGGAGAAAACAAAATTTAATGTGAGATGCAATTTAATAATATTAACATACAGCAAGATGATTTTTACATTTTTCTGTAAAGTTATACTAATGGCTCCTTATTGCTATACCATTATGCAATGTGAACACTGTAGCAGCTACAAAACTAAACCTAAAAAAGCAAGAACATTTTATATCTTTGCTTTTACACAGAACTATATAGCGTAGCAAATAAAAATGAAGGAGCTAATTTAGTTGAGTTTCTGTTTTGCTTCTTTTCCCTGTTGCAACTGAAATGGAAAGATGGAAAAAAAAAAACAATCAGGGGACGTGTATGTCCCATAGTTCACTGTGCACCATGCTGGTGAGGGCTCAAAACTTCCACAGACCTTGTACGTTTTGTGTGGAGAAACTGTAGCAACAGAATGCAAAAAAACATACAGCTATGTATAAAAGGTTTATAGTAGCCTTTAGAAGGAAGATATACTTTATTCTCTCTCTCTCTGTCTCTCTCTCTCTCTATATATATATTTTTTTTTTCAGCTAAAGCCAACTAACATTGAGTGATGGAATATAACTTACATATAACGTAGGAGGCAGCACACCCTAGTACCTTAATGTGGAGTTTCAACCACACATCTGAATACATTAAATGCATGGATTTTCATTCATATCATCAGAATTATGCAGAGAGAAAATCTGGAGAACCCTGTCAGGTACAAGGCTAGATTACAGACCTACAGAGGTCCCTTCCAATCTGATTTATTCTATAATTTTACAATTCCTACAGCATAACTGCTGATCTTTTAAATTAATAGTAACACAGAAAGTATTCAGATTAACTGCATCAAGCACTTCCAAATTAATGGAACAAACTTTCCCAAACAGGTGAGCACAATAAAAGATCAACTGCCCAAGTCTTAAAATGTGAGAATCTTACGTAACGTTTAAAAAAAATAAGAAATGCATCACTCTGATGCTAAATGAAGTGACCCATGTACAAGTATCAAGCGATATGCATATATTTACATGCACACACACATATATGTAAAGCAACAGGCCACTAAATCTTGTGCATGGACATTAAATTCCACAAGCCACTCTAGTCTGTGGTAGGTAGAATGGCTGTTGCCTACTAGGTATTCCTAGAAACCACTCCCTTCATAGCACGATACCAACCTCAGTCTTTTCCATATCTCTCATCCCTTCTCCAAATACTATCACGAATCTTTTATGCCACTGAAGGTCTTAGCAAGACTTACCTGGGCACTGAGAATCCCTTATAAGCCATGGGGATCTCTGAGAAAAGACATTTATCTTAAGGTGTATTTCAAATACTGAGGTCAGTGAGGCTGCCTGTAAGTTCACTCATTTCAGCTGCTACCCAGGCACAGATTAGATTACTAAACTTGCAAAAGTTGAAAAGTGTTCAACTATGGCCTTTCCTCTCCTGTGGTTGCATTCGTTTGTGTAATGATTACCAGAAAAAGCTCTGGACAACACTATCATAAATTTGCTGTGCAATGGTAACAGTCTAATCTCTGTTTGGTCACCAGTGCCATTCTTCTGCAGGTAAGTTTCTGCAAGAAGTTACTCCAAGGCACTTCAGAAACTGCTCGAGCACTGTCAGATGGAGGCAGAGGGTACTAAATGGAGAAGGAAAAAAACAAAAAACAAACAACAAACAAACCTACAACGAGAAAAACACTTAGGAAAAGCACCAAAAAAATGAACAAAAACTCCCAAAGATTAAAGATAGAAAGTGAACAGAGCTCATAAAAATAAAAGAAAGAAAATTGCCCAATGTGATTTTCATGGCTTGGGAAAAAAGTCCTTTTGCAACAGTGCATCAAGAATGAAACAAACCTCAGAAGGGGCTCAAAATTATTTGAAACCCTCATAACACTGTCAATTCAGAACTTTGCCACTCTCTCCCACTCCTACCTCATACTCTAAAACATCTAATGATGGCCACCATGGCATATTCAAGGGGAAAGTGCTGAAAAGGTTCTTACACAAGTACATCCTCCACTAGGGTGTGAAGTGTGCTTGGATTGCGAATCAGTTTGTCTAGGAAGCTGACGATATCACTAAATTTTGGACGGTGGTTCCTCTCCTTTTGCCAGCAGTGAAGCATTAGTTGGTGAAGAGAAGCTGGGCAGCCCATGGGAGCTGGAAGCCTGTAACCTTCTTCAATGGACAGGATAACCTGAAGAAATACAATGTATATGATTACAGGGCATTACAGTTAAATGCTGAAGAGACCATAAAATTGAAAATTAGAAACCAGTGATAACACTTAAGGGTACAGCCACCCTTGCTTTATGAATTGATGGAGCTTCACTCAGAAAATCAAAGCTAGCAGGAGTGTGACTGATGCTCTCTGTAGGTGGGCTCAAACAGAGCATCAGTCACAAAAGTACATCCCATGATGCATGTGAAATATTTTTTTGGGATACGAGTGGGCTCTTTTTTAGACTCTGAACATCCAAGAAATGAGGGGGAAAGAACTAGTAAACATCACTTGTCTTTTTCTTCCACCTGATGGTTGATGTTATACTGAATGGAGTCATAGGGCCGTAAAACTAACCTCAAATTGCCTTTGCATACTGGGATGCTCTAATATTTGCATCCTGACAACATGTTGCACTACAAATGCACATTGGAGCATCCCACAAATTTGCTTGCTGATCATATGCTTCTACTGATCTTAGAGTACAACTAATTCAGTCAACGTCTCACACAGAGTTACAGCAAAGCACAACATTATTTTGCACAGCCTTTCTCAAAAAACCCGAACATCTAAGCTGTTTACAATAAATAAAATAAAACAAAACAAGATAAAATAAAAATAATATAAAATTTTGGTTTATATTGTATACCCTAAAGTATGTAAAACTTTCAGATTCAGTAGATGTGGGAAAACATTGGATTTAGAAAGAAACTGATTTGATGTTATAGATAAAGGACATGCATGAAAAATTACATTTGATCGGAAGCTTATTTTTGGTAACACTGATAATAAATAGTATTGTCTGAAATGATCTTAACAGCATGATAGAAGTAGCAAAACTAGCTAAGGTCCATGAAAATTTGGCAGGATTTTCTACGTAAGTTTGAAAACCAAGAGGAAAGCTCACTAGATTCTGCAATGAATGATGGTAGCAGTGGGGATGTTGACAGAAATGACAGAATTGTGCTTTCTTGTATGTAAAAGAATGGAAAGATAATATACAGTTGATCAAAAACAAAGCTAGGAAAAAAGCAACCCTACCACACACATATAATCCTTCCACAGAAAAATCCAAGTAATGCTAAATGTTCTTTAAAGTACACCTGACTGTACACAATATTTATAATAATACAGCACACTTAGGAGAAACATACCTACTGCATTTATACCCACTCTGCTTTAAGGAGACATTTATCATTTTCACGCAGATGTATGTACATGCTGCAGACATATTAATGCAGCTGGAAGGGGGTACATTAAGCTATTTACAACAAATCAATGTTTTATAGCACTAGCTGTAGCTTCAATATATTCAGTCTCATTATCCTGGAATATATCCTCCTTTTTTTTTTTTTTTTTTTTTTTTTAATTCTGAATTAATGTTGTTGGCTCTGTTTAGCAATGCCTAATGCTTATGCTGCAAGCATTATGCAAATAAATAACAGTAATGAAGCCACATTAGGACCTCAGCTCCCCTTTATGGCATGGCAGGGAACGGAACAAGAATCTTGTTACTGTACACAGCGGGGTGCCTGGGTTTTCTAAAATGAGGTGACTTGATCCTACAGTATACAGCCCCCTTGCACCCTGGCAGAAACACATATGCATGAAAAATGTGTTTCAACACCACGGGGAATTGGATTTCTATGAGTAAGTTTCAAAGCCATCAGTGGCAGCACTGAGGAAGACAGGCCACCCAAAAGGCAGTATAATTTGCCACGGAGATCTCTGAGTTTTATGCACCTGTGAGTACCGACAGGTCGCATGCATACAGATGGGGCTAGCCACGCACATATGGCCGTGACATCTACCGGTAAATTATAGGTCAGTATGGTAACACTTCCACCTGCCTTCCTGGATACTTATCTCCCTGGGATTTACTTCAACACTCCAAAGTCTGGGTTGCCAAAAGGGCTGCTCCCAGAAAAAAATACCATCAGGCTACCATCCAAGCCCTTGCCTCCTTACCATGGAATATGCTCTCAGACGCTCCTGTTACAGACTCGGGGTGGGTGAAATTCAATCCCCCATGCACGAAATGTTATTCACAAAACTGCCAATAATCTAGTATCTCGAGCAGTCTGTCAGACGTGGCTTCATAAAACCTAGGTGCTTATTATACTACAGGGTATAGCTGAGGTGTTACTTGTCATTGAAGCTGCAATCTTCCACAGCCCAGAAATGCAGATATCATAGTCTTTACATTTAACTCTACCCATTGCAAATGATGAATTTCTGAAATGTTTTCTGTTTTTAAGGGAGAGGAAAAGCTTCTCTTCTTTTATTGGACATATAGCATTTGCTTGACACAACAATAGAGAGCTGAAGAGGTTTTTCTGAAATAAATTATTCAGGAAAAAAGCAAATGCAGCCACAATTTTGCAGACATTATATTTTCTCTGACACACTCTATTTCATGATGTCTTTGAAAAAGAAGTTATAGCCCATTTTCTTTCCTCTCTTGTTCAAAAGGAACATTTCAGTACAAAGGGAAATGCCAGCTGTTACTGGGATAATTATAATTTCTCATTGATACAAGAATGTTTTAAAAATAAACTGCAAATATTGCTCATTAGTATCCCTGTGAGGCAGGCATTATTTTTAGAGTTGAGGAAGTAGAGTAGATGTGATGAGAGGTGGTGAATACTGCAGTGGGATTTGGGTGTCAAAGGAAGAACCGTATCTTTTAAATTCAGTATTCTTCTCTACTCACTTTTCTACCTGCATATCACCTATTTCTGAACAGAGGAACTAGATATTCAAACAACTAAGAGAATGAGAAGCATTACATTTTTCTGGGTAATATATAAATTATTTAGTATGAAAAGATTATACATTTTAATATATTTTAAATGCTTTTTTCCTCAACAGCTTGAAGGTTGAAGCAGCACCACATTAATCACGAAAGGGGCTAAGTGTCTGTATCTACAAGAAGGATACAGCAAAAGCGCTAGCAATCAGCGTACGTCTTTGCACATTAGCAAATCTATGTCCCATCAAGTTCAGCCTGAAAGAATATGAACATGAGCTTAGTTTCAGTACATACCGAGCCCTAAGTCTGCTAACAAAAAGGCTGATTACTGCTCTCTCGTTCTGGTTTTGTGATGAATGCTTGATGGATGTGAAAAGCAGTAAAACATTCAAATACTCCATACTGCAATCAAACACTGAGAAAAAAAGCTTTAGGTTTCTTTTCAGTGACGAGGATATTTAAAACTCACTAGTAGGTCTTGTGGGTCAGCGTTAAGGTGAATAAAATGGGCAGGGTGTGTTTTTACAAGTAAATCTTTCTGTCAAGTGAGAATATAAAAGATAAGGGAAAGGGAGTATTTTTAAAGTTAACTAATTATTTCTGTGCTCTTAAATGCGTAGGCTTTTATGTTTATCAAGGGGAACATTCTTTTTATATATTTTTGTACACAGATGATATCAATCCCTGGAGTTTATTCAATATATTTTATCATTTTTGTCTGATGTTAGAAGCTGTTGTAAAGGTTGAAGACTAAGTTCATATTAAATATTAATTATACAAAAATATCTGAAAATGGTTATGGACTACTACATACAATTTATATATTCTTTAGTTTAAAAATAATTTCAAATTGGCAAAAAACAGTATCTGAAAATAAAGCTGTAATCTTTCTGATAGTTTCATTATTAACAGTAATATAGACTTTGCTTTTGAAAGCTAACTGACAGGTTTTTTAATGAGACAGAGGCAGAACAAAGCCCAGAGGGATGTTGTCCCTGTGTCCTGCTGACATCTGAAAAATCTACCAGGAGAGAGAGGCAGCTGCTCACACCTCATGGTACAGAGCCAATCCCAGGTGCCTGCCAAGTGTTTTGATATCTCTGGATTCAAAGAAATGTTTTAGGGTAAGTTATTATTACTGGTACAGGAAACTGTCATCAGCGAAAGGACTTTTGTTCTGTTTGCTACAGTAGTTTTCTTGCCTATTGATTACAATACATTAAATATTCTTTTTCTTTTGGAATACTGTAGTTCTGCACCATGCAATAATTTATACAATGGCCTCTAACAGGTGTCCCAGTAGACTTCACTCACAGCTGTTCTACAAACCAAATGCATGGAAAATAAATCTTCCTTTCCTCACACGAACATTAGCAAGCCAGGCTCTTAGCACAATCTGTTCATCAGTACACTAGTTTCCTTGGAAAGTTCAATATCTTAGCTAATGTTTATTAATTAAGCAATAAGACATGACAGACTGTGCGGCAGCCCTAATTAATGGATACCTCTGGTGCCTGCCACACATCTAAGAAGTGCATTAATCAGCACCAACACAGGTCTGAAGTGACTTACCACAATAATAAAATGGTTATTTACTTAAACAAGAACATTTCTCAAAGCTAATAACATTTCAAGCCTCTACGTTATACCGTGTACAGTATTAAAAAATGTATGAGAGACATTTTCAAACTCAGTTGCCTAAAGTTCAGCTTCCAAATCCCTGCTTGGGAATATGAATAGAGGATGCCTGATCTGCAAAGGTGTTGAGTGTCTCTGGCTTGCACTGCCCCGGTGGATACATATGAACAGCTGCAGTCTGAAAATCAGATGGGGCTTATTTAGGTGACAGGCATCAGCTTTACACTTCTCTTTGCATGAGCTTGGACACTTTGCTACCTGTGCAGGTTTCTCGTGCTTTTATTTCTGTGATCGAGGGGTTGCACAGGGGACCCTTGGTAGAAGCAGTCAGCCCCACGGCTCATCTGACTGAAGGTGTGTTCATGAGGCAAGGAGGCACTGAACAATGCTGAACTGTCTTCTACCATTTCATCCTGTTGGGTGGGGACAGGTGTATCATTTGTTACTGTGTTATGCAAGCAATCACAGAATCACACATGTAAGAAGCAAATGTCTAACTGACAGCTGCTGCCACTAAAAACACGACTTAGCATGGTCTAAAAAGTGAACTAATTTCCCAAAATAATAAGAACAGCAATTTACAAGATGGTATGTGAAAAAATACTCCAGACCTGTCGAGTTTATATGTGGAAAACTATTTCTTGTGCTCTACAAAAACCCACCCTGTTCTGTAAGTGTTTTATCACTAACTAGAGCTGAGTTTTATTAAGACCAAAACACAACGTCCAGAAAATAAATTCTTGTGATGTTAATGGTGCCAGATATTTTGCTGCTGCAGAACCTGTAACTATACATATGTCTTATTGATGACTGTTTGCATAATATGTCTTTTATGAACTTGTTTAGTGCATGCCTTTCTGTTACTTCCTCTGCCATGTGTACAGTGTCAATGACCTTTGGGAAAATCCTATTATTTCTGCAAAGTAAGCTCATGTGAATTCAAGGTAACTGACTGTACTAAAACATATGTCCCAAAATCCAGCAAAGTAGACTTTACAATATGCCTAATAACTTGAAAATTCCCAATGACATTTAGAGTCACTAAACATACTTAGAAGGTCACAGGTACTTGCTGTTAACATTTCAGCAGTGAAAGCCTGTGGGCAGGGCTCTGGAGAGAGAGTCCTTTGTGCTATGCTTTGGTGAACTGCAGGGAGAGCTCTCAGGAGTCCACATCATTAACATAAGCAGCATCCATAAGGCCCACATCATTATTCTGTGCTAACAGATACTTATATTTTGGACATACAAGTGATTAAATGTTATCCTCCTGCTGAAGCAGCATATTTAATATGCCCTAAATGGAGGGGGTCACTAATGAATTGTTGCTGCTGGCATAGTCTTGAATATATACTTTGTAGGTTCTGATAGAGAGAAATAGGATAGGCTGGAAGCCTGCTTCAAAGAAAGGGAGACAGGTAGAATAAATTTCTTTGTTGTGTAAGACTCTAGCCTGGCCACTTGGACACTACGTAAGGGTCCTACAAGTCATTCAAACCCTTCTACCAAGAGGTGAAGAGTGGGGCCAGACAGACTTGACAAAGTCTCCCTCTCTCTCCCTCGCCATTCCCAGTTGGCAGGAACATCAGTGAAAGACTCAAGGGCTGGGCTGGTGATGGATCCAGTGTGAAGAGAAGTATTGTGATTACAGAAGTAAAAGAAACAGTGGTATCTGGCCTTCTCATACAAAGCTAACCCAAGACCCGATGAAATCACTCACAACTGGAATAGAGACTGAAATTCCCCATGTGGTAGCACAAGATCGTGTGACAGTGAGACACGAGGATGCAGCAGAACAGCATCCTCTTCCTCACACCTCTGCAAGTTGCAGTCACTCACAGCCACCCCTCATCCAGAGCTAGATAAGCGGAGTGGCCAGATGAGGGATGGAGACAGACTTATGGGGAGGTGACACTGCAGCTGGAAGCACTGGCTGCAAGGCACTGCACAGAAGCCAGGCACCACGGCACGACTGACTTTGTATTTCTGGCTTCATTAATCTCAAAAAAAAACATGAACAGGGTGCTTCAGAGGGAAGTGTGAAGTGAAATATCAATTACATGGTGAGGAAATCTAGGCAAAAGACTGCTGCCCATGATACGTCCAGAGGCAAGAGCAGAAAGGACCATGAGCCATTTTTGTATTTGTGCACAGTCCCTTGACCAGGCAGGATTAACTGGGTTGGAAGAGAAAAAGCAACTGCCCAGTGAGCCTCACTTGTAAAGCCACATGTGGACATTTCACCTACTGCTCAGGGACTGCTGAGTGGACAAGAGGCAGGGGGCACAAACTGAAAAACATGAAATTCCATCAAAACGTGAGAAAATCCTTTTCTGCTGTGATGGTGACTGAGAACTGGCGCAGGCTGTCCTGAGAGCTTGAGGAGTCTCCCTCTTTGGGGATGCTCCAGGAGGGAGATGGTCCTGAGCAAACTGCTTTAGCTGACCCCGCTTGAGCAAGGGGTGTCGGACAAGACAGTCTTGAAAGGCCCCTCAACCTCTGCTGTTCGTGATACGTTAATGCCTTTTTCTCAGTTTCATGTTCTGTTCCTCTCACCTTAACAGAAGGCTCATGGTGCCAACCATTGCATCTGTTAGTTTGGGAAGGCAGAAAATGTGAGGATAGACATGCATTTGGATACAAGCTGATTGCATGCAATGTAGAGTAATCAGGTTTTGCAACAGCACATGAATGATGAACAAGCTGATATTGCCTTGGCTGTGTTTAGCTTTGCTTCTGAATGGAAGAATAGCTCAAAAATAGAACCCTCTGTTATTTCAAGGCTGTAAGAGACAGCCAAACTCTTTAGCTCCTATGAGCTCCTAAACACCACATCTTACAATGTGGCAATTTAAGGAAAACAATGACAGTTTGCCATAAATTAGTGTTTGTATGCTGTGGCAGTTCAGGAACTGATAAGTGCTTCTCAGTTCAGGCAAGGAAACAGCTGGTTGTTAGCCTGCGTTGGCCCACTCATCCTCTTTTATTAACTTTGAACCTACTGGCCCACTTCAATCAAATTAAACAAGTTGTGTTAAAATCAGCAGCTGGGAAGAATAAAAGGTTTGCTGTTGATATATTTGATTGCACAAAACAGAGACTTAAATATGTGAGAAATGTATACACAGAATCACACACTGTGCCCCAGGGAAAAGTAGGCTTAATTCAGTCATCTAAGTATAGGTGTTTAATTTTAGACTTCCTTAAGTATCCTGCCTGGTTTTCAGTTATTGTTCTTCAAGGACTTGGGTCTCCTGTATGTGCTGCATCAGATGCATGTGGAGATCTTAGTCACTCTAGGCAATCCGAAATGCTAATGGATTACTAGCTATGGAAAACAAAATTGAGCCTACTGGGCATATCTGCTTATTTCAACAATAGATGTGGTGTGATTAGAGTTCAGACAGTACCAAAATAACGTCTCTGCTAAGGAAAAAGGTCCATCTCAGCTCAGTGGTTGCCTGTGGTCTTCAGATGGACAACCAGCTGCCACTGCCTGGTCTATCAACTGGTGTGTAGCTCAAAACCAGGCACAGCATGTACTGTCCCATACCAGCTGTTAACTGAGGAGCAGAGTAGGGAGCTGGGCTGCTGTCTGGTAGATGTGTGGAGAGGGGGTGGAGGCTGTGGGTATTGTTAGGGGAGAATGATGTACAGGGGAGGTGATCTTATTCCAAAGGGTAAACTCACAAGAGAAACGTTGGAGAACAGTAGGATATGTACAAGAGAGTACAAATCCAAAGGAAATAAGGCTTTATTAGTATTAGTTCTTTAGTTCTGATCTTTTTTTTTTTTTAACACTCTGAAATGATGTTTTTCTAATGAAAATCTTTTTCAGATCCTTATCCCCAAATGACTGATCAGCCTTAACAAGCAACCAGACTTGAACAGTTGGATAACTTAGCAACAATACAAAAATGGGCATTTGGGAAAAGTCTTGTCAACTCTTCAGAACCAGTGCAGAGGTATTCTAGACACACAGAGAGGTTAAGATGAGTTGGCAGTTATTCTTCATTTTCACATAGAGGTTGATGGCTGGTGGGAAGACTGACTATGCCAGCTTGAGCTGTGATGGGGACGCATCAAATAACAGAGTGAAAATGTAGCTGCGGTGGAAAAAAAGGCACTCCTCCCTTGCTATGCTACATTTCCTAGGACAAGCCTTTGATGTTACTATATGTAAATGTGTGTTTTAATTGGGAAAGCTTATTTGGCCACGTGCTTTGTAAAAATATGTCAAAGAACAGCATTACTTTGTTAAGAGGGAGGACTATTGTCCTGCACCATGGTTAAGCCTACAGGTGGTCTTTAAGGAAAACAATGTGTTTAATTCTTAAAAGGGGAATTTGCAAATACATTTCTCATGGCAGCTTAACCTTTATTCTTTTAGCATTTATCTGTGTACGCCCATTGAAGGATACTGTCAGACTGTAATGGAGATAATGGGCCAAATTTATCATCAGAATAGTTCCAGTCTTCCTTCCAGTTTTGATTTATAGCTTAACTGAGAACTGCATCAAATTGCATATCTGATGCAGATTCCCAGGGATTTGGATGAAAGCCACATACATCCAGCATCAAAACCTGGCAAGCTGCCTATGACTCTGTAATATGTCTTTAATCCTTGGACGAAGCTAGTCAAGATATTGGTAATAGAGGGCCAAGTCTCCAGGTTGCATAAATTAGCTATTCCATTGAAGTTGATAAGAGTTATGCTGATTTAGATAAGTTCAGGTTGCAGCCTAGAAAGTGAATGAGAAAGCAAAGCAGGGCAGAGAAAGACAACGATTTTCAAGGAACAATTCAACAACGTGCGGAGCAGTCCTATGCAGTACTTACATCCTGGTTGGACATCTCCCAGTATGGCCTCTCACCGTAGGACATCACTTCCCACATTACAATCCCGTAGCTCCATGCATCGCTTGCTGAAGAGAACTTACGGTAGGCTATAGCTTCAGGAGCAGTCCACCGTATAGGGATTTTTCCACCCTGCAAAATACATTGACAGTGTATCAATATGACTGGAAAAGAGAATAGAACTTGTTTAAAAGAAAAAAAGGTATCCTACATGCTGAGTTCTGCCTTCTGTCAATTTACCTTGTCAATTTGCTGCTAGTGAAAAGGAAGAAATAACCCTTTTTCAGAATCTGATAGAAATTTGTTTTCGTCTGTAGTCTAATTCACCAAAACCAGTGCTTCTTGAAAAAAATCTCTGTTCAGAAAACAGAAAACTTTTTAGATGATCCATGTTCGTTCAAGGCCATATAATTAGTCAGAACATGCCTTTTGACTGAAAAATAAACGCATTTGAGATTCCTAATAAACTTTTAAGACATTTAAGACATTTAATCTCTTTCCTCAAATGAAACAGAAACATTTATTGCAAAAGGGAATACCCAAAGCACTGAATAAAATTATAGAAGCAGAAAGGAAGCTATAGCCTTTCTATTATTCTTTACTTTTGATGATGTATTTTGTTTTTTGTTTGTGCCCTTTAAATGTCTACGTAAATAGCAAAACAAGTTTGTTTCTAGTAGGCATTTTCTTAGGGTATTGAATGATTTTGTTCTGCAGCTTTCAACTTAAAATTCAAGTACTACCACAAAAAAATGGGGGTAAGAATTTAATTGACAAACCTGACTTACTCTTTTGGAGACCATTGTGTGCAGAATTTTTCTCTGACATTACTAATTTACTTCACTGCATCTGTTCTACACTTCCACAAATAGTTTATGTACAAAAACCTATTTTTCCTTTTCATAACAAAGTGTTTCTTCTCCATTTCTCAATTCAAAACTACGTATTTATTATCATTCTCTGCATAACTTTTCAAAGAGGTTGTTTTGAGTGAGTGAGCAGTATGCTTGTGGTGCCACTAGATGGTAGGAGGAGGCAGGCAGTGGAGCTGAGCTAACAGCAGGAGTTGCTTTCAACCAGCAGTAATAGACTCTGCTCAGTGTTATGATTTTATTTCTGACAGAAACAAAGGAAGAAATGAACTAGAACATCGGTTTGGCAGTTGAAGAGAAGCCACAGTTAAAAACAAGTATGCAAATCTCTGTTAATTTGCTTTGAATATACACAAAAATATTTGCCTGTGAGCTGTTGAGGCCTGATGCAAAATTGACTCCGAGTATGCTTCTTTTACCAGAAAGTGTTCAAAAGCAAAGCTTGGTGTCTGCAGTGACATGCCAGAAAGCTAACTTCTCATCACTGACCACTACCTTCTGATGAAAAATGTACGGTTAGCATTTAAGTTGTATGATAGTTAAGAGAGTCCTCTGCATGAGCTTACATTTTTTGCAGCTGTTTGTTTAAAGCCTTTGCCTGATCAGTTTTGGCCTCACACAGGTCTGGTTGGCATCAGTAGCAAACTGCCTACTGATTTTCACAGCAGTAAGATAAAGGTAACACTTTGTGTTGTATTTTTGACCAAGATACCCCCTGCTTCCCTGTTTTACTTTCCTTAATCCAATCACCTGGTGACCAGCTCACTCACCTGGGATGCACAAGATACAAAGACCTTAATGCCACCCCTGCTGCCACCCCTGAGCAGGCCCTGCCCAGCGTGTGTTACAGCTGCAGGGTGAGATGATGCTTCTCATCCCTCCCTGGTACAGCTGTTCCACTTGGGAAGCAATTACAAACGCATTTGGGTATGAGAATGGAAAAACAGGATGCCACAGGAGATTTATGATAGGACATTCTCCACGGAAAGACAAGCCTGATTTCTAAATAAATTAGATGAGAACATTTGGCGTTTGATGACTCACAGTCTGCAATGGTATTTTGGTGGGATGTGTAAGCCCAGGCCTCCTTAGGCAGTGGAAGATTTAAATATTTAAATATCGTGTGCCCCCGATGAGCACAATGCACTTGGCTGCCCGACCAGAAGGATTTATTCCCCAGAATCACTTGAACTATGGAGAATGGTTCATCACAGCGAGTGGGGACTGAGGTTAAATATATCCTCACACCACAGTATGGGGCCTTATATTTTTTACTGGCTCAAGCTTAGTCCTTTATTTTTAAACACTTTGTTGTCAATTTTATGTATTCAATTTTCAGATCCCTGGCTTTTGCAGGGTTTTGGGGGGGAGACAATAAGTATTTTCCTGGCGTAAGTCACAGGGTTGTGGCAAGCACTTACCACCTTATTTTGGACTTGGACACATGCATTTTTAATAAGGTACACAACATTGATGCTGACCCATATTACAAGAGACACTACCCTGAAAATCCTAAATGCTCTTCCTCATCATAGCATATTAATCCTGACTGCCAAGTGATGTAGGACACCAATGAGAGTTTACCCTCTGAATCCAGTCTCAGCAAACAATCCTTGCTGCCTTTAGCTTTATACCCATTCAGGATACTTTCTGAAGTGCTACAACAGCATTTGAGGGAGGATAAAAAAGAAAAAATTCTTATTTTCTTTCCTCATCACAGTCTCAGGAGCGAACAGGGAAAAAAAAAACTACCAGTTTAAATGATCGTGTTACTATCAGACTTACACATTGTTTATCATGACAAACTGATGAGTCTACACATTTACAGTGAGCCTACATTTCCACTTTGTATACTTGTATTAATAATTTATCAGTATTTTAACAAAAAGCCTACTTTTTAATCTTTTAGGGAAAGCACAAATCTATCATGCAAATTAAAAGCATTTGGATATTTACAAAATTTGACTAACAATTTAACATCATATGGATACCAATGTGCATAATTATTTTAATTTTTTTTTTTTTTCCATTGATCTGATTATGTATTCCCAAATTATACTCAAAAGAGAAGTCACTGTTGTCATCTTGAGCAGCTTTTGCAGCTCAACCTGTGGACTGTTGGCTAAATATAAATGAGTTTCAAAGAATCTGACTAGACTCTGTAACTAGTTTCATCATGCAGCTTTACTGACTGATCCTTTTTGGACTGAAACAGTAGTGGCTCATTGAGTGTGAAAATGAGAATGGAGAACAGCATCTTAACAAAATTCAAGGCAGTTCATGTTCAAGGGCATAAGATGTGCTCAGTGTTGTAATGCAAAAGAAGATCTTTTGTGCTAGCCCTAATGACAAAACGAAGCAAAACCTCTAACATTTTTAAGTGGATTCATCTCAAACATGACACAATATTCATAAAAATGTAAATTTCAACAATTAATTATGTTTGCAGTATATGTTTTTATGCAAAAAAAAAAAAGTTGCTTTATTTATTTGAAAACAATTCAAAAGGTGGAGATTGCAATATGACTACCTTAAGACACATACATAACTGAACAATAGTAATAGCTGCTCATGCATAATAGAAGGGCATGTAAGGTTTAAAATAGCTAAAAATATAATTCCTGTATCTGGTTAGAGTAATAAACACTGTTACTGATATTGGACATTTCTTTTTATATTTTGATCTAATTAGGAAAATTGTAAATACTTATGCTTATACAATGCCCCACCTTCAAGTTAATTTATAAATCATCTACATTTTAGTACTGCAGCGATGCAATCTGTGACAACTCCCTGTATCAGAAAGCCCTTGAGCATGCTTCTTATGCTTTTTTTTTTCTTCTTTTTTTGGGGGGGAGGAGATTGTTGGGGGAGTGGGGAAGAGGGGAAGGGACAGAAGTGGTGTTAGGAAATACGCTGTATTTCTGCCTCACCTCATACATTAATAATGACATCAGTGACAAGCTAATTTTATTTTCGTATAGTAAAAGAACACGAACACTGCAATTCAAATTATTAGAATTTTTGCATAATCCTTTTTTGCATACACTTCCTGCTGAATACTGTCTAGCTCCTGATATTTTTCTTGATTGTCATTTAATGCGTAATTCCACTTGGAATTAGAGTATTAGGCTGACATTGCTTCATGTGTAGAACTGCTCAGAGATCAGCTCCTGAAATGAAATTTGCCCTCTTGCCCACCCACACCTACGCAGATGCTGGCTTTCCCAGCAGAGCTGGCAATAGCGGTTTGCCACATGTTCAATGACAGGATTGGAATTGTGTGTTACAGAAAGCCTTTCTTTGCCTAAAGCAACGCATCAGAGAGACAGTCTTCCCAAAATGCTGTCTCTTATTTGAGCTTACAGCAAAAAGGCGCTTATGATCTGCTATGTGAAAAGACACTGGCGAGCAACTGATGCTGACATTACATACTGTCCAACAGGCAGCAAAGTCTATTCCTTACTCCGCGTTTTTGCCATCTCCAATTTGATTTTTTTTATATTTTATTTTACATGGTTGACGTCTTTTTAAAGAAACAAGAGGCATGAAAAGTTTCTTTTAATTAAATATTTAAACATGTTTTAACACTGGAGCAGAACACTGTAACTGGCAGCTACAGCCCATTATTTCACTAAGGTGAAGGTCGGGATACATCAGCTCAAAATCCTTGATGTGAAAAATGACACAGAGGGCAAAGAAACAAAGAAGGAGGTCTGTTAGATGCCCAGAACTTCTGGCATACCCTGCTAGCTAATTAAAGAAAGGAGCGACTACAGTGAAAACCTCAGATATAAAATTGAAGGTAAGATTTACGAGCTCTTAATGGATGTGCAAAGACAGTGATGTACGTAAGCTGCCAGAAACAAACACTGTGCATCAGGCCCCATGATGTCCTCAGAACTAACAGGGGTGTGAAACAGTACCTATTTCTGTTGGGAAGTCTGTTCCTTGTTTTCCTTGAGTGACAGAGCATGCAGAGGGACTGTCACAGAAGTGATTGAGGTTTTATGAAATGCTGAGGCACAAACCCATCAGTTCCAGATCCACAGACACCTAGAACTGTCTCTTTCTAGGACAAGAGGCAGTGAACTACATGCACCATTAGTCTAATCTGGCAGAGCAGTTCCTATGTATCTGTCACTTACTATTCTCTTATGTATGATGTTACTGAAATGGGCAATTTTCCATGACACAAGTGTAGTATCTGTCTTTTTCTCCACCCCATGTGACAGAAATGGGAAAAGAACTTCAGAGTGAAGAGAGACAAAAGTAACGAGAGATTAGTTTTAAATATTGGACATAATTCATCATTCTGTACAAAAGCCTTACCCCACTCTACTGGAGCAATGCTTTTATTTGAGCCTATGAATCGAGTTTTTCATGCACAAAGTTACAAATACTCAGAATTTAGCATTTTCAAATCATTATTTAGAATTATTCCGTATTATCAACAATCTCTAGACACTATTGGAATATCAGAGAAACTTCACGTCAGGATGGCAAAAAGGTTCTGAAAAGGCTTTTCAGAATTTGCCTTCATTCTGGCTGACTGTAGCCAGTTCTGCCAGTCTTTCATTTTCCCTCAGAACTGAAACAAAACACCCCAAATTTCAAGAAGACAGGATTTCTCTGGGTTAAAAAATATAAAATATATAAAATAGATATCCTGAATAAAATGTTAAATATGTGGAACTTGATTTATTTCCCCTAAAGTTAACCATCGATTTTTAATAAGTTATAATTTTGACAGTACGTCATTTTAGTGATTATTAACCCATACAGCACATGTATATTTGTGTCTTCAAAACAGAGGAAAGCTGTTGGTGGATGGAAGAAATCAGCACTTAAGATATTGCCAGAACTAAAACAGCCAAAATTAAAAAAATGTCCACAGATCATCATTAACACTTCATGTTAACTAGCATCAGGATTAGAGGTACTGCAGGATGCTTCTCCAAAATAGTACACCCATCCAGTCACTTAGTCTTCCTAAGGGTCATCAGCAAATCTGAATTCATTAGTTGTACACGTACAAACAAAAACTCCAGAAAAACAGGTATCTCACAGAATCATAGAATGGCTCAGGCTAGAAGGGACCTCAAGGGTCATCTAGTTCCAACCCCAATGCCATAGGCAAGGATGCCACACACTAGATCAGTTTGCTCAGGGCCTCATCCAACCTGGTCTTGAACACCTCCAGGGATGGGGCATCCACAACCTCTCTGGGAAACCTGTTCCAGTGCCTCACCACCCTCTGAGTGAAGACTCCTACTCTATTGACTTTTTATATAAAAGACTATCGCTAAGTTCAGAAATTACAGAATGAAAATGTAATAGCACTCTTCTAAATATTGCAGAATTCTGAAATTAGAAACATTATATAAAACAACAGGAATTCTCATCAGTAGCTGTGGTAGTATTTCCTTCAAGACAAAACACTTCAACATGCAATCTCTTGCCTGTTCTGAGGCATTGATCTTCACTTGGGTTGAAAGATAATAAGAAGTCTGATAAAAATGCATAGCTTTGACCCTCAAAACCCACATAAGTGAAATGGTAGTGAATATTTCTGACCACTTACATCTGTCCTGCAATCATGTTTTCTTGACAGTGCAATTTAAAGAACTTTACACAGTGACAAAGATACAGCAAGTGACCAAATGCAGGTGGTTGACATCATTGCATCTTGTCTGTGTAAATGACTATATTATAGATATCTTTCCTTGTTACCCATGATGCCTTCATCTACAAGGTGCTCATTAAAAGACCAAAGGTTTTTACATATTTGTTTTAAGAATGCATATTCTTTCATTTTCAAGTGAATAAAGTTCACTCCAGTGTTCAAGCAAAAGGAGCTTGTGGTTGAAACTGGTTCCAATCCTCCAAAGCTGAAAGTTCATTGAGCTTTTTTTTTTTGTTCCTGTTTGTTTTGTTTCAGAAGAAGAAGGGAGAAGAAAGCGAAGAGGAAGAAGGAAAAGACAAAGAAAAAAAAAAGATTTAACCTTCAGAAGTTGACAGCATTACATCTAGAGGTGTCAGAGAGATGCAAGAGCAGGGCTGCTCCCTAAGAGAAGGAGAGCTGGGAGAAGCTGTGATGGAGGCTGGGAATGCCCTGGTGCACCCCACAGTGCCTGGCAGTATGAGCAGAGCAAGGTGGTGATGGTAACGGGCACTGTCGACAGCCCTGTGAGCATCAGGCAAAGGCAAGGTAGTGAGCCAAGGTTAATCCAGCAAATCTGAACAACTCCAATCCAACAGGACTGGGCTGGCCAGCTGCAGTGCTGATGGGACATGGTCCTGGGCCCACAGGCAGGGGTGGGGAGAGGCCACAGAGGAGGCTGGGTGGCGTCCTCAGAGCCCTGGTAAGAACCAGACACTTGTACGAAGAATAAACGCAAGTATTCTGCAAAACCTCCTCGAGACTTTTTTTTTTGAAAGGTAATGTTAAGACCAGTGGGGACAAGGAACCTCCAGATGTTGTAGAGGGTGGACCTTGGCATTTCCCTAAGACTGGTGCACTAAGAATGCACCAGTGAATTTTACAATATTGGGTGCTTGGCCATCAATAACGAAGAAATTATTTCTTTTTCTGAAATTAAATATCAGAGTCATGCATCTCTACAAATCCAGTTTAGAAACTATAGCACTACTTGACAGTAAAGATAGGAAAAAAGGTCATTTTTCTTGAAACTAATATTTCTGGCAAAGATCTATCTCTTTTTGAGAGCATCAATTTCAAGCTATCTGCCAGCTGTGTCAGCACAGCTCACATTACAGCCGTAACCAATTTCTTGAAAGTTACTCCTACAGAGTCCTTCAATCTGCACACCCAAAGCCTATTCACTTTGCTTACATGACTAGTCCTACTGAAGTCAATGGAAAAGGTGAAGAGGATTTGTTCTGAGATGCTTATTTGAAGGATACCTTACATCGCACAACTCCGTAACAAAGAAAATTTGCTGTAAGATCCACTCTTACTGCAGAATTGAGTTACTGGATACGAATATTTCTCCAAAGACAAGCAAGTTGATTCAAAAAAAAAAAAAAAGTTCCCAGGCATTATGCTTTCTTGAAAGCATCAATCAAGACTTGCTTCTGAAATGATGACCCTGACTTCCCCAGGGCTCCATGAAGTGTTCATTATTGGATCAAAACTAAACTGTTACCATGTGCTGCTTGAACACTTCATGTCATTAACTATCATTAACGATTTCACAGCTAGTGATTTCAACACGAATATCTAGTTGACACGCACAACAAACAGTTCCCATGTTTTAATGATCGAGTGACCTCTCTCTGTGCTGCCACAATGCCCAGATCATTCAGACTTGACTGCCTTGTCCCCTAACCCCTGCCAAGATTCCTCCCACAACATGCAATTAGAAGAGGCTAATAAGAATGCAGAAGCATACAGAAGCTTGGAAATTGAGGACTAAGAAAAATGGATTTAAATGCAAAATTAACAGTGTGTAGGCTTCAGTACTGTCTCCAGTATACATTTTCATATTCCATTAACAAAAGACTTGCATGTTTTCTTCTAAATGAGTCTGCAAAGGATTTTTTGGGGTGCTGTACTAGAGAGAATGTAGGGACCTAGATACTGAATTTATATAAAGCTTTCTGTGGGGAACACTGCATTTTATTTATCTAAGGCTTCTTAAAAACTTTGTTCAAGAAATGTGTCAGAAACATCACAAAAGACAGGCTTCTCTTTTGAGAGTTACAGTGTCATACACAGATGACGATGATCAGAATTATTATGAGGCTAAGCTACTCTGCAAGTATTGTTGCTTTACATTTCATCCCAGCTGGGTCAGGAAGTGCAGAGGAGAATTAATATCTCAGCAACGGATGAATTAAATCTTCCGCTCACATTTTTGTGAGGTCACTTCTCATTTTATCCTGAAGGAGTTTGATGGTTCTTTAAGTTTCAGTCAGTTCATGGATTAGTAACTGCTTTAAAGATAGGAAACAAACAGTCGGAAGGAAAAGGTCAGCTTTTAGAGTGGCAACCCCCAGGGACCAATGCTAATGTCCTGCTGGCAGTGTATGTAGAAGGAATCTACAATACAGACTGGACAGTGAACAGGTAAAACTGCTAATAATTGAAAGGTAGTCATGGTAGCAAGGACTGTGACAGACCCCCCAGATTTGCCCAGAGTCTTATGATACTGAGTTGCCAACTTATAAAGTGGCACAAAATTCAGTGTCATGAAGTGAAGCACAAAAAATAAAATGCTTCTAACTTTACATAAAAAAATAATAGGACTCTACTAACCTATCACTGTTCAAGACTGAGATGCTGTGGTTATAAGAGACAGTTCTATGAAATTATCATCTCCATGCTTAACACAGACTGAAGAGGAAAAAAAAAAAGGAAATGAAGACGTAGAAGTGCTTGAGCGGGTCCAAAGAAGGGCGACGAAGCTGGTGAGGGGCCTGGAGAGCAAGTCCTATGAGGAGCGGCTGAAGGAGCTGGGCTTGTTCAGCCTAGAGAAGAGGAGGCTCAGGGGTGACCTTATTGCTCTGTATAAGTACATTAAAGGAGGCTGTAGAGAGGTGGGGGTTGGCCTGTTCTCCCATGTGCCTGGTGACAGGACGAGGGGGAATGGGCTAAAGTTACGCCAGGGGAGTTTTAGGTTAGATGTTAGGAAGAATTTCTTTACTGAAAGGGTTGTTAGGCACTGGAACGGGCTGCCCAGGGAGGTGGTGGAGTCACCATCCCTGGAAGTCTTCAAAAGACGTTTAGATGTAGAGCTTAGGGATATGGTTTAGTGGGGACTGTTAGTGTTAGGTTAGAGGTTGGACTCGATGATCTTGAGGTCTCTTCCAACCTAGAAATTCTGTGATTCTGTGATTCTGTGATCAGGAAATTAAAAAAAGAAATAACACAAGTGTTGAAACCTACTGTATTCCTGCATATTTTTTTACTGATTGTAGTCTACATCCCTCATCCAAAAGGGACACACTAACAGAAGCTAACGGATCTGCAGAAAAAGACATGAGGGATATTCAAATGTATGGAATAAAAGAAAATATCTAAGCAACCCTACATATAACAGAGAGGAAAATCGGTGGAGAGTATGTGTGTTTGCTTAGAGTATAGAACCAGGATATATCACGTGTAAGTGGCAAATTGCAGATTAAGAAGAACAACAAAATGATTTTTTTGTTTGTTTGTTTCACAATGACATTTATTGCCAGAGGATGTCATGGACTCTAAAAATACAAACATCCCCCAAAAGTAACTAGATGAACTTACAGAAGAAATATTCATGACAGATGCACACCTCTGATTCCTCTAACTGGGAATCATAGGATCATTTAGGTTGGAAAGGACCTCCAAGGTCATCAGGTCCAACTGTTAACCTAGTATGGCCAAGCCTATCGCTAACCCATAGCCCTAAGCACCACAACCATGTGTCTTTTGAATACCTCTGGGAACAGTTGCTAAGTTTTAGCAACAGAAAAAGGACTGAGTCCTAAAGAGATAAACTGGCAGAGTGTTATCTGTAAAAATACTGCCCTGTTACAGTGTAAGGCGGCTACTGGGTGTGTGTGGAGGTCTTATGTTTATTCCATGGACGTTATCTTGTGAAGATTACAGCCTCATCTTTCTTCAGCAATAAATACATTCACTTCAGGGGAAGGAAAAAAAAAAAAAAGGAATAAAATTATGCCCAGACTTTTGGGAAGCATGCAAGTTTCATGTCTCTAAGCGAATCCACATACTTTGCAAAACTATTGTTTATATATTGCTGGGTAGAGGGGAGAACAGATGCTGACGAAGGAAAAGGGCCATGGGTTTTGAAGCATAACAGGGACCAGGGAACGGCCAAATACTGGGCACGATCTCCCACCTTCCCATCTGGGGACACAGAGCTCTGACAAAGATGAGAAACTGCTTGCCAAAGCCAGGGTGTGCAGTGAGGCTCAGCAGACCAGAGGACCATAACAGCCACTTCTGTGCTGCACCAAAGCACTCCCAATGCTGCCCTGCTGGTTCTCCAAAGAGCATGAGCTACAGCTGCATGCCTGATCATCAACCCCCATGCTTCGAACCACCAGCAATTTTAGGAAGCATGTATGAGAGAAAGGTAGAGATTGGAAAGACATCAAAGGCTTGATTAAGTTGCCTAAACTTGGTGTCAAGTGCCCCTTTTGGAACTGTCACTTGCTATTTTAGGAAAATGCAGGTCTCCCACAGTGTCACATCTGCAGTCCTCTGCAGCTATCTCAGGTACTCCTTGATGTCTCAGAGGACACAAGACCTCTACATTTAAGCACTTGATTCCTTCCCGTTTTCACCCCTATTTAATGAAAAGCAATATTTGAACAAAGGAGAGAACTGATGGTATTTCTCCTGAAGGAAAGGCAGAAGAGCTCAGTTCACAGCTGTTCTTCTGAGAGCAGAAGGCAGTAGCTGGGTTGCAGGTCAGGCTGCACACTAGCTGGTCTGCTGGGCACGACACACCACTTCTTTCCCAGCTAGAGAAACCAGGCAAATGCTAGGGCTACTGGGGAGATGGTATAGGGACACGGAATGGGATTATGAGTAGTAGGGACAAGGGAGGGATCTAAATCTTACCAGGGAAGTGAACCTGTTGGAGCACACCAAGAAACTGAAGATATTGTGAAAGTGCCATTTGAAGACTTTGAGATGAGAAGTTATACTATTGAGGTTACAGAAGATAGACTGAGAACTAGGATAACCGTAGGGCTTCATTAATTTGCTGCTCATGAAATAATTTTTCCCTATCCTATGACCAATGAATACTGTGATGGCAGAAGCTACGACACAGTGTTATCATACTGTAACTACACACATACAGATGAAACATATCACCAAAAAATTTACAGTAGTTTTCAGTCTGAGGGGCTGCTTCACAACAAAGTTTCTCTGATATTTCTATTTGGTTTAGTGACATACTGGTATCATCCATAGATCACTGCAGCATGTCAGCATGCAAATTGTTGAATAATGGGATAACCATCTGTTTGATGATGAATAGTTTGGCACAGAAATGCGGTTGAGCCTTCCTGCAGATACCCACATTGAACTAAATCTCTGTCAAATGAGCAAAGGGCACTGAACATCAAGTTAGTTTCTATTTCACCACCATCACTAGCTTACAAGGACAAAGCATTGACTGACACTTGCATGGAAGCTCCAGTCATACTAATGGTGATGCTAATATATTATACAATGGCTAATACTAGCGTAACGTTGGTTTACAGACACTGAAAATTTACTTCTGACCTCTATAATAGCAATATTTCTTAGTACTGCACTTCCTAGACTTATGTTTTTTACTTCTTTTCTGTATCTTGATGCATTTTAATTTAGACTGTACATGAGTTGTGTGACTACGATACCTTTTGTCCTATATTCAACTTTCGTCAGTTGAATTTACTCCTTGTATTCCCCAGATGGCATAAAGTTTTGAGTAATACACTATTAGATTATCTCTTTCTGATGATACATCATACTAAATCATCGTCTGACTGATGATAATATAATGGGAATAACATATTAACATAATTTATCATTCCTGTACCTTGCTCAGGGGATATTTTACTTTATCATATAATATATTAGATGTCACTTCCATGATATATTACAGTAAGACATCATCAGAAAGAAACATTTTGATGAAGTAGTACTTAACAGTAGAGACTATTATCTAGGGATAAACAGCCCTCAGGGGTACTTTGTTTAACAGACTATTGGAATACAAAGGTAAGAAGATACATGGCATAATGAGAGATGCGATTATTCTCTGACATCAGAGTTGCCACTGGTGCTAAACCAGCTGTGGTTTATCTTGGAATAGTAATTTATATAAATTGCTATACACCCTGCAAGCAATGGTGATTTTTGCTTTACTTTAATGAATTCACCTAAAAGCTTCACCGAAGTAGCTGAAACTTGTTTTGACCTTTAAGAATATCTCTACTGATCAAAACAAAACAAAAACATGTTTTTCACTGAAAAATCTACCTAGTTTAGTATAATGCAAAATGAGGTAGGTCGTCCCTGCCCCCAATTTAAAAATGTTCATCTAGCAGACGTAGAATAGCAAATGACAAAATGTTTCTAACCACAAGTTTACTGATAAATGACCATAAACATAATTTTTGGCATTTGGGTTCTATGCAAATTAAGGGTATGCCTCTGGCTAAGTTACATCAAAGTTGGCTGAACTCCTGCCTTAAGGCACAAATACTTGGCAGTGATGCATTTACACAGCCAGCCCGCATAATAAACAGGTGCAGCTTCTTCAGCAAGTCCCTTCCTGTGCTATAAAAAAGCATATGCTCTGATTTTTTCCTTTCTTCAATCATCTCGGTTACATTTATGTACTAAAAAAAATGAATATATACACAAAAAGGAAATGGATTACCGAAGCTCTTCAGGAGAGCAGCAAAACAATGCGTGTTCCAACAGGCAGCCACCAGCACAGCTCTGCCTGTGGCATCTGAAGTACATGCAGGTAAACTCTTTCAGTAATAGCACTGGGGAAGAGCATAAATCACAGGCACAGCAGAACTTGATGACATTTTAAGAAAAAAACATTTTCCTCCTTTGTCTAAAAATGAAAACTCTTTGGTTTATAGATTTGCTGCCCTTGATTTCTGGATTATGACCTTGTACTCTTAAGGAAATTAAAGCAAAACAGTTTTGATATCAATGAAAGGTGAAATTATGGAATACTAATGCATGGTTTCGTGTTCTTATTTTCAAGATCTTGTATGAAAGTGCAAGTCTGCTTCCAAAACCAGAAATTCATACAACTTCAAGAGCTGCAACACTCATCAGAGTACCACCTATTTTCACACTTAGAAGAAAGAGGGGAATATGTTATAACATATGTGGCTCTCCACTACTTGTTTCTGTGTAGACTGGAAAATTTCTATAGTGGTCTCGTGATTGTCATCAGTTGTTCCAACAACCCACAGGGTCCCTTTAGTTCTGGTGGAAAAGCCGAAGAAAGAACTTTAATCTTGGAAAGAATGGGTATCATTGTTACACCTGGTAAAAACAGCTGTATCAAGCTAATGCTGATGAAAAACTTTACAGGTAAGTTCAGTGTCCAGAGATTCAACATTACCAAAAACAACACTGAAAAGAAGCCATCATCCCTTATCAGCAATTTCCAGAATGATACTTGATTTATTCCAGGCAAGAGAGAGCTCACTAATTACAACTTCAAGAGCATGCTCTGGGAAATTGCTCTAGATGAGCCATCTATCCTCTTTAACAAATTTCCATACCTTCTGGCACACTCTGTGAAACTTTTTCCAGGGCCAGAGCATTAATAGCTCTAAGGCACGCATTCTTATGGCTAATGAAAGGTAGATTAGGCTGCAGTTTTGGCATAACACCTGTAAAATAAAATTAAAAAAAAAGCAATGCAACCCCTCACCTCCACCACCTATAACATAAAAATCAACGTGAAAGAAAAAACAGGCTGTGATCCAGTTTTCTTCCCCAGATAAGATGTAGCATTCAGAAAGGGAGCTCTTCATTGCTCTTTCTGTCTTGAATCCCACAGGGTGCGCACAAGATATGCTCCCACCAATGTGGCCACTCTCTTGCTTATTTCTTAAATTTACCCCGTCTGCTTGAGTGATCACTGGGCCCTCATGTTTCATTGCCTGGCTTAAATGCTTTTCAGCTTTTCAAATCCATTCCTCTGTTTTGCAATCACGTGCTACAAATGATCTTTGAATAGGGAACTATTGCTATTTCTGAAATACAAGTGGGTGCTAGAGATCTTTGGCTTTTAAACGCATCCGCTACTGCTTCTGCTGACTTATCTTGGCTGAAAAAAGTACTTCTCCAGTCTTAATCTGTCTGGGGTCATAGGATACAATCCCACATCTTTATCTCATGTTTCATGGTTTCGGGCATTATTCTTAGTGGCAATATCTCTCTCCTTCCTCTTTTTGCCAGGCACGATAGTAGAAAAGCTTTACCTGCATTTTTAAAATGTTTAGTTGGTTCTGTATACAAACTTAAATTTTGCTGTCAATACCAGCGTTTCTGCTTTCTTACAGAAATTCACCATCCCAGCATGTTATGCTTGTGCATGCCATCTCTCTTCCAAGGTGCTTATGGCACATCTGTCTATTTGTCATCCTCACTGTGCTTACAGATCGCATTCAATTGCTGCCACCATATTTGATGTACCATGTGAACAGGTGTTAATGCAAAAAAGCTTCAAGCTTTTCAACACTTATGCACCTGTTTACATTGGATATGCAACTGGGGGCTAGCTTTCTCGCCACACACATGTGAATAGGTTGTCCTGTGCTTTTCCAAACTCTTTTTTTCTGCAGCTTGTGTTTTCCAACACAGATTCCCTATGGGATGCTGAAGTGATCATGATCTCATTAGTCTAAATAAAGCTGTTGATGGCACGGTCTTGGTCTTTCTAGCCCTCACTTCCAATTTCATCCACAGGATTGAACTTGGATAAACAAACAAAAAGAAAAACAAGAATATGGGGAAAATGAGTCTTCAGTTTTTCACAGCTACATACATGTAGAACTAATGGAGACAATGTACTGATCAGGTTTTTTATGTGTAATGCTTTTTGCAATATACACAAACACTGTGTTAATGGACAAAAGCCATGATATTTTATTGCACATTTGGTCTTTTTGAAGTGCTTCAAAATCTATCAGTTGTTTAGGGTTTTTGGCAATGGGATATGCTGTGGTCAATTGCTGCTGCAGAAAAATGTCTACTATAAATAAGCATGAGGATATTTAAATTACTTTGTTTATTCTGGTATTT
Source organism: Anas platyrhynchos (assembly GCF_047663525.1). Taxonomy (NCBI): domain Eukaryota; kingdom Metazoa; phylum Chordata; class Aves; order Anseriformes; family Anatidae; genus Anas; species Anas platyrhynchos. Next base: position 96,118,177 of record NC_092587.1, on the reverse strand, counting down.
GAGGGTTAAAAAGCTCAGGGCTGAAACTGCCTTCTTTAGATTCAGGGTAATCACAGCAAATGTACCATACAAAACCCTTAATCAGAAAAAACAAGCTTGTTTTTGTACTGTTCCCTCAATTGTCTTCACATTTATATAAAAGCCTATAAAGTTTGAGGTACACTGACCAATAATGATTTTTCCAAGCACTGTAACCAAATTAGGAAAAGTTGTTTTTCACACTTTGCATTTCATAAGTATTCCCCAAAACAAGAGGCGTTTTTTGCTGAAATTCGTTAAACATTAAAATGGTGCCATAACACTGCTTCACCATTTTGCTCTTCCGAGTGCTTTACGGCTCATAACTAATTACTCTCACGGCAGCCCTTTGCAGAAGCTACTCTCTCCATTTAACAGCAGGAGAAACAGAGATGAAGGTTGAGAACTGTCGAATATGCTGAATACCTGAAATTCTTACTGGCAGTACCTGGGTTTCTCGATGCTCACTATTACTGGAAACAGGCTGTAAATGACATTTTTCTCCTTTGTCTAAAAATGACAACTCTTTGGCAAAAACTTCTGAGACAAAGTTCCAGCTTATGCGATTGTCGGTTTCCTGGGCTGTGCCTTCATCTCACAATGGAAAGAGCTTTACAATGGATTTTGCACTTGTAAAAATAGAAGAACAAATTAACAGTCAACTGCTATGAATGCTTATATAGACACCTTTCTCCTTTGTAGTCTGTTCACTTAAGTAAAAATCAACATACAGATTTGTAAGAAAGAAATAATTATAGACAAAGAAGAGCCAGTTTTGTTTTGTTATAGAAAAAATGAAAATTATTCTCACAGTATGCACCTCACCAGGAAATGATGAAATATGAGATGTAAGGAAATGTATTATCTCTAACAATTCCACCTCGAAGCAATCTTTATAATACTTACCAGTCTTATCATTACATTCTACCTACAATTGAGGAAATGGTGCTAAAGTTATTAAGCGGCAGTAACATATATAAATCTCTAGACTTAAAAAAATGAATCAATTTCACTATGAGATTAAATCAAACCTTTTCCTCATTGCAACATTCTGGTGCACCTCCCAAAGTAAAATGGTGTTGATCTCCTATCTCTGATCATTGTAAATACTACAAAAAGAGCAGAAATGTGTTTAGCCTCCAAGAACATTCTATTCAATTTCTTTTTTTCAGTTCAGCTCAAAAGATCTGAGAGAAAGTTAATAATAACTTCTCTTTTGTCATTCAATCTGCATGCTAACTTGCATAATGAAAATTCAGTTTCATATTTTTTGCTGTACGTTTATTATTTTATTTATTTAGTACCTCTTATCATTAATTTGATTAAACATACCTCACCACTACTAGGCTGCAGGAACAAAATGTTGGCTTTCATGTATTGCTCTGGGACTTGTCATCAAGCCAAACTCACAGATGTTCCAATGAACACACAGCGTTTGGTCCATTTCTAGTATAAACATCATGGTTTACTTTAGCTACAGTGCCATGATCTTGTCTAAGTAATCAGTAAGTTCAGCTAAGACACCTCACTTATTCTGTCTATAGCTCTATCTTTTTGGTAAGATGATGCAAAGCAGGAAGAAGTGGAAAAAAAAAAATCACCAAGATTAGGCAAAGGGGAAAAAAATCCCACGAGATGATCGTGATGGCCTTTTGTGTGAATAACCCTCCCTGAACCGTCATGAACTCATATCAACTTCTGTTATGCTACTGAAAGATACGGGCCTATGAAAACTTGACAGAAAATCATGATTTGCTACTTTAAAGCAGACTGACAACAAAAATATGTGCGGAGAAAAAAAAAATCCTGAGCAATAAACAGCTAGTTCCATGGACACACTAGCAACATAGCGCAAATAAAAATGCTCAATGGCTATGAAGCATGCAGGAATGCAAAACATCTTTGAGCTGCTCTTCCCTTGGAGTATAAGACTGGTGTTGTCAGTAATACCAGGAAGAGTAATGTATATCTTAACTATGGAAAAAATAACATTTTCCACAGCAAATCCACCAAAATATATGTCTCTGTAATAACAGAATAAGATTTCAGGTGGAGATTAGTAGGTCCTTTATAAATGCTTGTCCTTGTCCTTTCTCCATTTCTCTGACTTAAAGAAACCTGGATTTTCAGAATGCACTAATATTAAATCTGAACATGAAAAAATCATGACCAAATTGCAAGATCATTGTTTTTTTTTTTTTTTTTTTTTTTTTTTAAATTAAAAAAAGTACTTTCTAGAGGGGATCTTTTAAGGGATGCTTTTTTTTTTTTTTTCCATAAGTTTTCTTCTCCTACAAGAACTAGAAAAAATGCATCAGAATTTCAGTCCTATGAATATTCCAAGAGTTGATTCTTCCCAAAGATAACAAGGTAATTCAGAGTAAAATCACAGTTGCTGACAAGTGAGAGGCTAGCAGTTTGTGGAATCAAGCTTGTGTATTTGCTGTAAATAAGGTTGTGCACACAAATTGATGGGTGCAGGGTTGCTGTTCCTCTTAATGTGATGGATCTTCTGAGCAGAACTTTTAAGGCTTGAGTTACAGACCTACTGAAGACTATGTCACATCAATCTTTCTTATGAGTTTGCTTTATACATTTTTTTTAACTACACAGATTCCCAAAGGGCGTAATCAGTTGATGTACAGGTGGCTAAGACAAGTACCTTTTACTAGTAGTTATAAACAAGTTTGTGCAAAAAATGCAGTGTACCACAGAAAAATGTGGGTGCAAAGACTCAAGGTAACATTGAAGAACATCTTTATTATATTGCATTTGTGTTATGGAGGCTGCTGTTGTTGCCCCTGTAATTAATTTTGAACTTTAATTTCAAATCCTTACATTTCTATGTTTAAAACTTGAGAGCACTAAAACATTATTCATGTGAAAATTTAACATGAAAAAGGTATCAGCAAGATTTATTTATTTATTGCTTTTATCTAAATATGTCATAATACACAATTTCAACTCCAGTGCGGTATATGCAGGACTAGAAACAGGTGCTTCGTCACAGAGAAGATATAGCCTGAAACTCTTGAGATCACTGGAATAAACCATGCAACAGCTTGATTTCACAATGCCTGGAAAAAAGGCAAAGCTACACTGACACTTACAGGGACCTTTAAAAAATAAGCTGTAAACAGGAGTCCTAGTACTTGACCAGACGTTTTGTAAGGAAAAGAGACTTGCAGGGAAGCCAGTGAAAGGAACTTTGTCTAAATGTGTTGTCAAAACACATGTAGAGCTTGCTACCAATGCCCTGAAGGAATGGGAGAAATATCACATACAAAGGGACAAAAATTATCCTAAGCAACAATCTCTGCAGTCTTACAAGGGCAACTGACAGTAATCAAAGTATCTCTCTGGGACACAGCATGCACTTGGAAGGAAGCTGTCTATGGGACAAATATTCTGATTTGTATGTCTTATTAATGGATGAAAGTACCTTTCACTAAAACATAACACCCACAGTGCTAAAACACAATTTCTAATGTGACTGGATATGTAGGACATAGGAAAAAAAAAAAAAGGTCAGGTAAGGGCAAACAGATAGAATAGCGGGCTCTAGAAGTCCACCAGGCTCTCTTGTCTTCTGTGACACTTCCATTTTGATGAAACTTCCGACACAGACAAGAATAAATGTTTTCAAGGAAGTCACCAAGTAATTTCCTATACAATTTTTCTATCTCAAGTAAATGTAATAAAGGGTACATCAAAACGCATAGGTTCCTATAACTGAATTCCTATAACTGAACTTGTAATATCCATTTAATAAAGGCTTGTCTCTGCCTTCAGGTATAACCTGAGAAAAAACATGGTTGAACGGAGATATGGAGCTTCATTGTTGCGCTCTGAGTATTTTTCTTAACCCTTGGGGGAAGGAGTACTGGATGCTAGAACACATCCCTGGAGGTGCTCAAGGCCAGGCTGGATGGGGCTTCAGGCAACCTGGTCTGGTGGGAGGTGTCCCTGCCCATGGCAGGGGATTGGAGCTGGGTGGGCTTTAAGGTCTCTTCCAACTCAAACCATTCTGTGGTTCTATCAGCAATAATAGATCTTTTTAGAAGATGATAGAGGAAAAAAGCAGCAAACCCAAATGACTTATTTTAGTTTTTAATTATTTCTGTTTACAATTGTTTTCTGTGGAAAAGCAGGGTGAAAGCCCTGGGAGAGGGCCTATGTTACCTATAGTTTTACTTCTGACAGAGGCTGCTTTGCTTGTAGTGCTACTGACTCTGCCCAAGGATAGATGTGCTGGGAGAAGGTAGCGCACAGCAGACAAGAGGCAGCCTGAAGCTCATGCTGAGATGGAAAGACACGTACTGAGGAGCATGTAGCCAAAGCTGAGACAGAAGGAAGAACTTCCTAGAAGTAAGATTCATGGAGCCATTGAGCGACAAAGTCTAACCTGCACGCGAGAGCTACAGCTTTGCCTAAAGCTCTGGCTAAGGCATGGTACCAGCACAAGCTTTCTTCCCAGTTACCAATAAGGACTTAAAAAGTAGAACTTAAAAAGTAGAGCCCTGAGAAGAGGTAAGTTTATGACTTCAGGTACAGAATCTAGTGACATTAAAACATTTAACTATGGAAATAGGATATTCTCTACATCTGAATTTAAACTGTAGATTGTTCTGTCACATAACTATGCAGTATTACTATCCTGTGGATGACAGTAATACCAAGATTATATACAAAAGCCATTATCCTTTCCTAATTGAGAAGCAGATGTTACTTATGGTTTTATTTCTGATGGAGGCTAAGTGTTCTGTGTGTGATTAGAAAGAAGCAAACATTTAAAACTCAGCAACTCACTAAAACTATGGATCCCAGTCTTTTTCCTTCAAGAAGAGTGAAGCAGACCTGCTAAATAATTTATGTGCATGACAGTTTCATGAACCTTTGCAGCTCCCATTTAGAAAAGACTTTCTTTTCAAAGACTGCGCACACAGCATGCATTACTTTCTTTGAATAATTTACAGTGCATTGTAGTGTAAGGTTTTTTCCCTTTTATTCTATGAACTAAGCAAATTTCAGAAGCAATACTATACAATGAAATACACTCCTTTTGTTAGTCACAGCTTTTAGGTGTATCTGTCTATTTTCTCTCTCCTCCCATACCTCCCCTTATTGCAAGGTCGCTGTGCTATGAACAAAGGCAATATGATCAAGAGACTAAAGGGATCCCAGGAAAATTTTCATTTCCTGGACTAGGTTTATCGGGAAGATGGTACTGCTGAATACAGCAAAAATGGATTATTTGTTGTTAGTGTGCCTTCCTGTTTCAGCTGGCAATGCTGAGCACCAGCATGTCTACGATCTGAAGTAATGTGGCATAGAGACTAGCTCTTGAGAAGCATTACCTATGTGGCATTCCTCGCCAGTGGAACAGTACTACAGAAGCATGAGCAGAAATGCTGCCAGCTTACACTGTAGGGCACGCTACAAGTCAAGGTCAAAAGCTTTTCAGATTATCGCAGGGAATAAGATCCCAGTTTAACAAGAAAATTCAGCACCTATCTGACCCTAAACCCAAGGGAAACTGCACTATTTCTCCTTCCATTCTTCTCCAAAAGTTTGCTGAAACATTAGTTTTTACATTACATAGCACACTGATAAATTCTGTAAAACAAAACTTAAGGCTGCACATTCAAGCACTCAAAAATTAAAAGAATGACATAGGTAGTTACGTGATACTAATAAGAAATGGTCTAACAGGCTTCCTTGACAAACCTAGATGCTTTGAAGGATTGCCTGTTGACTTCCTTTGCATTTTATAACTGCAAATATTTATAAAAAAAACTAAATAACTTAGTAAAATGTAGACCAGCGTAAGCATTTAACTAGAATAAGACTGAAGTAAGTTTAACTAAGATATAAAGTTCAGCCCCAGCACAAGACCCGTTTACTTTTTAGAACACACTGGAACTATTTGAATTCCTGAAATGAACCACTAAAGTTATAAGAAAAAAAAGCCATAGAGAAAGTTGAGAAAGTTATATAAAAATAGGACCAAGGGAACAAAGATCAAATTAAACTTCACACCAAGAACATTTACTTAAAGATATTTTTGCATTTATTATTTAGCAGCTTAAATGAATTATTTCAGGTTGTTAGAGAAAAGGCTGACGAGAGTCTCTTCAGGTTTTATGAAGTTAATTATATCTTTAAAATTTGTTGAAAAATTAAATGATCAAATCAGAGAAATACACCTTAAGTAAGTGCATTAAGCATAAAATGCAAATGTAGTAACAGTGATCAGGCAATGTTTATTCACTGACACACAACTAAACCAGGACCAGGCTGCTTGCTGGCTGCTACACTTCCGTAGGAAAAAAATGAACATGAATGGAGGACATCTGCTTAAGGGCTTAATTGACAGCACTGCTTCTGTAAATTTGGGAGTATATCTACAATGAAAAGCCTTTCTGCATTAAAAAAATAATAAAAAAATAACCATGACATTGCTAAAGAGGGTGAAATAAGAAGTTAGGTGTGGTGGCTGAGTTGCAGGATTTGGGCATAAAAAACATTGTTCAATGCATGTGTGATTACAAATAAATTCAAAGCAAAGGCAGACGTAAATATTTCTTAATTGTCACAATATTGTTTCTAGCTTCCTCATTTCAGAGGAATGGATGTAGTATGTTTTCCTCAGGCTACATCTGCCTGCTTACCAAATATACCTCTGTATTGGCAGTGAGTGCTACAGTGGGAAAAACAGCCTAGATGCTCAAGCTAATTGCTCACATTGAGTAACAGCTTATCCATGACTACAACTATTTATTTCTGCAGAAGCATCGAAGATTTGAGAGCTAAGAGCTATTCAGCCTGGGTAAGAAAGGTTTAAAGAGATGAGCAACACGTTTATTGAGATTTTCCCTAGATTTTTCTTTTTTTTTTTTTTAAGTAAGGAGTAGGGTGACTGCATTTTTATTCAATAGGGTTTGCATTAAAGCCTTAGATGTAGATCTTCAAGAGGGAATTTAAATGAAAAGCAGAGTGCCTGATGGAAAAAAGAGATAGCTCCAGTCAGAGGGTCTGGTATAACAGAAGATACAGTGAAAACAGAGGGTGAAATGATAGGTAATGCATTGAGAGTGAAGATAGAGGGAGTTAGAAATTACAGGAAAAATATAAGCACAGTTAGTGGCGCAGTGTTATGGAAGAGAATTACAAGTCTGATCTCAAAGTGCACTTCAGCTCAGCTCATTTAGAAGTATAATGCAAAGATCAAGGCAGTAAGTGTGGCCATATTCATAGAACCATTCAAAGGCTTGGGTTGGAAGTGACCATTAAAGATCACCTAGTCCAACCCTGATATTAAGAAGAAAACCATGTGGTTTCTTTTTTTCTTCCATGTGGTTTCATGTCTTCATATGCCCTTATTTATTTCCAAATATTGCACATTTCTTGAACATGTTTGACCTCACCTCCTAAAGCCTTCTTTCAAAAGAGAAGCTATTTAAAGTGAACTTAGAATTTTCTAAGTGAAGAAACTCAAAGTGATATTTCTGAGTTTATTAGAGACAATTTACCTCATCTCTTACTTCATAAGAGATCATTCATTTCTGTATTTGACCCACGAACTGAAAGTCTCATAAGGAATAGTCAGTGATATGAATCCATGAAACATTCTGTAGGAGAAAGAAAGCTAGAAGATTTAAGAGAAGTTTCTTCTTCCCCATCCCCTTGCCCCCCAAAGAGGAAAAAAAAAAGTTTTTAAAAAAAACAAAACACAACAGCTATAGTTCTAGAGTAGAAGGAAGGGGAGCAAGGAATCTAAAGCGTTAAAAAATCCTTTTTATGCAGCAATACACATAATTAATGCACATAGATTTTGGAATTACTTTAAACAGCAAATATTCAGACCCCTCTCTCCCCCCCCCCCCCCCAAACTGCCACTATGAAGATATGCTTAATGTGAGGAGACAGAAGATTCTGCCACCTTTTAAATCAAAGATGATACAGCCACAGCGGGGCAGTCAAGGACAACTTATGTGATGTGTTTCTAGAACACTTCCAAAGTGCAATGAACAGATCAAATATTTTAGATACTAAAGGCAAAATCTCACAGTGCTTCATCAGGCAAAACTCCTGTTGAAGCCAATGGGAGTTTTGCCTGAATAAGTACTGAGCAAAGACTATGCTGTTTGACCTAGATTTATCAGAGTCATACAAATCTAGGTCTAATGCCTTTTTCTTCTTTTCTTTAATAACAGACAACTACTGTGCCGCAAAATTTTTGCTCAAAGGACAACACAGCAACAATAAACTATGAAACAACCCCCACCTATCTAATTAAAGGAAGAATTCACAGGTAGGCAAGGAGCTGATATCTTGAAAACCTGTCAAAGAGCAAGACTAAAAGAATAAGTTTGCCATTTAAAATTTTTGGAAGTGCAGGAAAAAGAATAAAGTTCCCAAGGGCTTTTGTGTAACTGAAAATAATTTGGCTTTCCTATGTGAAAGCAAACCAATGTTGCAAATAGGCAACAATAAGTTCTTTCTTTCTCTAGTTATTCTTCTGATTTAGGGCAGACTGCAATTTCTACATGGTCAGCAGAAATTCCTCTATTTGATTTCACTGAGGATTAATTTAGTTGAATAACTAGGTCTTTCTTGTTCCTAAGTTAACATTTCTATTACAGAAATAAAAAAGTAGATTAAGTTTAACATGCATATATCTTGCCTCAGAAACTTCCTTCTATCATTGCAGAATCCCATTTACATCAAGTTCAACATCATTAACAGGAAGCTATACAGGACTGCACAAAATATTAGAAATGGTACCAACACCAACGACAGCAGAATCACAGATTTTACTCGAAGGAAGAAGGGCAGATGGTGGAACACAAGTACTGCACATCACAACACAGGAATCAAAATCATAACAAGATAAAACTCCACTGTTCCATATTTAGCTGGATCTATGCCTTGCAAAATACTTTTATTTTAAGAGCAGTAGTTAAACAATGTGAAAAGACATTGCCTTTTTGTCTGAGAGCTCTTTCATCATTAATGTATCTGAAACCTTCTGAACTGTGCGATATTACCCAGAGAAGCGAACAGCTGTAGTATTCAGCCAGATAATAGCTTGATTCCATCTTTGTGAAATTAAACTTAAGATTTTTAAAGGGCAGGTCCTTGAAAGTGAAAAGCCTACAACCCCTATCAAGTGTCAGTATAAGACCTTGTAATTTTACAAAGTAAATGCTAAACCCACAGTCCAAGTTCAGCCAGCTCCAGGTTTCATTAACAGATTTATACATTTTGCTCCCTTTTGCAAGCATCTGTTAATTTTTCACATGAGAAATGAGGTTTTCACAGTAAAAAGAGCATCTGATTGATCCTCTTTGGTGAATATTGCCACAGTGAAGGTAACTCACACTCCAGAAGATCACATCTCAGAAAGCTACTACACGTGATTTTCCTCAGATTGTTCTGCATCTGAAAATATTCTCCTCATCCACCTTCATCCACTTGTATAGATTGGACTTCAGCATTGCCATACATTTCCCAGAAAAGCCTTTGCTACCTCCTCTCTTTGTGGATGACTATCATAAATTAACATTTGCTTAAAAAATAAAAACATAAATAATATTAACTCTCCTTTGCATTCAGAAATATTAGGCTTTCTTTCCTCCTTTGTATTCCTGCAAGACCACTGCATCCTCCCCCCCTTAATTTCTTGACTGGCTCCCTTTGGTGACACTAAAAAACAAAAGTAATCCAGATCTTGCTTCCTTCAACCTAACAACAGCTAAATAGCAGAGGTGGATGTGAGCCCTTTGGCTCACTGGAGATGAATGATATTCTTTCTCCATAAATTGCTTACCTTTTCTAACCTCTACAGCTCACAGTAAACAAGTTAGGCTTCTTAACCTGTCTTTAAAAGGTACCAATAATTTTGAATGAGAAAAAGCCGTATGACTAAGCTGAATTCTTTTTCAAAGCTTTTGGGAGGTTGTCCTGCTTGTTCCATGTATCAGAATGCTACTACCTCAATGTAATTAGAGTCAGCTCACACATTACTGAAGGCAACAGCTCTGACCTTAAAGAACTGAGTTTAAACTCATTTAACAGGATATCAGGAACCGTGCATGCTGCTTTCAGACACTTTCCAGTATAACACATTTAACACAGTACAGGTATTTTGTGATGCACTGCATCTTGGTCAATGTTCTGATTATTCAAATACTAATTAAAGTGGTTGACTAGTATCAACAGCCTAAGATATTGGTGTTCAGATTTATATTTGCTCCCCTAATTGGCAACAAAGCAAGCACTTCAGTTTTATGTTAGCATGTCTATGGTTTTAATCGTGTTGATGATATAGTTCTATGCAAATGAAGGTACTGCTGAAAATGTATAAACCTGCAGAACATACTTACAATAGCTTCTTCAATTACAGTTTGAAAGTGGCAATTCTGATTAATTAAAATTAAACAATTATAAAAACATGCAATCAAGCTTCATATGCATGCTAGAACAGCTGTGTCTGAAGTTAGATTTATAGTCTGATAACTGTTCCTTATTAAAAAAATCTGTCAGCAGTACAGGGAATGACGAGTAGAATACTATGACTGCTCATAGCACAGGTAGGTAGCGCATGCAGTATATTATATATTATTATACTACTTTATGGAACTTGTTTGCCAAAAGACCAGCTAGAAACAAGGACAGTAGTGCAAACAAACAGCTTTCCACAGTTCACAGGTCCAACTAGGAGGTTAATAGCTTAAGAGCCTTGGTCTGTTTGTTCGGAGAGGATTACCTGTAGCTATTTAAGATTCATAGCCTTCATTTAACTGTTACTTTAGGTATTATTTTCAAATGCATGGGCTTTCCTTCCCAACTTCCATCCTTGCACAGATAATTAAGATTTGCTAGGAGATGTAGCATTGCCTATTGGCATAGGTTTAACACCAGTGAGACTTGCACCTTATACAGAAGACAATCTTAACATTTATGATTGTGAGGTAACACTAGAAAAAGTGAACCTTTTTTGACTAGTTATATTACCACACATAAGAAATGCTTTTTTTTTTTTTTTTTTTTCCAAAATAGCTTCCTAAACATTCTACTAGTTAATTATATAATACTAATTATACCAGCCAGTGCTTTAACACAGCTGATGAATAATCCCCCATTCTGGGGTAGAGCAGAAGTAAAATAGATTTTTTTTTTTTTTTAAGCAATGGAAGAGATTATTTAAGTGCTTCAGGGAAACTGACCCTGCCTCTGCCTTCCCCAAGGTGCCTATCAGGTCATTAGGTCACTGGAGGCAATGAGGAAAAATAAATAAATTTGTTGTTATTTCAAAGTAAAAGGTGTCTGGAGAAAAAAAATAATCAGATGTTTAAAGACAAGTATTTAGAGATAGAACAGGCAAAATAAAATGAAAATATCATAAAATATGCAGCCTGTTGAAGATCACTGTACAGCTCAGTGGCTGAGCTGTGCTGTGAGCAGCGATGTAGAAGGAAAATTTATAGTGTAATGGATCTGTTGTAAGAGTTCTTCCTTTTGCCCAGGTAGCGTATGGTAGAGCTGCTTCATGGCTTTGGCTGGCCACATACTCTAAGAAACATGTACGCTCCAAACCTATTAAGCAAGACAGGATCTTCTGGTAATAAAATCTGCACTTCCCAAAGAAGAGATGATTTGTCTATTACACAGTTAATCTACAATCTAGAAAGCAGTTTTTTTTTTTTTTTTTTTTTTTGAAAAACATATACAGGACATGGAGGAGGTCATATCAAGTGTCCTCTAGAATTCTGTACTGAACTTCAGATAATGGAACAAAAACTATGGTCTCCAAAAAAAAACAAAACCAAAACAAAAACCACAACCTGGCCTAGCCTTTGATGATACATGTTTCTTTCAATGCTTTAATGCTATATGAGGTAAAAACTAAAGCCAGCTAGTATTTCTCTAACAGTGTGTGACAATTACAAAACAAAATCAGGAACCTAACACTGCAGAAAAGCGTAACAATGAAACAAAAAAAGGCTTTTCTTGCTTTTGAGGATAAACTAGAGATAAAAATTTATTTGAAAAGATCAAATAAGCACTCCAAAGTCAGGTAACAAAACCTGAAGTCATTCAATTAAACCCATTTCCAAATCAGCATCCTAAAACGCAAAATGTAGCTGAAGAACTTAATTTAATCTCACCTACATTACCTTGGAAATTTTTTTAACCTGATATTTGCCACTTGCTTTCACTATTGCTTGCTTTTGATTATAGCCAAGCCATAGCAAAGTTTTAGATGCATTTCTATAGGCTACTTTTTGATAAGCTCAAATCCATGACCTTTTGTTATATTAGCTCGTATTTAAGCCAATCATTAAGACCCACTCTGGTGTCCTTTTCTTCTTTTTCTTTTTTCTTTTTTTTTTTCCTCTCTTTTTTTAAACAGAAGTTTTTGCACTAAACATTTTATCAACAGAAGTTACCTTGACTAATTTCTTTCATTACTTGCACTGCTAAAATATTAAGTGATACTCCCTGCCTGCTTACCTTCTCTTAGCCTTTTTGATCTCTACAATGTTTCCCCATAACAGCGGTTTTAGCTGTATTCGATATTCTGTACTAAGATTCAGCAGAGCCACATAAGCTGTGGGTAGTTTCTGCAAATTTACATGCTTGTCTCGGATTGCCTGTTTTTACTGCTGTACATAATTCTTTAAAGTTATTCCTAGAGTCTTTGTCAAATTGTATTCTGCTACATAACTGTTTCTTTTTGGACTGCGATTCCCACAGCCACATTTTGGTTCTCACTTTCAGTAACAAACATATTTGGTAGAATTAATTTACTTAAAAGCAGTGATTTCCTAAAAAATCTTGAGGCCAAGAAGATTTATTTTGTATTTATGTACCACATAGGACGGAATTTCACTGTGTGAATCCTCCACAGCCCCTTCTGTACAAGTTAGGGCATACCTTTCAGAAAAAATGCAGTCCTGATTCAAGGATGTCTCCAAGATACCCTCCAGTTCCATGAATGGGTTGTTTTATTGATTAGAGTTACTCTCACTATTTGAAACAAGAACTGCCATAGTAAGTCAAACACAAGGTGCTCTAATCCCCCAGCCTATGACAGCGGCCAGTATCAGATGTTTCAGAGAAAGGAGTGAAAGCTTGAAAATAATGCACACTGTGCTACTTTGTGCTTTCATACCTGTTTTCTTCCTGTCATCTTTGCCATAGAAAGCCATTTGGGCCATCAACTCCATAGTTTAACTATGCATCATGTGATAAAACAATTTCCCATCTTTAAAATCCGTTGGAATTTCCCATCATTTACTTAACTTGACTGTACCTCTATATTTGTACTTTTTGAAAAGCAAGTGTACATTTCTGATCTAGACCATTCACTGTTCAACATAGCATCTTTTCAGTGATCATCTGAGACAAAATTTTAGGCTAGATTTAAGGCTCACTGATGCGGATTCCCTTGATAACTCTGTAGTAGTGAAGTAAATTTTCTTGTTAATTCTCTGGAATGGTGGCTGTTTCCAGTGGGATTCTGTATTGGGCTTACATGGCAAGGTTTTGGTAGTGGGAGAACTGCAGGGGTGGCCTCTGCGAGCAGAGCCCAGCAGCTGCCCCGTGCTAGATGACAGCCAGCTCCACGTGGCTCCAAAAGTGTCCCACTGCTGGCCAGGGCTGAGCCAGTCAGTGACGCTGGTTGTGAAAGCACAGTTAAAGGGATATGCACTCAGTACTAAAAGCTGTGAAAGGAGAAGGAGCTCTCGTTATGGAATTATCTATCTTCCTGAACTAGTCCTAGACGAATTGGGGTTCTGCTTCTCAAGACGTGGCCAAATATCACTTACTGATGGGAAGTAGAGAATAATCATTTTCTCTTTGCTTCTACATGGCCTTTGTTTGTTTTTCCATCTTCTTTAATTAAAGAAGATTACCTTCACCGTGAGCCTTTTTTTTTTTTTTTTCCCCCTTCCAAATTTTCTCTCCCTCCTCCTTTGAAGAGGGAATGTGAGAGTGTGTTGTGGTAGAGTTTAGCTGCCCATCAGCGTGAAACCACCAAAGATTCACAGTCAGAACACAACAGAGCTTTTCTGACTGTTGGGAGAAACAGTCTCTCAACCTCTCATAATCCTAATTTCCTATGCCTTTCCTTGCTACAGCAGTTACGATGTGTTCAATAAAAAGCATTCAGTGATTGAACAGAAGATATTCCAAGCACAGTGGGTTTTCAGCTCCAGGTATATCAACCCTGAGAGTCTATGGAGTACTTTTAAGAGATCTGTGAAAGGTATTAATTGTTACACAAAAACTTGGAAACAGCAGATTTCTAACCAGGTCTGCATTTTCATTAGATATATTTCAGGAACCCATGCGGTGAGAAAGGTTAACGGTCACTGCACCAGAATATGCTTTACTGATACCAGAGAATATTATTCCAAAAAATAATCAATGCCATCACTATTAGTACTTAATATAAACATTTATCTCCTAGATGTAACTCTAATGGCACAGACACTTTAGGTCTATCAGAAGTTCATTTTCAATCCTACTGTACAAGCCACTCGTAAATTCATGGTTCCATTTTTTAAACGGACACTTACAGATGACCCAATCTGAGAAACAGCAAGGCACATACATGTAGACATTAATACTCCAATTTGTTAACATGAAATCGGTAGGAGTCAGAGAAATAAGAAATTTAAATCCAAGCTAATAGGCCGAGCTTGCAAGTTTCTAAGAGGCAGATATTTCTAGATTGATTATACTGCAATTTCTTTTTTTTTTCCTTTCATTGGAAGTCAAATTATGTTATGAATGATGGGACGATGCTATTGGAACAAAATCACATTAGGAATGAAACACAAAATAACCCCCTTTTTACTATCAAGGAGTTAGGACATTGTGTTGAGTTCATGCACAGAAGGATTTTGAGCACAAAAAAAAAATGAAATGCAAAGCTTCCAACTGTGTTTCTCCGCTAAATGCGTATCTGGAGTTCCTAGATTAGGGTAGGGTTTTGGAAGAAAAAGAGCAGGGATGCTTTCATATACAGTATCAGGAACTGTTATATAAAGTTTTACAGTTAAATTTAACCACAAAATTTCTTTTGACTCTCTTCACATTTGAACGTATTTTTTGTGTGCTTGTTCCTCCCTGCAATCAACATTTGAGAATCAAGTGACAACTGCTACAGTGCAAAATAGAATACTCACAATAATAGCAAATTAGACAAAACTCTTGGAAAGAGAATGTATTTTTATATTTAATTCATTCTTTTCCTTAGACCATCCTTCTAAGCATCTGCTTTTGTGATCTGTGTTATATTCTGCTGGCTTCCAGAATGGATAAATAAACCAGAAAACCTCTTAAATGAACTTAGGATCACAGCTGGAAAAAAGCTGATTGGAGAACCTAGTAGAGTGGATGCATTAAAATACTTACCTTTTGAGAAAGGCTCACGACCTCATCTTCAGGGGCTTCTGTAAATCACAAGTCAACAAAACAACAAGCACTTCCACCTGCACTGAAAGGGAAAGTCTGGGACTTGGCAGCTTTGAAATGCAGAACTACTCATCAAGAGTACTCACATCTAACACTGTGACAGGTCAAAGGGCACTAAGTCTTTTCTACTCCTTAGCTCTTTGTCTATTTGTCCTTGAGCATAACCTGAGCATGTTTTATCTTTGATCCAGCCCAACAGAACAGATGACGGCATCTTGAAGTATGCACATGCATGCCTCCATTCCCACCTATCTTCTGAGTGGGGAATGGCTCCACCTTAGGCTGGCGACTCATAGGAAGGTGATTTATCTGAACACCACCTGACAACTCCCATCCCATCCCACACTTGAAAACTAGTTACCCATCTCCCATTCCCTGGAGCGGACTTAGCACATTATTAGCACAGCTCTTATTAACTTGCTTCTTGACCTCTCACTCATGCTCTGAGTGTGTTTACTTTATGTGTTAGTACCAGAGTAAAGCTAGAGTCCTTCTTACTGCTTAAAAAAGTTAAAGGCAACCCACTGCACTCGGCCGGCTGGCACCCAGCTATGAACCAGGATGGGTGATGTCTGGAGATGCACAGCAGCTACCAGCAGATGGATTCCTGCATGGGAGACCAATAACCCTGATAAGGCAGTTGGTATGTATCCCCTTGCCTCATCAAAAAGAGGACTCATTCAGGATCCCATTGAATTCTGTACCACTAATTTGGCTAATATTATAATCTCACAAAGCATCCCTGGAAAGGTACAACCTTTAAAAGGTTCTGCAAGCTTCAGCATTTGTCTCACAAAGTAGAAGTCAGGCCATTTTTCTCCATGGCTGCAAGAGCTAGGTGTTTACCTCTTAACTGAAATGCAAATAGTGCAGAGTAATGAAAACAACTTTTATTTTCCTTTCTTCTCATTTCCAGCTAATTTGCCATCTTACAAAATGTTATTTGTGTGCACTCAGCAAGTACCCTGTGTCTAATGCTTGGCAATAGAACTGATGTGGTAGAAAACACGGCGGAAAGAAAGGGATTTTCGGATTGAATGGAAGAGGATGGTGTGCCTGAGGTGGGTACCACAAAAAGAAGGGCCTGTCCTACTAAAATTAGAGAAGACTGATTTTCTGCTTGGAGGTGTCCGGATGTAGGATGGCCCTACAAGATGGTAGGAAGACTCATGAGAGTAGAACCAATTATTTTAGATGTTATGGAGAACAGATGTGTTGAAGGAGGCAAGGCTACTGCAGAGAGCTTATGGAACTATGGAAAGCTGGAGAAATGTAGGCTTCATAAACAGACCCAGGTGAGGCTATTTCAGCTAGGCATTAACCTTAGACAGCAACAGAATATTCGGGCAAGGTACCCATACAGGGCTCCAGCCCAGCAAGATAGTTGCAAAGCTCAGGGGAATAAGTATTCTTCTTCTCACAGTACATTACCCTGTTACAAATGGCGTTAGCCTACTCATTTTTAAGCCAGCATTTAGTAAGATTAAAAGCAGAAAAACTCCAGATAAGGGAAGAGCCCAGTTGGACACCACACCACATGCCTGGTTTCAGAGACTGAAAACCAAACATGGTCATGATGCATCCTGCTGATCAGTATGTTTCTCTCATTTGGTAATGACAAAGTGTTGTGTTCATGTTGCACACAGAAATAACAAACTGACAACAGTTGTGCTCAACCTTATGTCACCAATTAGTTTAAGAAAGGAGGTTAATGCAGGCCTTTCTGGTACATAGCCCCTTTTCCTTATTCTTTCCTGAACTGTTGCCAATAATCAATTTACTCTATTGTCTTCAATTAAATTAATTCTTAAAGTAAATGTCTAGGCAACATGCTTGTCATGGACTTGACTCAGAACATTGATACTATTCAGAAACAATCGCTTGACATCCCAAACTAACTAGAAAATTGTGGCATTTTACTTTTCAAGAATCTAAACCATCTCTCACCTCATACTTGCTGGGCAAGAATCAGATCCATGAAGCTCACAAAGTGATTCACTAAAATATATGCAATAATTTAATTCCCTAATGAGTATTATGGAAATAATGTTTTACATATTAAGGTTAAATTCATAAATACTGCTGATAAAAAACAGAACATATTTCTCTATGTATTGCACAATTCAGTTTGTAGCAGGTTTTTATCTAACTAAAAAAAACCACAGATTTAACGAAGAATATCAAAGTGTCACCATTAACGCAGATACCAGTTTAGTCCTTTTTGCATGTGACATAGATCTTGGTCTGTTCATATACACATTTTGCTATATGCAAGGTTTCCTGGAGACTCATGGCTCTTTTCTAAATACAGGTGAACCCTGAATATATTTTAAAAGTAAATGAATCCACATCATGTAACGTAGACTACCTAAAAGCAGGGATGCAAGAGCCTAGATGTCCTCTGTATTGACAGGAATGCTTGTTTATATACTAGAAATGTCTTTTCATGAGCTACTGTTGCCTTGGAAACCAATACTAAAAATGAAAATTTTGTCTCCACAGGGAAAAAAAAAAACACAACATATTACTCAGTTATCTCAGAAGTGTCCTTATCTTTTCCTGATCAATCTGAAACAAAGACTGGCAGTTGGGTATTACTAACTCTTAATTCCCTCTTCCTATTCAAGAATAATACTTTGCTTTATTTTTTTTTTCCTCATCTGTGATAGGAAACAGAGGCCTGTTTCTTATTTCCTGCCAAACCCTCTTATCAAAAAAGATACATTCTTTGTCTCAATAGTTTGGGAAAAAAAAAAAAAAAAAAAAAAGGAAAGCCTTTGCAGAAGTCAGAAAGCTGTTCCCTGAAATTTAAGTCTTTTAAGTCTTTTCATGTACTGATTAAAGCATTCAACAGTTCTTCTAGTAACGTCACAGTTTGAAATTCTTAGGAAACATACTGTCCTTAAATTGTGTTACTTTAGGGCATTTGTCAGTTTTTCCTATGACTCTTAGTTGAACATTGTTTCCTAACCAGTGTTTCAGCATGAACACAGAATGCTGCAATTTTCTAAGTAGTTTCCTTTCCAGCCTTTTCCTAACAGAGTTATTGCTTTTTCTAGACTGATTTGTGATTTTTACCCTGCATGTGGGAAGATGTGCCAATAGAAACAATGTAAGATCTATTCTAAACCAGCTACTACAGAGGAAGAAAACATACATCAGATAACAACAGGAAGACAAAGCAAAATATGTTGATAGTCTTTAACTCAAGGCTGTGCCTGCTGAGGTGTGGTAAATCCATAAGATATGATGGTCATTTAGCTTATTTTTGTTAGAATGCAAGCTGTTCAGTCACAGAGTATGAAACCCTTATGAAATTTGAGTCGTCTTTTACTTCAGTTTATCTTGTTTTCATCTAGGAATAGGTTCACCTACTTTTGACCACTGTATCAAAGATGGGATGACATACTTTTTAAAATTCTGATTGATTTGAGTACTGCTGTAGATCTTATTTCCAAAGAAAATATCCAATCATAATGTTCTATTTTTGGCACCAGACTAAGGCAAGAAGAAAAAACACTAGTCTCTTCTGAGTAGTGACAGACAGTCATATAATGAGAGATGTGAGCCTAAAAATATTACTACTCAATAGTAGTAATCAACTCTATGGATTTCTTGTAACTACAGGTACTTGGCTGCTATCAAGAAAAATCTCTGTGGAGAGGATACATGCATTCTAACACCACAAAATCTCCATTAAGAACACTAAGAATTTAACCTTCATATGGCAAAAGCACAGTATGGAACTAACCAAAAAAAGCACCAAAGCACAAGATCAGGCGATTCCTAAATATCGCAAGTCAGGCAGGCGGGGCAGGAGGCCGGTGTGGCTGACCAGGAACATTCTAATGGAGATTAGGCGGAAACAGAGAGTGCTTCGCTACTGGAAGGAGGGCCAGGTGTCATGGAAAGAATACAGGGATGCTGTTCGTGTTTGTAGGGAGAAAATTCGTGTGGCTAAAGCACACCTAGAGTTGAAGCTGGCTGTGTCTGTGAGAGAAAATAAAAAGTTTTTTTTTTAGATATGTGAATGGAAAAAGGAGAACTAAAGAATACATAGGGCCGCTCCTTGATAGGGAAGGTCTCCTCACAGACGATGACATAGGCAAAGCAGAGACGCTTAACGCCTTCTTTGCCTCTGTCTTCAATGCCGATGATGGGCTTCGGGACCCAGGGTGCCCTGAGCTGGAGGACCGGGACGGTGGGGATGACAAACTCCCAACCGCCCCTGAACGTGTGCGGGATTTGCTACTCCACCTGGATCCCTACAAGTCCACGGGTCCGGATGGGATTCATCCCCGGGTGCTGAAAGAGCTGGCGGACGTCATTGCGGAACCTCTCTCAATTATTTTTCAATGATCCTGGGAATCTGGAGAGGTCCTGGTAGACTGGAAGCTGGCAAATGTTGTGCCGATTTTCAAGAAGGGTCAGAAAGAAGACCCTAGCAATTACAGGCCTGTCAGTCTCATGTCAGTGCCTGGTAAAATCACGGAGAAGATGGTTCTCGAACTTATTGAGGCGCACCTGGGGGACAAAGCAGTCATTGGTCCCAGCCAGCATGGGTTTGTGAAGGGTAGGTCCTGCCTAACTAACCTGATTTCCTTTTATGATAAGATCACCCGTATGGTGGACCAAGGGAAACCAGCTGATGTGATTTTTTTGGACTTCAGCAAGGCTTTTGACACGGTTTCCCATAGGATCCTACTGGACAAAATGTCCACCATACAGCTAAATAAAAACATCATACGATGGGTGAGCAATTGGCTAACAGGCAGGGCCCAAAGGGTTATGGTGAATGGCGCTGCGTCAGGCTGGCGGGCAGTCACCAGTGGGGTCCCTCAAGGCTCCATTTTAGGGCTGGTACTTTTCAATATTTTTATAAACGATCTGGATGTAGGAATAGAAGGTATTTTGAGCAAGTTTGCTGATGACACCAAACTTGGAGGAGTTGTGGACTCGGATGAGGGTGGAAAGGCCTTGCAGAGGGATCTGGATAGGTTGGAGAGCTGGGCGATCGCCAACCGCATGAAGTTCAATAAGAGCAAGTGCCGGGTCCTGCACCTGGGACGGGGAAACCCTGGCTGCACGTACAGACTGGGCGATGAGACGCTGGAGAGCAGCCTAGAAGAGAGGGATCTGGGGGTCGTGGTAGACAGCAAGTTCAATATGAGCCAGCAGTGTGCCCTGGCAGCCAGGAGGGCCAACCGTGTCCTGGGGTGCATCAAGCACGGCATCACTAGTAGGTCAAGGGAGGTGATTGTCCCGCTCTACTCTGTGCTGGTGCGGCCTCACCTCGAGTACTGTGTGCAGTTCTGGGCACCACAGTATAAAAAGGACATGAAACTGTTGGAGAGTGTCCAGAGGAGGGCTACGAAGATGGTGAAAGGCCTGGAGGGGAAGACGTACGAGGAACGGCTGAGGGCACTGGGCCTGTTCAGCCTGGAGAAGAGGAGGCTGAGGGGAGACCTCATCGCAGTCTACAACTTCCTCGTAAGGGGGTGTCGAGAGGCAGGAAACCTTTTCTCCATTAACACCAGCGGCAGGACCCGCGGGAACGGGGTTAAGCTGAGGCAGGGGAAGTTTAGGCTTGACATCAGGAGGGGGTTCTTCACAGAGAGAGTGGTTGCACACTGGAACAGGCTCCCCAGGGAAGTGGTCACTGCACCGAGCCTGACTGAATTTAAGAAGAGATTGGACTGTGCGCTTAGTCACATGGTCTGAACTTTTGGGTAGACCTGTGCGGTGTCAAGAGTTGGACTTGATGATCCTTAAGGGTCCCTTCCAACTCAGGATATTCTATGATTCTATGATAACCAAACTATATGCATGAGATACAAACCTGTAGTAATACATGTGGCTTGCTGTTGGGAAGATGCTTATGAGTTCACTCCATAAAGTTGATGAATATTCTTGGAATAGTCCAGTGACAAAGTTCTAGCCAGAACTGCTTCCCTGTATGCTATATTTTCCTCTAGGAAGAAATCTTGGTTTACTACCTATTAATACCATGGAGGAAAAGAAAAAAATGCACCACCCTAAGGTGCTGGCAGTAGGTTGTGCTGGTGAATAGTTTCCTGCCTCGCATCACAGAATTTTCATTAACTCTGTTCAATACAGTAACAGGCTCACGATTCTTTCAAAAAACATGCAGATACGTTGAGGATTTTGAAGTTTTACAGGGCTTCACATCCCAACAAATTTCTCTCCATTTCAGAGAAAAAGGTTTCCAGTCACCATGTAAGCACATCAGAAATATAAAAAAATCAATTATTTCCTGATCAGTAATGTTCTGTAAGGGAACTGATTTTACCTTTTAACTTACCATGAGGGGTAGGGGGTGGAAATGGGGATCAGGAGAAGGGTGTATGATGTAACAGGTGGTCAGCAAAAGTGGTGAGAGAGCATGATGTCCATTGTGGGGTTCTATTCATTTACTATGAAAGGCTGCTTTATGGGTGAAATGCCTGTTCTGTGTTTCAACAAAGTCCTTCAATGCAGATATATTTCTATGAAATATTTCTTTTTTTGTTTTACAAAAACATAGCATTTCCTGATCAAATGTAGCTCTAGATGTGAAGAAAAAGGCAGGCACTAACTACTCAGAGAAACCTCCTCTTTGGTATAGGCATCCATTGGACAATTACAGATAATAGTTGCTTGGCAAGTCCCAGTGTCTTCCACCAGCTCAGCTCATCACACTGTAGTCAATACTGAGCAATGCAACTGAACTTGCCTGTCACTGGGGCCACCAGCTGACCCCCAAGCATGCTCACGCGGACAATTAGCATGGCTCAGCCAACAACTTAGTAAACTGCAGTAACTAAAATCATTTAGGTTGGAAAAGACACGATCATCATGTCCAACCATCAACCTAACACTACCAGTTCCACCACTAAAGCACGTCCTTAAGCACCACATCCACACTTCTCTTAAATACCTCCATTTAGTTTTCCTCCAACCATCACACTAGTAAGCAGTGTTAAAAGAAGCTTTAAGAAATAAATGAGGGAAAACCTCCCCTATGAAGGAAGAAACCATTTTTTTCCTTCTTCCTTGAAGTTTGAGTACTAACAGCTAGAACCTTGTGAAGTGACTTGTTCTGCTTTAATCAGCCTGCAATACTGCACAGACCTTGTTCTAAGAAGTGGCTGAAGTTTACAGTGACCAGAACACTTATTTTCACCTTAAATAAAGAGTGTGCAGCCTCATTACAATAGCTATACAGAATTCAACAGATCAAACAGCACTTACTACAATACATTTAAATTAGATATGTTCACCATTTCAGCCATAAATCACTTTTTAAAGTGAGCGTACTTTTGGAGAAATTACTTAATGCTATTTTACTATCCCTACTGGCATTCTGTCACTGTGCCCTATCAAAGGAACGTATACATTCTGTGCATTTCGGACAACTTGAATGAGAAACCTCCCTGGCTCTGAAGTAACTTTAGTTTCAATGAAAGATTAGCATAACCTTAAAGCTGTTTGTATTTCACTATGATTCTTAATGCTGTGGTAATAGTCATAACAGGAATGTAACTGAGTATTTTGCTATGATGAAAAAAAATGCTGCATCTGAACTTGGAGTTCCATTGGCATCAACATGCTCCTTTTTCTACTTGCTCCATACTGCAGATGCAGTTTACTTTTTCTTTTAAGTTAAATTTGAACAGGCTAATCAGGTTTAACAGTTTTCACTTCAGTGAAAATAAAATAGAAGCTCCCATTCTCCACTATAAAAACAATTTACTTGCATTGCATGATGAATTTTTAAGTATTAATGAGATGAGACTTAAACCCTGAGAGAAAGGTCCTAAATATTTTTAGGAAGGTAAACTTAAATAAAATAAAATTAAGCTATAATTTATGAATGCAAAACTTGATACCATGCTTCTGTCAGTGGAATCTGTGAGGTGTCCTCCTCCCCAAACCCCCTTTTTAAAAGCATATCTTTGTAAGTGAACTTAGGGAAGCAGAAGAGGTAGAAAAAAAAATAAAGATAAAAAACAAGAACAGAAAAGTCTCTGTGTTACATTTGCACATTTGCTTAAAAAAAAAAAAAAAAGCTGAAGATTATAAGCCCCCTCACATAGGGGAGGAGGAAAAAAATTAAACAAACAAACAAACAACTTCCCTTCAGTGAATTGGCAGGGCTATTAAACCACATGCCCTGATAATGGAACAAAGCCAGCAATTCAAACTGTTATTTCTATGGTATAGACAAATTTGAAACTGGAATAGAAGAGTTACAAGGCAATAAACTGTTCAAATTAGATAAAACAAACTTACACTTGTTGTATAAGCAGCTTCAGGATCATCCTCTAACACTCGTGAGAGACCAAAATCAGAGACTTTACACATGAGGTTACTGTTGACCAAGATATTACGGGCTGCCAGATCACGGTGTACGTAGCCCATGTCCGAGAGGTACTTCATGCCTGATGCAATTCCCCGCAGCATGCCAACCAGCTGGATGACTGTGAAGTGGCCATCATGCTTCTGCAAGTAAAGATATGAGTCCAAAGAAGATAGTTTCCATGAATTTCATACTAGCAACATCAGCTACATCTTTTATTTAAAATGCCAGCCAGCCAACCTGCCCACTGAAAACTTGATTTTTCATTTAACTTGCTCAGCAGCATAAGCTACCCCACCTGTCAGTATGCAGTTCCTCTCCCTTTTCTTCAATGCTTCGCCACTCTCTGTTCTGTCCCGTGACCACACTTAATCTTTTATTGTTAGTTGCTAAGAACATTTTCCCCAAACCCATTTTGATAAATGCAAGAATGACAACATAGAAAAGTCCTTTCTCCATCTCTTACTCAATACTTCTAGGAACCGAGAAGAGTCCTACTTTTACTGCCCCAGCCTCGATGGTCTGCAAGAGATACTGCTGTTGCCTAAAACAGGTAACTGGAGTAACTTTGGAGCTTTATCACATCTCTGTTCTACATACAACACCATATAATCTCTGAACACTAGACTGAAAAGCAAATTTGGGCTGATATTCAGGGGATCACACATGGCTTCTCCAGTCCTCCTAGGTAACTGAAGTTAAGCCCAGACCTATGAAAGCATTAGGCTACTAAACTTGTATTTAGATGTTCAACTCCAATAGATTTCAGCAGAAGTTGTGTTGTTAACTGCACTCATATATGTAATTATTGGTGGGCCTCCATTTCCCATCTTCAAAATGAAAATTAATGTTTCTATACCAACTGGGTCAGAAGACTGCTGAATTCTTTGGTAGTGAGGACCAAACAAATACCTATAAGCAAGTTTGACAATGAGCTCTTGCCTGATTTACATCTGCTCTATCTACCCTTTAAGGCAGACTGCTGACAGCAGAATTTTTGTGACCTCATCTGGCAGACATTTAGGTTCTTATGGATTATTCAGTAAGCCAAGCTTTTACGCTAGCGAGAACAGCTAAGCAAAAAACAAACAGCTCTTCCCTACAATCAAGTTAACTTCTCATTTTCTCTTTGGACACTTTCAGCACTTGGTTACATACAAGTAGCATTCAGGACATTTGTATTGGTTAGTTCATATGTTTAAGTTAAATAAACTTCACAGTCAAGTCCAGTAAATTCAATAGATTAATTAATGTAATAAACTCAACTGCACAGATATGCTTAATCTTATCCCTGAACAGCAAATCATTTTAGCATATCTATCAATCAGGACTCATTAGTTCGGGGCCTACATCGAACTAGTCAGGTATATAAGCACAGAAAGAAACAAGGGACTGGTGCTCTAACATGTAAAAATGTAAACAAAACAAACAAAAAAACCACCAACCAACCAACCAACCAACCCACACCACACAGAGAATACACATAAGAACATGTGCAGGGTACAGAGGTTGGTGTTACTTGCTCTTCATATTACTAATCCATCTGTCTCAGGACAGAACAGTACTAGACAAAGATCTGCCTCCAACATATAATATGTCTACTTAGATCAAGTATTCATATGTTTTTAATGTAAAAATTAAAAGGATAAATTTCCCTTATGCATAACAGACTGCTAAATTGAGAGTTACTCACCTCTAAAGAGGTTTGAGGAACTAATTCTTAATGTCATTACTGTTTGATTAAACTCTACTGGGTACAAAAAAGGAGAAAGACAAACCTTGCAAAAAGAAGCTGGAGAGATGATGTGGATTTTGTATTTTGTAGAACTTCTAGAGTATCTTAAAACTCTTCTAATACCTTTAATAAAATTGATTAGAAAAAAACCAACAACTCAAATGCTAAGGATAGGGCACCAACTCACCTAGCCTTCTACAACAACTTAGAGCCTCATGCTTCCCAGAACACTTGTTGGTTAGGCAGCCATACATCAACCCCTAGACGAACAATATCATCACATCACAGTCTTCTCCAAACTAATCACACTTACTGACACACCATCAAAACCTACATATGACAAATTCATAGGAACTTTTCCCCATGAATATCCCCAAGGCAATTCCCTCCAAGCCACCACATCACAGCTGTAAGCCTGAACCTGCTTCATCATCTCCATCAAAGCCATCTGTAATCAATTGGTTCAGAAGACAGCACTCAGCTGAGGGTCAAGACACAATTAGAATATGCTCACATCCTAGAAACAATAAGGTTGGTAAAGACCTCCAAGGTCATATGGTCCTACCATCACCCTGCCTCCAATGTCACCCGCTAAACCATGTCCCTAAGCACCACGTGCAACCTTTCCTTGAACGCCCCCAGGGACAGTGATGCCACCACCTCCCTGGGCAACCTGTTTCAATGCCTGACTACTCTTTCTGAGAAAAAATGTCTCCTAATTTGCAACCTAAGCCTTCCCTGGCACAACTTGAGGCTATTCCCTCTAGTCAGTCTCACTTCACTGCCAGGTAAAACTGTGGTGTTCTTTTATTTTTGTTTTTTATTTTATTCTGGGAGTTACTGAAAAACTCCTAGAATTGAGTTTGAGGCCCGCTGATCGGCTTCAGTGTGCCTGACAAGGGCCAAGCTGGAGAATCTGCCTGTCCCAGCCATCCCCTGGGTGGCTGGTGCTTCAGGGCTGTGCACTTAGTACAACAAGGTGTTTTACAAAAGGGAATCCCCTGTTATGGACCAGAAGAATAAGGAACTTTTCAGAGACCCAAAACATGTGAGTGACAGATATGTTAAATAAGAACTTCCCATTACCATTTAACAAGGAGAGACAAAAGTCAATGTTTTTAATGCCTTACTTTAATTGTCTGCCAACAAAGTAAGGATTTGAGACCTGTCTAGTATTTCATCTATTGAAGCCACAGTGGATTTTTTTTTTCTTTCTATTGAGTAATACAAACTCCAAACTCATCATGCAAACTTTATTAATCTGGGTTGTTAACAGTTAATTCTCTTTGCATTTATCCTAGATTAATATATATATATATATATATATATATATATATTTAGTTTATTGTAGACTTAGGTATCGAAACAAAGCATCAATAGCTTACTTTTGTAAAACAACGAAGTAGTCCCCCCAGCCTCCTAACAAAGCATCAACAGAACCACCACCATCCTCAACCTCTAGATTTTACCTCTTCCTTATCGTTCACAGTTCCATTATTTCAATGATCAAAATCTCGGTCATCTGCAACACCTCCCTTAACCTTTTGTCCCTTTAAATCACAAGCATTCTTTCCTTCCTTTTTTAATTTGTTCTCTTTCAAATTTAGACCATGCTTGACTGATTTTTCATAAAACATAACCTTTTTCTGCTCTTTCCAAATCTCAGTATTTGCCTTACCAATATAGCAGAAATGCCTAACTTAAAAACAATCACATGCTTTCACCATTCTCTCTCCTTCAAATTTCTTTGAGCTTCTGCCTTGACACAGAAAGTTCAAGCTTATCTTTACGTTTAAAAAATGACAGACTTGCTAACATACCAGTTGCAATTTTATTCTGTTCTCTTTCTTCCTCTGAATATTTCTCTGAATCCTCTTCTGCATCTGTTCCCCTCTGTTACTTCTCATTCTTGGTTTTATATTGTTTAATACCACCCTCATGGCTGGAACAACTACATTTTCCTGTCAGGAGAACTATCTCTTCCTCAAGTCCTTCTCTAATCAGTTATTCTGCACTGGTTTCCATGGCAGCTGTATTCCCTTACCATCTATAAACTGTTTTCTACCAATATAAAGAAATATTTGTCTAATTTATGCTGACCAGAACAAGGACTATGGACCGTATTTAACCCTTGGAAAATTCAGCTAAGTTGGTGAAATTATAATAGGTATGAAGCTGGCCTCATATTTTCAGAGTCTGTAAATCTCCACATCCATCTGTGAGTCAAACCAATCCTTTAGCAACTTTCCATTATCTTGTTTCATTTGCTTGTCCTATAGGGACATGAAACACTCATTTTAATGATATGGAAGTTGTTATCTAGGGGTTTATTTTGATTCCCATGACTTATATTTGAAATATATTTTTGATAGGATTCCCACTGGGGTGTTAAAGGTGTTAATCAATACTGGCAGCAATTCAGACCCCAGTAGGCTTACGACATTTATCCTATCATCATATCAAATTTTAATCAGTCTTTAATGGCTTTGCTAAATAAGCCTTACTTATCAACTGAATGTAAATGCATTATCTGGGTAGTTGCCATTGAATTTATGTAGGCCCTCAAAAGCCCTGAAAATAGTTGTTTTCCATTCACAGAATTGTCTAGGTTGGAAGAGACCTCAAGATCATCGAGTCCAACCTCTAACCTAACACTAACGAGTCCTCCACTAAAACATATCGCTAAGTTCAACATCTAAACGTCTTTTAAAGACCTCCAGGGATGGTGACTCCACCAGCTCCCTGGGCAGCCTGTTCCAATGCCTCACAACCCTTTCGGTAAAGAAGTTCTTCCTAACATCCAACCTAAAACTCCCCCGGCGCAACTTTAGCACATTCCCCCTGGTCCTGTCACCAGTCACGTGGGAGAACAGGCCAACCCCCTCCTCACTACAGCCTCCTTTAAGGTATCTGTAGAGAGCGATAAGGTCGCCCCTGAGCCTCCTCTTCTCCAGGCTGAACAAGCCCAGCTCCTTCAGCCGCTCCTCGTAGGACTTGTTCTCCAGGCCCCTCAGCAGCTTTGTCGCCCTTCTCTGGACTCGCTCAAGCACCTCGATGTCCTTCTTGTAGCGAGGGGCCCAAAACTGAACACAGTACTCGAGGTGCGGCCTCACCACAGCCGAGCACAGGGGGACGATCACCTCCCTAGCCCTGCTGGTCACACTGTTTCTTATACAAGCCAGGATGCTCCTGGCCTTCTTGGCCACCTGAGCACACTGCTGGCTCATATTCAGCTGACTGTCCACCATCACTCCCAGGTCCTTCTCTGCCTGGCAGCTCTCCAACCACTCATCTCCCAGCCTGTAGCTCGGATTGGGGTTATTGTGTCCCAGGTGCAGGACCCGGCACTTGGCCTTGTTGAACTTCATGCAGTTGACCTCAGCCCATCGGTGCAGCCTATCCAGATCCTCCTGCAGAGCTTTCCTACCCTTGAGCAGATCGACACACGCACCTAACTTGGTGTCATCTGCAAACTTACTGAGGGTGCACTCAATGCCCTCGTCCAGATCATCGATGAAGATATTTAAGAGGACCGGCCCCAGAACCGAGCCCTGGGGGACGCCACTAGTGACTGGCCTCCAACTGGACTTGACTCCATTTACCACAACTCTTTAGGCCCGGCTATCCAGCCAGTTTCTAACCCAACGAAGCCAGTCCAAGCCTAGGGCAGCCAGTTTCTTGAGGAGAATGCTGTGGGAGACGGTGTCAAAAGCCTTGCTGAAGTCAAGGTAGACCACATCCACAGCCTTTCCCTCGTCCACCCAGCGCGTCACTTTGTCATAGAAGGAGATCAGGTTCGTCAAGCAGGACCTGCCTTCCATAAACCCATGCTGACTGGGCCTGATTGCCTGCTTGCCCTGCAAGTGCTGCGTGATGACTCTCAAGAGAATCTGCTCCACAAGCTTCCCTGGTACTCAGGTCAAACTGACAGGCCTGTAGTTTCCTGGGTCAGTCCTCCGCCCCTTCTTGTAGATGGGCGTCACGTTTGCTAGCCGCCAGTCAACTGGGACCTCCCCCGATAGCCAGATAACAGAGACCTCCCCAGATAGCCAGATAACATAGCTATAACAGACCCCCACCAGGATGCTTCCCTTGTTGGCCTTCCCACTGATCCTAACCCATAGGGACTCAACCTTACCATTCCCAGCCTCGAGTTCCACGACATCAAAACTGTCTCTGATACAGAGAGCCACACCACCACCCCTTCCATGCTGCCTGTCCATTCTGAAGAGCTTATAGCCAGACATCGCAGCACTCCAGTCATGAGAGTGGTCCCACCACGTTTCCGTGATGGCAACCAAGTCATAGCCTGCCTGCTGCATGATGGCTTCCAGCTCCTCCTGTTTGTTACCCATGCTGCGTGCATTAGTGTAGATGCACTTCAGTTGCGCCATTGCCTTCTCTCCCAGCCTTGCCATTGTTCCCCCTGGCACAGCTCTAACAAGCCTTGTTTCAGCCCCATCCCCCTTATTATCTAGTTTAAAGCCCTCTCAATGAGCCCTGCCAGCTCCTGGCCCAGGATCTGTTCTCCCCTTAGAGATAGGGACCCGCCAGCAGCCATCAGGCCGGGTGCTGAGTAAAGCGCCCCATGGTCAAAAGAAAACCAAAATTTCTGTGTTGGTACCAGCCTCTGAGCCACGTGTTTATCAGGTGGGCTTTCCGTGTCCTCGCTGTACCCCTCCCCGCCACTGTAGGGATGGACGAAAACACCACCTGTACTCCTGCTCCATCCACTAACCGTCCCAGTCCCCTAAATTTCCGTTTGATGGTCTTCAGGCTTCTCTCTTCAATGTCATCACTGACAGCCTGGACTATCAAAAGAGGATAATAGTCAGAGGGGCGAACCAGGTTGGGAACCTTTCTGGCAATGTCCCTGACCCTGGCCCCAAGGAGGCAGCAGACTTCCCTACGGGTAGGGTCAGGCCGACAAATAGGGCCCTCTGTTCCCCTGAGAAGGGAGTTGCCCACAACAATCACCCTTCTTTCTGTCTTGGTGGAGGCAGTCCTGAGGCATGGAGTTGACTTCCTCGCCCTAGGCATCCTCCTGGGTAGACTTTCTACCTCTTCCTCAGCTACCGGTCTCTCAAGCTCCAGGGCCTCAAACCTGTTGTGTAAGGGCACCTGGGAAGGTGGGGACGGTAGGGAGGGCATTGGCTGCGATGTCAATCAGGGACCTGTTTCCATTCCTCCTCAACTCCTAGGTCCCCTGCCTCTGCCCAACAGCAACAGGGCAGGGGGTCCACCCCCATTTGGGGTGTCTCACCCCAGTACCTGTCCTTCAGGCCACGCAGGGAGTAGCTCCACCAGTCTATCTCCCGCTCACACTCCCTGATATCCCTCAACCTCTCCACGTCCTCCTTGAGTTCTGCCACCAGGCGGACCAGGTCGTCCACCTGCTCACACCTCCTGCACACAGTCTCTCAGCCCCCCGCAGGTGGTAGCAACAGGCTCAGGCACTCCCTGCACCCAGAGACCTGAACTGCCGCAGTTTTGAGTGGGCAGTTGGTCTGGGTGTGTACAGACCTCCTAGAGAGTGCACTGTACCTGGTGTACATCATAGCAGCTGAGCTAGCGGTAGACCGCCATCAGAGGAGGTGTTCGTATGGGCAGGGGGAACGCTCTGCCCTGCCTGCGCCAACTGCCATGCCTCTCCCTTCCGACGCGCCATGCCATGTTTGCCCATCCTGGTCACTGTGCTCCCTAGGGGCAGCTTTTGAATGGCCGGGGAGTGGGCGCTGCTGGCTCCGCCTATGCCTCCTTCTCACCTCGTTCACCTCCCTCGCGGGGGGTGCTGGGTCCTGGCGGCTCCCTTGAGTGTTTGGTGCCGGAAAAATTAGCCCTGCCTGTCCGATCCCCAGCTCCACTGCAGAAGGCGTCTGCCCTGGAGCCGATTGCCTCGGCAAGTTGGCATTCAGTTACAGTTTGCTTCCAAAACCTTACATTTGTGAAATATTCTCATCATGCTATGAACTCTTTAATAATATTACTGTATAATAAGGCAGCTAAGAGGGTCAGTTATTTCAGGGGAAGAAGGAAGAGATCTTATGTTTCTCTCACTGTTTTTTATTTTTAAGTTTGTCGATCCAGCCTGTACTAATTTAGTGCTTTTCTACGAAGCCATGGATTTTTTTTTTTTTTTCCTGAAGTTTTTTTCCGTTTTAGTACTGAATAACTTTCTGGCAAAGCGGCAAGTCAAATTTCCTGTATCGTTTATGGACTTACATCTACTCCCAAATACACTTCTTTATTTGCCCTATAGTTGAGAGTGAGATCTTAGCAATTCTATGGCCTTATATTCTGAGAAGTGTACAGGATTTGCTACAGGTGTAAATATTCCTCTGCAGATGACTTAGATCTTATTTTTGAAGGAGAATATCATTGAAAATGGTGTGTCTGGGCCTAACTTGGATCATCTTTACCACTGAGAGTTCCTATGGGTCACTGCACGAAAGATCTATTTTTTACCATGAATTTATTGTTACTATTTGACAATGCAAATGTGTTGGGTCTGTCTGAGCTGGAGTCACCTTTTCCCTGCAGCAGCCCAAACAGTGCTGTGCTCTGCACTCGTAGCTGGAACAGCACTGATATCACTCCAGTGTTGTGTCTATTGCTGCGTAGTGCTGGCACAGCATCAGGACTACTATAGGCCTGTCAGTTTGATCTCAGTACCAGGGAAGCTCATGGAGCAGATCCTCTTGGGAGTCATCATGCGGCACTTGAAGGGCAAGCAGGCGATCAGGCCCAGTCAGCATGGGTTTATGGAAGGCAGATCCTGCTTGACGAACCTGATCTCCTTCTATGACAAAGTGACGCGCTGGGTGGACGAGGGAAAGGCTGTGGATGTGGTCTACCTTGACTTCAGCAAGGCTTTTGACACCATCTCCCACAGCATTCTCCTCAAGAAACTGGCTGCTCTTGGCTTGGACTGGCGCACGCTTCGTTGGGTTAGAAACTGGCTGGATAGCCGGGCCCAAAGAGTTGTGGTAAACGGAGTCAAGTCCAGTTGGAGGCCAGTCACTAGTGGCGTCCCCCAGGGCTCGGTGCTGGGGCCGGTCCTCTTTAACATCTTCATCAATGATCTGGATGAGGGCATTGAGTGCACCCTCAGTAAGTTTGCAGATGACACCAAGTTAGGTGCGTGTGTCGATCTGCTCGAGGGTAGGAAGGCTCTGCAGGAGGATCTGGATAGGCTGCACCAATGTGCTGAGGTCAAATGCATGAAGTTCAACAAGGCCAAGTGCCGGGTCCTGCACCTGGGGCGCAACAACCCCAAGCAGAGCTACAGGCTGGGAGATGAGTGGTTGGAGAGCTGCCAGGCAGAGAAGGACCTGGGAGTGATGGTGGACAGTCAGCTGAATATGAGCCAGCAGTGTGCTCAGGTGGCCAAGAAGGCCAACAGCATCCTGGCTTGTATCAGAAACAGTGTGACCAGCAGGGCTAGGGAGGTGATCGTCCCCCTGTACTCGGCTCTGGTGAGGCCGCACCTCGAGTACTGTGTTCAGTTTTGGGCCCCTCGCTACAAGAAGGACATCGAGGAGCTTGAGCGAGTCCAGAGAAGGGCGACGAAGCTGCTGAGGGGCCTGGAGAACAAGTCCTACGAGGAGCGGCTGAAGGAGCTGGGCTTGTTCAGCCTGGAGAAGAGGAGGCTCAGGGGCGACCTTATCGCTCTCTACAGATACCTTAAAGGAGGCTGTAGTGAGGAGGTGGTTGGCCTGTTCTCCCACGTGACTGGTGACAGGATGAGGGGGAATGGGCTTAAGTTGCGCCAGAGGAGTTTTAGGTTAGATGTTAGGAAGAACTTCTTTACTGAAAGGGTTGTTAGGCACTGGAACGGGCTGCCCAGGGAAGTGGTGGTGTCACCATCCCTGGAGGTCTTTAAAAGACGTTTAGATGTAGAGCTTAGGGATATGGTTTAGTGGGGACTGTTAGTGTTAGGTCAGAGGTTGGACTCGATGATCTTGAGGTCTCTTCCAACCTAGAAATTCTGTGATTCTGTGATTCTGTGACTCCTTCCAAGCCCCCAAGAGCCGGCAGGCTGGGGGTGGGCAGGTGATGGGGAGGGGACATTGCTGGGGCAGC
Source organism: Anas platyrhynchos (assembly GCF_047663525.1). Lineage (NCBI taxonomy): Eukaryota > Metazoa > Chordata > Aves > Anseriformes > Anatidae > Anas > Anas platyrhynchos. The sequence goes on along the minus strand of NC_092587.1, from coordinate 96,084,491 downwards.
TGACCTAAACCAGCCAAAGGGATATTCCATAACACCTGATGTCACACTCAGCGATAAAAGGGGGGGCTCTCGTGGGGGAGGGGGCTGTTCCTCCTGAACAACCACTAATCGTTTTGAGACCCTGCTTCCCAGGACGTGGCCAAACACCGCTCGTTGATGGGAAGTAGAGAATAATTTTTTTTTCCCTCTCTCTGCTTCCGTGCGGACTGATTGTTTCTTTTGTTTCTTTTTTTTTCCCTCCCCATTCCCTTTCCCTTTAACTAAACCTTTCTCATCTCAAACCTCAAGTTCTCTGTGTTGTATTTTCTCCCCCTTCTTCTTTGAGGAGAGGGGGAGTGAGAGAGCGGTTGTGGTGGAGCTCAGCTGCCCACCTGAGTAAAACCACCACAGCAAAGTAAATGGCAGATCATTATCAGGATAAATCTTCCGGTGTTCAAGTTGAAACCTTGTATTACTTGGAATTGTAATTCATGCTTTATACTATCATGTGGATTGCACTCATGTTTCTACCACTGGTACTGAATTAGATCAACAGTCAATTTCTTCTTTAATTAATGGCTACCAGGATTTCATACAATTAATAACATGTAATTTCATTAAATGTAATACATATAAAACTGAAATTACTTTAGTTCATTTTAAATGCTACTGAGTGATCCTACACCACAAGAATCTAACTGTCTCTTCAAGCATTAAAAATGTGTTATTACACTGCCATCAGAAGGGACTATAGATGCGTGTCTTCCTCCCACTCGTAGGAAGTCTTTTTATTACTAAAAATGTTACAAGATGGAGCTGTTCTGAAGCTTATTGTAGGACACAATAGCTACACTGAAATCTGGACATTATGGGGGGGGGGGGCAGTAGCCTTGTAACCTGTGACCCTGCCTTCCTTTCCCAGCTGTAGCAACAAGAAAGGGCTGTCCTGGCATAACTGGTTGTCCCTGCCCACTGGGAGAACTGAAATATAGCTGTCACAGAGTTGGAAGGGACTTTGAGGGGGATCCAGATGACATTCTTGCCTTTTGTCATGCCTGACATGCTTTTTTAACCTGCACTTAAAACCATTAAGACAATATTTCTTATCCCATCCTCTTCATGCTAGGACCATCTTAAATAAGATGCCTCCCTTGAGTATGACACTTTTACTGGCACAGAGAACGGATTTCATTTCCTTTTTGTAACTGTTTTTGACACCCATTTCTCTCCTGCGTTTTTCTTTGTGCTAAAACCAAATTCAGTCCAAAGACCTCTTTTTCTCAACATGTCTTCTTTTCTTCAATATATCTTCTTTTCAGTTTTGTTGTGCACTCTGCCCAGTGAATTCATATAGTTCTTGAAGTGTTACGGTCCAAAGATGTAGTACTCAGTACAAAGATGTAAGGCCTCACCAGTGTCAAGCAATGAGGAATGGTGACCTCATATAACTTGTAGGGGATACTCCTGTTTCTGGATTGCATTGTGGTGCTTGCTGTTCTCACAGCAACATGACATCCCTGACCTACTTCAAAATCTAGATTCATTTCTTCTGGTGAACTTCTTTCTGAGTAGCTATTCTCTGTTTTCTATGTTTTATTATTATTCCAGCCTCAGGGGAGTATCTTGCCCTTGTCCTTACTTATTTCTAATTAGTTTCTAAAACCAACTCGTTCCTAAATTAATTCTTATATGTGTTGTGGTAGCTTTCTCTTCCTGTCTGCCTGTGTTCCTACTCAGCTTTGCATTGTCTGAAAACTTCTTAAGTTTAGTCTCTTTCTTAGGATCCAGACACTTAACAAAAATATGGAGAAACAGACTGCAAAAAAACTCTGCTTCATGTGACTTCTCATCTAAAGTCCGTTCTCTCCATACAGTATCTAGCCAGTACTGTGTCCATGTACAGAAGTTTTGTCAAAACCATATTTCTCTAGCTGCTCGTAAGGATCTCATGTGATAGAGTATTAAAGCCTTACTAAAGTCAAGATTTATTATATCAACTGCTTCTCCCATACCCACAAGCTTGTACCCTGTTACAAAAGGAAACCAGACTGACATAATTTGTTTTTGACAAATCCACATTGGCTCATACTTATCACTGTTATCTTTAAGGTGCTTATAAATACTTTTTTTGATAATTTGTTCCAAAAATGTAACAGCAGTTTGACATTAAGCTGACTGGTCTGTAATTTCTTGGCTTCTCTTTTCCCTTCTTTATAATACATAGCTGACAGTGGCTCTGTTATAATCTCCTAGTTTCTCATGTATTTTCCACAAATTCTCAAAGATAGAGCACACTGAAAGTTTCCACATGCCACAAATTCTTTTTGGCTTCAAATACAAGACAGTTGTTTGTAATAAATTTCTCGTTGCTCACTAGGAAGAATATCTACAGGGCTTTAAAAAAAAAAACACACAGCATTTGCAAATGAACTTCTCACAGTAGTATCAGGAATTCTGTTTTCTGCATCTTTTAACAAGGTGAAACATTGCTCGAGAAGAAATGTTGGCTCTGTAGCATCACAGACACTAGCATCTCAGCCTAACCTCTGGTCACATACATACTTGTTGCTTCCCATTTCACTATTAAGGTATCACATTCACTCAAACTCAGTTTCGAATTTCCCTTTTTTTTCCTTTTTTCTTTTTTTTTTCTTTGGTTCAGAAAAGAAGTATCTGTATCAGTAGTCTCCAATGCAAGTTTTCTTCTATACAGAGTCATTTCTGAAAACAAAGGAAATGAAAATGCTGCCTTTTTTCTACCAGGAAAGGAATGTGCCTCCAGTAAATAAAAGTGCACACGAATGCTGTGTGTGAAAGCAAAAGAAGGAGTATTAGTTATGAGCTCTAATGTTGTTGCCTCTCTGGATGCAGACAAATAATAAGGGGAACCATTAAACTTCAGAAAGGCCATCTGGCCTCTTTTCCCCAAAGCTGACTGTCTAGTGAGGCCATGTTAGATGGATTTACAACATATACTTTACAGCATCATTTTATAGAACTTTCTACCAGTCTTCATTTTTCTTCTTTCTCCCTTTTCCCCAGCATCACTAAATGTAGGTGTCTGCTGCAGCATCTAAACTCTAGTTGAAAAAAGTGAGAGCCTGATAGCAAAGCTGCCCTGAGAATAACTTCGTAACGATTACTGCATCAAAGAGCAATATATCATAATATTTTCTCCTTCCAGTAACATATTTTTTCATGTATTTTTACACTTATCTTAGCTGCTGCTAGACATGCCTCAAGGGATTAAAATTTGGTGATGAATTCCTGGGTTTCATTTGCTGTACTGTCTGCTGCTGTTAATGTTTTAAGGTAGTTAAGCATATTTTATAGAATCTTTAGAAAAATATTTTCTTTGGAAGAAAATATATTAAGGATTTTTACATGCTATGCACTCCTGTAAATAAATCTATTTTTTTAAAGAGTATTTTAGTTTTCTGATGTGAAAAGAAATATATCAGTTTTTAGGTAGGAAGAAGAGCATTACTATTGCAAATGTTAATAGTGAAGAAGGCAGAAAGACCCTGTGGTTACCCAGGGTAGTAAATTAATCCCTTCCTCCTACAACTCAGAGATTCACAAAACTGGACAAGACTGGAGCATCTTTCTTTGAAACGTAAACATCCATCTCTTCGGGGAACAGTTAAGGGAAAATGCTGCCAACAATCACGAGCTGCTTAATCCTCACATTCTCTTTCCCACATGAATCCCTGGAGAGCACACAGTCTTCTTTGCTGTGGGCTGTTTCTTGCCTCATTGCCATGGCTATTGGTTAGCACACCTTGGACAGTGAGCGGCAGTAAGACGCTGACAGCAACCTGGTGGTCTGCAGCTGCAGACAACACTCACAGGTAGCACACTGAAAGAAGTTATAGTACTCTGGTGACAGCTTTTTGGTTATTTTACAGTTTTTAAAAAGCCAGCTTCTAGCTGTTTTCCCTTTCTGTGGTTTAAATCCCCAGAATGAACAAACCACAATGACAATGAGCACAGGCCAAAGCCTGCACATGTTCTCCACGTGGGAACTGAACCTATGAAGCAGTAACTCCCCAAAGCACGCAAGCCACCGTGCCTCATTATGATCATGTTCCTGTTCATGTGATGCTAAATGCAATTGCTTTAGCCAAGAACGACCTGTTAGATGGAGCTGTGAAAAAAGAATAGGAGATTTAATAACTACATAAGTCTGTGAGACATCTATTTAGGGAGTAGGCTAAGCAGGGGAGGGTGTATCAGTGTGAAAAGACCAATCTCAGGATGAAGTACCTTTATAAGAAATATTGTGATCATCTGACGGGTGAAATATTGCTCTGTCAGAGCACAATAGCTAAGGACTGAAACTGGGATTCAGACTTGGCTATTACTGTATCACTCTCCAAACTCCTGCATGGGCTTGGGTACAACATGGCACTCATCTCTGTTTTCTCTCAGCAAAATGGGGATTGCATTTATGTCACGTATGAAGGCTGCAAGATCACCCAGCAGTGATTCACGTACCAATGTGGTATACTCAGCCATGGCCATGCTCAGAGAACAGGCACCTTGAACCTACTGAAGTGGCAGACAGCTTATTAAATAGGTTTTGCAGTTTTTAGGCATTTACTTATTTATTTCATTATGCATCTCTCAGTTGTCTTTCTTGTCATATCTTTAATACACTGTATCAACAAGCATGAGCAAACATATCTGACTGCAACAATCCTATCTAATTACTGAGTACATCCTTCCATCAGTTCAGATAGCTGTCCTTTCAACTTTTCATATGTTTATTCTTTTACTCATATGCTTGCAGGATAAGTGATTGCTAAGATCTCCATTACACAGGCAGGTGACTGAAACAGAAAGACAGTGAGTCCTACCCAAACTCTGCATGTGAAGTTGGTAATAGGACAGGAAATTGCTTAAGTGTCAGCTCCTTTCTTCCTCCACACAGTGTACTCTTATCTGGCAGCTGTGGGAGCAATACTGAAAGAAGAGCTTCTAGCACATAAGAAAATACTAAAGTGGAAGCTCACGTCCCTTTTCAGAGAAATCTCAAAGTGTCACCAGAAGTGAGTTCACGTGTATCGTATTTCTGGTCAAATGACCACTTCTTTGACAGCAAATTTCAGGTTTACTTTTGTAGGATGATTAATATATACATCAATCTTGTATGAGAAAAAAAAAAAAAAAAGATACTGAGCTTCATCTTATGATAATGAGTTTTATATAACTGCAAAAATAATGTCAGATTTTTGAGGGAAATTTGGTGTCATGTGTCTCCAGCAATTTAGGATGTCTCATGGTGTGCAATCTGCTGTAGTTAAGTGCCATCATCTTACAGAATCAGTTCTAATTAGCTGATGCCCTTCCATTATAAAAATATCTACAGCATCTTCATGCTTCAGCATCTTCAATACTTGCCAACTTTTTACCAAAAAGCTCAAAGTTTGCAGTTCAGTGTATGGGCTATTTTATCAGGTGGGGAAAACAATTTGGCTGAGTTTGATTTTTAATACAGCTGGTATTTCATACAAATAATGGCAAGGCACTGGTGTATGGACTTGGCCACATAACTGAAACTAAAATACAGCACTAAATAAGATGGAGGAGGGGTGTAAGCCACTCGCCTAGGATTCAAGGGAATTGTTTTCATTTCTGATCTCTGCCATGCACTTTGTGCACAATACTCTGAAGATCACTTAACACCTTGGTGCTTTATTTCCCTATCTGTAAATCAAGGAATTGGAGACTACTGAGAGTTTAGGTTTAGGGTTCAAGGAGACTTCTACTTGGGAGTTTAGGATTCCTGGCACAACTTGTTTGCAAAATGTCTTCCCTGAGGAGTCTTTCTTTGGACTCTCCTCACACAGCTCATCACAGAGTCTCTCTTTGAGACTGTACAACTGACCTATTTTTGCAGGCCTCTGAGGAAGGACAGGTTGGAGGGATGTGCTGGGTAATGCCTGCAGGTTGCACCATGGGGGAAGTCTTTCTTATGGCAAGAAATAGATTTTTTTTTTCCCCTCACGATCTCTCTATAAAAAGATTTTGCTCTATAACAAGTCATTCTTTTAAATAATAAGGAAGATAGACTATATCATAAGCTCTTCCAAATCTCAGCACATAAAAATTGTTATATTCACCAAATACCTTTCATTAGGATTGTTAAAGATAAACCCTCTCTGCTTCTTTGTATCTTCACAAAAGCTTTTAAAACTGTAGACTTATATCTGCAGGAAACAACTATTATTAATGAAGCAGCTGGGTTTCTTCTTAAATAGGTTACTTTGCAGCCATTTGCTCTGCTAATTATTAACAGAAATGCTGATGATATATCTACTGTGCTTTGGGATGCTGAATATTATCTAAAATCCTTTTAAAAACCATTTGAGAAGAATAAACCACATCTGAAGTGTGAATTGAAACTGTAAAATAATACACATGGAAACCAGCTGCAGAAATGATTAACTCACATTTTTCCCCAGCAGTTTTGCCTGCAATATCTTTTGCAATGTGAGAAGTATTGCTTCACAATAACATCATAATTTTGCTGATGTCAGTTTCTATTAAAGTATCCTAATAAGTAGTAATTGTTCTGACAAATAAAAGCACAAGAATAATAATTAAAATATAGATATCATACTAGAGCATCTCAGAGAAAGGTAGTTCTCTGTCATGAGTTATTTCAGTATTTGGTTTAATTCTCTTGTATGAAATTTTGCACACATACACATACACATGCATGCACAAAGAGCAAAGTTTTGGGCCCAGGATAGTCTTCCTGGGTCACTGCTATAAAACTGCAGACCGTGGAAAACCCAAGTCCTTGAATTAGTGGCAGTCTATCTGTCTCATGCAGACGGACAGAGAGATGAGCCAGAAAGGCAAGAGGGATGATCTTTTAAACCCAACCAGTTTCTAGAAGACCTTCATGATATCAAACTCTCTCCAGAAGATAACTTGATTTTGATCAACTATCAAATTCTCACCAGAACCTGTGGTGTTGGTATGTTTCTGACTACAGAACAGATGTTAGTCATATATCTTGACAAGGAAGACAAAAAAAAATATTTTGGACAGTCAGTGGACAGCAAGGGATGCTACGGAAAAAAAATACAACAGAATAATCAAAAGCAAATGGAAGGGATAAAAAATGTGTAGGAATATCTAAAATAATGGCTTTGGTGTGCTTTCAAGGTAGTACCCTCTGTTGCAGATGCTCTTCTTTAGATTACCTCTTTTCTGAATCTGCTGTCAAAGTGCTGTCTGTATGACTTTCCCTCTCACTCACTTGTGTGTCTTCTTTCTAAAGCATTGTCTGTTCTTTCCCTCCTGGTTACTCACTATTTTCTCTTAGCAGTTCCTTCTTCCTGCTGCCATAACATCCTTTGTCATCATGATCTAGATTTTCCTACAAATATTTTCACAGCTCCTCAAGGAACACCTGTCCTTTGTGCCTGGGCTACCCTTTTCAAGCACATCCACAAAACCACAGTCCTCATCCTGCCCCAGACCTTTCCTACAGTCCCAGCTTTACCATTCTGCAAAATGGCAGTGGCAAGTCAGCAGGCTAGTAAGGACTGACATTTACTTTCTAAGGCAAATTTGAAATACTTGACAGTCACACAGTTTCTTATGTCATTAGGCCTCCAGACACTTCCAATGGTAGTGTCAACAAAGAGGGTGTTTTAGGATAAGTTTAGCTTTGGGGGTCATCCTTTGCTTCTCCTTTTCTAAGAAAAGCTACATACAATCGTGCCAACATATTTTTCACACTTTCTATAGCCCTTATTTAATGTTTAGAGTGACCTTTGGGGGTTAATTAGTGCCGGGACACTTTACCCATGAACTGTTTTCTAATTCAATTTATTAAATGCAAGTAACCATAAATAATTATAAATCAGTTACCGAGTCTATTCCACACTTCACCAGCCAAAAATATCATAACAAAGTATTTTTGAAGGTGATTGTGCAAAATGAACAGTTTCCATAAACCTAGGTATTTATGCTTCAATTTATCTTTTCCTTCACAATAACACTAATCGAAATACATTTTACTAAATATGGTAGCTACTCTTGTAGAAGAAATCAATTATATTCTTAAGTTTAAATCTTCTTTTTTTCCAGCTATGCTCTAATGTATCACTGTACCTTAGAAATGTACCCTGGGGAAAATGCTTCTATTCTTCACTAAAATTCCATGAATAACATTATGTAGAAATTAATTTATGATAAATGATTTAAAATCTTAACCTAGAATGGCTTCTTATTCAAATGTCATCAGAAAATGGCACCTTACCCGCAGAAAGGAGTCAAGGGATCCATTCTCCATGTATTCAACTACAATCATTACTGGTCTGCCTGCAAAACAGCAAAGAAACACATTAGGATTACAGATGTATTATGGGGTTTTCATATTTCCAACTGTTAGGCACAGATTAGTGACATTACCTAAATATGTTACGCATTTTCAAAATCCTCATTTATATTACAAACACAACTCCTTGTGTTATTCTCTAAGAGTTGTTTTTTTTTTTTTTAATGGTAGCAAATTAGCTGAATGTACATCATTTGCTGTGGTGTATTCTCCCCTTAAAAAGGATCAAATAAGAGCCAATTATTTCCAAATAACAATACCTGCTGTACCTCCCATCAGGAACTGCTCCAACTGTCTTAAATCTACTTTGAATATATATCTATGTCTTACAATAACAGTTTGGAATATATCTAAGGCAAGAAAAAAAAAATCATAAACCATCTCCATGAATTAACATACTCAGTGCCATGATTTTCCTTTTCAAAGAAAAATATCTCAATGATTTATTGGCAAACAGAAAGACAGAAAGAGATACCACATAAATCCCTCCCAGATTGTGTGTGTGTGTGTGTGTATATGCATGTATGAGTGCATGTTGCCTTAACCCAGCAAAACTGAATTCATGATTGCACTTAAACATACACACAATGTTATCCAAATAAAAGTTTTGCTCAACTAGCACAGCTTTCCAGTTAGGTTCCAGGATGGCATCACACATAAATTCAGCATTCTTTAGAATACAATAACAAGTTATATTAATTTCTTATGAAAATATCCAAATATGAAGATAAACTTTTAAAGTGGGCACTTTACTAAATACCATTTCCCTGTTGATATCCAGGACTAAGCCACCACTTTGGAACTGCTTGACAGAAGAGGTACAAAGAGCATGTTAATCAGGCTGTGCTGCAAGATGTTTTTTAGAATTGTTAATATTGCAAGGAAGCCAAACTAATGTAACATATAAGTATGTCTGGAGGATAGGGAAGGAGGTAGAAAGTCTTAGAATGTGAAACTTCTCTTTTCCCAAGAAAGGTTGTCTCTTTTGGGGTTTGTGCAAAAGTGGTGCTGCATCAATTGGTGAAAACACAAGTCCTCCCTTTTCACTTTCTCTAAATGTTAGCTGTGCCAGTATTTTTAAAAGTCCAAAAGAGGCCCCTTTCAGGACCCATCTCTCAAATTATCACAGTGTTTTATTTGGACAAGGTCATGAGAAACAAACACAATATTCAAGGTGAGAAAGCACTGAGTGGCATCATGGACATTCCAGTACAATTTCCTTTATATCGTTCTCTTCGGTTTGATTAATAGTGGAAGTGTTAATTAAACTGTCCACAATACACAATCAACCACAGACAGGTATTTCTCCTAGGCTAGTACAGCTAACCTTGTATTTAAAAAAAAAAACAAGGGGTTTCTCTGTTCCTTCTCAACATGTTGACATTGTATTCCATGTGTGCTGGTGATGCTCATTCATGTGCCTTACTCTAGTCCTTCTCGAGTCCCTCACAACATTCCTTCCATTCCTTCATTTGTTCTAATAAAATTTGGTGTTCTTTCTGTATTTACCCTCATTTACCCTCAATGAATAAAACAGTGCTTAATAATGTTTACACAGTAGTAAATTTTTTGTGTGCGTGTGAAAATTTTCAGCTGCATTCTCTGTCTTTTTGAATAGCCTTTCTGAAGTGTGAAGAATTAACAGCTTCTGTTTTTTTTTTTTTTTTTTTTTTTTTTTAATTGAATGTTTGGTCTCACCTACAAGTGTACATCTGTTGCCAAATCAGTTTATTTATATTTATCTGCATCTGTTGCCTATACCCTGGTTTTGCACCATACATTTATACAGTACATCAATTTTAACCTACTAACAATCAGAGCATTTGAAAAAAACAAAAACTTCTTACTTACTTCCCCTTGCTTACATTGACTAGTTCTGTAGCCTAGTCTCTTTCGTTTCAAGCACATGAATATCTAGATTGCCATACTTCTACTATTCGCTTATTGTCCAGGGACTGAAATCTCCATATGAAAGGAATATTCTATAATCTAGAGAAGTAAACAAATGGCAGTCTGATGCTCGAGGATCTTATTATATGCAGAACCTGTCTTTACAGACAAGCTTTCTAAAGCAAGCAGTAGTTTCTACAGTGTTGCAGACTGCAGCATCTTGCAACAAATAGGGATGTAAAGCCAGCTTTCAGATGGTATATTTGTTCAGGCCAAAGTTACCCAGAATTTTCTCTTTTTGGGTAAATGCCTCTAGTTTCCTATTTGTAACTCTTTGGCACCCTATACTTCAGAAACTATTCTGTAATTTTCTCTAGAGTTTCATAGGCTCTCATCACATCTTTTATGCTCCCTAGATGTAAATACTCTAACATAAATTATTTTCTTACTTACTTTGCAAAGTCAATTTTTAATTCTTCTATGTTCTCTCCCAAAATGCACAGCCACCCCCCCAAAAAAACAGAAAACAAACAAACAAAAAAACACAACGCAACACACAGAGAAAAAAAAAAACAAAAACCAAAACACCGCATGAACTATTCTTCATTTTGCTCAGACCAACAGTATGAACTTCCAGGCCGCAATAACAATGAAATGTATCTATATGCATTTATATTTGAATTTAAAAAGAGATTTCAGTATTTTTCACTAGACAATGTTTATGAGATTTTAAAATGCTTGATGTCTTCCTTTAATCACTCGAAATGGCATGCCTTAACAAATCAAACCAACCCTGATGAAAATACTGTATAATACATGTACAATGAGACATTTCAAGAATACATACAAAAAGTCATCTCTGTATCACAGGAATGGCATGATCAGGTAAACACACCAAAGTAAATTTCTTCTCGTCTTCAAACAGGTTGCTGTATATTGGACTACCTGCACAGCATTGCGCATTTAGGAATTTTGTTGAACAATAAATTTAATCACAGAAGCTGATGTTAGCTTCCCACAGGCTCAGTCTGTATCCCTTCCCATGCTACCTTTAATTTCAAATGAACTTGATGTGAGATAGTGTAAACCTTCAAGACACCAAAAAATGAACCCAGCTACATCCCTTGACTGCCTTAAGCAAGAATCCTAAGTCTGGAACCTAACACTAACTTCTCCAATGATCTTCTTTTAGTACATCTGCACTTGATAAAAGCCATTGTATTTTGGCTGCAAGCTTAATATATCACTGAAGATATTTATGTGTTCTTAGCTGGATTGTGACAGGCAATACAACAGGACTTCTAGCCAGTGTAATATTTGTCTTTGGAGTACATGTAGATCAAAAATGTCTCAGCTACTGTTTTGGTTGCTTGAAGATATAGTAATATAAAACTGCTACACAGCAGATTCTAGTGAATACATTTATCTTCAAGATGGTAATACAAAGGTTCTATGCTCAGCAAACAATTCTTGTAAAATAATTCTATAGGTTTGAAAATTTCATACGATGATCTCTAAGTATTTTACAAATATAAGAACACCAAGTATCAGGATAGGTAAGGCAGGACATAACTTGATTTCAAAGGTGTGGAAAAACAGGTTTGGAAAATCAAGTGGCCCTCTCCACCTAGAGAGAGGAGTCTCTAGGCCACATTTGGGTACCAATACACTATGTTGTACTTCATTCCCTAGCTCAGGACCTTGCAGAGACACTTGTGTGGTTCTACTGTGCATTCACGTTGTGTGAACAGGCTCTCCCATTCACAGCTGTGGGAATGGGACTAGTAACTGGCTCTGGAGAAGCTGGCTGAGATGTGGGGATGAGCAGCTGACTCCAGCACATCTAAGGGGAGAATCCAACATTGGATGTCTTGGTCCAGAGACTGAGCCTCTAGTCCCATGGGCATGCAGTGGGACTGACTGGAATGTCCACAGAGAAAAACAGATCCTGATAATAAATGGCCACTGGGTCCAATCATTTCCAGGTCTGGGAAGCAAACCCTGAAAGCACAGCTCTACTTCTGATGCCCTTAATGTAACAAAGCACAATCTGGGATGGCTAACCTCTAAAGGGTCTGAGGATGGCAGCCAGCACAGGACTGGCATAGAACAAAGTTCTTGGTAAGCCAAAAGCTATGCATGAGATTAGTTGCTGTTAATTTTATTTATTTATTTACCTGCAAAGAGTGGAAAGATTAAGATGAAGAAGATGAAGGAGGAGGAATAAAAGGAGGAGAAGGAAGGGGCATTATTTAGATTATGAAAATCCGTGTTGCTCTCACAGTATGGAAAAACATCAATTGTTCATCTTCTAAACAAGGACACCAATTAATATTGGTTAGATGGGGGCAGAGAAGTCTCTGAGAGGGAAGAAGTATCTTTGAGTATTTTATCATGGGGTAGGCTAATGCAGTTCTGGGAGTCAGATGCAGATGGGAGTCAGAGAAACTCTCAGGGCTCAGAAGGACAGCCCAGATTGCAGTGCATCACAGATACAGCTCTGCCAGCATAACAGGAACCTGCCCTGCCCCCTGTGAAAGCCCACACATAGCCACAGGAACTCTGTAAGGGAAAGACAGCATGTCCCAAAAGGACCTCCTGTAGGATTAATAACGAGACTCCCCTTAAGCAGGGGTGTTCTACACCAGATAACTGGACACCTGAACTCTAGTTTGAAGGCCTGACAAACTCAGGTGAGAGTTTTCATACAGATACAAGCACAGGCACCAGACAATGGCTGAATATGAACCAGGTTAATTTTACAGTCAAGATCCATGTAAGAGAAGTCAAGGAATAAGGGCACTGGAAATGGCGTCAACTTTTTTAGAATAGAAGATAGAGCTCATGATCATCTAGGAGCTAAAAGCTACAGATTGCTGGAAGAGAGCATACAACTTCATAGTTGAGCTGGGGGAGAACAAAACACAAAAAGGCTTGAAAATGAATTCAAGGATTAAGACAGCATAACAAGTCATTCTTGCAGCAGTTCTAGATACCCAGCAGTGCTGGAGTGGGAAGTACTGCAAGAAAGACTTTTAAAGTATAAATACTACATACTTAATGTAACTATATGAAATTATAATCCTATTTATACATGACAGATTGATACCATACCCACATTCTCTGTTTTTTATAATTTCTGTGCAACTGTAATTATTTCCATCCCACTTGTCCCCATTACCAGACACCTGTCTGGTGTATAGGCTAAAGCAGCTTCCCTCTTCGCACAATGCAGAGAGCTCTGGCTCTGGCAGATCCCTGTCAGACTCCCTGCATCTCAGAAAGTCAGACTGAACATGCAAGAGCAGTATCAGTGCTTTGGATGATCTGGAAAAAGGACATGGATTTCATTATTTAGAACTTAGATGAATCTGTAGGAAGCGCAGGGGTTATTCATGGTTTTGATGCAAATACTACCTGGTGACAAGTGGCTGACTGGTTTTGACAAGGTGTTTGTTTTTCCCCGAGAAAGTTTTTCATTAGAATTCTCCCTCACAGCTGTACTGTAATGCCATTGAAACCAAATTCAGCATAGATGACAAACATTCTGTATTGGTGTCATGCCTCCTCAGAATGCATGTTACAATTTTGTATTTTCCACTGATCAATCTGCTTCACATTTTTTTTATAAGCAGAAATACAAAAAAAAAATAAAATATTAAAACAAAGCCACCATTGCAGAATGTTGTAAAACACCACTTGCATTTAAAATTCACATTATATATATTTTTAGATGTCTTTATAATTTTTATCCACAAGATTTTGATAGCATGTAATCTAATTGAGTGGTAGAATGATGAATAAGGAGAAGAATTTGAAGTGTCATATCAATGATAAGATATTCAGCTTGTTGTCTCCTGTTGTCATTTTAAATAATACAGCAAAGCCCACTTTAATGATTTTTTTTTTTAAATGTAAGATTAATCCTCCACAAAGAATGTAGTTAGTACATGCTCATTCCTACAGTCTTTACTTATAATGAAATCTTTAATACCCATTATGGGAATAGATCTTTTAACATAAACACAGGTTATTTATTCTTCCACTTAAAGAGCAAAGGCTTTGAATTTTCTCTCATGATCATGTAAGAAAATATTGCTCCACTACTTCTGCAGCTCTGAATTCATGTGTCCAGATAGCGTCTCAGAAGTCACCTGTTTGACATTTTTTCCTCCCAATCTGCTGAAGGATTTCTTTCCATTCCATCCTTGTAAAGCAGGGGAGAAGTCTAAGAGAGCAAAATACACAGCACCTTTAGCACTGGGCTTTTCAGCACTCTAGTTGGGTGCAAAACAACCACGGTAAAAGGCTGTGTCCCTCGTTCAGGTGCACAGGGCTCAGAAGGCATAGCTGGGTGTCACACGAGGTCTGTTTGCTACACACCGCTTCCAGTAGGAGAACCACTTGCTGTGGCACTGCAGTGTCTTCGCTCCTGCTACTATCAGTGATGCAGTTGTATGCATCACATAGGAAGAGAATTAATTTCAGGAAATAGAAAACAGGACTTTTCATAGCACTAAAACAGTGGAGGGGGGAAAAAGAAAAAGAGAAAGAAAGCCAATGATTATGGAAAAAGCAAAGGGAAAAAAAAAAATCTGCCAGGTCCAATACACCTGAAGGCAATGGGGATTTTTCTGCAAGCCATCCCAGACTGAGATCTGTTTTCCAACTAGCCTCAAAAAATACAACTTGCAGTTCCAACCCCCCTCTTGAAACTTCAGAAGCCAGAGTTTGCAAAAGGGGCAGCATTCACATCCATCCATCTTGCTGTTACAGGAAATCACATAGATAAAGACTACTTATCTTGCTGTTAGTGCTCTTTCTATTATCCTGTGTCCCACATAACACTTTTCATTAGTCAAGGAAAGCTATCTTCACAAAACAAATTGACAGAAATATAAAATACATGAATGAGCATAAGTTACTATTATTTAGCAACATGGCAACAGGAGAATGTGCTGCAGAAAACAGAAGGTTTAGCAGTCTTCAGCATTGCTGCTTCTGCAACCCCTAATCCATATCACTCCTCTTAGTGTGCCTGGAAAAGAGATTCTGGAAGGTTTGGAGGAAAGAAAGTGGAACTGTAAAAAGAAAGCATTTGCATTGTTTCCATGATTTCTTTCCTTGTTCTTGTCTTCTTGTGAGAGAAACAAAGGTGGGTATGCGAGGGAGAAATAGTGTCTAAAATTATACCAAACAGATACAATAACTAGCCCAAATTTTGGTGTTTTTTTTTTTTTTTCCTTCCATTTATACTTTGCAGCCATATATCTGCGAAAAAAAAAAAAAAAGAAAACAAAAAAACAAAGAACACCCACATTTCTTCTAATTTCCTTATTTTGGGTTAGTTATCTGTATTATCCTTTTCTACATGTTTATTAGCTTTAGAAATCCAAAATGGATGAAAAAGTTCTGTCCACATACATTCCCAGTTTGAACTTCTGTCCTCAGAAAATGCATGCCATTATGTATTGGTTGTAGGTTTTATACACTAGACATGCCGGTGAAATAGCACTGAAGCTGGAAAGAAAAAAAATGGAAGAGTAATTTGGCTCAGATATCCTAGAAAATGCATATGCAATAAAAGAATCAATTTGTTAGTCACCAAGAAAGGTTTAGTAATTTTCATTTAACAAAAAATACAGCAGTTGAGGTACTGGAATCCAGAACAGGGAAAAATGCATTAACTGAGGAAAAAAAAATGGTTACTTTTCTCATTATTGGAGTACCATAAAATTATAGTTGAGTTTCACTATGAATAATTGCTCCTTGATGGTTCTTGTTGAGCAATTTTGTTCAGTAAGGGTCTGTCAATACCATTTGCTTTCAATTGTCAGTTTATACAATATCAAGAATAATGGGCTCACTCAGGTGCACTTCGAAATTGTAGTAAAATATTAATTTTGGGGAAAAGAAAACTGATAATCACCTGCTTTAGTATTCTACAGTTATGTTTGAGTTTTTTTGAGAATCTCCCTATAATAAATGTGTAGATTACCATCTACATAGTTTGTTAATGTAGTTGCAGTACTGAACATTGTGGAAGGAGTTGGGGAGGTTTGCTTAACAGGGCCTTACACCCACATCTAGTTGTTCTTGTCAACAAAAAAATCATGAAAGAAGTTTAGCTTGAAAGAAACAACAGTAAAGGTATTTGATTTCCCTCCTTTCCTTTCCAACCCAGCAGGTTTAACAATCTCTCCAACGCCCTTCAAAGACAGCAGCATACCAGAAGATTTTCTGACCCTAACTTCTGCCAGGTAATATGGGTATGCATTCAAAACGTAACAAACCCTTTACACATGACTGAAATCAAGAGCTGCAAATACACAGCAAGAGCAGGAAGCTATGAGTTCCCTCAAAGTGGAGCAAATACTACTAGTTTGGGAAATTAATTTGAAAAAATAGAGGCAGCACTGGCAATTTTTTTTTCCCCAACATGCACACAAATGTGTGTATGTATGCCTGTGTAAATAGGAAGAAAGGGGTAAGCTTCCACACTCACATCAATGTATGTATGATGAGGAGCAGAAATTGCTACATGGTTTAAGAATTCAATATCATTTTTGCAAGGATATCGCTTGAAAAAAAAAAAGTTTTGCTTTCATGGATCCATCGGTCACGAACCATTACATTATAGACTTACATCAGCTAAGTCATGTGAATTTGTACTGTTAACAACTGCATTGTGAAAAAATGATAGTTGAATCAAAAGGAAACTATTGTTTTAAAAGGGGGTTATTTTTGCAGAAATGTAGGATATATTTTGGGGGGCCTCCTGAAAGTCTTGCTTCTAGTGAAACACTGTATGGACTGACAAACTTTCAATGAATCTATTTAAATATTAACACCATGCTTTAGCATAGCTATGTCTGGGTTTAAAAAACACCTACATCTGAGGGAATCCATTTATGCAGAAAAATGTTATGTACCATGCCAACAACATAAATTAATCTCTAAGTTGGCTCAATGAAAATATCTTTTACAAAAGAGAACGTCTGCGCAATGTAAAGTCAAAAAACAAATTACAAAAAACTGGACATCAGCTGTCAATATGATGGCAAAAAGAATACCACCTGCTTGTCTACCCCTAAAGTAGAAGGGGAAAAAGGAAAGCAAGAGCTAGTTTGCCCTGCCAAGCCATTTTCCAGGTGCTTCTTTAGGAGGCTTTCCAGTTTAGTTTTGTGTTTCACTTTAAAAACAGCTCTGGGGAATTCTGTAGAAATAAAAGACGTAAAGGCATTTTATCTTGGTAAGGAGTATTTTTTTCCTGACTATTTTGAAGTAAATCTGCCACTTAACTTGAGTTAAAGGTTTTGGTAAATAAAAAGAACATCTCATTATCTTTTTTCCCCCTGACCCTAATAGCAGAATAATGCAAGCATTTTAAGCCTTCCATGTAGTTAAATTCACTGAATTCTTACACATAAGCTATATGTGAAGTAATTAGGCTATAATTCAGCAAAGTTATTAAACATTAAGTACTTCTGTTGGGTTTATGAAAGCTACTGGCCAATATGAGCCTAATGTCTCAGATAATGGAAGTGAGGTCACTCTGCTATCAAAGGTAGCAGTCGAGCATGCTTCCTTCTAGTACAAATAAAAAAAAAAAACCAACACAGTGATTCTCTTACTTTTAATGAGAGAAGGTAAGGACTGGGGACAGGGGAAGCATCAAGACTCCAGTGGGCATGATTTTGCTCACCTGTTTCTGTTCTAACAGCCACAGACTGCCATGACAACATGGGTATCAGCACTTAAAAACCTTCTGGGAGTACTGTTGCCTTGGGTGTCTTTGTTTCTTGGTAAAGCAATATTCAGAAAAAAGGTCAGGTGTTGAGTGCAGGTTTTTTTTGTTTTGTTGTTGTTCTTTGTTTGTTTGTTTGTTTGTTTTTACCCAAAGGGTACATCCCTTCTGTCTCTACTCATAGATTACGGATTCAAGGATGAACTTCTCTTTTTTACTGAATCACACAGAGCAAGAGATTCAGTTCTGAGTCTCTCACGTTCCAGATCAGTACTCCTTTCAACAAGAGATTTCTTTTTCAAAACATACAGTAAATATTTGGGTTTTTGGCTCGCTTGTATAGCAATGCTGATTTTAGCGATTTAGAAAGTTAGCATGAAATGGATATAGCATCCTGTGGTCATCTCTGTAACAAAGAGAGGCAATTCAGAATTAAGACTGCTTAATGTAAATCCAAATACATGAGAGTAAGAAAGGCACAGTTAAACAGCAACACTACAGATAAGGTTGTTAGGGTACATTTTTTAACAACAATTGCTGACTTTTACAGTGGAGTTTCACGCCACTTGCCCACTCTCACCCCATGCAATCTTTCTCAAAAGAACACCTATCATCCATTAGATTTATCACAGTTCCTCACTAGCTTTCAACTACTGACATTCCTCATTTTCTGAAAGGTGGACAGTCTCTCTGCTCCTGTGGGATTGTTTCTGAGCTCTTTTTTGCTGTTAACATGACCAAGCAACATTTATTTCAATTACATTGCTAGTGTATATGTTGCACAGCATGTAGCTGCGTTTCCGTTTTCCCACTTTGAATATTTCATCAAATTGATTCAGAATTCTTAGAAAAGGACATTTAAGTATACACCACTTTTACTAAACAAATAACATTTAAGAGTTATGATTTAAGTCTAAAACATGGTAAGATGTACAAACACTCAGAAAATAACAGGTTTTGTTGTTATAAGTCCTGAGGTAGGTAGCTATGTGAGAAGCCAATTCATGAGCACAGTGAAGCCATTTTTAATCTAATAGTATCAGTGATTGACACACAAAATGCAATGTTGAAAACAGAGCATATTGGTGGGCCTAGGGTATTTCATCTTCCATAGAGCTGTTTGGTGACAGATACCGATTTCATTGTGAGGCTGACAGCCAAAATAGCCTAATGGTATTAAGCACTCTGAAATACCAAAAGGAGAAAAAAATATGAAAAGCATTTTGCAGACTGTTGACAAAAGACACCTGAAGAGTCATAGGAAGAGACATCAAAGTTGCTCAGAAGTAACACTTAAAAAAACAACAAAACAAAACACAAACAAACAAACAAAAACAGTAAATATAATCTTCTATTAATGAGGTCTATAATTATCATAATGGATAAAATGAGGCATACAGAGGTAGAACAGTTTCTTTTGTATAGCAAATAAGTACCGTGTATGCCATTTTTCAGTTTGTTCCCTAGTTTTACCATAGGACAATTTTATTCCTTTTAACCAAAACTGTAAGTAACATTACAGGTAGGATGCTCTGAAAGAATTTAAGTATGACATGTACAGATTAATTCTGCATAGAAATATATAGTTTAGAAAGGAACAGAACTGAACTTTGATTCAATTTTAACTATAATTAAGATATATGTATTTACTCTTAATTTATTAGCTCTGGTGACAGATGGTGTTTAATGGCTCCAGACAAGAATGGACAACACGCATAGCCCTTCTGGTAAAGGAAGCCTCTATGCTATCC
Source organism: Anas platyrhynchos (assembly GCF_047663525.1). Classification (NCBI taxonomy): domain Eukaryota; kingdom Metazoa; phylum Chordata; class Aves; order Anseriformes; family Anatidae; genus Anas; species Anas platyrhynchos. The sequence continues at coordinate 96,064,765 of NC_092587.1, read as the reverse complement.
TTCTTTCCTATTTCAGCCCAATATCTGATAGCAGCCTATTTATCTGGGTGTTCTCATCCTCAGCCTACATTCATTCAACCCTAGGCCAACCCTCTGTGGTCCTCCGTGCCACCATACAGCTGTACTTCTGCCTGGGACCTTGCAAGAGGCAGTGTAGAGTATCACGCTGACAACATAAGCCATGGGATTTTCTCACTTATTGTAAACAAATTCAAATTAAATTAAATTAGTTTGAATTGTAACAAAAGTAGTTTTAAAAAGTTAAGGCATTTTTCATGAGATACAAGTTGCAACTATGGAACAATGCTCAATGATATCTGGCCTTTTCACTTTTTGTTTTGCTTCCATGGTTTAATGAGAAAATGCAAATTTTTACATAAGAGTCACAGAGTCACATAAAAACTAGGATTTCACAGAGGTATTTTTAGTTTTGTTTCCCTAGTGGACACGGCCATGAATGAAGCACTTGATTAGATGACATCAGGCTTCTGTTTAGGTTGACCACTTAACTACAGATCACTTTCCCTCACACTTTCTCCTCTACAATGATTCAGGGAAATAGCTGGTTCCTGAAAAATAATTTATCTTTCCCATTTCCTTCCAGTTCAGCTTTTTATTGGAAGGGACATCTGGTCTCTCTGTCTAACCAGTACCATATTTTGTTTCCCTAAAAGGTGTGAAAAGATGGGGCAAAGGGTGAAGGGAAAAATTGATGTGGGGGAAAAGGCTGGAATACCTACCAGAGGAAATGCTGGGGGGTAAAGATCCGCCCCCTGACACTGGATGTGAGGTCAGGATGCTATTTAAAAATCCCGCCCTCAGGAATCTCGAAAGAGACTTCACCCCAATGGTCGGAAAGGATCCTTTCAAAGAGATAAAAATGATCATTAATCAAATGAGTTGTTCTTTGACTGTTAAAGAAGTCGTCTGTTTAAAGAAAAAATAACCAAACCTCTGCAAAGCTAACAATGGTTTCACTGGAACAGATCTCATAAAATGCAGTTGAAAGTTTTTGAGTGCTTTTTAACCATTTCATACAATACACAGCTTTAACCAGAAAGAAGTTGTTTTCTGCATACTTCGCAAATGGAGAGTTCCGGCACTTCTAGGAGGAATGTAAAAAAAATGAGATTTTAATGGTAAAATACACCTCTTGGATATTCACAATGCATTCGAAATGACTACTGTAAGAGCATTTTTACAGTTTTCTATATGAATCAGAGAGAGACTAATAGAGGCAAAGCTATAGCAGCAGAGCTGAGTTTTATGTCAGTACTTCAAAGACATGTGACAAACCACCTGAAACAAGTCACGTCTGGCAAGGGGAGAAAGGGAACCAGAATTAGTGTTAGGACAGCTAACACTGTTAAGCCAGAGCTTCTGTCAAATCTCTCAACACCTGTCAATATATTGATGCAGGCAAACAGAAGTATGGATGTGGCTTCTTTCTGCTTTGCTATCACCAGAAGCTTTCCAGGTTTTACACTTTTGATTGAATGAATTTTACGTTCTTCTCATTGCCTAATAGTACAGTTTGATTTCTGCAAACAGAGATTATCTTACCCATCCATTTTAAAATAAATACTTGTGATATATCTAAGATAGTGTTGATAAGGACTCTATCCACCGTTTCAGCTTTCATTGTGCATAGAGACCTAGAGACATCATTACAGTTAGCTCATGTTAGTGCTCAGTGAATACCAGCATCAAAGCTGGATCTGAAATGACAGCTCTATACACTTTGCATAAAAATACAGTCAAGACCTTGCAATATATCAAAACTGATAATTAGCTTTTTTTATTTTTTATTTTTATTTTTTTTTAGTTTTGCAAGTATATCAAGCAAGCATATGTCCAATCATTTAGGCTATGGTAAGTTTGTTTTCATCATCTTACAGGTATTTCACAACTGTTCCTGTAGGAGATAGAAAAAATCTTATCTATACACAAAGGGGAAAAAAAAAGTACCTCTTAAAATTCAATCAGCTGTGTTTTTTTTTGTTTGTTTGTTTTTGTTTTTTTGTTTTTTAACTAATACAAGTTAGAATAGTTTAGCCCCAAAACACACATATGCATTTGCTGAGCTTAACGTAGCCTAACAGCTCTGAACTTTTCTCTTGTACTTTCAAGCAGAAGATCTATTGTTTCTTCTCAAAATATTCCTCACTTGCCCTTTATATTTGTTATTAAAACTACCACGGTCTGTGGAAAAAAGAATTAATTTAATTAGTGCTCTGGGTGCAGTATTTTTATATTTGATGGCTAAAGATATGGAATGAAAGTGTTCCCTCTAGCTATTCCAGAAAAGCCTAACTTTGGCTGCCTTGTCAAAGTGTTTCCAAACTCCATGGCTTTCATTTTAAAATATTTTCAAAAAAGCTCACGGATAGAGTCCAGAATGCAATATACAGAAATTCAAATTTAAAATGGAAAATTGTTCCACAAGCTCCAAGATGGTGTATTCTAAACAGCACCTTAAAACATGAAGGCTAAATAATGAACATATGAAGACCTCCCAAATAAAATTTTCCTCCTTTGTTCCAAAATATGAATTATACCAACCATAAAGTACCCCCACAGTAAATCACATGCCATGTATATAGACCTTCAGAAAAGTGAAACAGCTTGAGCTTCGTGATGGATAATTTCCTACACTTAAATGGAGTTAAATGGCAAATATCTCAAGTTGCCTGATAGTGCTAAAATAAATCACAATGTTATAGAAAGTAACAAAGACAAATACAAACCTGCTTCACTTATTGTGCATATTTGTAAAGAGAGAAGCAAATTTTGGAGCAACTCAATCTGTGAATACTAAAAAAGCTGGAGGGCTAAAATTAATGAGGTCTTCCAAGTGGCCTTATAATTAAAGCAATACATATAAACAATGTTTTTTTTTCAGGCACTAAAAAAAGGTAGAATTCAGTTGCTTAAGCATAAATGCTTTGTGTTATTTGAGATGCTGCAGAAAATCTGAGACATTCATATTTGAGTGGCACACACGACAAGATCTGCAGGAGATTTGCACTCTTTGATAGTGGCCCCAAGAGGCAAAGCAGCAGTTGTGTCTCTAAGAGGAGGCATCCAGTCCCATTTTAGGCAACTGAAACCCATACAAATACTTTATTGTCACCTCAAAAATTTCTTCAATGAAGCAGAACACACAGTTACAAGAACAGTAACTTTAGTCTCTTCCAGAAGTCCACAAATAACTTTTAAAAAGGACCAGGCTGATAACATTCAGCCCTGATCAATATCCAGCAACATAAAAATGTGAAAGACAGATTGAAAGTTCATTCACATTAAAGCAAGCATGATCCTAGTCCCAAATACAGCATGTGCCCCAGAATGAAAATATAGTATGTGGCTGGTAAGAAGAGTCAATACTTTGGTAATATCACCTGCACAGTGTGAATAGGGTTTGTGGCTATTACATGACTATAGATGTGGAAATTGGCTGTTATTACAGGTAGCTGGGAAAGAAAATCAATTCCCATAGCTCCTGTCAAACACCACCAGAAAGACAGAAGTCTGATAAGAGATTTGGGCATTTCCAATAGCTTAAAGCATTACTCAAATTTTTACTTGTTTGCATAAGCAATCACAAAATCTTTGAAAGAAAAACGGCAACAAAGAATTGCGTTCAAGACAGAAAAGGAGAAAGCTCTCTAACACAACAGAGAAAGAAGGGAGGTGGGAATGTGATATTAAACAGAAAACACCAGCTTCTTAGAAATACATAAATTTTCGTGTGGAAATCAGTAATCAGAACTGCATTTCCTTCTATCTGAATATGTTATTTTTTATTGGACAATGAGTCTTTGCTCTTTTTCCAAATTGGAATTGTGCTTAGCTGAACAAAAAGTTAACAAAAAATGTGCTGCATCCTGCTGCTTTACACAAATTGCAAAGGCAATATTCATTTTTTAGAGGTGTATTCGAACAATAAAAGTCTTAATGCTTAGTTTAAACAATCTCTTTTAAATAACCACACAGGACACTTTCAAGACACTTGGATATTATTTCTTTAGCTAAACAACCTTTTTGAGAAATGCAATTCTGTCAGCATACATCATGCTGAGTCTAGGGTTTTACACATGTTCTGTCATTTGTATGAAAATTATTCTTTTTCCAGTGGGTGGAGTTATGCTAATGGAAAAAGCTTTTAGTATAACATCTTACTGGTTCTAGAAAGAGAAAATGAGACGTGAATATCGAGCCATGATTCCTGAGTGCACTGAAATACAGTTGTTATATAGCAGCTTGCAGGTATGATTTTATTATGGGAAATAAATAACAATAATTAAAACAAACAAACAAAACAACAACAGTAAATCCCACAACTCCCTCCTGGTGCACAGTTACCCACGATGAACATTATGCCACCTTAACACAGGAAAATACATTAGTTATAGGTATTAGTTGAAAAAGTGCATTGAAAGAGTAAAAATAAATGATAATACTCTCAACAGCTGACAGTTCGTGGAGTATACATCATTTAATGAGTTCTGTGATACCAGTTTATAGCCCAGCATCAGTTCTTCTCTTTCACAATTATTGCAGCTAAGTGCTTGTGCTGAGAGGCAGTGGGGGAGTGCTGAATCAATTAGCCTGCCTTCTGCCTTTGTCTGTTGTTCCAGGGGGAATATCAGCCCACAAATGATAGAATTTGATAGGGAAATCACTTGTATAGCATCCTACACTGGCACGGTTTTAGTAGCGTATTATCTACACAGAACAGAAGGGCAAGAGTAGATAGCTGGGTAAAGGAAATACATATGCTTTGTTCAGCTCCAGAGTGCATACATTAATTCACACACATTTATTAGCACTTGTATCACAACAGCATGGCCAGCCAGAAGGAACAGCCACTTCTCCCCGTGGCAAAGGCACATCCCAGAGCCTAGGGCTAGCAACAGCAGAATTTTGCTGAAGATTCCTAGATCTACAAAGGCAAGAAAGTCCTGTCATGTGGCTCAACAAAAGTACTGAACAGATGAATGAATGGATGAACAGAATGACATGAAACACGCCCAGTGCTCTACTGGTAGAATAAAACAGACTGTGATTTCTGCCTGAATGGCAGGACAGATACAAACCCAGTCCTACTCTGTTAGTGACAGCACATGCCTACTCACACCTGCTGAATGAAAACATTCCCAGCGGCTTTGCTCCCATACACACTGCAGAACCAGCACACTGCCAGCAGTCCTCTGTGACCTACATCCCACCTCTTCCTCATCAGCTGTGGCTCCTTTGCCCCAGTATCGGAGCTCTTAAGCTGATGTCCTGGCAGCATCTGGACCCCATGGACTTGCAGGGATGGGACCTGAAGTTGCTCTGTTGTGCAGGGACGGGAGGGTGGGGCCATCAGCTTGTTCTGTTCAACAGAGTCTCTTGAGTTTTCTGGAAGCAAACTAAGCACTTAAAAAAAAAAAGATTTTACTATCAGATTATTTTTTTTTATGACCTTACTGCAGCTTGTGGAAACTTGCTTTTAAAAAGGAGAGCATTTCTGAAGTCTCTGCACTGTGACTAATGATGTGTCTGAAGTAGGTTATTAGAAAGCCTACTGAAGATGCAGGATGTATGTATTAAATAAATCCTGTAACATACCATGTAAGGAAAAGAAACAACATAGAAGCCTCAAGCAGTAATCAAACTAGATCAAGTATTTATTAGAACAATAACGTCTTTTTTTTTTTTTTTTTATATGTCTTTTTTTTAACAATTACGTCTTTTTTTTTTTTTTTTCCTCCCTATTGCTGAATTATTTGATCCTACTTGTTATGGTATTTATCAAATATATATCCAAACAAAAATAGGGCTCGGCAAATTTGCAGATGACAGCAAGCTGAGTGGTGTGGTCAGTACTATAGAAGGAAGGGATGCCATCAAAAAGGACCTGGACAAGCTTGAGAAGTGGGCCCACGTGAGCCACATGAGGTTCAACAAGGCCAAGTGCAAGGAGCTGCACTTGGGCCAGGACAATCCCAGAAATGAGCACACTGGGAAAACTCATTGAGAGCAGCCCCACAGAGAACGACCTGGGGATTCTGGTGGATGAAAAGCTTAACATAAGCCAGCAGTGTGCACTTGCAGCCCAGGAGGCCAACTGTGTCCTGGGCTGCATCAACAGGACGCAGCAAGCCAGCAGGTCAAGGGAGGTGATTGTCCCCCTCTGCTCTGCCCTTGTGAGGCCTCACTTGGACTACTGCACCCAGGTCTGGGACCCCAGCACAAGAAGGATGTGGGGCTGCTAGAGCGGATCCAGAGGAGGGCCACAAAGATGATCTGGAGGCTGGAGCACCTCTCTTACGTAGAAAGGCTGAGAGAGCTGGGGATGTTCAGCCTGGAGAAGAGGAGGCTCTGAGGAGACCTAACTGTAACCTTTCAGTACTTGAAGTACTTCAAAAGGGAAAAAAAGATGGGAAGTGACTCTTAGCTCAATCAGACAATGACAGGACAAGGAGAAATGTTTTTAAACTAAAAGAGGGAATATGTAGATTAGAGGTTAGGAGGAAATTCTTCACTCAGAGGGTGGTGAGGCACTGGAACAGGTTGCCCAGAGAGGCTGTGGATGCCCCATCTCTGGAGGTGTTCAAGACCAGGTTAGTTAAGGCCCTCAGCAACCTCAGCAACCTAGTGGGCGGCGTCCCTGCCCATGGCAGGGTGGTGATCTTTGAGGTCCCTTCCAACCCAGGCTATGATTCTATGATTTGTCTAAGCAACTTCTAAAGAAGCCTGAGCTTTTAATCTCACTGTAGTAAAATATAGACATCTTCATTTACCAAGTAGACTGACTAATTAAATTAGAAATATACATTTCCTGACTCATCTCCAAGGAAAAAATGACAACTGAAATCATATCATTTATGTTAGTAGGTTTAGCAGAATGCCAAGGTATATGGGAAAAAGAAACAGGAAGACTAAATATACGCTACTGTTGGAGGCATGCAGCTGAGGATTGCTTATTGGGATATTTTTTAACAAGTGAAACAAGAATTCCTTTGGAAGGAACTCATGCGAACATATAAAACAGCAAAAGAGCTTTGCACCTGTTCTGCTCCCCTTATGGTCTGGAAGTTAGGTAATATAGGCAATTATTTGACAGAACCTCTTCAGACAACGAAATTTCACAACTTCAAATACAAAGCAGTGTCTATAAACACTGAAGTTCAGAGGAATCTGTCGGGGAATATTCACCCAAGTAAGGTCTCTATTAGAAAACTTGAGGACTCTTAGGATTAATTACTGTGAGGCATCACTTCCTCATAGGATGCTGCATGGGTATATACCATTTCCCTGACATGTGCCTATGGAAAAGAAAATTTTATGTCCTATTCAGAAGGGAGCTGCAATGAGTTTCAGTCTAGGATGCAGCTACCACATACCTTTTGTCTGCCTCTGAGCAACTAGATCACTTAACTGGGTTTCAGTATCTCAGTCCAAAAGATGGCCTAGTTATAACTTTATTTCTGTCAAGACAGCATCTTGAAGAAGAAGGATTCCAGGAACTTGTCTGCAACACCACACATCAAAGAGTGACCAGTGACATTTTTTTTTGTGCTGACATGTTGCCAGTGATGGTGATTTCAGCTAAGGATAAACTGTGCCATGCATTTAAAACAGGAATTCAGACCATCCCAGACTATGAATATTGCTTATGAACACTAAATGGTTTTTCTGAATATTGGTGAGCTTAAATCAAAATATACTTTAGGAAAAGATCTCTAAGAAATTTAGAGATCTAAATTTCACAGACGTCTTCCAGTGTTTTAAACGAATTTACATTAACAAATTGCTCTTAAACAGAGCTATGAGGTCACTCGTGACAAATGCTGGAAGCAAAATGGCTGGGGTACAGATGTAACCTAAGAGCAATAGGAAATAACACGTTTAAAGCAGACAAAAATTCAGCAAACAGAAGATTGCACCTTTGTTGACAAATCAGTTCTCAGTAACAAACAAATAATAGCAAAACTTCTAGAAATTCCTTAACACATTTTTAAAAGTTTTGGATCAGATATACTTATTAAAAAGAGCAGAAGAAAAGTGAACATTAGAAATACAAATATATGGATGAAGGAAAAGTGGGTACGTAGATATGTGCACTTTGTAAAAAATAAAAGTGCAAGCAAAAGTGGGGAAGATGAGACACAAGGACTGATGAAAGACCTTAACACAGAGGTCTGGAAAAGATTTCGATGCATCACACCTGCCCAGCGGTGACAAACAACTGTATATACAAATATGTATCAGCCAGTTCTGGCTGATTTGTGACATGCTTGTTTCTAAAAAAAAAGCTTTAGTAAGTTCAGAAAAAAAAAAAAAAAAAACAAAAAAAAACCAGAGAAATACAAAACGAACATACTAAGGATATTCAGAAAAAATATTAGAAAACTGAGAATATTTTTTACAGTGTTTGATTATTCTAGGACTGTGTCATGATTTTGAAGAGCCTTGACCTGAGATGTTCAGATGTTTAGTTAGAACCAACTTGCTTCTCAACTATGAAGGATTACTGCAAGATTTTTTTAACTCCTCTTTGTTAATTTGGGAATAACAAAGCATCCACATGTTTTGGCCTCAATTCTGAGAAGTAGACTGCTCTAACCTAGTTCTTGTTGGAAAATACTTTTAAAGGCTGTTTTCTATACAGAAGCCCACTGATAGAAAAGCCCACTCCAGACTTAATTTCATAGGGTCTATCTGGAAACGTGAAGATGACAAACACTTGGTAGGGCAAAGCTGCTGCTCATTTTTCCATCCCTGATGAGTTTCACCTTGACATCTTGTGAAAGACAATGCTCTCCTATGAACCCATAGAATACAAGTTCTCTTATTTCTTGATTGGCAGCTGGAAATAAATCCAGATTTAGGAATATTTACATAGAATAAGATGATATTAGAAAATCCCAGTTAGAGCAAGTTTTGGCTTTACTTAGGACTTCTCTGGGAGAAAAAGCAAATGCTGGAAGAAGCTTACAATTCCTAAGGAGGAACAAATAGAAGTTACAGAATATTTGAGTGGAATATTAACATCTAATTTAATTTCCCTCGCCACTTCTAGACAAACAGGCAATTTGGGGGAAAAAAATGAGGGAATTGCTTGAAAAGAGTTCAACAAACACTTAGAGCCATTTATTTTGTTATGTGTTAAATGTCAATGCACACTGAATTTCTGGTTGCTGAGAAGACTGGTGTGACAACATTAATATGATTAAGGCTTTTAACAGCAATAACAACTGTTGTGTTGAATCATCTTTGCAGTCTTAATGGAATAGTAATTGGAAATACTGTGCTTCTGTTACAGATAAAACAATCTGTCTATGTTTAAATTGTCTATTAAAGAAGTATTTTTCAGACAGTGCTTAAACTGAAAATAGCTTTAACACAATGCTAAACAAGGACTCTGAAATCTCTATGCATTTATGGATACGTACAAACTCAGAAGGCTGTTCCAAGCAATGTATGCTGTGCATTTGGATTTCATGGCCATGCATGTATTATCAAATTAGCTGGAAGCAAAATACTTTAAAATTGTATTTTTCATGGTGGAAAAAAGCATAGTCTGCAATTTCAGCCAAAACCTTTGGGATTTTGTATGCATCGTTTTGCAATATTATTTTCATTTCAGTCTTAGTTTCTGTGATTTTGGAAGGAAAGATCTTCAGTAAAATCTGAGAGTTCCTATGCTGTGGAATTCTTCATCCTTCAAGAGAGGAATATCTCATGTGATATATTGATGGGGTCTTATAAATGGGATGGTTAAGAAGTTTTAAATTTCTAGGTGTTCTTTTTTATGGTATTTCCATAAAAAGAAAGATCATAAAGGTTATAATTTTGAACTTCATGTTTAAAAATTGCAGTGGGTTTTAATTTAATGAGTAAAGTATCTTTTCATGTATGATATCTGAGAATGGATGTATCGATTTACCTTGCTGTAAAATATGCAGATCTGCAATTAAAACTCTGGTTATCTACTTTTTTTTTGGTCTTTCTAGTCTGTAAGTGTGAACAAGAATTAAAACCTCTTTGTTCACAAGATAAACCCTCTCCAATTGTAGACAGCAACTAAGGATGCACTGCTTTCAGGAGAACAATTGGGGCTGAATTTCCAGAGAGTCACCTGACAAAAAGTGGTTTTCCTTTTTTTGTTACACAAACATAGATTATAAATTGACATTGAGGATGATCACGTCAATTCACAATTCCATTCACTATTCATGTTAATACCATTAACAATTCACATTTCACTAATACCAGTGAAATTAAGTACAAAGGTTTGATTTTCTTTCCATTACAAACACTGACTCCTAAAAATAAGTGATGCTAAGATGCTCATTATTGTTAACTGAGTAGAAGTGTAATATCTGTATAGATTCTCAACATTTACAAATCTATGTGCTAAATCTAAGAGAAATAATCATAGGCCTAAGGAAGTTATCCCAGCACACACTTGATAAACTGTGCTAGAAGCCAGAACTCAGGCTTCTCCTGATATCTGATGGACTTCGCCATATGCATGGGCAGTACTACTGACCAAAGACAAATGGTTCTGCTAGTTAATTATCTGTTTGTGGATATCAGCGTATTCAGCGGATTTTCTCCCAGTCTCAAGGCTGAATCTCAATCCTTAAGGATAAATGTCACGAGGTAGAACCTCTTTGATCTGATCTTCCTTATTTTAGTTAATTCTAGCACGACGAATATTGGGCAGTCAGTATTTAAACAGGTGAAAAAGTCAAATTTTCCATGCACCTAAAGACATTCACTGAAAATTGGAAGGAAGTTGCAAGCCTTATCTAAAATAGCAAAACAATTTCTGAATGATGAAGAATGTACTCACCTACAGCTGAGAGGAAAAACAAGAAAAAGGGAAAAGCGGAGACTCATTTCCAAAGCAGGTGAGTTATTATCATTTTAGGGCATATAATAACTTTCTGCTGTTTCAGGAAAAAAAGGAAATAAATTATATGAATTCTAGTAACAGTACAGTAGTTTGTTTCAGATTTCAACTGTTATAAAGATTCTGTACTATGCTCCTCTAGATGAATTATTGAAATGAAGTCATTATCAGCTTAACGTATTTACTTTCAAATTTCATTCAGTAGAAATTACCTTGTTAAAGTTTAGTAGAAAAATGACAATATTTACCAATTGATGTAGACATGAATCTATTCAGGAATATCAGACTGAATATATTTCTCTCTTAAAACGTGTTTACAGGATTGCCATTAATGTTTTGTGCTTATATTAAGAGAACATACTCAAATTGAATACTCTGCAAACTCACACCATCTAATTATGATGTTTTAAAAATGCTTATTTTTTCCACATGCTTCTTTCTTTCAATTGTGTTCCCCTCAACAGTTTTACCATCTATTGCTGATTTATAAACAGTGCTAAGGCTATGTTTATCTGTGAAGAACAGTAAGATTTAAGAAGCAGTATTTCTTGTGAATTGCATTTCCAGCCTTAACTTCAAGAGTCTGGAATGGATCCCAGGCAGTTTGCATCTAAATTATTTATTCATCTGGAACCTGAACTGTGTATGTATTAAGAATCAGAAAGATAATTACAGACTGTGAAATGGATACAGCCAAGATTCACAGTAGAGAGGAAGCAAAGAAAGGAATTTGAGGGTCAAGAATATACAAAGAACACAGTGCTGGGCTGAGTGAATTGATTCTGAATAAGCAGTTTACAGAAGAAGACTATTAAAATTATGTTATTATTTTTCGTGGATGATAATGATGATGCTAGAAGAATGGTGGATGCAGAAATAATTTGTCTCCTTGGCTGGAGCTGCAATGCTGAGTGACATGGGTAAGCAAAATGGGGGGGTGTGTATTCAATGCAAACCTCTCTCATTAAAGTTCTCACTTGCTCTCCAGAGCAGAACACAGACAACACATGGCATTTTTCAGCAGTCTATAAATCAAACGGGTCTGAACAGATTTTCATTGCATAATGTGCCTATTTCACTTCTATATCTCAAAGATCACTGATAATTGTTACTTTCAGCAGCATTCACTTCTGTATACTGTAAAACTGATCTCTTCTTGGGAAGTATGTCCCAACTGGTGATACTCCACACAAGTGCTTAGATTGTTGCGTGAGGAGAATGTGTTTGCTTTGAGATAAAGGGACAAATTGACCTGCAGTTTGCTACAACAAACTGGTATTACCTCTTTCTCAAGAAATTCCTCTTATCTTTTGATCTCTTTCTGTACCATCCAAAGTACCACAGCTATAGTTGTTTATGGTAATCCTGGTATTAGAAAGATGTTGGTATTGTAAATAACCAAAGGTTTCTTTTCCTCACTTCAAACTTCATGTTTCCATGAAATGTAGTATCAGATTGTTTACAGAAGATTATCAGTCCATATTTTAATGCTGCTTCTTCAACATGAATCTCCTGTTAAAGATATCTCAGGCTTGATGCCTTCCATTAGAAATGTAGGTATGAGTCTTTAAGCTGTAGTCAAGTCCACAATACAACTTCTTCAGGCAGAGGTTTATAAGACAACATGGGTGAGATCTGGATAACCACTACCATAAATATATGTGACGAACTACCAGTTACCTCGATCCCTAGTCTATTTTGGGGTGACAAGACATCGATCATGAACCTCTTTCTTACTCTACTTCTGGTAAATCTAAGGACCTTAACTTGTCCTTCTGTATTAACCTATTAAAGATATGTGAATCAGAGAAGGGGTGCAGATTTTCTGGAAAAATTCTAATGGCTCACACAAAAATTAATTCCATCATCCCAAGTTCAAGCACACAAGCCAACCTATTTAACTTTGCACATTAGGTGAATTAGGGAATATTTACACAACGTATTCTTTTGTTTCTCCAGTGAAGGCTTTAACTCAGCTGGTGATAAAATGCAGCAGCATAACATGGTTGAAAGTACTAAGACCAATACTAGCATGCCCATAAAAACTGTCAGTCTACCCCATATTAGAATGCATAGATAACTATGGCCTATTTTCAGTCACAACACAGACATTTACATCAGTTTTTAAAAGTTATTTAAACATCTCAAATTACCAAAAAAAATTGAGTTGCTACCACGTACCTGTTTACTTTAATGAGACTTATGAATTTCCTAAGGTTTGCAGAAGTACTAAGATATATAACTCCATCCTTAGGTGCCTAAATTGCACCAGACTAAAGAAAAAATAATATTCTTTATGACATTCACTACCTTTGGCAGCTCTTCTGAAATAAGGTTTGATCATTATTAAATTATTTAGTTGCAATGATTATAACTTTAATAGCCCTCTGTATCCTGTATTGTATTTCCAAGGACTTTAGAAAAAAACTTGCACATCTCCACAAAATTCTCTCCATACATGTCAGGCAGTATGCTCACCAAAAGAGCCAGAAAATGCGAGCAAAATCATGATGGTGAAGAACTCTTCAGCAATAGGCAAACTTTAGACAGCATTAAGATAATACATTGAGAATAACTTTGTATCACATCAAAAACAGCAGGGATATATTATGTTTTATACACTCCTGTAAATTTGAATTTAGTGAAGCCAGTGAGAATGGTAGCTGTTTCTTTTTTTAAAAAAAGTAACAACGGGGACTTGACAATTACCATGATTATGTCTTTCATTTTTCATCTTGTCACCTCAAGGAGAAGCTGTGTTTCTAAGTATTAGACTTGGCCGTAGATCCAGCACCCCCATGGGAGAGAAACATCAAATTATTTCCTTTAGTTTGGTATCTAATCTAGATTTCTTACATAAAAGTGTAATCTTATGGTAACATCTTAACTCAGAAGATCATGGAACAACACGACAGTAAAACCTGGTATGATAAGGTTTCTACCTTAAGCCAGACACATCTTTTAGCTTATTTTCAAGAACCAACTGTAATCCATAAAAATATAGAGATATATATGACAGTCTATCTGATACAAGATCTTATCTTCCATCACTGCAGCCTGCAATAGCTTTATTGTCACTTCTATTTTTTAAGTGACTGGTAGTTCAAGAACCACAGCTGGAAACTAAGAGACTAATGGCAGCACAAAAGAAAGGAAGATAATAAGTAAATATACTCCAAGGCAATGAGACATTGTTCCTAACTACATTACATCATGATCCACACAAGCTCGTATTCTAAGTAGCATCCTATAATCTACTTCTTCCTCGGTACTTTCCTCAAATTCCCCCAGACTAAATATTATAGTTGTGCATAAGGATTTTCATTTTCTACTTTCAGATGATTTAATCACTCTTACTATTCAAATTTAGGCAGATACGTACTATACATGCTACACATTCCTCCACAAGAATCAGTTTAGAGTTTAAATTCTTATGCTGCTCTGTAGTGGGAAAGTGCCCATCTGTAGTTCCATGCCAAGGACAAAAATAAATGCATAAATATTTTTTTCTTGGCAGTGAAGAGCACAGAAGTTCTATTAATATTGATTGGTTTTTGATTATTGCTGTCTGTACTAATTCAATTGCCGTATCTTCCATACTTTGTAGTTAACATGCCTTGAATCAACACCTAATAAATTCTTTGTGTCTCTACAGTGATTCATTGTTATTTTCTGATTTTGTCAATTTTTTTCTGTAGTCTTCACCTTAGTCTGTTTAACCTCTCCTTGCAATTCAAACACATTACCCATTTCATTTTCTGATACTCTTATTAATCATACCTGATTTTACATGGTTTGCAGCCTAACACTCAACAGCTCCATTATGGAACACAGACCTGTTATACAGCCTTAACACTGATGGGTTTTGATTTTATTATGTTAAGCAGTATAAGACCGAATTTGAAGAAAATGAATATACACCAAAAAAAAGTATCAGTGAACAGCAAAAACATAAGTATAAACAGCTCAGAAATGAGAAACGACCCATGATTTTTCATGTCTCTCTTGAAGATTGTAAGAAAAATATCTTTTAAGCTGCTACAGTGAGTACCTAGTCTCTGGGGGTAGAGTTCTTTGAACTGCATTGAGTCCTAGATTATGTCAATGACATCTCCCTTTAATATATGTGTAGTGAGATGGAGACTCCTTTTTCTTTTCTGACTGATAGACAAAGGAAGGAAAAAAAATACACCTACCTTTTAAGGTAGGTAAAATACTCAGTGTGTGCTTTTCCTTTGTCATTGGTTTTAAAACTAATGTAGTTCCAGTTATTCCAGCAGTATCTGTTCTGATTTTGCAGAGCATAAGATAGTAAGAGGGCTCCTGACTCTGATATGGGCCAGCAATGGTGCTGTCTGCTTTTCTCTCCCTTTCAAGGAGCTCATGACTGAGCAGGGCTCATGATTTTGCAGCCGTAACTTCCAACGATGTTTGGCTGGCACTTTCACAGAAGCTGTATTTGAGAGGAATTTCAACATTTCAAATAGAGAGCAATATCAACATTCAAAGTCTTGGCTGAATTTGCAAAACTGAAGTTATAAGACACAATGGTTTTTGTGGTCATTTTTAATCTTTTTTTTTTTTTTTATTTAACATTTTAGCTTTTCTGTTTTCCCAATCAACTAGACTTGGTAACAACTGAATTACATAATCTCCACAGGCATATAACTAATTTATGATGATCTCTAAAGGATACGACAATGTGGATGGAATGAACTGAAATGATGAAACAGATCATACCAACAACATTTGCATGTGCTCATTACAATTTGATTTCTAGTTCATTTCTTTACTGTTGGTCTGCATAATCACAGAATCACAGAACTGTAGGGGTTGGAAGGGACCTCAAAAGATCATCGGGTCCAACCCCCTTGGCAAGGCTGGTTCCTCAGAGCAGGCTGCCCAGATAGGTGTCCAGACAGGCCTTGAATATCTCCAGAGAAGGAGACTCCACAACCTCCCTAGGCAGCCTGTTCCAATACTCCGTCACCCTCACCGTGAAGTTCTTTCGCATGTCCGTGTGGAACTTCCTGTGTTCTAACTTGCAGCCTCTACCCCTTGTCTTACTCCCACAAACCACTGAGAAGAAGTTGGCTGCATCCTTCTGCCCCCCACCCCTCAGATATTTATATACACTGAGGAAATCCCCTCTCAGTCTTCTCTTCTCCAGGCTGAACAGACCTAGTTCTCTCAGCCTTTCTTCATAGGGAAGATGCTCCAGGCCCCATATCATCTTTGTGGCCCTCCTTTCCAGGAGATCCCTGTCTTTCTTGTACCAGGGAGCCCAGAACTGGACACAGTACTCCAGGTGAGGCCTGACCAGGGCAGAGTAGAGGGGGAGGATCACCTCCCTTAACCTGCTGGCCACACACCAGGATCCCATTAGCCCTCTTGGCCACAAGGGCACACTGCTGGCTCATGGTCAACCTGTCGTCCACCAGGACCCCCAGGGCCTTCTCCTCAGAGCTCCTCTCCAGCAGGTCGTCCCCCAGCCTGTACTGATACTTTGCGTTGTTCCTTCCCAGGTGCAGGACTCTACACTTGCTCTTATTAAATCTCATTTGGTTTCTTCCTGCCCATCTCTCCAGCCAGTCCAGGGCTCGCTGAATGGCAACACAGCCTCCTGGCATGTCAGCCACTCCTCCCAGCTTTGTGTCATCGGCGTACTTGCTGAGTATGAAAAAGACGGCTATAGGAGTTGCAAGTTTCAAGACTTATATCAGTCTCAATTTTACTTGATCAAGGGGTGCCTCATGAAGTTTACCACAAAGAAATGCTTTAAAAAGATATGAAGAACTTAAACTAACTTCTAAGAACTTGAAAAAAATAATCGAAACATTCGTAAATATTTAGGAGATGACGATGTAGTAACTAACAACTTGCATGCATTTGTTAAGAACAAAGAATACAGCAGCCTAATTTCTGCCTGTGACAAATAGGTCTCAAAGACAGAAGAGCTTCAGTAATATCATGTATGCATGTCCCAGACTGGTCGCAGTAGGCACAGGGCATTACAGTTTCCTTTTTTAATGAAACTATTGTACAGCTGGGATAGTAGCAGCTGGGAAGCTGTCCTCAGTGGCTCACTGTCAATCTGGAAAAATTCAAATAGTATGGTCCAGGGCTTTTGTTATTATTCTGTTTTTGCCAGAACAACTATCGTGATGGAACCAAGAACATGTTTTTAAACCTGAGAAAGACCACCAAAGTGGAAGAAGCTCTTGGAGATTTGGCTCATAAAGTAAAACAACTTGGCATGCTAGGCAAAAGGTCTGAGAAAACATGAAACAAAACTCTGTGAAGACAAAGCGGTTCAATGGAGACAGCAGTAATTAACCACAAAAATACATCCTGAAGGAAAGACTAGACGGCCAGCTCCTTCACAGAGGAAGATCTACGGGTAATAATAAATCAAAATAAACCCCAACAATGGTTGCTACTGAAAACCACATGTACTTAAACATGAGTAACACCGTTTACATTTAAAATAATTCTTTCCTTCCTGCTAGAGGAAAGTAAGGCTCAGCATCCACAGTACCCACTTCTGAAAATAATGCTTTAAAAAAGATATGAACTGACTGGAAGGAGTCCAGAAGAAAGCATTAAGAATGACCAAAGGTCTAGCAAACATATACCATGCAGAAAGATTTGACAGAACCTGGCTGATTTACTGAAGACAGTAAAGACATTAAAATAGTCTACAAATGTAAAATACTGCTGCAAGGAGGAAAGGCTCAAACTGTTCCACCACAAGTAGGAAAAGAGTTAATGGCCTTAAGGTGCAGTAAAAAAAAATAATTCAATTTAGCACTGGGAAGGCCAAGTATGAGGATAGTTAAACACTCAACAGATTGGCAAGGGAGGCTGTGGATGCTTCACCAGATGAGGTTTCTGAGAACAGAATGGGCAACCATCTATCAAGACTAGTTTAAATATAATTGATTCTGCCTTTGGGCAGGAAGACAGAGAAGATGACCGCTCAGCGTCCTTCAAAGCCTTATCCTGTACACTCTGTGAATTACGAGAGGATGATTTAACATTGAAGAATAATGCAGAAATTAAGCATTTATTTAATTTGCATTTTATAAGGACACAGTAACCCTGCCTGAATTCTGAGAGTACTGTAATACTTAACAATTAGGTTGAAGTTTACTAAATAATGCTTCTGCTTTCATCGGACTTTGCTAGTGTGTTAATACCTCTATACAGAGTAAGAAATAAAGTACAGAAATCAATCAACTAAAGACAACTTGTGAATCTGGATTATTGATTGCTTTTTATACACTCTTTAAACCCCTCGCTCCCTTATCTGTTGACTGTGAAAACATACACATTTTATAATTTTTCTCATCATTGCTCATATGGTTTTGGTACACAAGCAATGGATCAGCCATGTTTCTACAGCAAACCTGTCAGCACAATGTATCCCTGTTACTCATGAAATCGTACGGTTACAGTTGTAAAAAAAGCCCCAACCCTACACATATCACCTACATACTGTATCTGTCTTGCCTTTTAACTTAATGCACCACACTCTTCTCTAGTTTTATGGTAGAGGAAGACATTGAATACTTTATCCAGAAGATACATGGAAATGCAATCATTTGCATTTAATCGTGATGTTAATCATGCAAATTGATGATCACGTTTTTCCTTAAAAAACAAAACAAACAAACAAGCAAGCAAAAAAACCCTGGTGATTTCTTATCTACCAGATTTCTTCTTTTTAAGGCTATTGGCAGAAATGACTTGTGTCACCTATTTTTCTACTAGAACAGCATCTCACATCAAAGCATCTAAATATCTTTGAAAGACAGGTCCTACATGACTGAATGCAGACATCTGAAAGCAAAGGATCCTGAAGAAAGTGAAATCCTGTTTCTCAGACATAAAATATAAAAGCAGAATTACAGAAGTTTACTTGTGTTAGATAACATATCATGGTCAGATTAAGCTGCTGCTAACAAGATGTTAGCTCTTTGACTGTTTGACAATATGCTTTTTCTTCACTGCTTATCATCCTGTGAAAGATGTTACAGCAGAGTTGACGGTTATAATGTATAGCTTGCTTGCTGCAAAACAGAAAAGCAGAACACAGAAATGTGACTGATTTGAACTTCAGAAAACCATAATGACCATTTAATTTCTGTAAAGCGATCCTCAGATTGTAATTAGTATAAGAAAAAATATTTTTCCAGAGGTTTAAGGGATAATTTATTTTTAGTATGTATCATTTAGGAGAACGAAGTATTCAGTATTAATTCCTGGCAGCAACCTTCAATAAATTAAATCACAGAATCACAGAATTTCTAGGTTGGAAGAGACCTCAAGATCATCGAGTCCAACCTCTAACCTAACACTAACAGTCCCCACCAAACCATATCCCTAAGCTCTACATCTAAACGTCTTTTAAAGACTTCGAGGGATGGTGACTCCACCACTTCCCTGGGCAGCCTGTTCCAGTGTCTAACAACCCTTTCAGTAAAGAAGTTCTTCCTAACATCCAGCCTAAAACTCCCCCGGCGCAACTTAAGCCCATTCCCCCTCGTCCTGTCACCAGGCACGTGGGAAAATAGACCAACCCCCACCTCACTACAGCCTCCTTTAAGGTATCTGTAGAGAGCAATAAGGTCGCCCCTGAGCCTCCTCTTCTCCAGGCTGAACAAGCCCAGCTCCCTCAGCCGCTCCTCGTAGGACTTGTTCTCCAGGCCCCTCAGCAGCTTCGTCGCCCTTATCTGGACCCGCTCAAGCACCTCGATGTCCTTCTTGTAGCGAGGGGCCCAAAACTGAACACAGTACTCGAGGTGCGGCCTCACCAGAGCTGAGTACAGGGGGACAATCACCTCCCTAGCCCTGCTGGTCACACTGTTTCTGATACAAGCCAGGATGCCGTTGGCCTTCTTGGCCACCTGAGCACACTGCTGGCTCATATTCAGCCAACTGTCCACCATCACTCCCAGGTCCTTCTCTGCCTGGCAGCTCTCCAACCACTCATCTCCCAGCCTGTAGCTCTGCTTGGGGTTATTACGCCCCAGGTGCAGGACCCGGCACTTGGCCTTGTTGAACTTCATACAGTTGACCTCAGCCCATCGGTGCAGCCTATCCAGATCCTCCTGCAGAGCTTTCCTACCCTCGAGCAGATCGACACACGCACCTAGCTTGGTGTCATCTGCAAACTTACTGAGGGTGCACTCAATGCCCTCGTCCAGATCATCGATGAAGATATTAAAGAGGACCGGCCCCAGCACCGAGCCCTGGGGAACGCCACTAGTGACCGGCCTCCAACTGCACTTGACTCCATTTACCATGACTCTTTGGGCCCGGCTATCCAGCCAGTTTCCAACCCAACGAAGCGTGCGCCAGTCCAAGTCAAGAGCAGCCAGTTTCTTGAGGAGAATGCTGTGGGAGACGGTGTCAAAAGCCTTGCTGAAATGCATGGTAGTTTGCATGCATTGTCTGAAATACCCACATGCATGTGTGTGTGTAAAAATAACTTAGTACTATCGATGTTAATTATGTATTTCAATACAAATCCTGAAAGGTAACCTATTTTGCAAGAAGACTGAGCCTTAAAAAGATTCCACTCGTCATGGTGACATGTGTGAGTCCTCCAGTATGAAAAGTTTGGAAACCAAAGCACTTATTTAGGAATTAATTTTAACAATTGAGAGTTATTTGGGATAAAGTCTGAGAGGGAGGGGAACAAACTAAGACTATGGCGATAAAAAAGCACTTGCGTGCATTGATACTTTGTTCTGACACAGTATTATACCATACTGACAAGGCTATGCTTTAAACTATTGTGTAAGATACAGTCAAAGTAAATTAACTACAGATTCCTGTTTGGTTGGTGCAACTGTACCACAACAATGATTTCTCCCAGCACAGTTAAAATAGTCAGAGATCATTTTCTTGGTGTGTCTTGTAGATACAGTCATGTTGGCAGGTGTTTGCTGTAAACACAGCTTTTATTTACTTTACAGACTTCACATGGGAAGCCTAAAACAGACTTCAGCACGGTGTAGGTATGGAAGATGCATCTTATTTCTCTGTAGCCCAGATCTCAGCATTGGTTACACATGCTTGCTGTGAAGAAGAAAGTTTTATTTTTCTTATACCTGTTTATCAAAGTGTAGTGGACAATGACACTAAGTGTTTGGACAATGACACTAAGTGTTTGGACAATGACACGCAGCTTGCTTGAGCATGTCCTCAGACACCAACGAAGAGCTCCCGAAATTATCACTGTGCTGGTATGAGTCGGAAGGGAAACATGTATGGTTTTGTAGTGTGCTAAGCAACTCTCATCAATTTGCTAGGCAAATCTGCAGTCTTTTCTGACAAACCATGAAAGGAGTGGTGCTGCTAAAACAAAACAAACAGGAATAAAATTTCCTTTGTGACTTCTGGTTAGCAAAATGAGTGAACTACTGGGTCCAGATTCTGTGCTACAGTGTATTTGCCTTGGCCTGGCAAATTGCCCTTGAAACGAACTCTCTATTAGCACAGAGTATTTGCTACAGCAACAATTCTGCCTACTGTTAACTGCGATTAGGGACTGCAGTTAGCAAAAATGAGAAATGAAGCAATTGGAACAGAGGATTAAAACTCTGTTGAAGACTGACTTTTGAGCAGGCTTAGTTTAGCATTTTTCACTCTCTACAGTACATATTCCATAGCAATTTTGGAAACAGTATAATTTAAAAGTTAACATCTGCTGAGCTGGTAGCACCAGATAAAGGCTCTTGTTTGCAATGAACAGGCAAATTTGTTATTGCCCCAGTCAATAGCTATCGATCTGGTAGAGCACTTCTGTTTATTACAATCAAATCCTTTTCCTTTTTTGTTCAATAGTCAATGACATTGTAATGGAAGGTACTGCTTACAAACTGATGCAATATATATTAGCAACTGCTAAAAGTTAATGACTAATGGTTATAAAGTGGAAAGCATGTGCTAAAAACAGCATTATACTTCTATTAATCAAGCTTACTGCATCCGATGTCCCTTTATAGGTTAGCAGAACTGAAATGCACATCACATAAATAGTTTCTGCTATTATTAATCTAAATTTTAATGCAGAACACCTTTTAATCATGGTATCATTACATAAATAATTTGGCTAGGCCAAGGTTCTGTCTGACTTTTATAGCACACCTTTTAGTCATAGGAAATTTCTTTCCCTTGTGCAATCTTAGATTCTGCATTTAGGGAAATACAAGGTAACCGTTCTGCTCCCAGCTGAACCCATGCTATTCTCTAATAACCACAGATGGGAAAGCATAAAAGGTAACAACCTAAAGACAAACTGGCAAAAGCATGGCAAAAAACTGGCATAGCAGAGTGCATGTTATCTATCCATTGCTTCCTAGCTTCTTCTCTGCAGCAGAGCAGTACTGTACAACTTTGCACTTTGTATTTTATATAACCTGCACTTTCCAGGCCTTTGGATAAAATTTGTTGATAATCCATGTATTCTTTTCACTATATAATTATTGTTGTGTAATTGTCATGTTTTAAACCTGCCTGACCTCAAAAATATTTGCTTTCAAATTTTTCTTTTATATCTGAGAGGTGTGCATAGTTTTATAGGACAGTGTGACTGTAACAGTTGCATCTGCTATTCTTGCCCTCTAAGCAAGCATTCTAAAGCCACTAATGAAGTGTGTAGGCCCCTGAGAGAAAAGCACAACTGCTAATGATAATTTCTTGACTTAAGGTTGTCTATAACCACTCTTCCTGTAGAACAGGAACAAATACTCTACTGTTAGAGCACTGATTTATCTGTTTGTTTCTGTTTCCTTAATGCAATTTTCATTTCACTCTAGACTGATGATGAGACATTACAGAAACAAAATTTATAAGTGTGGCAAAGATTAAACAATCATGCCATTGCCAAGTACATTATTCTGTAGTCTGTGTGCTCCAACTAATTGGATTTAAACAATGTTCATAAATTAAGGCCCTTAGCCTTGTTAAGAGATGAGACATACAATACTAGATCCACCAGGCAGATTCTGAAACTGGTGAAGACTGGTGAAATTTGAATTGCTGCTCTACTGCTCATTATGAATCAAGGAGCTAAACTCAGGTAAGTACCTACGTATTTACATATCTTTACAAAGATATCCAGTGCTGCTCAGCCAGCATTGGCTTGTGGGTTTTTTTTGTTTGTTTGTTTGTTTTTGTTGGCAGAGCAGCTACTGACAGTACAGAAATGGAGATTAAGCCATATCTTTCCAGAAGTCTGCAACATAATGGATTTTGTTAGTCTAGTAACCAAACATTCCTAAATAGTAATGAATTTATTTTTCGCAATACTGTGTGAAGAAGAACAAATTGATCCTCTTCATCTTAATTTAGAACCAGAGAGAGACAGATTTGCACAAGGTCATCCTGTAAATCTACTGAAATTCCATTCCAATGACATGAGTTCAGGAGATATAATTTTCTCTCTGTTCTAGTATGCTGTGTTTTCCAAACATAGCTTTTGATATTGTAACAAGGTGAAAACAAGAAATATTCATATTTATTGTATCTACTGTGAAGGTAAGAGGGCATCATTGATTTATACACACAACAGTTTATCTTGTCACAAGTTCTACAACCACTTTAGAAGAGAAATATATGAAAGCACTGCAAATCTGCAAACAACATAGCTTGGCTGAGGCAACGATTATGAGAAGAGTATGTCTTGTGAGTTTTGTAATTCAGTGCAGCAAAAAGATGCCATTAAACAATTACATGCCTGATAATAAGACTTCTAAATAATACTTAAATGATAAATATATATTTTAGCATTTCAGAAAGATTCAAAGCCCAGATAAAAATGCTAGACTTCAGAGACAAGATTGTTAGCCTCTCGGCAGCTGCAAATACATATAAAGAGTAAAACATTATCATAGATTATTCCGGAATTTTAGAAAATCATTTGCAATTGTATAACAAGTTTAAAATAATTTACATTTTTATTTCTTTAAAATAGGAATTTGATCTCTTCTGGCACCAAAACCAGCAAAATTAACTGAGTAGAGTGAGTACTTGTGAAAAAGAAAAATATAGCTGCTACCGTACAAACTCTACAAGGTGAATTGACCTTACTGTCAACTCAGTTACATTTATGGTTTCCTCTGCTGAATTCCACTTGCCCCTAAGCAAAATCTGCAGTGCTATTTCGTAGGAACCTGTAAAGGTTTAATATGAATGAGGAGGATTTTTAGTAAAAAGCAAAAAACAAAAAGCCAACACATTTCTAATTGAAAACAGACAGGCTATACATTTCCCAATGTGATCTGTATCTCTGCAGTATTTGCCATCACCTTATGATTTGGATCATTTCTCAGGACTGTAATCCATATCAAATGCAGAAGCAATGCTTAATATCAATACTAAAAGGCACAGAATGGGAAAACAAAGAAAAAACTCATAATAGTAACTTACTTTTTGTAACAACTCCTTCAAGGCGAATTATATTTGGGTGATCAAATTGTCCCATTATACTAGCTTCTCTCAGGAAATCTCTTCTCTGTCTGTCCATATAGCCACCTTTCAGAGTTTTAATTGCAACAGGTATCTCTCTTTTTCCTGGTGTCTTCAGCCGTCCACTGCATACTTCTCCAAATTCACCTTAAATATAAAAAATATTCATAAGATCATTTACAATGGCTGAAGAACTATGGTATAGTTTGTACTGCTGAACCTAAACAACTAATTTTTCAAAATAACCTCCAATACCTACCTTAAAAGTTGTCATTTTTAATAGCTCAGTGTTGTTTGTAGTGGTCAGTGAAACCAGAACACAAAAATATTCAAGAAACTCATACAGCCCATAAAAAAAGACAGTATCCCTGTCAGTGAGAAGTAACAGATAGGATATTCAAATTCTTGAGCTGCACCTTTCATTTGTGCCACTACCCTGAGATCATGGGGACTGCAGCAGCCAAAGCATCTGCCATCCATGGTGTAGTTTACCTTGTTTTACTGACACTTTGAGATTGAACTTTGATATCAATACGTTTGTGGTATAAGTGAGCATGCTATGAGGAAGTAATGTAAAGAAGCTTAGATTTTACTTCTAATGATGACAAAATACCTATCTATAACTATTTATAAGGCATGTTGCATCAAGACCTACATGAATAGTAATGCCATTAGGGTAGACGAATGTATAACTACCCTGCACTTGGAGAAGGCATTTAAAAATGTACTTAACGCTATTATGTTTCTGAAAAGTACTTGCACATGGTTTATTTAAGTGACTGATGTACCTACATGAAACTAACTACCTCTTCCACAGTTTGGACAGCCAAAGGCCAATTGTTTCAGCAAATCAGGACTGGGTTGTGTAACAAGAAGAATCTTAAAGCTTGCTACAACTGGTGTTCAATGTACAAAAAGGTCTTTGAAGAACGCACATCTCACATTCACTTTGGACATTTAGTAATTGAGTTTGCATTGAAACCACAACTTTTTTTTTGATCTTGGAGCCACTCAAAAGTTTGGGAGCAGGATGTGGCCCTTACTATCCGCGAAGAACTGGTTGGTGACCTGGTATGGCACTTGGATGTGCACAAATCGATGGGGCCGGATGGGATCCACCCAAGGGTACTGAGAGAACTGGCGGAGGAGCTGGCCAAGCCCCTATCCATCATTTATCAGCAGTCCTGGCTATCCGGGGAGGTCCCTGTTGACTGGCGGCTAGTAAATGTGACGCCCATCTACAAGAAGGGCCGGAGGGCAGACCCGGGTAACTACAGGCCTGTCAGTTTGACCTCAGTACCAGGGAAGCTCATGGAGCAGAACCTCTTGAGAGTCATCATGAGGCACTTGCAGGGCAAGCAGGCAATCAGGCCCAGTCAGCATGGGTTTATGGAAGGCAAATCCTGCTTGACAAACCTGATCTCCTTCTATGACAAAGTGACACAATGGGTGGACAAGGGAAAGGCTGTGGATGTGGTCTACCTTGACTTCAGCAAGGCTTTTGACACCGTCTCCCACAGCATTCTCCTCAAGAAACTGGCTGCTCTTGACTTGGACTGGCGCGCGCTTCGTTGGGTTAGAAACTGGCTGGATGGCCGGGCCCAAAGAGTTGTGGTAAATGGAGTCAAGTCCAGTTGGAGGCCAGTCACTAGTGGCGTCCCCCAGGGCTCGGTGCTGGGGCCGGTCCTCTTTAATATCTTCATCGATGATCTGGACGAGGGCATTGAGTGCACCCTCAGTAAGTTTGCAGATGACACCAAGTGTGTGTCGATCTGCTTGAGGGTAGGAAGGCTCTGCAGGAGGATCTGGATAGGCTGCACCGATGGGCTGAGGTCAACTGCATGAAGTTCAACAAGGCCAAGTGCCGGGTCCTGCACCTGGGGCGCAATAACCCCAAGCAGAGCTACAGGCTGGGAGATGAGTGGTTGGAGAGCTGCCAGGCAGAGAAGGACCTGGGAGTGATGGTGGACAGTCCGCTGAATATGAGCCAGCAGTGTGCTCAGGTGGCCAAGAAGGCCAACGGCATCCTGGCTTGTATCAGAAACAGTGTGACCAGCAGGGCTAGGGAGGTGATCGTCCCCCTGTACTCAGCTCTGGTGAGGCCGCACCTCGAGTACTGTGTTCAGTTTTGGGCCCCTTGCTACAAGAAGGACATCGAGGTGCTTGAGCGGGTCCAGAGAAGGGCGACGAAGCTGGTGAGGGGCCTGGAGAACAAGTCCTACGAGGAGCGGCTGAGGGAGCTGGGCTTGTTCAGCCTGGAGAAGAGGAGGCTCAGGGGCGACCTTATTGCTCTCTACAGATACCTTAAAGGAGACTGTAGTGAGGTGGGGGTTGGCCTGTTCTCCCACGTGCCTGGTGACAGGACGAGGGGGAATGGGCTTAAGTTGCGCCAGGGGAGTTTTAGGCTGGATGTTAGGAAGAACTTCTTTACTGAAAGGGTTGTTAGACACTGGAACAGGCTGCCCAGGGAAGTGGTGGAGTCACCATCCCTGGAAGTCTTTAAAAGACGTTTAGATGTAGAGCTTAGGGATATGGTTTAGTGGGGACTGTTAGCGTTAGGTCAGAGGTTGGACTCGATGATCTTGAGGTCTCTTCCAACCTAGAAATTCTGTGATTCTGTGATTCTGTTATTTAAAACCTATACCAAACATGCCTTGGATGCCTGCAGGTCAGTTTTCAATGGGTTGTAATTGAGTAAATCAAAAACAATGTTTACAAAAATATGTCAAAGCACTTGTCAGTGCAAGGTATTTCCATAACAAAATCAAATTTGCTACCCTAGCCATTTTGGAATCAGAAACACTGAAAAACAACAAAAAAAAGAAGGTCATAAACAGATTTATATTTATCTGGAGAAAATAATTTTTATACCCTCCGCGGAGTGCTGTATGAACTAGTTTTCCTTGAAGTTTAACTATAGAATGAAAGAAAATACAGTGCGTGACTAAATATAAGCTGAATACAGAAGAGATAGACTGAAAGACAGAACTTTACTTCAGAAAATTAGAAATCACTGATATTATAGGATTAGAATGGTTGTTGTCAGACAGTCTGTGTTTTATTAGGCTATGTCACTTCCTCTATAATATAAAACCATGTAGTCAATAAGACACAAGAAGACTGGAGGGATTAAAAAAAAAACAACACAATTTGATAGCTGGCCTTTCACTTCAAAACAGAGACATCATCAAGTGCAAGAGTGCAGTTAACAGATGTGGAACATAACTCTGAATAAATTAGCCTATTCTTAAACAGCTAACGAAAGCCAAGTTTTCCAGGTCATCTTTCTATCAAAATACCCTATTTCATTTATTTTTATCTTATTTTGAAAATAAATGTGAGCTTTATAAAAGTGTGAGCTTCCCTAAAGATATGTAATGTGTGTAAACATACATGTCACAAGACTAATGCTCTGGGAATCTTTTGACAAAATGGGGGCGTTGGCAAGAGAATTTCCTATATGATTTACATGTATTCCCCTTATCTCATAGAAGACTCTGCTTAAAACCGTTTGCCCGACTAGGGCCACTGAAAAAGCAGTAGTTAATATAGACTTTCAAAATTCTACCATAAAACAAAATAATGAAACCTGAATGTTTGGAAGGATACAGAGTCACAGAATCACAGAATGGTTGAGGTTGAAAGGAATCCATGAAGTTTAATCCCCAGTTCAATACCCCTCCTCAAACAGAGACACCTAGAGCAGGTTGCCCAGAACAATGTCCAGGTGGCTTTAGAAGATCTCCAAGGATGGAGACTCCATAATCTCCCTGGGCAATCTGTGCCAGTGCTTTCTGATGTTTAGATTGAACAAGTTGTATTCTGCCTAACCCACATCACATAGGCATGGTATATCAATTGTTTTATTCTGTGATATATCCAGCAGTGTTAGAATTTCTCTCTAAAGCCATGGCCTTATGAGGCCAGAAACAAACAGAAAATCTTACTGGTTTTTCAAACTTAATTAAGTCATCTTAAAATTAGAAAGAAAAATAAGTTATTTCTCTTGCTGAAACAAAGTGTCAAGGAAAATAAATATTAAAACCTTCATATCCAGTTTTTGAAGATATTTCAAGAAAAATAAATTTGTAAGCTGCAAAATCTCATTTTTTAGAAAAAATTGGAAAGCACTGGTTATGGAATAAATTTTTTTGCTATTAAAATATAATACAAGACAGTACTACAACTTCAGAATTTCTGAAATAATAGCATTGATACCTTAGGGACTGTAGAGTTGTTCAGCAAGTGTTTTGAAATGAATTAAACTGAAAAAGGCACTTGAAGGACTTACAAACCCAAGATTTATTATCTGTATAACATCCGAAGTGGGAGAAGGAACACCATGTCTTGCCCTGATCTGTCTCTTTTCCCTTTTCTGAATTAATAATTTGTACAGGCAGAATACTCCCCTTGGATATTGCGACTGATGAACTGATAAACATAAAGACTAGCAGCATTTTTTTTTTGTGGTGTGATGTCAACCAGACAGTTATTACATTTTGAAACCTAAGGTATGTGTAATAATTTCTAGTTCTGGTTTAAACTAGATAGGGATCAATAATATCACTTAAAGTGTTGAACTATTTATGCTGAGAAACATTCTGACAAGATTCCCTTCCAGAATATTTTTTTCTGGACTTCTGTTAAGATAAAGAAAGAATTTTAAATTACTTTAAGTGAAAGGGAAATGTATTCAACAAAAGGGATTTTTTAAATCTAAGAATCTGATTGTTCAGATGGAAGATAAACAAGACAAATACTGGCCCTGCAGCACTAAAGGTTCGTGACTGCATGGGTAGTAAGTAGAAGCTAAGAGACAGATGTCAACGAAGTCAACACCATTCCTTGCTCCAGGGAAAAAGCTGGTGATAACTAGAGTGAACTAGAGTTCATTGTCTGTTCAGTTTTAATAATGTGTAAATAATCTATGTTTTAATGATATAAAACTGACATGTCTTATTGTATGTTATGCAAAAATAAGCTAATTGAGCACTCCAGAAACATGCCTTATGCAAGCCACACATCCCTTTTCTCATCCAGTCATAAAATACGTGTTATTTAAAGCGAAACAGGAATAGTCAGTCACTTAAAAGTCCGATATACAGACCTGTATTGCTACACTGTGTTGGGTTTGTATGGCAAGATTCTGGTAGCTGAGTGCTGCAGGGATGGCCTCTGTGAGGAGTCCAGCAGCAGCCCCATGTTAGACAAGGGCCAGCTTCAGCCGTCTCTAAAAGGACCTGCCACTGTCCTGAGACAAGTCAATAAGTGATGTTCGTTGTGCCTCTGCGAGAGCAGATTTACAAAAGGGGAAAAAAATACCTGCTGTGCAACAGCAGCTGGGAGAGCAAGGAGTGAGAACCAGCCCTGCAGACCCCCAGGTCAGTGCAGGAGGGCAGAAGGTGCTGCAGGCACACAGCAGCAGTTCCCCTGCAGCCTGTGGAGAGGCCCCTGGTAGAGCAGGCTGTCCCCCTGCAGCCCATGGGTCCCACATGGAGCAGATCTCCACGCTGCAGCCCCCCCATGGGTGGAGGAGCCCCCGGTGGAGCAAATGGATGTGTCTTGGAGGAGGCTGTGGCCCATGGAGAGCCCCTGCAGGAGCAGGCCCTGGGCCGGAGCTGCAGCCTGTGGAGAGGAGCCCACGCAGGAGCAGAGGGTCTGGGGGGAAATGCCACCCACCCGTGGGGGACCTGTGCCGGAGCAGTTTGCTTCTGGGGGATGGACCGCATGGTATGGAGCCATGTGGGAGCAGTTCTTGAAGAGCTGTTGCCTGTGGGCAGCCCCCACAGGATCAGTTCAGGAAGGATGGCATCCCGTGGAAGGGACCCCACGGGGAGCAGGGGCAGAGAGGGGCTGTGAAGGAGCGGCGGAGACGAAGTGTCAGGGACTGACCACAGACCCCATTCCTTGTTCCCCTGCGCCACTCAGGGGGAGGAGGTGAAAGAGGGTGGATGGGGTGAACAGTGTTTTTGGTTTGCTTTTAGTTTCTCACTGTTCTAGTCTGCTAGTCAGAGGCAATAAATTATATTAATCTCTCTACACTGAGTGTGTTTTGTCCATGGTAGTAATTGGTTGGTGATCTCCCTGTCCTTATCTCAACCCTTGAGCCCTTTCCATCATATTTTTCCCCCTTTCCCTCTGAGAAAGGGAAGTGAGAGCACAGTTGTGGTGGAACTCAGCTGCCCAGCTGGGTAAAACCACCACAAACATGAGATCAAAAGAAGTATCTGACAACACAGAATTGCTGTTTATAAAACTGAAAGGTTGCAGCATCAAAACCAGCTCATTTCCTCCAGTTTTAGTCATTAGACCTGTGGGAAAATTGACAGAAGCTTTAGAATATAAAATAATAAACCATACTGTCTGAAAAATTGAAGAGTTGGCCTCTTCCTTATGTCGCTACCTTTTAATAAAGAAAACACAAAGTATAACTTTTAAGAGAGACTTGACAAAGATTTGTCTGGGAATTCCTCCCAAGAAGGGCTGAAGCTTTAAACTAAAGTGCAAGAAGAGATGAGGCAAAAATAGTGTCTCAGGAAGGACAAAACCAAAGGATGTCATAGCATGTCAGTAGGTGCAAGTGAGCTCAACACAAAGTGATGCTGAAAGGGATAACATGAAGAAAACCTACAGCAGTGAAGAAAAGGCAAATTGTGGGAATTGGCAAAAAGGCACCTGTTAAACTTTGTGATGAACCAATGGGAGATCTGATGGAATATTTAGAATTAATGATAAAAAAAAAGACCAACAGTTTTGAATCTAGATTTATGTGCATATTTTGTTACTTTAATGCAGGTCTGCCTACTATTGTGTGTACAAATGGAGTAAGTGTAGGACTGAAGTATGAACAGTTTAGAAAGAACCTTGCAAAGTCAGTATTTTATTTGCTTTATTTGCACCAAAGCACCAGAAGGGAGGACAGTAGTTTGGAGAGTTTCTAAATGTACTGGAACACCAAAAGCAGGTCAGAGGGGAGGACTGGGAGAGCTGAGGTCGCAAGGTCAATTAACTGGCCCTGTGGAATATAGTGGCTGTATTCAAAAACATCAGCTCAGTAAATGTCCACTATAATGATTTGAAAAAGGATATTCACAAGAGATTGCACAAAATCATTTTTTTTTCTCAAAGTAACGATGTCTTATGAGCTCAGCACCCTTTCTTAACTTTTTACTGCTTTTTACTGCATTTATTATTATAATCTGCCTAATTATATGAACTTGCAACAGGAATGCTTATTCCTACAATTAAACGCTTAGACATTCTCTTTTTATTTTGGTTATGATGTATGTCTTTGACAGTTGCAGGCCAAGTGTCATCTTGATCTTTATAACTATGAAAGGCTATTTTCCAATCTGCTGTCACTGCTTGAAGATCTTCATACTTTTTCAATTTGACCATTTGATGCCACCTCTCTGAATCAGTTTTTAATTGCTTACAGAAAAAATAACACAATGTGGAACTGTGTGTATGTGTAACCAATGATTTTAAGCACTTGTTTTTTTTTTTTTCATGTAACTTAGTATTACCCTTATGCTACTAGCACTTGGCATGAAGGAACAGACACAATTGTATAATATTGCTAATGAAGGACTTTAGAGAAATCCCAATGTCTAGTAAAGCATTCAGAAGTATCTGTACAGCAGAGGGAAACATAGGACAAAAACAATAAAAGAGGAAGCCCTGGGTTTTTCAAGTTGAAAGTTTATTTGTATCTGGGGTAAGTGGAGAGTTTAGATTTTAACTTTTTACAGTGCTGTCATCAGAAATGAGATAATCATTTACTGTTCTACTTTAGAATATTACTTCTGACTTACCCTCAGATAGTTGCAAAAGATTATTCAAATAATATAACGTATATTACCAATGCACACCGCCCAAGGTCATAATTAGCAAATACTTTAAAAGACAACATAGGTACAGAGGTTGGCAAGCTGAAAAAAGAAGCTGGGAAAAGAACTTGACTGCCAAATTCACCTGCACTGCAACTAGTGAATTATGAAGGGCTTTTGGACATGACTTGTTCTATAGAAAAAGCAAATTTGAAACTGCTTCAGGAAAAGATTGCCTTCAAAAATTTATTGTCCAGAAATGCTAGAAAACAAAAATCAAATATTTGTTATGTTCTACTCTGACATTTTGCAAAATAAAAGTTTTTAGTTCTTGAATAGAAATAATTTGTTTTGAAAAATAAAAGTTACAGAAATTCAGAATGAAAATCATTGATCAAAATAAAATGTTCTAACAACACCTATTTAAGAAATACCATTCTTAATTCAATTTTTAAAAAGGTTTTAATGATTTATTTGGTAAAATATTTTATTTTTAAATTTCACTGAGGTGAAAATTGTAAACATCTTTTTTGTTTTTTACAGGAGTAATTCTCCTCTGATAGGAAATCCATTTTACATCTAGTTGCAATGTTTAGTATGGAATCAGAAAGAAAGCATAAAGGAAGCTTCAGGACTGCTGTGAATTATAATGATATGTCATGTCTCCTAGCAGCTATTCAAGAACTCTGTGAGAATTTGTACTCTCCCTGCCTCAGGCACAGTATTTAACCTGTATCTCGCCTACATGGAAATGGGTTTAAATTTCATCGCACACAGTTTGCAAGTCCTACTGGGCAAATATCTTTGAAGATGACAGATTATTTAAGTAATTTTAGAAGATAAAAAGTATAAAAATAAAATATGTCAAAGCAGGCAAAAATTCACCCCCGAAGACACAACAGAAGGGAAAGGGAAGCTGAGTAAGAAATTTTCATAAATGAATTAAGTTGAGAATAAGGACACAGTTTTCACCTGAACAAAAATCAGTAAGCTCAGCCCTTCTCTGTCATATTCAACTCCTCAGAAATCAGCAGTCATTCCAATACTGAAGGTAGTTCAACATGCTTTGTAATCTAAGACATCAATATCTATAGTATGTCTGAAGAAAACGAAGAAATACAACAAATCAAATAGAATATTATCTGCAAAAGTCAGCCCTCTAAGGGCTTTCTCAAGCTAATTGCAATGGCGCACAGTGCCAGCTACACCTTATCTAGCTTTAGCAATCAGGTAAAACTCTAAAGTACTCTTTAGAGTTTTGACTGCAGGGTGAAACCAAATTTTCTCTCTTACTTTCAGGTCAATACATCCTTTTCTCTGCTAACAGTCCAGGCTTTATGTCTATTATATTATTTGCATGAGATTTCCTAGTGTATAAACACCTTTTAGCAACACTGGAGTCATTTCCATTGCTATCAGCATAATAAAGTATCATTAAATGAGGGATCTCAGCTGAAAAATACCTCGTTTCTTGAGTGACTAAGATGTATGAAACAAAGGTAAAAAGAAGGCTCGTAATGCATTAGGTATTCTTATGGAAATTTTCCTGACAACAGCACAAATTCTGTAGTGGGGTCACTATGAGCAAATTACAGAATTACTTTCTTTACTCTTTTTTCCTTACTGACGCTCTTCCACAAGGTGTAACTGAATTTTGCTCTCTGTTGTATCATGATTTTTTTTTTTCTTGATGTCATTAAAGTTAGAACAAGTAAAAAAGTTCAAAAAATCAGTCATTTATGCTGGCATTTATTTATTAAGCAAAAGAAAAAAAAAAGTATTGTTAAAGAAGGTCAAGAATGGATTGCTCAAAGATGGGCATTGGAATATGGCAGTGTGCACATAGTATCGCTGAGGATGTAATGCATGCCAGTGAACTCCAGACTCTCCCTGACAGCCTCTTTCTCCTTTTGATTTGCTTTAACACCAAAAAAATGTGGTGGGCCTTCTGAATGACACGTTGGTCACAATGCATGCACTGAGATCCACTATTTTGGTTACCTCTTAAGAACATTTTGAGCCTCATCTCTGTAGGTCCTCAGTAAACAATAATTACTTGCCACCTGTCCTAGAGTGTCCGAACACAAGTTGAAAGAAATGGTTTTAGAGGACCGATCTTTACATGTTGTTTCTTCTCTGTAAGGAAATCCAGTATCTTTGTCAAATGTATCTTCAGGGAAAAGACAGAATCAAGTGGGCCTACCACACAGCTAATCCAAATCAAGTAAAAATTACTATATTTTCATAGTGCACATTTACCTTATATAACACATCTTTATTCAGTCAAAGACTGAATTAGATAAGTACAGTAGTCTTTATGCTAACCATACATAAGCTAATCTTTTCTCATGGGTATCTAATTTATTTAGACGGCCTGTCTGTACCAAACCTCCACAAAGCTTATTGAAATAACTGAGCTGTTATGGGAGAACAGGCACACAGAGATCCTTAGTAGCAGCTGGACAGGAAGGCTGCTGCTGTAACTTCAGAAAATGAAAGACACTTGAGAATAAACTGGACTATCAGGGAAATATGCCATTTTTAACGACTTAACCACTTGCATTATCATGACAACTTCAGAAAAGTAGTCTTTCCATTCATAGACAGTTTTTGAGTGTGTTTGCTTTTACCTGCCCCAATGACTCTCTCAATGCGAATTCTTGAGGGATCAATCTCCTTTGCGAATTCATGGACAGCAAGAGATGGGTCTTCATATGTGTCTGGATCAATGTATGTTTTGATTCCTGGGAAACGTACTGCAAAAAAGAGAGAATACTAGGAAACAAGCATTCTTTGATACTCACACATTATAACAATATAGATATTAATTTTCCGACACAATCAAAAGCATTTAAAATTGCTCCTTGAAACTGCAAGCAAGGTCCTGCTGAACCCTGCTCAAATCTCTTGAGATATTCTAGGTGACTGAAAGCATGGGTATGTCATCAGGATTGTTGCAATGCATTCTTACATCAGACTTCCCTTCAGCTTGCAATGATAACTGATAACCAGTGTCAGTGTAAACCCCAGAGAAAATATAGGCATTGGGTTCTCTGAATTTTATGTATACATCTAGGTATTATCACGTTTGCTGGCTACACAGGTGCCAGAGGAACAAAAAAGTCAAAGGCCTTTGGAAAACTCAGTCTTTGGATTTCAATTGATAAGACAGTGTCAAACTCTTATGCAGTTCTGTCTCTGTCACAGCTGAACCAAGCAACTCCTGAGAAAATAACAGCCCTTCCTAAGTTTTGAGATAAATGCTATTTTAGGTAAGTCAAAGTACTTTTTTTTTTAATTTTATTTTTTTTTTTGGTAAGCATTTCCGTTCCAACTGATACTTAGTATTTTGGTCTAAAGAGGCTCCTTGGTGCCTCTTCACTTAGCTCACATCCTGAAGGAATTTTTCAAGTACAGATGGTAAATTTGGAAACTATAACCTTGGAAAATTCAGCAAGTCACAAGGGAAAATATGAGCTCTGTGCTGTTCAGCTGAAAGGATGTCTACAGAGACACCAAGTGAAGCCTCAAAGATATGGTGAAAAGCTGATCCCCACGATTGACAGTGATTATGTTCAAAGATTTTGTGTCCTCCTTTGCTACTCCTTGGACAATTTAGACAATCTGTCCTTTACTTTGAAAACACTGTTTGCTAATTTACTCCTGTCTTTTACTGGTGGATGGATGAACATTTGTTTTGCCAAACAGGTCCAATCTTTGAGATCCTCTTCTCTGAGAATGGGTCCTGGAGGACTGTGCTGCTTTGTTCTATTCTGATCAGCTTGCACAACCAAAGAGCCAGGTGCAAGATGAGAACAAAAAATATCCAAATCCATTTACAAGGCTTTGATAATTTCTGTCTGCTTCCTTGGAGATGGCTGCAGCAACAGTGGGTTGGTGCCAGACTGCTTTGGCAGGTTCCAGCAAGGCATCATTTTTCTGGCATGGCTAATATCCCTTGTGTTCCTGAATGTAGCATGTCCATGAACTTATGTTGTTTCTCTTGGACTATCTGGATAAGAAATTCTTTAGGCTCCTGCAATGTAGTGATTAAGTTCTGGAAAACTTTCAATTCATTAACAGACATTGATGTAGATAACGCATTAATTTAGCACGATAAGAGGAGAGTATTGCAGCTGGGTCCAGAGAACCTCTTTAAAAGAATTAAGTACCACTCAGCCTTCTTCCTCTTATCACTTAGTAGATGAGTTTAAATTACTTCCTTATCTGATGAGTCTAAATACATTAGGTGAGACCTAGTTAAGGATGTACAAATATGACTGGGCTTCATTAAGTCACCTGCAACACCCATTTGGACCAATGCTGATAGAGTACACACACCATTCAGAAATGGGAAGCACATCATGTGATTCCACATTACCAGCAAGATTATGGACCCCTTTCTAACTTTCTTCAAAGAGTATATTCCCTGAAATCTTCCTCAGAGTCATGCAGAGTTCCCAAGGGACGGAGGTAGGATAAACAGGAGGTGGTTCTTCTCTGCTTGCAACAGCAGCATAGGAGATAAAGCACGGACATGACTAAGCTAAGAAACGGGAAATGCTAAGAAGTGCTAACAAATGCTAACAGCAGAATTTGTTTTTTAAAACATCTTCAGCTTGTTTAGGGGAGGTGACCCCATAGAAACTGTGCAGCCTCATATCTTGTTTCAGGTTGAGATGCTAGATACCAAATCTGTAAGTACTCAGCAGTCAGGCAAAGATTGCTACTAGCATGAAAAAGGTACTTGTGAAGCCAGTGAGTGCTCCCATTGTAAAGGAGGGAATATTATTGGCAATACAGTCCTGGCTATTGGGGTAAATCACAGTAATTCCTCTTGATCCTTGGTTCTGTGGAGGACATGCATGATCAGGTAAATACCCTCTTGAGTCTGATGCTGAGATAACTCCCAAAGAATGGGAAGCCTCTTAGGTGAAGCTTTGTGTCAGCATGAAATAGGGGATATAGTGTAGTCAACTGAAGCAGGATTTTATTTCTCGTGACATAGCTTCAGTCTTGATCATAGTATTTCCAGGGATGTTTTCAAAAATGAATAAAAAAATAATAAAAATATAACACCCTTTCTAGAAGTAAATAAAAACTTCTTTTAGCTACTCCAACATAAAATGACGAAGCTAGTAATATCAATTAAGTAGCTAAACTGAGCTAAATAACTAATATACTGCTCATGAGAGCTTTTCTCTCAGAGTCCTGATCACTGAGAAAGAATGTGAGAGAACGCAACCCATTCTACTTTTTATTTCTTGAGTGGCCGGAAGTGTAGATCCCAAAAGGCATTAATAGTCAAAGAGAACTGGCTACAAATATGGCACACAGTAACCAAGAGCATTATTCTGAGGCAGACGTTCAATAGGGTCCAGACCAGTTGTGAACTCACAGAAATACACCTGGAAAACTGATAAATGTGATTAATAGAGTACTAAAAAAAAAAACCCTTACTCACTGGAGTGAATTTGGTGAAATTGTCCAAGAGAACATAGAAATAAACACAGTCTTGATGGTGCAGACAATAAGGAACTATTCAAATGGCCAGATTAAAACATGAAGGGCAAAGGACGCACAGAAAACAATGAACGTTCTTCATTTAAAACCTAATATAGATTTTATGTAACACAGTGTTAAACTACTTACAATGTCCATTTTGCAAGTGAGCCCTTCTTTTTTCTTCAGATTTCATTTTGGCCTTTATGTACCACTGGCATCTTTTAAGAAAAGCAAGTGAGGTTTAAATTAAAATGGTTGTCATATATAAAATAAATGTACATTGTTTTATCTGCAGATTTATAAAAGCCAAAATTTTGCATTCTGAATCAAGAGATTTAGTTGTGAAACTGAAAAGAGAAAGACACACAAAGAGCTACAGCAAATTAGATACCAATGAAAAAAAATCACAGTTGGATGAGTAGTGAAAACGACTAGTGAAGTTTCATGCAATACCTTATTTCCAAGTTCGAAAGAATCTTAAATACTTTGCATACACTGGCTTAGGCAAATTAAACCTTATGCTATTACCTTTTATACCCAGTGGGTCAAAAAAGCTCATAATTTCTTCATAATATAATAAGTTCTTTGACTTCAACATATTTCATGAAAAAGGATTTTTTTTTCCCCATTAAGACTGCTATTTTTTACTTCTGATTAGCTCTGTTCAGTCTGTTAGGCAGATTTGTTATTTCTCATAAGATAGCTGCTATCTCATAGGATAAACTGTATGTAGCCTGCTATGTGAATACAGTAATTTAGCATAGGCCTGGATGATTGCAAATCCTTGGCAAACAATGCTAAACCCTGTTGATATTCATGAACAGTTAGCAACCTTACCTGGCAATTCAAGGTTATGCTGGAGAAAACTGCCACATGGCAAGATTTCAGGTTCCCTCTAACAAAACCTCTCCTAATTTTAATGCTGTCTATCTGTGGGACTGTTAGTGCCCATTTAGAGGGCCCAATGATGGGAGTAACTGTTTAGGGTCAAGAAACTAACATAAGATTTGCTCTCGGTCTTACAGCTCTTACTCACTGAGCAGCCTAAGAAGGATGACTTAGAGGGAAACCTCTGGAGCTAAGGGCTAGGCTGAGGGCTAAGGGCTATCTGGGCACCAACAGCAGTGCATGTGGACATACGCTTTGGTGTACAGAAATTCAGTTCCATAATAAGCTTTGACAAAATGACTGGCTTTTTTGTGTTCATAATCAGCCTAACAAAATAAACTATAATTATGGATAGTGTATGCAGTAAAATAGTAACCACAGAGAAATGGGAAATATGTGAACACACCCACCTCCTCTCAATGGTTCATTTAAACTACTGAAAAAGATTAGGAACACTGACAAATGCTTTCGCTGCTATAGAGGTGACGATGAACATCTGAAGGGCAGAAACTTCTTAAGCTATCAAAATTAGCAGGAAGTCATTTTCACAGTTGCGTACCCTAATGGAGGGAAACGGTAACCATGGGATTCTCAGCTTCTGTGGAAATCTTTGGATTGTACACCAGTTGCTAGGACCACTAAGCATGCCAGTGACATTTTTAAGACCTGGACAACTGGTCTGTGGGATCCCAGGTACTAAGAGGAACACTGAACTTACACTCATACAGCTCTTACACTTGGAGTGTCTGCCCAGAGCAACACTTGAAGAAACAAGTCTTTATCCCCCACAAATCTCTGAAATATCTAAAGCCCTAAAATTAAGACTATAGAAGCCAGTGAGAGTCAGCGATAGAGTCTTCCAGTTCCAGCTCCCCATTTTCTACTATTGCCAGCTAGAAAATCATTGGAAAGGAATAATTTCTCTAATGATAAGGATAAGGACCCTGAATTTTAATACTGCACTTCCTGGAATTTAGCCAAGACTCTGGTCTCGCTACCTACCCTGTGCCTCGAAGTCACTATCGCTTTCATTTTTCTATCTGCAATTGACAACCATGCTTCCTGCTTGCTCTTGGTGGATAATCACTCAGCAGAGTGCAGAGGCAGGTGCTTGTTTAACCCAGCCTCTCCACTATGAATAGACTCATCAGCAGCCCTGTGACTCGATAGCTCATCAAATTGCTAATTCTAAACAGTGAAGCAGAGCACATCTGTAGGATACCAATCCCATTTTTCATGCAGAAATTCACCTCCAGTCCTATAGTAAATTGAGTATTTATTCAAAATTTTCTTGCTCTGTCTTTTACAGAATACACTCTTATCACTGCATTTAAGCAGCACATCAAAATGAATTCATATCTTACATAATTGAAATAGTCCCATTGAATAAGATGTTAGAAAGCTACGAGAGTCACCAGTGTCCTTAACATTAAAAAACAGGAGAAATAAACCCAGATAGAAACCCATTTCCATTTCCTTTTTTTTTTTTTTTTTTTTTTTTTCCATTCCTGAGTTTACTGAATGTTTTCAGAGGAAAGAGTTTTAGTTAGGTTTCAGGAGTCACACACTCAAGGATTCTGCAGAATCATTTTCTCTGAAAGTTTGTCTTTGTCTGAGTAACTCTTCTCTGAAATAGTCTGTCATTTGTAGTAAATAAGCTTCTAAGATTACTTGAGATCACATCATGTTTCGATGTGAACTGCTTCCATTAGCTTCAACTGAATGCTAGACTTAACCTGTTTTATTGTTTAGCAGAGCATTAATTCACATAATGGTAGCTACTGTAGTGCCATATTTGGCTACTGGGATACTGCAAATAAATGATCCAGCCTGCACTGGTAGGACTTTCTTTTCAAATTAAAGGTATTGTTATACCAACAAAATAGCAAATTAATTACAAGTCTGAAATTGCAGCACTGTCAAGTGATATCAGCCTGGTCTGTAATGATTACTATCCCATTCAGAGAAGTAACTGTAACATCTTCCCTCTGTGTAAGCACAGACTCTAAACAACACCAGGAATGGTGCAGAAACTCATCCAAACTTCAGTTTTTTTCTGTCCCAAAGCTGGGTAAGAAGGAAACTCCGTGGAGAACACTCCTTACATGGAGGCTCTTCCACCATTTGTATTATGCATCTGCAGGAGGAAGAGGAAAAAAGGGTAGAGATGGGCCAAAGCCCACACAGATCCTCCTACAGAACTTACTGAAGGAGATGAGCCCAACTACCTCTGCTTGGACTCATATCTCTACAGAGTACCAGGCTTTTTTGAACCATGGCAGAACTGCGGTCCCACTGATGTCTCACAGAGATCTCGAGATGAGACATAATGTCTTCATCCTTTTAAATTTTGCTTTGTTTCCTGGTGGAAGCAGATGAAGTCCTAAAGTCCCAAGGAAAACACTCGTATAAAAAGACATTTTACAATAAATACTGGTTTTTGTGTTCCTTTCTTTTCTTCGTCTTCGAATGCCAGAGCCTTGAGGGTGCAGATGTATTGTATTTAAAAATGTTTGCTCTACAGACAAGAGGGCCAGAAACTTATTTTAAAAAGATAAATTATTTCCTGATTTCACATAATTACTTAGCTGCCCAAGCCGGGCTTTTAAGAACTGTGAGTGTGAGCAGTGCTGAAGAAAGAGGACATTGACCCAGCTACATCTAACCCATATTTCAGCACTGACAATGTGGTTTAATGACTTAGCTATTCTTCTTAAACTCTTAGTGTTGGATGACACAGACCCTGAGTAAATAAGAACACTGTAGCATTAATTACCTTCCAGTGATCAGGAAGAACAAAGTGAGGATGACCAGGAGAGTGAATCCACCAACAGCAGCAGTAGCAATCACAAGAATCTGTCCCTGCTCCGCAGCCATATCAGAAGCTGAAAGAGAAGCACAAAGAAATGAGGTTAAAACTCCAGTACTTGGATTCATGTGGAATGGGTGACAAAATTTCACTGATCAAATGTTGCAATTACTCTGTAGTAGTTTTCTTGGTGCTTAGACCAGACATCAGATGTGAATATGCCTGTGAAGTGAAAAACCTTAACCTGTGTCCCAATTATAAAGAGGCAGAAAAGATTTTTTTTTTTTTTTTTAAATGAGGAGCTGGCATTATCAGATAAGTTTTTCAATTGAAACTAACTTGCAATTTACCAAAGTTTGACTACAACACGCTTTTGGACATAAAACTAGAACAAATTTATTGATTTTTTTTTAGCT
Organism: Anas platyrhynchos; assembly: GCF_047663525.1. Lineage (NCBI taxonomy): Eukaryota > Metazoa > Chordata > Aves > Anseriformes > Anatidae > Anas > Anas platyrhynchos. The sequence continues at coordinate 96,022,927 of NC_092587.1, read as the reverse complement.
TAACCTTGCATCTAATTCAAAACTTCTCCCCATCCAACTGTCCCAAGTGAAGTCAGCAGCAGTGCTATGCATGTAAGACATACTAAACTAGACTCAGTAGAACGTGAAGTACAAAAAGTGCACGTAATATGTAGCCTCACACATTATTCTGTGTTTCTGTTATTTAGTTTTACACAAATTTATACAATTTTATCTATAACAAGCTCTGGTGATTGGCATAGCTATTGAAAAAAAAAGATTTTCTCATGCCTCATGTTTTTCTTCTGCTTTTTGTAGAACATTTAGCAGGTAAAAAAGATCATCTGAAACTATCTAGTATTCAGATGCTTGATCTTTTCACTGTTTTTTCTTTATAATATTAAATATTTACACTGACAAAGTACCTACTTACAATTAGGCTGGTCCTCATTGTGCAAATACTACTGAATACAAAAAGAACCGCATCTCCTGTTTTGTGACTTCAAAGTTTTACTTCTTAAAGTAAACTCAGTTACACTTGAATATTTTTACCATATGATATTTACCTAATTCTGATTTTCTTTTTCTATGAGAAACATAAGATTGTCCTGAAAGAAAAATAAATAATTCTATTCAGGTACCTTGGACAACAGCAGTAAATGCAGAAAAGAAAATAAGTTTTAGATTTATCAAGGAAGAAACTTTGGCTTTGTAATCTTGTAAATAAAATCTTCAGCTTTCTTTGTGCATCAGATGATTAAAGTTTAAGGAAATCACCTAGGCTGCTGGAAAGAGAAAGCTCAGCAGGCTATATTCTCTCACTTTGCAGTTGATGAAGCCCGATACAATGTACACATAACTCCCCAAAGCATCATAAAAAATTGTTTTCAAGAAAAACATTTGGCTTCTAAATAATATTTGTGAGTGTCTTAAAAATTAGCTTTGTAAACTGGCTTTGTAATAGTAGTAAAGCGAATAAAAGCAGTAGTAATTTATGTCCAATTTTCAGCAAAAACAACTTGTTAAATTTCTGCCATTTGGTTTCTGTCCATATAATTTAATGGAGATGTGCACTGGCAGTAAATTACAAGGCATTCAGTATCTGTGATCATAAACTCTCCTCAGACAAGTTAAATACATGAATCTTCCAATAAATGATGTATCAAAACCTTTTATCAAATACTTACTAAATAGCTAATCTCCAAAACAGTACAGTGATACCATGGGAAGGGACTGTAGCTCTGAATTATCTTACGTTCCACAGAGTCAGGTTTAGATGAAAAAATACAATATAAAACATGGTGCCACACGAGTAACAATGCAAAAAGTAACAGGCTCTTGAATTCAAATGTTGAATACTATTTCTAACTAGCAAGGGTTGTGCTAAATGTTACAAAGACAGCCAGGGATGATTTGAAGTTGCAAAGGGTAAGGGAAGTTTTAAATGAGTGTATCTTGTCCATCTGTGCAATGAAAGTGAGAGAATGAAATGCAGTTTTTTTATTTTATTTTATTTTATTTTATTTTATTTTATTTTATTTTATTTTATTTTATTTTATTTTATTTTTTATTTTATTTTATTTTAACTTTTTAATAGGAAAAAGAACTGTGCAAAAATATTTAGTTCAGTAAAACAAATGTGAACCAGAGGCTCTGATAAATTAGCTGGAATTTTGTTCAACAGGCTTTCATTATCAAGGAGAACACCCAGGGTTTGAGAATTAAGGTTCAGAGTGCAAATGTAGCAACTGATCCTATAGTCCGAAGAAACCTTTTGCTAGCTACTGAGATGAAAAAAGTCAGTGTCCTGGATCACTCATGCTGAATGGAGTTGCTTGGAGTTTTAGCTAAAGCAGACTGCAATACTTCGGTTTAATAACACACATATTTTTTACCAGGAACCACAGTCAAGTTCTTAAAGGGGGAGAAATTCCCCACTGACTTAGTTCTTTCCATGTCTAACCAATACAATTTTTAGCTGAGACTGTACATTCTTAAATAGTGATCATTCTGTTTCTAGCATTTGTATTTTACTCTGTTGGCAGAGATGCCAGAGTCCAATATATTAGGATTTTTTTTCAAGAAGCCAAATCATTATAAAGGGCCTTTCAAGCCTGAAACTTCCTGATGACCTTAATTTACTTGTCAGATAAAAATGTCAAATGACAGACAAGTATAATTGGAAAATGTGGATTTGTTAAAAACTGACAGAGAGGCAGTTAAGGCAAAATGATGGAAATACTTATTTTTGCTTGAAGTGATCCTTCTAGAAATCGATAAAGGCACAGTGCAGTGAACAACACATATATAAACACGAAGGCATTTGTACACGCATACAGCGAGTCCTTGCACACAGGCTCCACAAAGTACTGTCTGGACAGGGAGAAGGTGGCAATAAAGGAAACTCGATAATTACAATCTTTACAGCATTTTGACATTCCAAATTAAATTCAGCATGTCCCTTGACTTTTCTGTTCTTTTCTTCCCAATTTCTCTCTTAATTAAGGTAATGTTTAAGTTGTAAATAATAAGTGCTTTAATAAGAGACTGCTTTTGTTATGCATGTCCTTGATTCTTTTTTGTCATTTCCTCCTTTTTTCCTTAATTTTTCCCATCAGCTAGGCATGTTTGTATATGCCCCTGTGTTTCTCCTCAAGAGTGTTCTTAACTACGCAAGATAGAAAAATAAAAAACAATTCTGACTGCAAAGCCAAGCAAGTTGCTGCAACAGTATTTTATCTTATTGTGTGTACTTATTACAGTGCTGCATTTAACCACGCAATCTCACAGCAATTTTCCCAGAATTTTATTCTAGACAACAGGGCCGCTAATCGTGTAGCTAAAATCACTGTTTTGTTTCCTTTACGCTGCCTAGCACCTGCTGACCGCACAAGGATGCTTAGTAGTTCTGTGATTATAAGGATGAATGTGAGTTTATGATTTATAGGGCCATGCTCCATTTGACAGTTATAGTTGATAGGCAAGGGGGTGGGGAAGTGCTGGTGGAACAGGAATGTGTAAACAGCTAGCAGATCCAATGGGAAAACTATTGCCAACTTACTGCCCTTGTCCATATTCCCTTGTCCCTGTTCCTGTTTCTGACATTACATCTCTCCCTGTGCTTTCAGAGAGGACAAGCATGCTGCAGAAGAAGTGCTCTCTCTCCTCATTAGACTCCCTGTGGTGGTGTGAGTGGGGAGATCAGTTCTGTCCACCTACAGCAGTTCACACAGGTTTGTGCACTGGAGAGAAAGAGGATAGGGTTTGCTACAATTCCCTTCTTGGTGCTCCAAGACACAAAAGGTGGATTTATCACCCAGGCTTCTGCTTCAGTCATCTCATGAGAGAGCTTAGTACCTGCATACCTGAGTGACTGTTAGGTCTGGTAGTACATGTCATTCTTTCTGGCCATCTGCTCTATAAGTACATTTTGACAAAAACATACTTTTAAAAATGAATGGCACAATGCAAAGATAAGGGAGGATTTATGAGTTATCCTTGCAGATGATTAGATACTCCACTAAAATATTTGGGTGTCAGAGTTCTTCAGCATGGTGTAGCCACCACTGATACGACTAGCCAAAGCGGTGAATGGGTTCTACAGCTACAACATGTATCACACACCCATGTACCCAGAAGCGTATTATCCAGAGGAACTGTTCACTCACATTACTCTTCATGCTTAACTCAGACGCGGGTTACATGCTTAAAATGATGTTTAAGAGTTTCTAATTGCATCATTCCAGCTTTCTTGCTCAACAACAAGGCCAGCTTCCTCGCTTACCACCATGTCCAGAAATCCCTTCCACATCCAACCTGGAATCAGGTCAGTTCCCATCAGCTACTTTTTACATTCAAGGCCTGTCAAAGTTGCAGCTCCCCTCTGGGTTCTTCACCCAAATGTGTGGAGGAGGACCTGCATTGCAGCTTCTCTCTGGGCTGATTTGAAATATCTGAGGCTTCTTTGCTTCCTTAATGGGTAGACTGTGAGAAAATTGTGCAGAAATTTATTCACAGTGCAAGAGGATAATATTAAGTAGTATTATATAGTAATATAGTAGTAAATTTATTCACAGTGCAAGACGGAGAATATCCTCGAGCTCTATTCTCTGTTCTTTGAGCAAATTTCTTCAAAGTCTTTTAAAAGGTTGTGTATTTGGTCTAAAAGGGCTGGAAGCCCTAATGACAGCTCTCTTCTGTCTCTTAGCTACATGCTTTAGTTATTTCAATTTAACATCTATCAGGCAGCAGACCTTCCAGCAGAGAGAAAGATAAAAAAGTGACAGAAGGACAGCTAGATAGATAATAGTGAGTAGCTGTGAGATAGATAAGTGTAGATGGTGAGAACTGGAGCTTTAACAGACAGTAACTGACTGTCAGATGGATTTACAACACATTGTAAACAACAGTGCTTAAGAAGAATAGGTAAGAAAAACACAAAGCCTAGTTAGGGTAATCTTTACATTTCCAGAAGTGCTGCAGTTCAAGTGCTCCAGTGAGATGATGGTCTCCAATCTAAGGCAGGATGTGGGAAAAGGAACAGGTAACGGAAAGGCAATCTTAAAAAGGACTGTTATTAACATAAGAATGTAATCACAGAATCATAGAATCATAGAATATCCTGAGTTGGAAGGGACCCTTAAGGATCATCAAGTCCAACTCTTGACACCGCACAGGTCTACCCAAAAGTTCAGACCATGTGACTAAGCGCACAGTCCAATCTCTTCTTAAATTCAGTCAGGCTCGGTGCAGTGACCACTTCCCTGGGGAGCCTGTTCCAGTGTGCAACCACTCTCTCTGTGAAGAACCCCCTCCTGATGTCAAGCCTAAACTTCCCCTGCCTCAGCTTAACCCCGTTCCCGCGGGTCCTGTCGCTGGTGTTAATGGAGAAAAGGTCTCCTGCCTCTCGACACCCCCTTACGAGGAAGTTGTAGACTGCGATGAGGTCTCCCCTCAGCCTCCTCTTCTCCAGGCTGAACAGGCCCAGTGCCCTCAGCCGTTCCTCGTACGTCTTCCCCTCCAGGCCTTTCACCATCTTCGTAGCCCTCCTCTGGACACTCTCCAACAGTTTCATGTCCTTTTTATACTGTGGTGCCCAGAACTGCACACAGTACTCGAGGTGAGGCCGCACCAGCGTATTGGCCTGAAAAGCCTTTTTCCAAGTGTCACTAACATTAGCTTCCTGACCAGTGATGAATGGAAAGCCTGTGCAAGAAGCTTGAGGTATGAGCAAGGATGTTGCTCTTGTTCAGGAAATGCAGACAAAAGTAAAATCTCTATGGCTTCTGGGCACATACAGTAGGGAATCCAGATAGGGCAAGGTCATATTTGAAGAACAAATGGCTGGAAATACGAAACATAGTAAGGAAATATTTCAAGATTAAAATGAGACACTCTGAGGTATCCAGTGCTGACTACTACTGAATGAACAGTAGGACTAGGCAGACATGAGGACAGATCCAGCAAGACAGTTACTAAATAGGATGCAGTCTCATTTGCTTGGTGGTTTCATCCAGAAATTGAATTTACTATTGTCAAAACATCAAACATTCTAACAAGAAAATCTCTGTTTTGCACTGGCAACTAGATATATTTCTAAAAATCCTATGGACAGCTTCTCTGCCATGGTATGAATGTGCTTGAAACAATATTGGGCTCTTTTAGAACCAGTTATTCAGGACCGCCCTCTGCAATTCCAGAAAGAATGGAGCTCAGGGTCCAGATCACATATGGCTGCAAATGCAAAATATCATGATTTCAGGCTGATAAAGTAAAAAATATTGTGGGTGTGAGAAGAGGAGGAAGAATGCAAGGATTCGGCAGATCTGGCAATAAAATAAAATCACCACCTGTGCGCCTATGATAAAGTTATTATTTCATCAAGATCAGGGTTCCAGACCAATTAATTTTTCACAGTCCTCAAATGAATAAAACACATAACTAGGTATTCTGTAAGTATTTCTCTCTCTTTTTCTTTTTTTTTTTATGTTAATATGATTTATTTGAACCATGTGAAAATCTACATTGCTTTTGGATTAAAACTCATCATGTGTTTATTTGCCACTGTCTGTTCAGCTCAAGCAGTAGCCCACACTGCGAACACACTAGTCTGCCTGTTGGGTCCCTTCTGAAACAAGCCAATTAGTTCCCTTTCAGATAAAAATTTCTTTCCTGATGATGGGAAGCCTGGTGTGGAAAACAGCCTTGGATTTAGAACAACCCCTGCAAAAGAGAGCCACAGCATGCAAGCACTGCACTGTCTAACAGAAGTAAATCATTCAATTTTTTACAAATTCCTGTAGGCACAAGAGCCACTGGGGTGATCTAGTAAAGAGCATTCCTCCAGAAAAACAAACAAGAATGCTTTGAATCATTAAATTTTCAAAAAAATAACCATCTCAACATATTCTGTAAAGCCAGCAAGAAAGAAAAGAGAGAAAGAGAGAAAACAGTGAGGGATTAAAAGATGTTTATGCTGGGACAAATGATCTTTTATTTTTGGAATACGTGTTTTTTTTCTATTCTAGAAAGGACTGGAGTCTTTTTGTGGTGACTTAAATAGTTGGTACTCCTGATACATAAAAGAAGGAACTATGACTGAGGTTATGCTTCAATTTATAGTCACAACAGTGGTACACGTGTGTGTGCTGGAGTATATGAAACCCTGTCAACTTCACTAGAAATATTTTACCTGTGAGGTTCTCAAACAGGGAGACTGCATAAAATGGCAGTAAGGAGGACGGTCAAAGGCAGTAGTTACTATGCTTTTCAAAGGTATTATGTAGAAATTTCCCAGCTTCTCTTAGCTTTAATAGTGGAAAACACCCCTGACAACATCCATTCATCTGTCCCTGGTTCCTTGAAGAGAGAATTTCTCTGATTTTCTAGATAATGACATTTCCCTTCGCGAATAAAGTACAAATTTTATTCTTTCAGCTGACTCTGCAGTGGGAAGAAGAGCTCTCCGGCAGCAAACTCCCTAGGCAATGGTTGCCTCAGTCTGCTGGTCAGGAAGTCAGGGTGCTGCACAAAAAAAACCCAGACCAGCATTGCATGATTAACTGTTTTTTCATGAATCCTACAGAGTTAATCTTCTTTCTGCTTCATGCACCACCATTAATAATTACACCAAAATTTCTTGTGATCATCACCTAGTGATGATGTATCTTATTTTAAACTGTATAACAGCAGCAGCACAGGTAGTGTTTCAACCAGTAAACTGGAAAAGGCATGACAGCACTGTCCTGCAAAGGACAATACATTTTAGGATGTTGATAGATCTGTCACAACTGAAGAGTGAATATCTGTTCCATTACTTTCTTTAGAATCTGTCTATCACTTTAAAGAAAAATAGTAATTATGGACTGCTCATTGCACCACTATTTATCAGCAAGTTGTATCAATATTCAAGTAGAATAAATAGAATATTTTTGGTTGTTCTCCTGCAACTGGTCCCAAATTTTTTCTCTAGAGGCTAATATAACATGTACAAACACATGACTTGAAGTGTTTACTGTAATTTTTATGAGGTTGTCGGTGGATAGATTTTATTTGGATAACACAGATCTTTTAAACACTTTATTTTTCCTACCATTCTGATGAAAACTTTATGTAAAATCAGTATAGCTCACCTCAAATCAATTAAAAACTGGCTAACTGAAAGACCACAAAAATTAATTGCAAATGTGGAATGTTCACCAAGTAGCTTGTTTCTAATGGGTAGAGATTGAGGAAGCTGTAACAGTCTACCTTGGTCTAATATTATTTGGTATCTTTCAGAATAATTTAGAAGAAAATGTATTAAAAATTAAAAAAAAAATCAGCTGAAATGAATACTGCCAGAGCTGTAATTGACAAAAACAGATTGCTACAGTTTAACTTGGACTGCTTGGTAAGATAGGTGCACACCAGTAAGGGTGACATATCATTTACATGCACTTATATGAATATGCAATACAAGTTTAAACCCTCCTCAACCCTTGCATCTAAATGAAGGCCAGTATCTTGGAATACAGCAGTACTCACAAAATTGTTGCAATGTGCTGGTTATTCAATTGTGTAAGGCAATGCTCTAGTTGAGACTGCAAGTACTTGGATCTATAAATAAAAGAAAACTAAACTATAAGGAGGTAAGTGGTGTTATGACTGTTTATGGCATCATAAACAGGTTTACTTTTCCAGTTCAATTCAGTATCAGGTTCAGCTCTGATGTTATACTTCACCAAGAATGCTAAAATTCTGGAGAGCTACAAAATTGATTCAATGGTTGGATGAACTGCCTTTTAGAGGGAGACAGCATTTTTCTCACTTAAGGGAAAGATGAGAGTATTCTTAAAAAGAGCCTACACACATTTAGAAGAGGAAGACATTCCTGATAGTATCTGCCTTTTTAATTTGTCAGAGAAGGGTCAAAAGATACAAGCTAAAAAAACAAAGTCAAGCCATAAACAAGTTGCAAATTTTTAATAACAAGGGCTAAGCACTGGAACTACCTCCCTATAAATATGGTGAGCTTCCCATTGCTGGAGATGGTATATTTTAATCTATTGTCATAAACTGTCTGAAAAAGCTACTGAGTTACACAGGTTTGGTTGGTGTTATAAAAGGGGTTCAAATGAATAACCATAATAATCTGATGCTGCATTAAAGATTAAAATAGGACTACTTTCAAAATACTGCTTTGAGGTAGAACAATATTTGGAGAGCAATGGTTATCATTTGACTGATCACTGCTTCCATTTGAAATAAGAAATAGTTACTACCAGGCACTCCCTTTGTTTTCTTTTTTCCTTTGAAATCTAAAGCAGTACTGTAGAAATACCTAAATAAGACCACAGCTGTAACAAACCTTTGAACTACCATTTCAATTAAACTGCAGTTTTTACCTAGCTCCAGGTACCATTTCAAACTGAGCTGCAGAATTTTTCTCTACCCTCATCTCAGCTGATCCTTAACAAAGCCTACATTTCCTCTCCATCACACAATTATCTCATTTTGTAACAAATTAAATACTTTAAGGCAGGCACAAGACTAACCAATTCATGTTGGTAAATAACAAATATATAATGTGTATTTATGTTTTACTATCAAGATTCACACTGAATGCTTTGTAGTAATTGAGGCATTAAATGTTGAGTGTTGAAACCTGAAATTTGTTTTTTCAAGATATCCCTGTTTCTGAAGGAAACTTGTGTTCCCACGCAGTGAGAAGACAGACATTTAGAAACATACATGCTATAAATTATTATAAGCCAGTGAACTTTCAAACAAAGCATCAATTATGATACCATTTCATATTGCAAAATCCAATGTTTCTCTGAAATGCATTCTAAATTTGAAAAAAATAAATTACACATGAAGCAAATAACCTGTTTTTTGTTTTATTTATTTATTTATTTATTTATTTATTTTTTCGCTGAATTATTTAATGGATCATGTTTTTGTTGCTGTGGTAATTCACTTCCCAGTGAAAGAAAATTATACTTACCTGTTTCTGAGTGAAACTCATAATAGCATCACTTTAACCTATGACCTGTTCTTCTACCTTAAAATGGAGGACTGAACCATACAGCCCTACTAGTCATCCTCTGCCTCCACTGAGTCTGGAGAAAAACTCAGGCTTCTAAGTCACTGTTTATGCTTTTCACAGTACCATCCTTAGTTCTTTGTCTTATGGTGTTGGAGCTAGAGGAGCTCCAATATACACAGTCCTCAGGCACTATGGAATTATGGATGTCTACAGAGATTTGAACTGCTTCAGACCTCAGACACTTGTAATGACATCTTATGGAAGGGTCATTTACAATGCCACCACTGGCTCAGTCATCTGGATCCAAGTCTACACTATTAATGGATTACAAACATGTTTGAAACCAACTAAAGTTCCACAGCATTGCTTATAGTAGCAGTGGTCAGCTTAAATTTTTTTTTGTCTTTGATACTGTGCTCAGTTAATTGCCAATTATGAATTCAATTACTTGTTCAGATCCATATATAAATTTATTTTAAACTGGATTAACACTGTACTCTACCTCACCATTCAACCCAACCAAGCAGTTGCATTACTGCAAATGAGAAAAAGATGTAGGTTTTGGAAGGCAGAGACTCTCACTCCCAGGAGATATTTCTATCAGAAAAGCTGATGCAAGAAATGTCACAGGAACCACAGTCTTCCTGATTTGCATGGCTAAATCACATTTCTACATATATGACATAGGCTCATAGAGGTTTAAATACCATTTACTTTTGACAACATTTATGACCCACTGTGCCTAAAGGCTAGTATTTATTGCACCAGTAGATGCAGACAAGAACTACTAGAATTCTGGAAAGCACCCAAGTGCTTAATGTCTATTCAAACCAATTGGCTTAAGTACCTAGGAAAATTTCAAAAGTCCAATTAGGTATTAAGTACTTGGAAATCTGTCCCTAAAACATTTTTGAAATAGAAGTTAAGAAGCAATGAAAATGGAACACAAACCCATGGGTGCTCTTGAAAACACTTGTATAGTTTTCAGTTTCTACTTTAGCTTAAGTAACTTGAATTCTAAAACACTAATGAAAAACATAGTATACATAATTGGTAAATTAAAGTAATTTCATTAATGAGTGTTTTAGTGCTATATCTACTACACTCATTTTATTTCAAACGCTGGTAAATAACTCGTTCATGGTTTCTTTGAAAATGCAGGGTAATATATAAGATCAATATACATGTAAAATTTTTCAGAGCATGAGTCAGGTCTTTTTGCATGTGCTTCAGGAATATGTAGGGTTTTTTTCTTCTCATTGGCAAATTTAGTAGACTTACTTGTTGAAATACATGTAAAAGTTTTAATTTTTTTAATCATAGATTCTGGGACTTAAAACTATAGAGAAAAGACTCCACCTCTATGTTGTAAGAGCTTGCATGAAGCTGCTGGACTTACATAACATGTAAGACTTACTCAGAATAATTCCAGATGTTAAAAGGAAGGCCATCTTTAAGTGAAAAGTGAAAGGATATGGGACAAACCAGGAAATCTTGCAGAAGGAAACACTCCTTCACCTGCAACAGTGGTCTCAAATTTCTACGTGTTGCTCAAAAAAAAAAAAGAATCCAGAAGTGTGAGGCTGAGGCTTACTTACTTTTTTATCATACAGCAGTGGTCACTCTGTGATAAGCATATCATATGGATTCAGACATTCAAACTTCAATGTCTGACAGCTATAGAATTAAATGCTACTTCTATTGTATTTGATTTCTTTTTCCCTTCAGTAAAACTTACTTTCATCTCCAGTTTCAAATTCAAACTTCTGGCTATAGCCGCTGTATCCTGCTGCCGTCCTGACTCTGATATGAAATATATACTTGGTGGCTGGCTTGAGACCTGTGATGATAACACTTGGAGCCTTGGACCTTGTGGAGGAATAGCTGAGCTGCTCATGCTCCTGAGGGACAAAAGAGGGGAGAAATGATATCAAGTTGAGTTGTACAAATTTTGCAAAAATTATATAGCAAAACTGAAGCTCCACATTCTTCTCATGAATGTAAAATGTTTTTATAAAAGGAGGTGCAGATATGGATTTCAGTACTTTGATTTTGTGCTATAATCACAATGTATGATATGGCCTTGACTTAGATTTCTTTTTTTTTTTTTGTCCTTAGTCTTGCATATAAACATATCACATCTTTGTGACTTAGGTTAGTAATTATACTGTAGTCAAAACAATATGGAATTAGTACAAGACTACATTCACAGAAAATGACAGCTAAAATGGCAGCTGTTTTTGCACAATGGACAAACTAGGAAGTCAGTAAGTACTAGTAAGCTGTAAAGTAAAGATGTGGGAGTATTCAAATACCCGCTACTCACTTCTACCCGCAGGTAGTGCCAAAATGCCGGCGCTATCCGTGGGTAGACCTGTGGGTAAAAGAAAATAAAAATTAACTTTTTCTTTAAAGTCTGTAAACTTCTAGCATGGTTCAACCGCTTCACTGCTGTTGAACTTTATTTCTTTTTCCAGGTAGCTGTAATGTAGCCATACATGAAATTCCCTTTCACATTCTGTAAAAGAGACAATTTCTGTGAAATTCCCCTGTTAATCTCCTAGGAGTTGATCTTGGGGATCTGCTGAGAATTCCTGACCCTTACAAAGATCACTGGGAATTACTATTGCAGAAAAGCTGCTGTAGTATGGAGATGAGCCACACTGATTGCTGCACAAAGTGCAGCTTTGCTAGGCACATCATTGACTATACTTTTACATGAGGGAATAATTTAAGAGAGAGTGTATTTCCTGTCATTAGTTACCATCACTCAATAAATCAGTAATCTGTAATATTTTATATAGTGCCTTAAGTCTTACTTTTCTGTATTACAGCAGTTGTCCCCAAACCGACACATGAGCTTAATAACCCAACTGTGGTACCCATTGGGCACCATATATATTTATTGTCTCATGCAGTAATACTGCATGAGACAATATGTTGTATATGTTATTCAAAGGATGTTTCCAGCCTATTAAGAGGGAAGCAATCCAGTTCACAGAAGAGATACAGCCAGCAGAAGAATAGGTTTCAATTAAATTCTGTTGAACTCTTAACCTCTTCTGAGCAACACACATATATTTTTTATATAAGACAAACAGTAAACACATCGAGTCAACTTCAGTCGAGGTGTAATAAAGTCACATTAGCATAGGGCAGGAGTTATATCAGTATTCCCCCAGTAGGCATACAAAGAGATGCTTAAGAAAAATAAATCAGAAAACAAACATAAAAACAACTTAATCATTCTGTTAAGAGAAGAAAATAAAGGTACACAATGATGACCAATATCTAAAATAATAGCATTTAATGCTCAGTTCAAACAGTGGAAATAATTTGAGAAACTGGAGTAAGAGGAAGCATTTATTTGTTCCACTGTCTATGAACAGACTTTGAAACATCAAGAAATACATATTTAAATTAGAATAGTAGGACACTATCCACGTATTCTTATGAATGGAGACTACAATTAACACATGATCTAACAACTGTTCTAAATATCAGATTTCTCCTATTACCTGAAATGTTATAACTTCACTTTGAGAGGGTCAGTGGATTTTAAGCATTCATTTTCTGAGAAATTTCAGAAAAAAATCAATTTTCTTCTGCCAGAAAATCAAGCTATTAAGGTGAGGAATATACATATGTATATATACATATTGAGATTAAGCTTGCTTCAATTTGAAAATAGAATGTATGTGAGAAAAAATGGTATAATAGGTTAATACTTAGATTTGCAAGAAAATAGAGAATGCTTACACAGAGTAGTTCCCATGTTTCTGGGACTTAAAACTATAGAGAAATTTCCCAATTTCACAAATAGTCAGTGTATTATGAAGAGTTAATTTCTATTCTATACCCTAGTTATATGTGCAACTTCCAGGGACTTTTGTGTGTAGAGGGCTAATATACCTTAACAAGTAACTTGGCCAGGTTATTCAGTCTTGAAGAGCACAAGACTTGAATTCACTTAGTACTGAAGCTGCTAAGTGTGTATATTTCTACCCAAAGAGACTAAGTTTTTCAACAAAATCATAGAATCATTAAGGTTGGAAAAGACCTCCAAAATCATCTGGTCAAACCATCACCCTACTACCCATGTCACCCAATAAACCATGTCCCTAAGCACCATGTCCAATCTTTTCTTAAACACCCCCAGGGATGATGATGCCACGACCTCCCTGGGCAACCCGTTACAATGCCTAACTACTCTTTCTGAGAAGAAGTTTCTCCTAATTTATAACCTAAACCTCCTCTGGTGCAACTTGAGGCCATTCCCTCTAGTCATATCACTAGTTATCTGCGAGAAGAGGACGACCCCCAGCTCCCCACGACTTCCTTTCAGGTAGCTGTAGAGAGCAATAAGGTCTGCCCTGAGCCTCCTCTTCTCCAGAGTAAACACCCCCAGTTCCCTCAGCCGCTCCTCTCAGGACTTGTGGTCCAGGCCCTTCACCAGCTTCATAGCCTTTCTCTGGGCCTGCTCCAGGGCCTCAATGCCATTTGTGTAGTAAGCGGCCCAAAGCTGAACACAGTACTCAAGGTGCTACGTCACCAGAGCAGAGTACAGGTGGACGATCACCTCCCTGCTCCTGCTGGCTGCACTATTCCTGATACAGGCCAGGATGTCATTGGCCTTCTGGAGCAACTGGCCACGCTACCAGCTCATGTTCAGGTGAGCATCAACCAGCACCCCCAGATCCTTTTCCTCTGCACAGCTTTCTATCCAAGAATTAGGGGGAAAAAAATAATGAAACTAAAACAGAACAAAACAAAACAAAATAATAAAAAACTCACAAGAAATTTTGCACTATCCTAAGGCCACACTAAATTGTGTGACTGAAAAAGAAATCATAGGTATAGCCTTGTTTGTGATCCTACCTGTTAAATAACACAGTATCATTCCAAGAGACGATTTTTACATTTCAGTCCAGGAAAAGACATGACAGGAAAGACTCTGGATATGCTCATTAATGGTTATGTAAATAGCACATGCTTGATCTGTACAGATATTATTATTCTTCCGTTCAAAGATTTAGCAAGTACTATGTGCTCCATCCGTCATCATCCAGACATAGCCGAGCAGAGGCTTTATACTCTGGGACTCTCTGGAAATTTGTATTTAGGCTCCACAGCCTGTGAGGTAAGGAGGAAATCATCAACTAAAGGATTTCACTGTACATTCTAGTAGTTGAAAACCATTTCATTTCCCCAGACCACCTTGCTGCTTGAAATACAGAGCATTTAATACTTTACTCTTTTTCATGACTTGCTGGAATGCAGAAATGAAGTTTCAGTATATTTGGATGGAATTGGAAAAAGAAATAGGTTCTTTCAGAGGAGGATGAAAATGGAAATGTCAAAAATACTGGAGACTCCCCAAGATCTGCTGCTCAGATTTACTCTTGCAGAATGTCAGTGTCAGCAACAAACTTCTGAAGAAAACAATCTGATCTATATCTGCTATGTTATATCTGTTATTACAGGCTAGCCACAGCACATGTAGAACATAGCACTTGGAATATAGCTGCTTCCTAGCCAGGAATGTGGAACAGACAGTTATCAAGTATAATTTATTATTTTTAGTTGGTCAAAGACGATGAGTGTGACAAGGCCTGTGATGGTAACATTTAATCAAGACAGTTGATTGACAGAAAATTGTATCCCTAAAAAAGAAGTTTGTTTTTTTATTTTCATTTTAGATAGACCTGAACGTTGAATTTCCGGTCAATAAAGACAGCAATAACTATCATGAAGTTTATGCTGTTTCCTCACTGATTCACAGAAGACTGACAAAGAGGTGCAAATAGAGTGGACTAGAAGAATAATTTTAGAACAGTTTTAAAAAATAAAATGTAGAGCTTCCTTTGTATCAAAGAGGTCTGAAAGCAGTGAGAACAAGACCACAGAGGAGTTTAAAAAAACGGTGTTTCATGGTATTGTTTTAATTCTTTATGTTGATAACTTCATGTGTCAGAAATGTAAATGCTATTATTTTCCAAAATTTACTTACACTTACAGTGTTTCAAAGTCTCAGGCATAGCCAACAATACATCCGATAATTAAGGAACATTTTTTCCTCTCTTGCTAATGATGGCTCAAGGGAAAGGAAAATAAAAATGCTTCTGATAATTGAAATAGAAATATATCAATGTGTGTTTGATATTGGAAGACATTGCTTTGTCTGCAAATTAACAGAAAATGAGTATTAGCTTCTGGGTTGTTGCAGCATATATATAAAATATTACAGCCAGCTTATTAAAAACCCATTGGATCCTGAAAATTGTGTAGAAAAGATTTAAAGTCACTTTTTCTTGTAAATCAGGAAACTTCCAAATTACAGCAAATGTGCCATTTTGTTACCCTTAGTATACAGAAACAGTGAAGAAACACTAGCAGATACTTAACTTCAGACCCTGCAGATTAAAATAATCCAAATATGTTTTTCAGGTATTGGAACCTAATTTGTAAACATTATGTCTAGATTGATGCAGTTGCAATTTTTAGGGTGATGATAGCTGAAAGACATTTTAATGACTGACCACTCTTTC
Source organism: Anas platyrhynchos (assembly GCF_047663525.1). Classification (NCBI taxonomy): domain Eukaryota; kingdom Metazoa; phylum Chordata; class Aves; order Anseriformes; family Anatidae; genus Anas; species Anas platyrhynchos. The sequence goes on along the minus strand of NC_092587.1, from coordinate 96,006,892 downwards.
TTTCATAATGTGGCAAGAAGCTATTACATGTTTTTAGGCAGCCACAATATGGTATTGTAGATGGCGATGTTTGTAGCTCACATTTCATCATATTCTGTCATTCAGTGCTTTGTGCCATAAGAAAAAAATATGATAAATTATCTGTCAAGATAAACAACTTTTATAAAAATCACACTCTGACAAAACAGAAGAAATGGAGAAAGGTTTCACAGTGACATGCATTAGCTTTCAATTACTTTCACATTGTGATTTTGGCAAAGAAATTTCTTCATTTGTCTCAACCATTTTCTTCAAAAAGCAGGCTAACTTTTTAGAAAGCTGCAACTATTACTGAGAGTTGAAACTTGACAAGAGCTCCAACAGGATAGTTTTTAACAAAATATTCACAGAGAGAAAAGATTTTTGGTATGTGCTTCAGGAAATCAACACTGGCAAGTGATCAAATACTATTTTTTTTTTTTTTGGGGGGGGGAGGTGAATTTATTGTATCCTTCTCTTCTTAATTACAGCACCAGAAAGAACATTTGCAAAAAAGCTAGATGTTAAGCCTCAAATTAAACTTAGGTTGTAAATTTGACAGGATTTATAGACTGACAGCAACAAAGCTGTTAGTTCATGAAAAAGAACTCAGTTTAGATGTTGCGAGTACTAAATCATGCTTCATAATGAGATGTGGAAAACGGAGTACTAAGAACAAAATTTACTACTGAGAGAAGTATATTCATGGTACTCAATTGACCAGCAGTCATTTATGCCAATGACAAAGTTGTCTGTCTTTGAATGAAAGGAGGCTGTGGCCTTCTTCCAAAATAAAATTTAGAGAAGGACAGACATAACAACCCCATGTGTATTTGGAACTAGCCAAATGACCTTACAGTTTAAGGCACTGCTGACAGTATATTGGATATTATTCAATTTTCTGTAGAGGAGAAAAGTGGATGAATTTATTAACTACTAGATGTTCTGACCAAGACACAGATTATTATTTTGCATCAGTCACATACTGTTGGAGTACAAAGAAATATTCTGCAATGTCTATAAAAATACAACTGTGACAGTAACTGCAGTACCTCCCACATTTTGTTTTGGAGGAATACACACACACACATCCTTCCTTCAGCATAGTGACCAGCAATAGGAAGTTTGAGATTACTAAAGAATATTTTCCTTACTTGAAAAGGTGATGAAGTGCTCCATTAACATAACATGACCACTACAAATACAAGTTTAAGAGTTTTGCTTCTTAAAGAAAACACTAGAAAGCAGACACGGTGTACATGTAGTTGAGCAAAATTTGCATTCACAGAATCACAGAATTGTAGGGGTTGGAAGGGACCTCAAGAGATCATCAGGTCCAACTGCCCTGCCAAAGCAGGTTCTCTACAGCAGGTTGCCCAGGTAGGCATCCAGACAGGGAATTCATGACATACATGTACTATTTTTTGTTCTATTTCATTTTGTTCTACTGAAATCATGGAATGTAATTGACTGTATTTTCCAGTCCTTTTGGAAAATTCCGGTTTCCATCAATCTCTGCTAATAATACTATCTAATACAGTATTAGGTAATCCTATCTGCAGTTTGTAACAGACGTACAGCTGTACTCGTGGAGACAGAAGTTACCAAGGATCAAGAATGACTTCACCACTACTCTCTTCTCATGACAATGACAAGATTTGTAGCCTACCTTGGAAGCCAGAGCCTTCCACAGAGAGAAGTTTGGGAGTAAACAGGAAGCTTTGACTCCCAAGGTTGGTCAACCTTCTGCCAGTCGCAGAATAAAACACCTCAATTCCAATGTGTGGAGAAGTATGGGATGCTGTGTCTCTTTCTTGCCACAAATACTATGCACTTGCTCTTGCATGGATTTGGGGTTCATAAACCGAATCTTAAACTGCAAGATTTGGATGTACTTCCTGGATGTTTAGGCATGCTTTTACATGTATCAGAACCTGATTTTATGTTGTGGCATAATTTAGACATGTATCAGCCATACATACTGTCATGTACATTACTTTCCATGGAAAGGAAGCTTGGTTTTGTGGGCTAGAAGAAGCTACAGTGTGCTCTGTGATAGATAGACAGTGACAGGATCGGGATCACAGGAAATGTCAAGGACTACATCTGTTCTGTATTTTCTGATAACTACAGAGGATTTGTACATAATCTGCAAAATGAAAGAATAGTTTCACTCATATAGCTGTATTTCCCATTGAATGTAAGTAGGAAGCAAACTGATGGCCCTTACATATGGCTCAGGGTTCATATAAGAGGGGAAATATGAGAAATGTTCTGATCCTTCACATTATTTTCAAACCAACATTGTGATCTTTAGATGGCACAGGATTTATAAGAAGTAGTTTTGAGAACACAGGGGCTGAAGGTTTAAGCGTAAGCTAAACTAGTCTAACAAAATACACTCTCACAACTACTAGTCAGAATCTGATATGAGGAAATTCCTAAGACCTCTTCCATAACCTACTGCAAATCTGTCTTGGGAAAATCTGTTAATAAAACATGAATATAATCCATACAAGAGATATCAATGTTATTACACAATGTAATACAGAGCCTAGGACTATCCAAGTTAAACATAGAATTGTAATATGAGCTTTGAACATTTTTTTTTTCTATTTCTAAGGAAACTGCATTTTTCTTAGTGTTTGTGTGATCCTTCTTGTCACTGGATTCTGTTGTGCTTCTGAGAGACAGTGTTCACAAATCCACGACAGTTTGGTCTGCTCATGAGCACAAGCATTTTCCAGAATCAAACTCTTTCCTGTAGCGAACACTACTCAAGTATCTGAACACACATCTACCTTAAATTTGTATTTGGCTTTATAAACAAAATATTTTTTCAGATCTAAATACATTGGCTGACTGATTGGAAGTTACAGTGGAGTTAATGGCTGAAGACTAGGGAATTTCATGGAGTAGCAGTATCGGAGTATAAAAAATAATGAAAAGTTTTCTGCTTTCCTAATACATCAGAATAGCTGAATCTGTTCCATCAACGTATGCTGTAATGAAATACTTCTATTGTATAATACCATCAGACTAAAAGATAGTTCTTCATTATGCCTCACTGAAAGAAGCTACTTTATTTATGAATGTTATATTCACTCAACACCCAGATGCACTACTACCATGATATTAGCATTTTTCTCATAAACTCAAAAGAAAGGATTCATTCTGATGATATTTAAAACCTGCAAACAGATAAACCTTCGTACATCACCTCTATCCGAACATGCTGCTCTCTCTTTTTCCCCCACCTTATTTCAAAGGGCAATGGCACAGAAATGAAGATGTGCACATACATGAAGTAAAATACTGATAAAAGACTGAACGGAATATGAATACCTTTTATCAGTTTAGACTCCTACTGCTATCAAAGAGTTTATATATGATTTTATGGGTGAGAAAAAATAGTACTGAAAAGATATACTGCAAAGAAAAATTAATGGAAATAAAATCTGAAATGTAGAATCTTACTTTTCATGTTCAAGTAGCCTTTAAAAGATTAACTTTACCAGTCAAGTGCTGATAAAAAGTCAGACCCTTTTAGTCTAACATTTGTCACTATTAGTATTTGAGTAGTAAAGAGAAACATGTCTCTAATCAAAATAATATCAGTACTTAAATTAGCAACTGAAAAAGATAACCAAATAAAATTTTCTATCTTACAAAATATATAAAGGGAGCTCCAGGAATTACCACTCTCTTGCAGTTTACTCTGTGCCTAGCTAATTTTATGAATGACAATCAAGGCATTCAGTTCATTGAATCTGAAACTGATAAGCCTTCTTAAGTTGACACTAGTGATAGGGTTTTCATAGGCCTCTGCCAGCTGAAAACACACTTGTTGCCTACCTACAACTTCCAAATGCATGTGTGCAGAAAGAATCCACAGAAACAACAACTGAATTTAGTATCAACTGTTTGCAAATAGATTTTCTGGATTATATCCATTGTCCTCTAACAATAAAATTCTGTACTTGAGCCATATAATCCTCCTTAGCCTTTTTGGAGCGCTATCATCTAAAAGGAGGAAATACTAATAGAGATTCAATCTATATGCCACAGAGAGCAGGTCTTTCTCCTGTGCATTAAAGCACAATGTCAAAGCTGAATAAGTACTGCATTAAAGTAAAGAAGATTCTGAATTCTGTGATTCAGACATTATGAATGTTTAAATAAAAGCACCAATAATAAAAAAGAATCTTTTATGAGACCATTTGTTCACACTTTCCCACTTTCCTAGATACATCAGTTTGAAGGATATACACAATGTAACCTACAGAGGAAGCATTATTATTTTAAAGGAATGGCCACAATTTGGGAAGCCAGGAACTTTTATTAGTTGTAGCTCTGGGCCATCGTGAAAGGAAAACTCCTACTCCTTCCATAGTTTTCCCTTGGAAAAACCATGATGGCACTTAATTTACTCTGAGCTCAACAGAACTTTACTGCTGCAATACATATTAGAGTAAAACAGTAGGTGACTAGTAAGTATGGTCAAATGTGATTAATCAATTCAAACAGAATCTGTTGCAGTCAAATAATAGCAAACTGTGGAATTGGTTACTACTGTCTGTGTTTTCTAAGACAAATACAGCCTCCATAGTTCTAATTTGTGGAAATTGCCTGTGATCTGTCTCACAACAAACTTGTCTCCAGTAATTCCCCCAAAATATGTTCTTTCTTTGCAGTGTGACTATTCCTATAATATAATTGTGAAATGTTTATTGCCCCTAATCATATATTGCTTCTTACCTCACTTATATCATTGTAAAGAGGAGTACCCACATTAAAAATAGGAAAATTAACTACACCTGGGAAACTCAAAATCTGCCTTTGAAAGCTTATCTTTATAATATTTTGTACATGATTTTCTGTTAGGCTATTTTGACCTATAGTGTATCCCTTAAGATGAATGCCAACAACAATATTTGAAAGATTTTAGAGAAGAGATTCATAGGTTCAAACTTGTGCTTCTGAACACTAATTAGTATCTGATTACAGTATGATCAGCAGGATTAGGTAAAGCCTCATTGAAATAGAGAGAGATAAGAAAAGTTACACAATAGGAATAATAGTCAAAGATATCATTCACCTTAAAAAAATGCTTGCTAAAAATGTTGTACCTTAACAGTTCCAGCTGTCTAACAAACTTCAGGTAAATTTAAAAAAAGTGATTACAAGGCTGTGACAACCAATCTGACCTAAGAGGAAAACTCTGACAGGAAAAGGTGGGGCCATAGAGAAAATTGCAGGTGACTATAGTATTTGCTTCAGAGAGGAAACCTGTAGAATTTTAAAGCATCAGCCACTTCAGGCTGTAATCTTCTCCCTTCCCTTCTCAACCTCCCTTGTCATTAATCTGAGACATAACAGTATAGGGAGCTAAAATACTAAAGTCTGCTTTATCTGTTTGGCCTTTCAATATTTTATATTCTGATTGCCTGTCAGTCAGCTCATCACTTTCTCCATACATAATGTGAAGCTGTCAACTAGGAAAGGGGAAGAGCAGATAACCAATCATAAAGAAAATATGGAAAGGTCAAAACCAAGCCAAACCTCATTTTAATTGGATTGTATACCTGGAAAGGCAAAAATGAGTTAATGTGAGGTGAACCACAAAAAAAGATAAAATTAAGTGAGAAGCAATGAGGACGGGGTGAGTCTGCTACAGTTAACGCTCCCACAAGCACAGTAAGGTGAGAAGTAGGGAGAGCAAAACTATGTGGCTTACATGGAGGGAAAGGAAAAGCAGGTGTGAAGGAAGCAGATAGGACACAGCTGATCATACTGACATGGGGATTAAATTGAGAGGAATGAAAACAAGTCTGTGCCTTAAGTTGGTGGTTGGACAGGGTGCAATCAGAACATAATAAAAGGAGCTGGGTTACATGACTTGAACTGCCAGATAAGCTCAAACATTAACATTCCATCTTTTCAGCAGTTATGAGCAACTTTGATAACACGTGTTTTCTAATTAAAAACATTTACCAGTGAAAGCCTCTGCAACAGTATCTCCAGGAGTTTTTTTAACTTAAGCATATAAAGATTTCAGCCTCTCCAGATTTTATTTTATTTTATTTTATTTTATTTTATTTTATTTTATTTTATTTTATTTTATTTTATTTTATTTTATTATTTCTCTGCACTATATTTTCCAGTTTGGAAAAAGCAAGCATGAACTACCTTATTAATGGTGAAAATCAACTCAACTAGTGTTCAAAGAGTGGCTGTCATCTTTGGAGAGTAAAGTAGTGTCCTCTGAGATACCTAATGCTTAGGTTTACTTTGTAATCAGATAATAAACCAGCTGACAAATAATGCTCAACAGCAAACAGATGCAATCCTTCAAAATTTTAAGACTGGAAGCCTTCTGTGACTTTCTCTGCTGTGAAACTAGCCCACAGAACCACATACATACAGCCAGTAGGCTAACTGCCAAGTCATTCATTTGGTGTGTAAGATTTGTAGTTCAAGTTTCTGAATCAGGACTGGCATACGCCACTGCAGATTTGAGACACATACAAGAAAGCTACGTTCCCCCTCCCCATGCCTACCTGCAACACTGCCACCTCGTCTCCCCTGCCCCAAGTCCAGCAATTTGCAGATTAGAGGGTTTCTTAGTTAGCTAAATAAGCTTCATTGTATTTTATAGCTCATGGTAGACTTCCACAAATTTAATTGTTTTTGAACCTATTTTACTACAGGCTTCCAAAACATCTTTAGGCAACAAGTATAATTGTGAATTGTTTTTTAAAAAATACTATGTTTTGTTTTGTTGTCTGCTTCCTGGTGATTTTGTTGAATATAGTATAGTTCCTCATCTATGAGAAATAGTGAATAATCATGAATATCCATGATTTCTTCAGTCAAACCCAATATACTTCTGTAAATCATAGGCATTGTACTTCTTTAACAAAGACGGGAAGTAGGTGACTATATGATGAAATTTTTAAATTGAAAATGCAAGACCTTGGAGGAAAGACAAAAAAAAAAAAAAAAAGGGACAACCTATGTAATACAAAAAAAAGACCACCTCAAAACTGAAATGTAAAAAGCAACAGTCCAGACACCTCCAGGTCCCTAAGCTGCTGAGACATATGTCGGGTATTCTTCTAGCATTATCAGCATTGGTGTAATTACTGTAATGCTGTACACACAAAACTGCAGCATTGCCCCATGGCAGTACTCAAACAATATCTCATATTAAAGCGCGAAGACATTTTTGGAGTAAAGAATTATCTTAAAACTGAAGTGAAAGTTCAGTACAAAGGCAATGATTCAACTTTTTTCAGAAGATGATGGTGACTTGCTAAAATATGATGTTGCCATTGCCCTATTTTTACCAAAAAAAATAAGAAAATAAGCCCAACATACTTTCAAAGCTGTGAAATACAATTCAATCTAGCAAGCCTAAAAATATAGTATAACACTGATAGTGTTACATGCTACACAAAACTCATCCAGCTTTAATGGTGTTGACAAAAAATGTTTAATTTACCCAATTTCAGAACCCTTACAATGCCCACAGGTAGTTAGGTCCAGGGTTTGGATTAGGGCTCCTGTTACATGGTGTATATTTTTTTCAGGTTTGTAAGAATTTTCCTTCACAGGAAAATTTTAATTGCTTTGTGCAGTGTATACATTTTTACAAATGCCCTTGTGAAGACTGCATACTGTATTAAAAACCTCTTGAAGCAACAAGCCTTTCCAACTCCTTTTTAAATGTATTTCAGCATCTCAGAGTGGGAGGACAAGTACAGTGACAGGGCTTTTTTAAGACTGGTTTGTGCCTAGGTAGAACCATCTACATAAATATCATTTTTTATTCCTAGAACAGCAGACTAATGTATAGTCTTCTGTTTCCCTTTGCTACTGTATATATTCCTACCTACAAGAAAAAAAAGGCAGCTACAGAGAAGAGTCCTAGTGATACATAACAGCTTGAAAAAAGCCATATTTAAAGCAAAACTATCCATAGCTGTTGATTTGCTTTACAGACACACAAAAGAGAGCTATTAATTGCGGTTCAGTGATATTAATAATACTATCCCTTTTATTTATGTAAGCAAATAACCTACTTTTATAGATAGAATTGATTCAGATTGCTTTGTGAAGATGGAGTAAATGACCGAAGTCAATAGGATTAATTTAAATCCACATGAATGTTACATTTCACATGGTAACTTTGCATGTGTGTGTGTATGAAGTTCTTTGGATCAACTGTTTTCTTCCCCAGATAAATCAGGACTCACAAGTTCAGAATAATGCTGAAAACAGTAATATATATTTCAACACCACACAACCAAAATCAATTTTGACTCTAAAATACAAACTCTGACACTAACTAAAGTTTGAACTTAATCATTCCAATAAATGTAATAAATGAGAGGCAAGAGGAGACCTGCTGATCTCTGTATCAGGACAACCCTGAAATTGTGTAGCATGTGTCATTATGCAAACCTCTTCAGATATGAATTTATCAACAGATACTGAAATTCAGTGAAATATTATGTTCTTTGTGTATTAGTGAGTGTGTATGTGCATTTTTTTTTACCTGTACACATGTAGACAGCAAACATCTGTCTCCTAATGTTAACTTAAAAGGGTTGAATTCATCTCTGGAATCATGACTATATTGCTCATGCTGGCATTACATCAACATTATTATTTAATTAATAATTTAACAAATTAATGTAATTTACATGTTATATTAATTAATATAATTTGTATATTAAACATGTAATAATTTGCTTAATATACAAATTATTTAAATTAATGTTTTCTTCAAACACCTTAGTGAGTTAATAGAGGAGCAAATACTGAAGTCTTTTTCTGATTAGTTTAACATAAATTTTGAAGGGTGAAGCAAACAATCTAACAGGTAAACTAAAATGCGGATTTTGCACTTTCAAAACAAAGAAAAATTTGTTTCTATTTTTATATCACAGAAGTGTCCATTTCCAATTTAACTAACTTCATCTAAAACAGTATTTTTTGAGTTGGTAAAACCCCAAATTTTTAATCTGAAAAAAATGTAAGGACAGGTGACAGACAATAAATACCTTTTCAAAGAAGAACAGTCTCAATCACTAAAGAATTGCTATTCTGATAATATAATACACTAGTACTTCTGGCAGTATATACAAGAAAACCAGATTTTTGCAAGGTCATTGCAAATACAAGATGTATTAACCTGGTGAAGTTCCTACAGCAACATAAATGTTTTTATGAGCAGCAGGTGAATTCCTGCAAAATACTCTAAAGCTATTAACAGCTTGGTAAGGAGTACATAATAATAGGTTGTTAACTCAGCTTCCCTGACAAGAACGTCAAGAACGGGCACTTTGAAACTATTAATACTAGTACTTTAAAAATAAAAAATAAAAATAATTTTTGCATTACATTTAAGTCAAAAAAAAAAAGCCACAAACATTCATGATTTTATTGGAGTACAAAACTAACAAAACTGAGTGCGAATTACTAAATAATATACCTTTTCTAAGAATAAGAGTTGGCTAAAGAAATCACACTTCTGAATGAAAGGCCTGCTTATGTGCATTTTCAGTCACAACAAAAACAATTTAGCACAACTTTTATTTAGGACAACTGTAAAAGGCTTATAATAATATTAAATACGGAAAATAATATGGTTTATTCCATCAGAATAGAATAGGTCTCCTTAAAAGAGTTACCTTTCTTTCGATTTTTCTCTCTTCTCCCAGCCTGACTAATTCAGGGACATCGTTACTTTAAATAAAAAAGTTTGCCTACATTATGTAGTCTGTGGCTTTGGTGTGGGGAAAAAAAAAAGTGGAAAACTAATAACAATCTTTCCTTCTGCATGGGTAGGGTGTAGTTGCTATGCAGCTTTAGAAGAAAAAAAGGAAGAAGAAAGTCACATTCTCTATTATCTCCAAAAAAGAATACATGCCTTTTCAGCTCTATTTCCCCAAATATCTCCTAAATGCATCAAGGAGAGCAGGAAAAAACTGTAAGTGAAGTAATACCTTGTACTGGAACATTCCTTCATTTAGATAAAGTTATTACCTTAACCATGTCTCAAAGTACATATCTCCTTGACTTATTCTGGGAATTCATGTTTATGGTTGGGAACAAGCAATTTTGGTAAAGTACAAATTTTATGTATTATTAAAACGCTGACCAAGCTTCAGTTTTTAAAATAGTTTGGGCTCACAGAAGGAGACTTTCAGGAACTTTTGAGGTAGGTCTTATTTTAAGAAAGTCTAAAGGAAACTTTCTGACATATTTTAGAGCAATGGGTATCTGGGCATTATATTTACCTTATATATAAGGGAATTATTATTGATTAGATAGTCATTTAGCAGTCACAATAGATACACTTAGATCACTGCTCACGAAAATCATTCTTTTTGTAAAAATAAGTCAAACTTTCAAACCCAAAGTCTGATACTTGAATGTGTGCGAAGGTACCTGAAAAAGTTAAAACTCTCATTAACTTAAAGTATTAAAAAAACTTACTGGAACTACACTCAAAAGTGAACACACTGAAACTGGGTAATAATACAACAACAGTAATATTTTGAGTGCAGTCTCTTATTTGTTACTTCCAGATTAAACATGCTATATGTGTTACCATTTCCTTCTGTGCAACTGATATGTTGACTCTGAAAAGACAGCATTGCTTTTTTACAACACATTCATCAAAATCATCTCAAGTTTGATCTCCAGAGTGAGCTGAACTTTATCGCACTATAAAATATGAGGATCTTCTGGTATTTTGAGCTCACTTAATCACATGTTTAAAATTAACTGTTGATTGATATTTACATTATTATGTAAAAAATAAATAATAATAATAATATTTATTTAAGTTATAAATTAAATGATAATAATATTTATTTAAATTCTATAAATTATTTTACAACTTTTTTTAATTTCAACTGCTGAATAGCTAGAAAAAACATTTAATAATACCTTTTTTCCTCAGGAGCCAACCTCTGCTATTGGTGGATTTAGCCTCCTTAGCTTTCTCTGATGTATGGAACTAGTAGGGTATTAAGTTTGTTGTCTTGATAGTTTGTAATGGTTGTATGCAATAGTTTGCATACCTCTCATGCCTCTATCTTTGAAAGAGTTTGAAAATGATTAATTCAAAACCATTAATGCACTTCTACATTTGTGCAGCTCTTCTATAGCAGTTACTGAAATATGTATTGTGCACACAGTTTTCCTTGGGGAAGATGGCTACAGACAAAAACACAGTATCAGAAGAGACTGAACTATGTTTTTTTAATCAAATCTACAAGGGTTGCTTAAACAGCATCCTATTTCTTGTCAAGATTTTTTGTTTCAGCAGGCATGACAATAGTAATAGCTCTGTAGGCTACTTTATTATTAAATACAAATGGTGAGAAGCTAGCTCTAAGTAACTGAAGAAAACTATTAGAAGACTGGTCAAACCAGACACCTAATGGAGCTGGCCTAGCTTACAACTTCTTTGGTAAACCCTTTGTGGTACCTAATTGATATTTAGAGGCAAGATTTCTTTTTCTCCTAATAGTAATTATATCAGTGTCATTAATAATGGCTGTTGCAAGGTCTTTAGGTTCCTTCCCAAAGGCAAAAATTATATCTGGGCAGAGTCTCTTAATTATTCACTCTCATTTTATACAGTTTGGAGACCTATTTTTTTCTCTTTTTAGAATCCTTCAGCCTTTCACAGTTCTTCCCTTGGGAAACTAGGTTAATAACAGCAGAATAGCAAAACTGAGAAGCTTGTTTAACATCACTTATTATGCTAAAATAAGCTAGGAGATTTCATTTTAATGATTATCTCCCAAAGCGCATTTGTAGTGATTATTTTTTAAAAACATTTGCCAGACATGGTTCATTTCCCAGGAGCTCTGAACAGCCAGGAATGCCAGAAGTGCTCCATGGAGCTCTGTGGGCTCACAGCAACACGCTGATCTGTTCCTGCTGCTTTGGTCAAACAGTAGGGTTTGTTTAGTACTACTGTCCAAAAGCTCTTAATATCCAAATTACTCAGTGCTCTCGTTTTTACAAGAATGTGCTGAAAATGTAACGAAAATGGCCCCTACATTTCTTGCTTCTGTTAATTTCTGGAACACTTTACTTATAGGCAGCATATTGCTACTTATCCCTCAACTAATTACAATAATTAAAAAAAAAAAATTACAGGAGCAGATTTTTCATTTTAAAAAAGAACAATTAGCATAAGTTTAAGAACTGCTCAGTTGATCATTCAATACTAACACTGTAGTATTCACCATTTCGTACTGAGTATACATTAAAAAAAACTAATTGACTGGCCAGACACCTGAAGGGATCATATGCTCATCGCTGTTTTCCTGCTCCCTAACCCTGTCACCGATATTTAAAAAACTTAGGAAGCTTGCAACAGCATCAAGCACAGTATGGCATGCCTAGCCATAATAAAAGGATATGCCTAGAGAAAGAAACAGTACATGCTAGCAATGCTGACACAACAGCACCAACTGAGATATGCCTGCTCCTGAACAATGTGACACAGTCTGCTAATTTTGCTTCACCTTCCCAAAACGTCACCTGGAAATTGAGAGGATTGTCTTAACTACATGATGTACTTATAAAAACTGCCTGTCTTGACTAATGAAAATATGTGGCTTCTTCTCCTTGAGGTTAGGACTCCAGCTGATACTTGAGTAGGGCCAGGTTTGGGGGCAGAGAGGAAAAAAGGAGAGAAAAGAAGCATGATGTACATATTGCCTGAGCAGTGCTGAATTCATCTAAAGAAAAGGATGACAAAATGTCTCCTTTGCTAAATCCACACAGCAACATCTGTTGTCCTAAACAGTGATGAGTCACACACCCTAAACTGGCAATTCACATGGGAGAAAATACAGAAATGAACCAACTTGGGCACATGGGCAAAAGTGAGCGTGGCACGTCTCCAGGACTCCCAGCAGCATGTTACTGCTGTGCCAGTCATCAGAGTGGCACTGAGCAGAACACCAGATTCTCTGTTCCTCAAAAAAATGTAGAAAAAAGGGCAACGATATCATTGCATACCTTTCTACGTACATTGAGTGCCATATCTTTTTGCTGTCAGAACACATAGTATGCAATATGTGATACGTATGTTTTATGGCTTTGAAATAATATGGTGCATGTATTTCTGGACAGATAGATTTGCTTTAAGCAACAGAATATTATTGTAGGTATACAATTCTGCAAGAGTAATTTAATTCCTCATTTAAAATTTTCCACATTAATTTTTGTAAAAATAGTTCTGTCTGTTAAGATTTGTTACATGTTGATGCACTCAAATCTTCACATTATTCCTACCAAGTCAATTTCCTCAAGCTTTCTTACATATTTTCATACTCAAATTCAGGATGCTTCATTTTAATTCATACTAATAAATATTCAAACAAATAGCAGTGTTTGCTTTAATATTGGAATTTAAGTGAGCATCACTCCACATAGAAGTTAATTAAATAGAGCTGTAGATTGATAGAAAAATTAACAAGGTCATATTTGTTTCCAATTCTTTAAATTTGGTACTTTATCTACCTGCTTCATTGGCTCTTCATCTCTTTTCAAACTCTCATTGGGAAACTAATTTTCCCCCTGTCTCTACTACTTGGTTATTTTCTCTCCTTTACTTATTAATCCAATGCTAAATAATAGTGGAGCGGAGGAAAAGTCAGATCTGACATCCTACATATCTTGTCTTATCACTGTCACGTAGAGGTGGGTTAAAATTTTTATGTGAAAACTGCCTGTAAGTTACGAATTGAATCTGCCACCAAAATGAAGCATTTTATCAAAGGGATTTGGCTTTAGTGCAAATTTCACCAATGGACAAGAAAGCAAAGAACCATCAGCCAGTCTTTCCATCCTGCATCCTGCTCCAGAAGATGCTTTCTATTTGCAGATGTCATTGCAATGCCTTGGATATTGCTTGGATGAATCCTATAAAATCTCTTCCCTATAGACCAACTTTATCAGCTAATTATTTATTATCTTGTAACGGAAAATACAATCCAGCTGGTGTATTTAGGCCATATGGGAGAACTTAAAACTTAATATAGTTTCTGATATGTATACAGCTTGGTATGCTTAACACAGCTCTCAGGGAACATTAATTTTTGATGATTAACTTCGAGGGTTTGGGTGGAAAAGGGGAGGAATAAGCATTTTCCAGTTCAGCCGCACCACCTGAAGTGCAGCTGGTATGGTTTATACCACTGTGTACTGTGCTTCCTTTCCCATGAGAGAATTCCTACAGAAGGACTCAGCTTCACTGCAAGGCTGTGGCAAGGTCATATCAGCCTTCATCTGACTTGAGCATGCAACCTTTGTAAAGGTGATCAGATTATGATGCCCTGGAATCTTTCACACTGTAAAAGCTTTAGTCAGTGTCTGAGTAATAGTGTTAAAGTATAAAGAAAAAAATTGATTTCTTTTAGCAAAGAAACAGAGATTATATTGATATCTGGAGTTTGATTTTTGAAGGGAAAGACAACAATGCCTATGAAAGAATCTTTTCTTCTAAAAGTACTTTGCTGTTTGTGGAAGATATTAAAGGACTGTAAAATAGAATGGATAAATAACAGACTGTAGAACAGGGTAGACATCCTGTAGCAAGAGAGATAACTTGCAAATGTTTAGTATCTGTGAGGACTACAAAGAAGGTCTTTGAAGAAATGCTTTACAGAGTACATCTTAGATCTCTAAGGTCAAACACTTAATGGATTCTTTGTGTGCTGCAGTAAAGACTCACTTATTGTCTAAGGTGACAAATGTTGCTAACTGTAGCTTTTTCAGAATGATTCCAAATCTACTGGAAATAAGATATTTCAACTACAAAGCCCCAACATGCAGTATTACTTTAGGATCATATTCTCTCTCTGGGTATACCATGTAACTATGCAACAGAAAACTTCTGCTCTTCACTGTGACAGAAACCCATAGCATCTTGGACTAAATTTCTTACAATTTTTGTTTACTTCGCAGGCCAAGTCAGCTCTCAAATTATGTCCTAGGTCACCTTATGTTTCCTACATTTCTGGCTGAAAAGCTGCAGAATAGTGACCCCTTGTCAGCCAACCCCGCAAACATGTGTGAGTGTATTCCTAGAACAAAAAATATGTAGGATACATACAGAACTGGCTTACAATTAAATTTTGCTATTTTCTCAAGATTTTCATTTTTAGGGACTGACAAAGGCAAACAATATTTTGTTAAAGTTATGAGTATTTTTCAGCAATTCACTGAAGAAATGAAGGTCATATGGAAGAGAGTGCTTTAAAGCAGTCAAATTACTGAGCTGCTTTATTATATTTTTGAATGAATGTATGGCTTCCATACTTGTAAGCTTGTTGATAGTTTTGTATAACTTTTCTACTTTATTTCTCGATTACTTGGTAGCATCTTTCTCGGAAGATGAGAAACTATTTTTCACAAAGAGATAAGAGGCTTGATCCCATGGTTTCCATGGCGTACAAATTGTATCACACAAGACTGCAAATAAAACTTTCATGAAGATCTAGCACAGTCTAGTCTTATTCCCTTGTTCTGCTTGTTGTGGATATGCGTGGGAGGATGCTTCTGTGTATTCTGAGTTCACCACCACTAATTTATCCTACTTATAAAATCGTTGGAAACAGTCCCATTTTTAATTGTCCACGGTATTTTGTTAGATGGCTACTGGATTTCTGTAAGCTTACAGATCTTTCACTAAACCATGGGAGCACATGTCAAGAAATGACTTCCATTTACGAGTTGCAGAATTCCTACTGGTTATAATTAAAAGAAAGCATGCTCCCTTAGGGTCTCCAGTGTCTTCATAATTTTGCAAACGTCACCAAGGAGTCTTATAAGAAATAGATGTTCATAGTTATAAAAATTTTAAATCCTGCAGGGTTCTTCAAAGTTTCTCAAAGTTAAGAAATGGATACAACCTGTTGAGACCAGAATATTGAGTGTTTGTATCTGATGGAAACATTCAATTCCTTTTATTGTATGTAAGAACAAAACCTCTTTTCTAACAGAAATGACAGGTAATGAAGGATTGAGAAAGGACTGTAAACTCTGTTTCTTTTTACTAATTCTTTTGTATAACAGTACCTAATACAAATGCACGCTTGTTCATTTTTATTGTTTCCTTAAGACATTAAGAAATTTTCTGAGCTTTTAATATTTAACTTGTTTTTGAGCTTTAGCTCAACTTTTTATTCTCCAGAGGAGGGTCATCTTTGTGGTAAATTCATACTAAATTTGGTTAAATTATTTTCCTTTTATCACATTTCTTGTAATTTTGCAACACCATCCCTATTTTTGTCACTTCTGATAATAGGAATGGTGATATTTTCCCCTTTTGGGGTCATTAGGAAGCCTGAAAGATTACACTTGCTGTATCTACCCCTGACATTACACAGACTGTGCTATTTAATATGTGGAGTTTCAAGGTGAAGAAGACGGAATTTGTTAAAGTTCATGTTAATATTTTCCGACTTTGAGGTAGACACTCCTTTTTTTTTCTTTTTAAACATACAAATCCCATTTGCATTTGGCCACTATACTTACCCAGGAGTATAGTTGTAATGTATGCTTCTTCAGCAATATTTAAATGTAATTAAAGTGGTAAAGAATCACATTTTGTAATTTAATACTGCAAATCAACAGAGTGTTTTGCAGTATGAGATTATTAATCTCTCTAGAATGTGGTCTTCAAGAGAGCTCTTGCAAATCTGTCACATAGCTGTTCTGCTCAAATAAGTGGCTTTGTTACTGTTAGGTGCTGGAGTGTTTGTCTCTCATTCCATCTATTACATAGCACTGACAGAGAGCGTATAAGTTCTACCTTAACAACAAAAGGTGTACAGGAGAGCTATGCATGTAGTCCAGTTAGTGACTTAGGGAGAAAATAATCCCTGTACAACAGTACTGGAAGATGCCAGCAGTGCATTTATCTCCCCACGCCTAAGAGGGAGAAGTTAATAGTTAAACGATACTCCTTATGCATTACAAAAGGTGAAAATAGAAAATGGTTCTTTTTTTTTTTTTTGTAGAAATGGACAGGAGCAGTTAAAACTATATATATCACAGGGCCACAAAGCCTGTTTCTCCAGTCTTGTATAATGGACAGGACTTACCAATATGTAGATCTCTAAGAAGAGCTATTTGCCTTGTCACTCAGTATTGACAGATATTGGCAGATGATCTATTGATATAAGATTTTTATAAATATGAGCTTTGTAATTTAACATCCATATGAATGGTTTTGGATATTTGTTCTGAACAAAAACTTGCTATTTATCTATTTTAATTCACTTGGTTATTTTAATATAAATAAACAAAAAAGGGCAGTGCTAGTCATAGTATAGTTTGCTATGGTAATGGATCAAAACTTGAAAGAGTTCCATCATTGAAGGAAAATAAAGTTTCCTTGCTTGACTGCCAAATGTTCTAAACAAACTGTTTTCTCCCTCTAGCTATACTATTAAAATTACTTGGATTTTCCCCAGTTTACCCTTTTTTTCTGCATCATTAAAGCTGCATAATCTCAATAGAGAAGGGCAGCCAAGGAAGGAAATTCTGATATTTACAGAGCCTATCATCCCTAAATCTGTCTTTCATGCCTTGGCTTATATTACTGTTCTTTGTGGTCTTCTCACTTATCCATTAGTTCCATTGTGACTTTTAGATGGGGACAAAGAAACAGCAAGAACTGATTTAGCAGATTACTCTTTAAGATATGCACATCAAGAAATTCTTTCCTATGTTTCATGGAATTAAGACATTGATTTGCACTAAATTTTTACACTAGTGCTAGGCCCTGTAGCTAACTGGAAACAATTAAATGTTCTACATGTATGCTTTGGAAAAAGCAGGCTTCAGATTATGCTTTTGTAGGACATGCTGTCTGTCACCTCGTACCTTTTCCTGTAATGCATGTTGTTGCCCACTGCCATGCAGTTTCTATCTCTTGTAACCCCCTAAATGAGGCTAATGAATTCTATCATTTAAGCACAGATTATTGCTAAATAATAGCACAAAATGAAATTACATTGTTCTCCTTAGATATATTGTTTCAGTGCCACTTCAATGTAAAGCTTTTACAGTCTATGCATCAAAACATGCTCAATTATACAATCCATTTATCCATGTTCATAATTGCTGCTACTATGAGACAGGTATATCTACTGCCTGCCTGCTGCTCTATTTAGTTCTGACATGAAACAAGACAGTCATTAACAAGTCAGAAGTGCAACAACAAAAAATCTGTAAAAAATCCAACAAAAAATGTCTGCTTATAAAGCATTGTATATGGGATTGAGTGAAAGGTTTAAAATGCTATTTTTTTAAATACAAAAATAACAAAACATATTGATCTTTAGGAACTGAGTTGGGGTGATGCTGTAAGTGTGACCTACTTTCTCATAGTACTTGATCTCGTAGTCCAGAATGGCTCCATGGGGAAAGTCCGGCTCTTGCCAGGAGAGGGCAATGCTGTTTTGGGAAGCCCAGTCCTTCCTTACCATACCTATCAAGGAGGGTGCTGAAAGGGAAAAGGATAACTAAGGGTTAAAGACGAAGCACACGGTTTATCCTTTCATCCCACTGTCTTAGGATACCAACCCGTGGTAACTTTGAGTGACCTCCAGGCAGAAAAGCATGACAGATGGCAATTCTCAGGGAAACCATATAACCTGGAATTAACATTGCAAGTACACACCAGTAACTCCTTCATTAAAGTGCAGACCAGCTTCTGAAAAATAGCTATATACAAAAATACAGAAACGTCTTTTCTGTGTCTCCCAGAAAAAGGGGCCCGTGCCAGTCCCCACCGCTGGCTGTGCACAACCAGGATGCGCTGCTGGCTCTGAGGACATCGCATCCAGAGCAGAGCCATGTTTCAGAAACAGTAAATTCAAAACTCAGGATACTCTGCTTTAAATGTCATAGCTCAGCTGTGTAAAATGTACATTTGATTTACCCCTAGGGGTAAAATAATGTGACACAACTTAAGACAGATGTAACGTGTTCTGTTTCTGCTAGCTGGGCTGACAGAAGCAAGAGTGTTTCAGCCTGTCAGGGAGGTGGCTGTGTGTATGTAATACCCAGCTTGTTTGAGGAGGCCAAGGGCAGGGACAGGGTTATGGGCAAGCCATGGCAGCAAAGGTGCCCGAAGCCTACCTGAAGCACTTGGCAGTGTAGGTCTGCGGCAGTGCAGTGAGCAGGAACCGTTTCCAGCAGTTTATGGAAGGAGCCTAACATGGGTGGATGCACCCAAGAGCCAAACTATCTCACTGTGGGGCTAAGTGATTTTAAGAATTGGATTTGCTGCCCTTCTGGAGAAGAAGGATCAGTGCCTACTATGTAATAATGTCAAATGGTGCAAAAATTCAATTCTGGAAAACTCTTTGCTTATTTTATTAATCTGGTCGAGTATGGCAAAGAAAGCCTAGTATTCTCCTGACACTAAAGCTGCTTTACTTGTATTGACGTGTAGCTTTCCCAAATGTCACAACAAAACCAATCACATTGTTCAACAGTCTTGAAGACAACCGAGAAGGTTGAACAAACCAGCTCCCAAGCAGCACATCTGGGTCCTGACAACTTCCTGAGGTTGTCTCCCACAAAACACGTGCTTCCAGTGGTTCACAGCTTACCCTATTTGTCATTCAAGTAACATATACCACTTTATTACACACCCTCCCCCACTCCTCTCTTTTATGAATCTTACTTAACCTCTTCTAAGCTTCTAAGGAGCTGTCTCCTACAAATAACACGCTTTTATGACTTCAGGTTTTATCTTTTGGGTGAAGGAG
The DNA here is from genome assembly GCF_047663525.1 of Anas platyrhynchos. Lineage (NCBI taxonomy): Eukaryota > Metazoa > Chordata > Aves > Anseriformes > Anatidae > Anas > Anas platyrhynchos. The sequence continues at coordinate 95,987,048 of NC_092587.1, read as the reverse complement.
TCTCCCTAGGAAAATAAAATAAGAATCTGCATCTAGTCACAAAATTCTGTGCCTTTGTTTTCTTTCTTGTAAATATTTCAGGATGTTTAAGAGATGAAAACAATCAATAAACAAAAGCAAACAAACACTGAAGAAAACAAAACTGATTGTTTTCCTTTGAAAGAAGGGAAGCTCTACACACAGACATGCATATAACAATCTCCTTCTCTGTGACAGTGAGAGAAAATAAACTTCTATCTACTTTCAGTACTCCCTGTGGATAACTATAGTGTAGTATAACAATCCAGTCCACTTTGATGTAAAAAAAGCCAACAGCCCAACACATGATACTGAATTAAAAAATAAAAAACATACACATACCAACAATGATATTAAGTGTATAAAATAGCTTACACAAGAAACTTTTCCACACCTGTAATTATGCCATTTAACCACAGGTTAACAAAGGGAATGAGTGAAAAAAAAAAAAAAAAAAGAAAAAAGAAAAGAAAAAGAATTCCTGCCTTGCTGAATAAAGGATTAATGTATTTTCAGGAAGCCCTTAAACAGTATAATGGAAGTACAAATAAATAAATAAAAGGCATTCATAAATTTTGAGCAAAAATGTTATCCCTGGGTACATATAAATACTCCCCCAGTTAAAATGATATTTTTGTTCTTGAAAATTGAGGGTGAAGCTGAGCTCTCGTAATTTTACTCTGGGGTAAAATCAGCTACTCCAAGCAGGGAACACAGACCAGTCTGTTTAAAGGAAATCACGAGGTAGCAAAAATGGATTTGTATTTGTGAAACACTGATCAAGGGCCTATGAGGGCAATTCCTCATATACATTTGTTTACTGTTTGTTGTTTTCAGTCATTCACTGGCATCAAGATGTGATTTAGAGGTGGAGTCTATGGGAGCTTTGCAGATTTGTCTGATACACCCTGTGTGCCTGTTCATGCCTGACGGACCTCCTCAGCTGGGCCACCTTCTTCAGCACACTGTGGCTTCATCACACTGTGTTGTGGGTTTATTAATCTAATAACCAAATCCTTGCAAAAACATCCAGTTTGATTAGAGAAAACACCAGGTTAAAATGCAAATATAATTATACGCATGGTCTTTCTGGGCTTTTCAAAATACAAACCACTGGTATTATACTTCTTCATATTATGACCTAACCTTTGTATGCTTTTCATACACACTGCATGTGGTGCATTTTTCTTCGAGTTCTGATTTAAAAACTTATATGACAATTTAAGTTTGTATTCAGCCTGAGTTCACTGCAGTGACTCTTCCATTTGAGCAAGTGCATGTCACAGAGTCACAGAATTGTGTAGATTGGAAGAGACCTCAAGATCGAGTCCAACCTCTGACCTAACACTAACAAGTCCTCCACTAAACCATATCGCTAAGTTCAACATCTAAACGTCTTTTAAAGACCTCCAGGGATGGTGACTCCACCACTTCCCTGGGCAGCCTGTTCCAATGCCTCACAACCCTCTCGGTCAAGAAGTTCTTCCTAATAGCCAACCTAAAACACCCCTGGCACAACTTTAGCCTGTTCCCCCTTGTCCTGTCACCAGGCACGTGGGAGAACAGGCCAACCCCCACCTCACTACAGCCTCCTTTAAGGTATATTTAAAGAGCAATAAGGTCGCCCCTGAGCCTCCTCTTCTCCAGGCTGAACAAGCCCAGCTCCTTCAGCCGCTCCTCGTAGGACTTGTTCTCCAGGCCCCTCAGCAGCTTCGTCGCCCTTCTCTGGACCCGCTCGAGCACCTCGATGTCCTTCTTGTAGCGAGGGGCCCAAAACTGAACACAGTACTCGAGGTGTGGCTTCACCAGAGCCGAGTACAGGGGGACAATCATTTCCTTAGCCCTGCTGGCCACACTGCCAGGATGCCATTGGCCTTCTTGGCCACCTGAGCACACTGCTGGTTCATACTGTTAGTGTTAGGTCAGAGGTTGGACTCGATTATCTTGAGGTCTCTTCCAACCTAGAAATTCTGTGATTCTGTGATTCTGTGACTATCCACCAATACTCCTAGGTCCTTCTCCGCCAGGCAGCTTTCCAACCACTCATCTCCCAGCCTGTAGCTCTGCTTGGGGTTATTGCACCCCAGGTGCAGGACCTGGCACTTGGCCTTGTTGAACTTCATGCAGTTGACCTCAGCCCATCGGTGCAGCCTATCCAGATCCTCCTGCAGAGCCTTCCTACTCTCAAGCAGATCAACACACGCACCTAGCTTGGTGTCATCTGTGAACTTACTGAGGGTGCACTGGATCCCCCTTGGTGTAAGAGAAGATCAACTCAAACACTCAGTATCAGAAGCAGCCCATGTCTTCTCCCCAGGAAACAACTCAGTAGCAAAGTAATGGAAGAAAAGAAAAGATTACTTCAGCCCTCCTGTAAACCAGCTCTGCTTGACCTGCACTTGAAACCGAAAATCCTATGCAGCAAGGCTCATGTCACACCCGTACCACAGCACCATCAAAATGTGAAGGTACTTACATAAGGCTCCGAATACAAGAAGAATAATTTTGTTTGTACTAGGGTACCGAGTAAAAATTAGGACTTTTTCTTTTTTAAGGCTTTTTTTTTGAAGCCTCAAAAGACTTATCATTAACTATTTCTTAATTGTTCAAAAGGATGATCCTTCTATTTGTCACACACAGATTATCTATTCACATCTCAGAGGAAATAATTACTTAGAAAAAGAAAAGGATTCCAGTCAGAAAGATATTGTTCGAAGAAATGGGCAAATAAGACTAAGTAATTAAAAGCCGCAGCTAGCTCAGTTTCTATTTCTTTAGTTCTTGTGAAGTGTTTTTAAACAGTACTTTCTGTGAAGAAATTTCAGCTTCTTATATGAGTTGCTCACTAGAGCAGAAGTTATTTAGACCCTAAAGGGAAGTGGTGGAGTCACCATCCCTGGAAGTCTTTAAAAGACGTTTAGATGTAGAGCTTAGGGATATGGTTTAGTGGGGACTGTTGGCGTTAGGTCAGAGGTTGGACTCGATGATCTTGAGGTCTCTTCCAACCTAGAAATTCTGTGATTCTGTGATTCTGTAAAGATCCTACCCATTTATTGTTTGAGCTCTCTAACTGTGAAATTGTAAGATAGGTAAATCCTATTTGCTCATTTATAAAGATTTCTCTAATGTTCCTATGATGAATCAATGGGACGTTCTTTTAATTAGTTGTTTCAAATCCAGAAGCTGCAGGAGAGCTCTAATTTGGTTACCCAATGAAACCATTTGGAAAAAAAAAATGCTTAGAAGCCCAGCATGGCTTTTAATCACTTTAATGGCAGCATTTTCTTGCCATTGGTACTAAGCTGAAGGATGGTTTCTGGCTCTTGAGCTCAGTGTTGATCTCTGTTTCGTACTGAGGATTCTTTGCACCATCTGCTCTCTATGTTTTCCTCTACACTGTTATAAATTTCTTGAATTGCAATGAGTCATCTACAGTTCTGTCAGCTCCTCATTTAATTTAGTCTGATAAGTTCCTTTGTTTTTTCAGAATTGAATTGAAAGTTCATTCCTTAATTCAGAGCGAGCTTTTTTTATTCTAAATGCCTTTGGCTTCTCTCCTTTTCAGAATCCCTTTTCTCATACACTACATAGAAGGCAGAAAATGTGTATTTCAAACGATGGTTGGAATTCAGTATCGTTTCTCTAGAGAGTTTCTCTTCTTCCTAGATTGACTTCCATTATCTGTAACTGATTTCAAAACAGTGATCTGTAGGAGAAGCTTTTATCCTTGAGTCCATGTTCTAATTTTCAAATTTCTTGTTTCATATTGTTAAAAGTAGGCACGGAATTTCCAACATTTCTTACCTGGTTTCTGGGGCTAAACGAATTTGATATATTGCCCACTCATTATAAAGAAGCCTTAGACCCAGCAGTTGCTGATAGCAAAAGCTAACCTGATGTCTGTCTTTATTTGGACTACTCTACCTCTCTAGTATCTCATTTCAAATCTTATTTCTCTAGCAAAGAGAAACCATGTCAGCGCACTGGCATTTTACTGGCTGTCAGAACAGGCCCTACTAGGAATGTGTAAACACATTTGTGTTAAAAAACTACCATCAAACAAACAAGATAAGCTACATCATCATTCTCCCCTTTCCTCCTTTCCTCCCTGCACTGCGTCTGTTTTGCCAAGGTGAATGAAGTGTCAGCACACACAAATCTGGGGCAGCAGAGGGATGTGAAGTGCACACGTGGTGTGGTGAGGACTGCAACTCAGGTCATTTAGACACCATCCTCACAGGAAGGCTAATGAGCTTCATGTGTAAAATACTGCTATTGGGAATAATGTGGTTTAATTTACTTAGGCGTTTCTATATCATCACCATTACCAATAATAATCAGAATTGCAATAAATACAGGTTATTCTTTCCTTGAGACCCCTGCCTGCTTCAAGACACAGGAAAGACTATACTCACTGAAATATAGAGCTTTATCACATTTTCTGAATAAAGCTTTCCCAGCAAAGGAAGGAATCTGGCCTTCACCCTACCTGTTCTTTCCCTCCTTCCTTGGCTACTTCCCAACTGAAGTTGAGAGAGAACACTGACTGAGGCCCTCTCAGCAACCAGTCTTTTTTTTGCAAACTCATTAATTGAATCCTCCTAGTTTCCTATGACACAGTTAGAGGAAGAAACATACTTTAGCATCCTCCATGGAGCCTGCTTTCCTCTTGTCATTACATTAAGGGAAGGACCGTTGCAGGTGGAAGAATCATAGAATCATTAAGGTTGGGAAAGACCTCCACGGTCATTTGGTCCAACCATCACCCTGCCACCAATGTTACCTGCTAAATCATGACCCTAAGCACCACGTCCAACCTCTCCTTGAACATCCCCAGGGACAGTGACACCACCATCTCCCTGGGCAACCCATTCCAAAGCTTGACTACTCTTTCTGAGAAGAAATGTCTCCTAATTTCTAACCTAAACCTCCTCTGGCTCAACTTGAGGCCACTCCCTCTAGTCCTATCATTAGTTACCTGCGAGAAGAGGCCAACCCCCAGCTCCCCACACCTTCCTTTCAGGTAGTTGTAGAGAGCAATAAGGTCACCCCTGAGCCTCCTCTTCTCCAGATTAAACAACTCCAGTTCCCTCAGCCGCTCCTCGTAGGACTTGTGGTCCAGGCCCTTCACCAGCTTCATAGCCTTTCTCTGGACACACTCAAGCACCTCGATGTCTTTCTTGTAGTGAGGGGCCCAAAACTGAATACAGTACTTGAGGTGCGGCCTCACCAGAGCAGAGTACAGGGGGACGATCACCTCCGTGGTCCATGACTACACTATTCTTGATACAAGCGAGGATGCTGTTGGCCTTCTTGACCACCTGGGCACACTACCAGGTTGTGTTCAGGTGAGTATCAACCAGCACCCCCAGACCCTTTTCCTCTGCAAAAGCTTTTCAGCCACTCTCCCCCAAGCCTGTAGTGCTGCATGGGGTTGTTGTGGCCACAGTGCAGGAGCCAGCACTTAGCCATGCTGAACCTCATCCCATTGGCCTCTGTTCATCGACCCAACCTGTCCAGGTCCCTCTGCAGTGCCTCCCTACCCTCTGGCAGATCGACAAGAAGAAATATCAGTGCTGTGAGGACTAATTTAAGTTGACTTTGGTTTCATGAAGACATGGTTTCATGTCTGTGTTGGTCAGAAAGCTAAAGAAGATGGGTTTACTGTTCTTTAAAAGAAAAAAAACACATTTTCAAGCTTATAATATATAACAGGTAAATGGTATCAATTAATTTACACATGAAACTATGCATAACACTACAAAAGCTATGGGTACCTAATTATCCAAACGCCATTCAACAGAAATTTTAGGAAATTAATGAAACAGATTATGGTGTAAGTACATTAACTTTCTAATGTTTTGTCCTATTGCTTAATTACGATGCTATAAAGTTATTTAGTAAAGCACCAATAGTATTACATTATAAGGCTAAAAGTTGTCTAGATTTGTATTTCTCATTATAAATACAGCCATACTGTATTTATAAATAAAAAGTGTCTTTTTTTTTCAAACCATATGGACTATTTCAAACAGTATGGACTATTTATAACTGTTAATCATAGAGATGTACCAAGGTCCAGTATTATTCTGGGTACTAAAAACCTTTCCACTTCTTTCTATACCAGAAAATGCTATTATATTTACTCATTATTTCTCTAGCCTAGATTCTGTAACTATATTAGAATTTCTATACTATTTGATGCTGAGTATGATTTTATATTATACATAGCAATAAATGAACTCTGGGTTTTTATTCGTGATCCCACACTTGGAAAAATTGTTATTTCAGGACATTGTAGGAAAAAAATATTGATTTTACTTCTGATTCTGGAAAGTCTGTAAGGGAGATAATAAGCAATAAAAAGATTTTTTTTCTTAGGGGAGACATATTACTCCAGTAGCAGAACTGGAAGTAATGAAATAACATTTCCTGATCAATGATAATGTCTTCTGTATTATTAGCATTTGTGCTATTTACCAAGGAAGGATTTATCAGGGAAGCTGAGGCCAAAACCCTTCAGCCTTCATCACTAATGCTACCTGTGATACATATTCTTGGTCAAATGACAAGTATACAGTAGTGCTGCCAATTGTCTCCAGCAGCCTTTGTTCCTACAATATGATTATTAGCCCTCCAGCAGAATTCATTTCATTCTTCCTTTCTTTTGTGTTTGTTTGTTAATATTTCTGTCTTTGTAGGATAAGGGAAGAGACTATTTTATGAGTGAGGAATGTGATAGGGGTTCAGGAGACCTACGTTTATATCTTTTCTGGTCACACTTTAGAGATTTTCTTTAATATCTGTGACTGAGATATCCTAACCTACAACAGGAATGTCAATACTTCCATTACTTCCAGTATGAAAGCACTTCTATGTAAGTGTTTATATGGGGGGCTGTATAAAGGCTAAAAATTTTTAGATTAAGCACAAGTTCACATAGAAAATCTCCAGTAAGTATGAACATAATTTTTTTTTTTTTTAATAAAAAATGTAGTCTCTAATGAATCACTATATTTTAAAGATGTGTACATGGCTGAAACATCTTTGTGTTTATCCTTAATTCGGTAATAATTACCTTTCTTATCATACAAGGCTGCTTCCAATTAGTACAGGGACTAGATAAGATACTTGATTCTTCACATAATAGAGTTTCTTATCTTCCTAATCACTTCAGTGGTAATTTACAGTTATAATGCTTGGAGGGTATACTATTACTGGCTCGAACTTTGGAGTTCAAAGTTGAATATGGACTTTTCCTGACAAGGCATTACCAAATTAACAACTTGGGGTGTAAAATAATGTTTTTAGTTTATATTCTTACACTAGTTCCCTAAAGGTTTGCATTCAAAAGACAGCATACCAGTACACTTCTTTTGAAGCACTTCATTTACTGAAAAAATATGCCTCCAGCAAGCTATAATTACTATCTTTCCCTCCATTTTAAATTCTTTCCCCTTGCATATTTTCTTTGCTTGCTCAGAAATGGTGGAAAGAAGCCAAGTGAACTTAATCCCATTATTAAAAAACAGATTCTGCTACAGTGTTCTGGGCTAAAGGTCATGGCAGATGTAACCCCCAAATCTCTTCCAGGCTAAATGCAGATTCAACATCATTTTTTTCTACTACGTTCCGTAACACAATTCTTTCACAGAATCACAGAATTTTACAGAATTTCTATGTTGGAAGAGACCGCAAGATCATTGAGTCCAACCTCTAACCTAACACTAACAGTCCCCACTAAACCATATCCCTAAGCTCTACATCTAAACGTCTACATCTAAAGACTTCCAGGGATGGTGACTCCACCACTTCCCTGGGCAGCCTGTTCCAATGTCTAACAACCCTTTCGGTAAAGAAGTTCTTCCTAACATCTAACCTAAAACTCCCCTGGCGCAACTTAAGCCCATTCCCCCTTGTCCTGTCACCAGGCACGTGGGAGAACAGGCCAACCCCCACCTCACTACAGCCTCCTTTAAGATATCTGTAAAGAGCAATAAGGTCACCCCTGAGCCTCCTCTTCTCCAGGCTGAACAAGCCCAGCTCCTTCAGCCGCTCCTCGTAGGACCTGTTCTCCAGGCCCCTCAGCAGCTTCGTCGCCCTTCTCTGGACTCCCTCAAGCACCTCAATGTCCTTCTTGTAGCGAGGGACCCAAAACTGAACACAGTACTCGAGGTGCGGCCTCACCAGAGCCGAGTACAGGGGGACGATCACCTCCCTAGCCCTGCTGGTCACACTGTTTCTGATACAAGCCAGGATGCTCTTGGCCTTCTTGGCCACTTGAGCACACTGCTGGCTCATATTCAGCCGACTGTCCACCATCACTCCCAGGTCCTTCTCTGCCTGGCAGCTCTCCAACCACTCATCTCCCAGCCTGTAGCTCTGCTTGGGGTTATTGCGCCCCAGGTGCAGGACCCAGCACTTGGCCTTGTTGAACTTCATGCAGTTGTTCTCAGCCCATCGGTGCAGCCTATCCAGATCCTCCTGCAGAGCCTTCCTACCCTCGAGCAGATCGACACACGCGCATACCTTGGTGTCATCTGCAAACTTACTGAGGGTGCACTCAATGCCCTCGTCCAGATCATCGATGAAGATATTAAAGAGGACCGGCCCCAGCACCGAGCCCTGGGGAACGCCACTAGTGACTGGCCTCCAACTGGACTTGACTCCATTTACCACAACTCTTTGGGCCCGGCTATCCAGCCAGTTTCTAACCCAACGAAGGGTGCGCCAATCCAAGCCTAGGGCAGCCAGTTTCTTGAGGAGAATGCTGTGGGAGACAGTGTCAAAAGCCTTGCTGAAGTCAAGGTAGACCACATCCACAGCCTTTCCCTCATCCACCTTGCCGCTGAGTTTCTCTCTAATCTGTTGTTGGTCTTACGTATGAAGACAATAATTATTCACCCATACAATTTTTCAACACTACAGATTTTCTTTCACTTGCAGAACATGCTGCCATTCATTATTTTACAAGCTTGAGACAGAAGCACTCCTAGATCTTTACTACTAACAGGACTTGCTCAGTCCCTGTTTCTTCAAAACGGATTATATCAGTAGATATTTAAAAGAAATTCTTTAAAATAAATCTTACCACCTGTCAGCCTGTATGGCCGTTCTGTTCTGTCTGATGAGGTGTATGTGCGAAACACAACCTCAAAGTTTTTATTTTTATATTTTTTTAAAATATTTTGCATAATTACTACTACAGTAAACAATTTAAAATATTTTAATGATGTTTCTTTAAATTACATTAGCTAAAATAATCACACAAATCTGTTCCAAAAATGTATGTTTTAAGGAGTTACTTTATATGCTCTGTATTTCTGAACCAAGCAGGATAACTTCAGTTCAAAAAAGCTCAGTGGAAATGTGAACTTTCAGGAATCGTATGCAAACCAAAAAACCTGTAAAACTGGAAAGAGTCCCCTGCCATATAAATGGAAATAATGTCAAATCAATGCTCTCCCACAATCAAAGGGATTTGCACCATAATAATCAAATTCTTGGCTCCTTTCCATTGCCTTTTATTGCTGGAGCTGCCAATATGTGGTTTAAAGATGTAATAGATCACTGGGAATCCTGCTGAGGGGCCAGCTCCCCCAAAATTAGAGGTTCGCTGTCCTTGCTTGGCAGAAGACAACATTATGGTTGTGTGGCACCAGCATATGAGCTCAAGTCAGGTAGCAGCATATATAGCTGAATCACACAGCAAGTGTGGAGGAATGGGTTAAGTGAAGTAGGGCATGTGGATGTTGAGCAGTTAGGAGGCAATGGGCTAGTGAAGTACAGTACTTAACTCCTCTGAGCCTGGGCGCACGCAGCTGGCTGAGAGCCAATCAGACTCAAGGACACGATGCCCTTGGGTGATCGGGAAAGTCCCTAAGGCGGGAGGGTAGCTAAAAGAAGGAGGAACTGTCTGAAAAGCCCGGGAAGTGTTAGCCAATCCTGAGCTTAGTTTTCGCAATATGTATGAGTTGATTATGTTCGAACTAGATAAAAGGCGACTGAGCTATCCATTAAAGTTGAAGTTCACTGTTCACTTATACTGAGTGTCTGTGTCTTCCTTCCGTCGACAACAAGCAAGAACATGGTATCAGGTACCATAATACCCTTCATTTCATCTCCTTCTCCCAGGCATTTTGTTCTGGATCAGGTGATGGGCTGCTTGATGGCACCAGGAAATGTGTAAGAGGCCCCCTTGCCCCAAGTAGATCACTTTCCTTCCCATCACCTGTTATAATGACTGTAAACCCTGCAGCAAAAGTAACAGGATACGTGTTCATAAGCAGAAATTTTTCTGCTTTTGCAAACTCAAATGTTACGTGCTGCATTGCTCACAATTCCTCCTGACTCAGATGTTGCCTCTCTTTGCTGTATACCATTTCAAATCAGTGTACATGCTTCTGGGGAACCACTCCTGACATGCAGGATTCCTCCTAAAAATGATGTCAGGGTCGCTTATAAAGTTTCCTTTCTAGGAAATTTGTGTTAAAAGAGAAGGAGGTGGAAGAAATTGGTTTACCAGCAGAATCAGATTGCAACTATAATGCTGTTAATCAGCATGAAAAAAGATGTGCTGCAGCCAATGTGTTATGTGAGTTATAAATATCGTGCCAGCACTGCTAGGTGCCCTATGATGCGGGGACAACCCGTGGTGACACATTTGTCCAAAGAACCTTGTTTTCAGATGCCTAATGTAACCTGGGAATTGGTATATATTTATTGGAAATACAACTTGAGGTTAAGAAGGCGTCATTTATTGCAGCAAGATGTCATTATGGAGACAGAGCTGTAAGTAAGTCTCATTCAGCAACAACCCCTCCAGGGTCAAGTGGAACCAAATTGCTCTGCAGAACTTCCTGCTGCTAAATTGATCACAGAAGTTTGAAAATGAAATAAGCAGGTTAAAAAGCACTAGGAAATCTGCGATCTTTTCACTCCATTAATTGCTAGTCATCCTGGGATGTAACAGACAAGCCTAAAATGTACAATAGTTTGAGGAAATCTTCCCTGCTCTTGTTTATATCAAAATATGAAACTACAGATTGTAGGTCATTTTCTGTCAAACAGTACTTCACAGGTCTGAAAGAGGTTTTTATATTAGCAAGAAAATCATAAATATTTTATTTGAACACCTTCTCTGAACCTTCTGTAAAAGCTGTTTGTTGGCATGTGCAGAGAATGTCAGAGCTACTGTACTTTAATATTCACAGTTAATGTAAGTGCATGCAGATGCAGATACATCTGATACTGACTTAAAATGTACATCTTCCAACAATTCTCCCACAAATGTTGGTTATTACAGAGCATTTCCTTTAACAGTGATGTACAATAGATATGCCCTCATAAACTGATTTTCCCAGTGACATTACAAAAAAAAAAATTACATACATAAATGCTAAAACCACTCCAAAGGTATGTTGCTACCTGCTCTTTACAAAAAATAATTAGAAATGATAATAGCTATCATTTAATATGCCTCTGCAAACAGTTTTATGTGCATGGTTTATGTGCATCCTTTAAATCTTTAGTGTGCATACCTATGTACAGAAAAGCACACCCTTTTAAACCCTGGCATACAGACTCACAGGACTGACAATGTGAAGTACTTCCAGAAGACCAGTATGTTACTGGCTTGTACTTGAGGCACATGAATCACTGAAAAGCATTGTTGCTATCAAATGTATGTTAGGTGTTCAATTTCTTGTCAGAGAATCACAGAAGAATAGAATCTCAGAACGGCTGGCGTTCGCAGGGACCTCTGAAACTCATCTAGTCAAACCCCCTGCAAACCAGGATCACCTATAGCACACTGTGCAGGATGGCATCCAGAAGGGTTTTGAGTATCTCCAGAGAAGGAGATTGCAAGGACCTTCCCACAAGCTTGCAGGGAGGTGAGGCGAGGGGGATTGGTGTGATGCGGCTGTGGTGCCCATGACATCACAAAGGATGAGTCACAATGGGGCAGCTGTTATAAGGGCCAGCAGCAGCAGCACCACCACACTGTGGCCTTGGCCGTTGGTGAGTGCAGATCGCACCTCCTGCAAGCCATGGCTCGGCTGATCTTCCTCGCCCTGGCTGTGCTGGGCGTTGCCCAGAAGCCATGGCTGGTGAACGATCCACTGGATAGAGATGACTGTGAGAGAATGCAGCAGTACGCGGAGCAGCTGATTGAGGGCATGGCTCGGCTGGTGCAAGAGATGGAGGAGACGAACCAGCAGCAGATCTGGGTGGCCCTGGGAGCTCTGCTCTTCAGCGCATTGAAGCAGTGGCAGTTCTGGGCCTTGGTCGAGCTCCTTGTCCTGGTCTTTGGGCTCTGCCGCTGGCTCAGGAAACGGAGCTGTGAACCAGGCAGCAGCAACAGCGAACACGGCAGCTCTACAAGAGAGGAGGAGAACAACGATGATGGCGATGACACAGACGAAGACGGTGACTCTGACGACAGCTGGGATCTGGGCAGAGTTTGGGCAGATAGCACCCAGTGGCCGGCGCCGTGCATGGCTGACAAGTGCCAAATGGTGGAGGAGCTGGTGGAGGAACTTCTTGGTGCCTGCCGAAGACTCTCCGGGAACTGTCTCTTCAACCCACGGCTGCAGCCGGCCATCGGCATAGGCTGCCTCTATGAAGGCTGGAGTGCCCGGGAAGACAATGTCCTGTACCGCCTGCTCGTGCCCCTGAGGCCTCCCCCCGGGCACGCCTTCCACCCGGAGCTTGGCGCCGAGGGGGAGATGCCAGCAAGGAAGCCCGGCCTGCGCGTGGAGCTGGAGTGTGCCTGCGCGAGGGAGCAGCTGGTGGGGGACATGCTGTGCTTCCTCCACCACTCCGAGGATGAGCTGAGGAGAAGACAGGAGCCCAGCCTGCTGCGCACCCTCTGCAGCGGCTCCTACCTGGATGTGGAGAAAACCACCTGCTGGTTCCAGGCCTTGGTGAAAGCAGCCTGGGAGCGTCTGCCGCAGTCGCGCCACTGCCGCCTGACGGTGCTGCCCTCCCGCCGCTCCTGCAAGATCAGGCTGGCCAGCGCCTCCAAGAGCACCCTCTCCATCGAGATCACACTTGGGGTGCAGATGGACGACTCGGACTCCTTCCTGAGCCTGGAGTAAGCCGCGGAAGGCTTCACCAGCAGCACGGCGCCACTGCACAGCATCAGTTTCTCCAGCAGCGCAACAGAGACACCTGTCAGCAGCGGGCAGTGACCACCCAGACCCTTGGAGAGACTCCGTTCCATCCAGGAGCTTCAGCCTATGCAGAGGCCAATAATTTGCTCGTGTTAACGTACACTCTGTCCGCATTTGTCTGTGCAGCACTTTGTGGGAGAATGTGGACATTCCCCCTGCTCAAGCAAGGCCACTTAGAGCAGGCTGCCCAAGACCATGCCCAAGATGTGGTAATTACATGATAGGATATGCTCACATCCTAGAAACAGTAATGTTGGAAAAGACCTCCAAGGTCATCTGGTCCTACCATCGCCCTGCCACCAATGTCACCCACTAAACTGTGTCCGTATGTACCAGGCCCAAGAATTGGCCTAATTCAGATATATGTTCCTCAGTAGTTGGCAATGATATCTGCTTCTGGACTTGTTCTCCAGGCCCCTCACCAGCTTCGTCGCCCTTCTCTGGACCCGCTCAAGCACCTCCATGTCCTTCTTGTAGCAAGGGACCCAAAACTGAACACAGTACTCGAGGTGCGGCCTCACCAGAGCCAAGTACAGGGGGACGATCACCTCCCTAGCCCTGCTGGTCACACTGTTTCTGATACAAGCCAGGATGCTCTTGGCCTTCTTGGCCACCTGAGCACACTGCTGGCTCATATTCAGCCGACTGTCCACCATCACTCCCAGGTCCTTCTCTGCCTGGCAGCTCTCCAACCACTCATCTCCCAGCCTGTAGCTCTGCTTGGGGTTATTGCGCCCCAGGTGCAGGACCCGGCACTTGGCCTTGTTGAACTTCATGCAGTTGACCTCAGCCCATCGGTGCAGCCTATCCAGATCCTCCTGCAGAGCCTTCCTACCCTCGAGCAGATCGACACACGCACCTAGCTTGGTGTCATCTGCAAACTTACTGAGGGTGCACTCAATGCCCTCGTCCAGATCATCGATGAAGATATTAAAGAGGACCGGCCCCAGCACCGAGCCCTGGGGAACACCACTAGTGACTGGCCTCCAACTGGACTTGACTCCATTTACCACAACTCTTTGGGCCCGGCCATCCAGCCAGTTTCTAACCCAACAAAGCATGTGCCAGTCCAAGCCACTAGCAGGCAGTTTCTTGAGGAGAATGCTGTGGGAGATGTTGTCAGATGCCTTGCTGAAGTCAAGGTAGACCACATCCACAGCCTTTCCGACATCCACCAAGCTCGTCACTTTGTCATATAAGGAGATCAGGTTCGTCAAGCAGGACATGCCTTTCATAAACCCATGCTGACTGGGCCTGACCGCCTGCTTGCCCTGCAAGTGCCGCATGATGACTCTCAAGAGGTTCTGCTCCATGAGCTTCCCTGGCACTGAGGTCAAACTGACAGGCCTGTAGTTACCCAGGTCTGCCCTCCGGCCCTTCTTGTAGATGGGCGTCACGTTTGCTAGCCGCCAGTCCACTAGGACCTCCCCCGATAGCCAGGACTGTTGATAAATGATGGTAAGCGGCTTGGCCAGCTCCTCTGCTAGTTCTCTCAGTACCCTTGGGTGGATCCCACCCGGCCCCATTGACTTGTGCACATCCAAGTGCCGTACCAGGTCACCAACCAGTTTTTCGTGGATAGTGAGGGCCACATCCTGCTCCCCATCCCCTTCCACCAGCTCAGGGTACTGGGTATCCAGAGAGCAACCGGTATTGCCGCTAAAGACTGAGGCGAAGAAGGCATTAAGCACCTCCTTTTCCTCATCTCTTGTAACTAAGTTTCCCCCCGCATCCAGTAAAGGATGGAGATTCTCCTTAGTCCTCCTTTTTGTGTTGATGTATTTATAAAAATGTTTTTTGTTATCTTTAACGGCAGTAGCTAGATTGAGCTCCAGATGAGCTTTGGCCTTTCTAATTTTGTCCCTGCACAGCCTTGCAACATCCTTATAGTACTCCCTAGTGGCCTGCCCACTTTTCCAAAGATTATAAACCCTCTTTTTTCTCCTAAGCTTAAGCCACAATTCTCTGTTCAGCCAGGCTGGTCTTCTTCCCCGATGGCTCATCTTTGGGCACATGGGGACAGACCGCTCCTGCGCCATTAGGATTTCTCTCTTGAAGAGCGCCCAGCCTTCCTGGACTCCTCTGCCCTTCAGAACCACCTCCCAAGGAACTCCACCAACTGGTGTCCTGAGCAGCCCAAAGTCAGCCCTCTGAAAGTCCAATACAGTGGTTTTACTGGTCCCCTTCCTGGCCTCGCCAAGAATAGTGAACTCCACCATTTGGTGGTCACTCTGCCCAAGACAGCTCCCGACAATCACATCCTCCACCAGTCCTTCTCTGTTTGTGAAGAGAAGGTCTAGCGGGGCACCACCCCTGGTAGGTTCACTAATCAGCTGCGTCAGGAAGCTATCTTCCACTCTCTCCAGAAACCTCCTAGACTGCTTTCTCTGGGCTGTGTTGTGCTTCCAGGATATGTCAGGGAAGTTGAAGTCCCCCACGAGTACAAGCGCTGAAGATTTTGCAACTTCTGTCAGCTGCCTGTAGAACTCCTCATCCATCTCCTCATCCTGGTTCGGCGGTCTATAACAGACCCCCATCAGGACTCTAGCCTTGTTGGCCCCACTAATCCTAACCCAAAGGGACTTGACCTTGTCATTCCCAGCCTTGAGTTCTACAACATCGAAAAACTCTCTAATATAGAGAGCCACACCACCACCCCTTCTGTGCTGCCTGTCCCTTCTGAAGAGCTTATAGCCAGCCATTGCAGCACTCCGGTCATGAAAGTGGTCCCACCACGTCTCCGTGATGGCAACCAAGTCATAGCCTGCCTACTGCACGATGGCTTCCAGCTCTTCCTGTTTGTTACCCATGCTGTGTGCATTGGTGTAGATGCACTTCAGCTGGGCCACTGCCTTATCCTCCGGCCTTGCCATTGTTCCCCCTGGCCCAGCTCCAACAATCCTTGCTTCAGCCCCATCCCCCTTCTTACCTACTTTAAAGCCCTCTCAATGAGCCCTGCCAGCTCCTGGCCCAGGATCCGTTTTCCCCTAAAAGATAGGGACCCGTCTGCGGCCATCAGGCCGAGTGCTGAGTAAAGTGCCCCATGGACGAAAACTCCAAGATTTCTGTGTTGGCACCAGCCCCTGAGCCAGGCGTTTATCAGGTGGACTTTCCATGTCCTCTCTGTACCCCTCCCTGCCACCGTAGGGGATGGACGAAAACACCAGCTGCACTCCCGCTCCATCCACTAACCGTCCCAGTCCCCTAAAGTCTCTTTTGATGGCCTTCAGGCTTCTCTCTTCAGTGTCATCACTACCTGCCTGGACTATAAAGACTATCAAACGAGGATAATAGTCACAGGGACGAACCAGGTTGGGAATCTTTCTGGCAGTGTCCCTGACCCTGGCCCCAGGGAGGCAGCAGACTTCCCTACGGGTAGGGTCAGGCCGACAAATAGGGCCCTCTGTTCCCCTAAGGACAGAGTCTCCCACAACAATCACCCTCCTGTCTTTCTTGGTGGAGGCAGTCCTGAGGTGTGGAGTTGACCTCCTCACCCTAAGCATCCTCCTGGGTACACTTGCTACCTCTTCCTCACCCCCCGGCCTCTCAAGCTCCAGGGCCTCAAACCTGTTGTGTAAGGGCACCTGGGAAGGTGGGGACGGAAGGGGAAGGCATCGCCTCCGATGTTGAGCAGGGACCTGTTTCCATTCCTCCTCAACTCCTAGGTCCCCTCCCTCTACCCGACGGCGACAGGGCAGGGGGTACACCCCCATTTGGGGTGTCTCACCCTGGTACCTCTCCTTGAGGCCCTGCAGGGAGTTACTCCACAAGTCTATCTCGTGCTCACACTCCCTGATATCCCTCAACCTCTCCACCTCCTCCTTGAGCTCCGCCACCATGCGGACCAGGTCATCCACCTGCTCGCACCTCATGCACGCAGTGTCTCTGCCTCCCGCCGATGGCAGGAACAGGCTCAGACACTCCCTGCATCCGGTGACCTGAACTGCTGTATTTTTTAACGGGTAGTCGGTCTGTGTGTGTACCGACTTCCTGGAGGGTGCACCGTGCCTGGTGCAGACCATTATCACCTAGCTAACCGCTGTCGTTAAGGAGGTGTTCGTATGGCCGTGGGGAGAGCTCTGCCCTCCCTGCTCGCCCTGCCCCCGCTGGCTAACTGCCGCGCCACGCCCTGTTTGCCCGTCCTGGTCGCCGCGCTCCCTAGGGGCAGCTTTTGAACGGCCGGGCAGGGGCCGCTGCTGGCTCCGCCTACGCCTCGTCAGCCTCCCTCACGAGAGCTGCGGGGTCGTAGCGGCTCCCTCAAGTAGGCTCGATGCCGGAAAAATTAGCCCCGACTGGCCCGATCCCCCGCTCCGCTGCAGAACGCGTCTGCCCCGGAGCCGATCGCCTCGGCAAAATAATGATTGTGATCACGAACTATTAGTGCTGTTGGTTTAGCTACTCCAGCCATGGGTGGTCAGAGAGACTGTGATTGGGTTTATAACTTTCATGTAATGCAAGTTGATCTTCCCCTGAATTGTCTTTCCAAAAATTTCCACTTTGACTGAATGTATAAAGACTTGAGGAAGAAAGCCTGTTGCATAATTAATTCATTGGCTCTGGCTGACAAGAGAGGATTTGGTTGATCTCAGAATGCATTCCTCTTCCTGCAACCGCTTTAAGTTTGATGGTGTTTCATTATCAGTCCTCACTTTCTGATCAGTTCCTTTTATATTTACACCACAGGATTCAGTTACTTTAGGAATCTAATTCAAATGGGATACCCAAAGTTAGGAGCACCAAGACCATATACAAATAGTGCAGGCAGACAGTGCCTCCAGATGGACAGGCAGAGCACTGATCTTAGATTTCTAAATAAATAAGCACCCCATGCCTTCTTTGGTGCCTCACCAAGCAACTGAGGTTCACAAACATACCTCCATGAGCTAAATGGGATTTTGTCCCTTAGTGCTGCTTGTCCAGAGACAGACAATGTTCCCTTCTTCCAACTTCACACAGTTAAACAAGACCTTAGAAAACACAACTAAGCCCATTCTCTATTTATAATCTGAAGATTATAAAACAGCCCATCTTAAAAGCGTTATGATCTCAGGCTGTCTGGTCTGTGCCCTGCATCTCTTCTCAGCATCTGGACTGGGAAGACAGAGCTGAGCCACAAGGCGTCTCCTAGTTCCTTCTGCAGAGATGAGAATGAGTGAGACTGATGTTACTCTTCTCCCATCCAGGACCTCCGGAACACTTTGTGCTTTCTCAGACATACTCTGCATATCTGCTAATGCACCTGTTCTGCTGGAAGAAGCATGTGCTGTGTGGTCCTAATTTGTACCTCAAGCACTGACCTCAGTGAAGCCACACAACAGAACAATGGAAGGAATATAGCCATGATGCATACACTTGTATGTTTAAAATGTACTGCCTATCTCTACATTCATGCATGCATTTTACTTTAAGCTACATCTTCTATAAAAACAAATCCACACACAGAACTGCACTGACATAAAAGCTAATGAATTTTGCTTATAAAAGTATGCAAATATGGCAAGACTTCTAAAATACTGAATTATCTTTCCTCAACCAGTAGGAATTTCTCACCTCTAAAACAAGTTCACAAAACTACCTTACTGTTGTTTTTTTGTTTGTTTGTTTTTAAGCTAAAAAACACAGTACCCTGGTCCATTTGACATCCCCATGTAATATCTTTAAAAAAAATGCTTTACGATTTCATAATGTAATCTTTTGCATCAGAACCTCCCATCAGATATTCAAATAAGTCCTGTTGTAACATCTCTACACCAATTTCAAAGACACTGCTTGCTTCCTTTTAAAATAGGTAGAAACATGAGCATGGTACTAGAGATTTCAAGATAACAACAATCACTATTACCTCACGTTTTAGTAAACACAGTCCTGAATACAAAACTACCACAGCTGATAAGAACAGCTGATAAGAGGCATTTATTGGCATCCTTAAGTAATTGCAACTAGAGAGTCTTATAGCAAGGAGGACAATAGTTGATATATTTCGATGCTTATACTGCTTGATGAAATAATTATGAAAATTTTGTATCTTTAAGAGTGATTTGTATGTGGCATTCAGAATAATCACTTGTAAATATATTTGCTGTTATGCTAAATATATAATTGAAATACTCAGTTCGTATAATTCCAGTTCAAGTGGCATATATGCGCTGTTCTCAGCATCTGAGGCATTCATATGCTACACAATCAATTCACAAGTTTAAAGAGTTCTTATATGTATCTTGTTAGCAAGCTATCTACACTTGTTCTCTCATGCTGAGCACAGCAGGGCTACCGCCAGCCCCCTGATCCCCCAGCTGACTTCCAGCCCTGCAGGAGAGTGCGGTGCGGCCTCAAGGATGCCAGTCCTGCAGACTCCCATGCTCCTGTCATTGCTGATGGGCAGCCTGAGGGGCTTTAGTCGCAGTTAACCCTCACTGATATTATCATCTTCCAGCCCTGGGGGTGGCCTAAGGCTGAGGATCCCCCTGTTTGTCCCAGTCCTGACCTAGCTCTCAATCTCGCTCCCTGCAGCTGCGTGAGCGCTGGCGTTGAGCTGCTTGGTGGTGTTTGGGTTTGTGGCTTCCCAGATTCCTGGGATCTACTAGGCATGAGTAAATACGAGTTTGTTTAACAGGAAGGCATGCTTTATAACCTGCTGGAGTTTTTTGAAAGTGTCAACAAACGTATGGTTAAGGGGAATGCATTTAATATAGACGACATAGATTTCTTAAAGGTTCTTGACAAAGTCCCTCACCAGAGTCTCTTAAAAGAAGAATGGTCTTTGCATGGATGGATAAATAAATGAAGACAGAAAACAATGGGTAGGAGTAAATGGTCTTTTTGTTTGCAGTGGGAAAAGTTTGCCAGGAGCCTCCTGCAATACATTTTGCCTACACTGTGCCGTTCAAGTTGCTCATAAATGATCTGATGAGATGACAAAGTCTGCTAAACTCATCAGAGTAGTAAGAAAGGAGTACTAACTGTGAAGAACTATGGAAAGACTTTATGAGATTGAATTACTGGTTAATAAAATGGCAGATGAAATTTGAAACAGCAATGCACATGCCAAAAAATACCCTAATTTCATAAGTAAAATAAGCTCTGAGCTAACCATTCCCATCTAAGAACAAGATTCTGGAGTTGTATTAAACAGATCTATGAAAATGCCAGCTCTGTGTTTATTTATGTAGAAAGATCAAGTGAAATGTTAGAGACTACAAAGAAAGGAAAAGAGAACAAAACTGAACTTCATAGTGCCACAGCACCAGTTCGCATTTCAAAAGCATTTTGAATATTGTATGTGATTTTGGCCCCCTCATCTCAAAAATGATATAGCAGAACAGCATGGGCTTCAGAAAAGAGATGTAATAGTTAGCATATCAGAGAAGCCAAGTGAATTACATGCAAGTGACTCCAGAAAAGATTAGGGCTTTCAAATCTGAAAAGGAGGAGACAACAGAAGGTTAAATCATGAATGACATGGAGAATGTAAGGAGTGATTGTTCATTGCTGCTTCCAGCACAGAAACTAGACAGCATCACATGAAGTTAAAGGAAGTGATTCTCAGTAAAATGTGAAATTAAGCTGCAGAATTTCTTGGCAATGGATGTTATAGATTCCTATTTAGATTCCATGTACTCAATAAAAAAATATTAAATTGCTACTGGGCAAGGAAGTCCTCAAGGTACAACTCGTCAGAGATTAGTTGAGTACTCAGGGAACGCATCCTGTAAACTTCTTTCTCTTACTCATCTCTTATCTTTAGGTTTTAGCTTCTGTGAGAGAGAATATGAGACCAGATGGACCAACAGTGTGTGATGCAGGACAGCTGCTTTTCTGTGTAATCAACAGGAACAGAAAGTGAATGGATGAGGAGAGTAGGGTTGCTGCCTAGCTTGTTTGTCTACCTAATAGTTTGATGAAGAGTTTATCTATATTTTTTTTATTACTATATTTTTTTCACTGTGTGTGGGTGATCCTGTGTGTAGTGCTGGTGACAGGTCTGGTCTCTTCTCAATGAATCTACTGCATGTGCATGGAGAAACTGCTTGCATATTGCATATTGTACAGGATCTGCACAATACATGTATGTGGCATCACCGGCATATCTTAGATGCACTAGATTCATTCAGCATGGAGTCCACTTGCATATACTCTTCATTTTTTTGTATGGAGTCAGCAGGTTTACAATAAACTGAAGAACTGCTAACCACAAATGAAGCACTGCAATAAAACTTATGGAATATTTGCAGGGAGATAGTTGTACCAAAAAGGGGTAAACAGCAATATTAGCCCATCTGTTTGAGGGTGTCATCCAAGAGAGATCTGCATTAACCATGGATTTTTTATAATCACACAAATCTGAAGTAGGTGCTGAAATTAATACACCACTGGACTTATCTTTCTTTTTAAGTCTCACAGCAGCTGAGACATTACTTTGCTTAAAATATGAGCTATACTTCTTAACGTGATTTACTTGATTAAGGAACTCAGCACTATCTTAAGTATCATCACTACAGCAAGCATTTCATTGAATAAAGATGTGACTGGGTTGAAGAACTCACGTGAAAAGATTTATTACTTAATAAAGATTGCTTAGCACATTTAGTCTGGATGTGAATTATAAAACCTTGATGTTCACCATCTATATCCTGCAGCACATAAAATAAGGTGTATCTAGTCCCCTTCCACAGGTCAAAAAATAATAACTGCATTTTGGCTACTGATCAAACAAAAAATATGTAGAGATTGAAGCTGCCCCATCTGTGTTCTGGCAGCAAAGTGGCTGAGGCATCTTGATAACTGAATCAGAGACATGAGCTTGAGACCGGCCTCATCTCGGCACTGAAAGCCACCTACAATTACTTTCCCTGCAGGTGGGAAAGCATCTGTGAGCTGAGCAGCAAAGGTGGCACGTCAGGCTGTCAGCCGCATCACTGGCCGGCGTGTCACTACCTACAGCCCTTTATGTGCTGTACCGACACCAGCCCAATGGATCACCTATGTAGGAACTGACTTTTTGTCTCAACTCTCTAGAAAACAAGGCTCCATAGTGATTGTTTTTAAGTCTGCCTGGCATGTGAACTTAGAAATGCCTAAGAATAGGCAACTCCTGGGCTTTACAATGCGTGACATTTTGTGTCTTCACGGCTACACACACATTTATTGCAAACTGTTTCTAAAATAAGAGACGGCTCTTAGCATGTAAAGGAACAACCAAACTAAAACCTCAGCAATTCATGATTACACTACTATCCTGCAATGGAAAATACACTTTTTTTTTCTTTTTCTTTTTTTTTTCTTTTTTTCTTTTTTTTAATTTTTAAGTTTAAATTGAGGTCTCTTATCCAAGGTTAGTTAAGAAATAACAGTATGAATACAGAGATATACAAGATGACTGAGTCACGTTCCACTGATTTACTGAAAAGCTGTTAGGCAGAGAACACGTAAGGTCTGAATGCGAAGCCCAGTGTCTACTTGTGAAAGTCTGTACGCATTATTTAAGAGGTGAGAAGCAACCACAGTGATACAAGAAAAAAAAAAAAAGGTGCAAAACAGACTTCTGATGAGAAATATTAAAATATACAGCTTTTCACAGAGAACATTTTTATAGCTCTTTATTTTAAGGACATATTTTCACTTCTGCTTGCCACCCCCTAGTACTTTTTTTTTCAACTTTTGCATTCATTTTGGTTATTTTTATTACAAATATATCTATCCGTAACACTTGTGGAAACTCATTAATGGTTATTTCTTGAAACATTTTTGGCTACCAGAAATGAATGAATAATGAAAAAATATTATAAATGGATATAAAATAGAGTCTACTCCTATGTAAGAACCGGTGCTTATTTATACCCACTTAAAGTACAAAACTGCATGGCTTAACCTTGCAAACACGTATATGCTACTGGCAGTATTAACCAGGTGAGCAACCAAAGGAAATGTAATGGATTTAGCCACAAAACCCTGATTATTTCTCTTTTCATTTGTTTTATTTCAAACCTTTTAAGGGTACGCCATGGTGTCAAAGTGGCCACTAACAGTGCACAGAAAGTACTCCTATCATTAGGTTTCCTTTTCTGTACATACCCAGAATTCATCTCAGTCACTTTCAGTCTTTTAACATCCCTCAAAAAAATCGTGTCTTCCTACCCAGAGACAATGTCAGTAGGATTTTTTTTTTTAATCGCAATTATCCATTGAAATCTTTGGGTAAAAAACAAACCAAGAAACGAACAAAAAAGAATAGTCATATAACTTAATCCATAACCTTCAACATTTTTATTTGGGAATGTCTATAGGCTTTCATGTAGCTCATGACTCTGTTCCTTTCTATATGTTAGATTTTTTAGTCCCCACGTGCGCCAGTTTCCTTCTCTAGTTTTAGAGGAGGAAACTAATCCCTGGGACATCAGGCAACTGTGATTGATGTGAGATACTGTTTGATGGAGACCAAAAAATTTCTACTCTGATGATAGCCAAACTTCAGTTTTCAAACTTTTTGATTCTCAGATGGAAAGCAAAGGCTTTCTAAGCAAACAGATGCCATATAGATAAAAATCAACAGTAATTATAATTTTAATTGAAAATCTTTAACCATCTCAGCTATATTTACATCTCTAAATATTCCACTTTGTTCCTGTATGATATATATCTAAATGTCAAGATGACAGAAGATTTCAATGTTGATGAACACATAGGTTCACCTGGGAGCAAGCACACTTTTTTTTTTTTTTTTAAACGTATATTTGAGACACAGGCAGAGTACAGTTTCTGAAGAATTAAGAAGAAACTCTGATCAAAATGATGTACTAAAGTTCTACAGAACTTATACACCACAATGATCAGGGACGGCTGATTACAGCTAGCTTGCTGAATTCAAATTAATCCCAGAACTCCACATGTTGGCTTCACCACAAGCATTGCAAATGAGACATTTGAAGAGCGAGGGGAATTTTCAAAATCAGACATAAACTAAGAATCTTATTCCTGAGACAGTACAAATCTAGTCTCGCGCTATTTATGACATGATAAAAGGAAGCTTTTAAAATGTGACAGAAGGAAAGACTGGTATTGTACATCTGAATTCTTAATCAATGAGGCCATGAAGATTAGACTGTTACCAGGCCTGAGTCACAGATTTATTGCATTTGGAAACACTGATGTGAAGTATAGACAAGATAAATACTGGAGATGACACTAGCAGCTGATATAAGTACTTTGAAGTCCTCAATTATGATCCATTATTTATGATCTAGCAATAAAAGTGTGGATAGGAGGACAGAGTCCCTTTCTCAAAAGCTTGAATCCAAGAGATGAGTAATTAAAGAAAGGAACAGATGATTTCCTGAGAGAGGGCATAAATTGTCTTTTCCTCGCACTTCTAGCAAGCAATCCCAACATTTGGAATGTGTAACAACATTATTAAAATTGCTTTGCATAAAATTATTTGTATCCTAAATAATGCATAAGGAGTGCTCATTACTGTTGGGATTATTTTGGACTAATTCAATGTCAGAAAAATTACTCTAACCAGAATCAGCAGGATATTGGACTCTGCACAATACACTGAAGCTGCCTTGCATATACATTGGTTTGGGTCCAGTAGCCCTTCATTACAGTCACAGAAGTTTTTATAGCAGCTGGAGAGCCTTATAACTGAAGGTATAATCTATTACATCTGAAGATTAAATGTAAATTAATACTAATTTTCAAATGTACGTATTTGATCATGCAACCTGGATTTCCAAGTGTACTAAGCTCTTACAGCATCCAGATGGAGTTACAGCTGCCCAGCTCCTCTGCAGCGCAGGCCATGGGCACTAATTAGAATTTGGAACAACGACAGTAGCCTCTGCATGTTTACACTGACTACCCAGGGTAAGCTTTCATTAAAGCTACCTACAGAAATAAGTATATATGATCTTTAAATTAATCTTTCCAGAGCACCTCACCAGTTATACCTAGTCAAGATTCTAAGACTACCGTTACTGAAGTGGTCAATTTAATCCTAACAGCCATTCTTCTGAAAGATGATGTTGAATACATCCTTCTCCAGTACCTGAAATCTTCATGGGTTCCTACCATAATTAAGAAAATGATATAGGTACTTAGAAATTCGTTTTCTGTTTTGAGCAAATATAAATGTAGGGAAAAAAAACAAGAATAACAAAAAACTTCTGCAAAATAGCAATTTTAAATATATAAAAATATATCAAAATGTAGAAAAAAGGCCAGTATTTCAAAGAAAATTAAAAATATATATGTATCATTTCTTCACTGTCCATTTCAATTAGCAGAAATATTTTACTTAGTTACATTTGTTTGCCCACTGATCCAAAAAACATTACTAAATAAAGGCACTCCATTGTGTCCTTTGAATTTGACTTCAATGTAATCAAAATCTGTTACTCTACATTTAAATCTTTTTGCAAACACATTCATTGCTCATTCTGAACAATGAACTGCAGCCAAAATGAAGGGACATAGAGAAATTTTGATACAGGATTCAGTGGAGGAAATTCATACTGCTCTTTTATTTGTCTCTGCAAAATGCTGAAACCATTCCTAAATTTAATACTTAGAAAATATTAAGAATAACTTGGAAATCACCAACATCCACGCCTTTTATATCTGTTTAGTGGTAGCTCCAAAAAAGCAATCCATTGTCTAAACTCCATAGGGTTGTGTACAAATCGGAGTTTTCTCTCCTACAGCTAAAGGTTTAAAACTCTAAATTTCTTAGTAATTGCTGCACCAATGATGATCTATTTTCCTCCTTTTATTTGGTTTCTATTTTTGAGTAGGAATACAAATTTCTAAATGCTGTTCATTGATTCATTGTTCAAATGGGTTACTGTTTCTACTTTGCTATCACAGCTTCTTCCCTGAATCTTTCAAGACTCCAGGTAGATGAATTTTTCTGTTTCCAATGCATGACTGTAGCAAGGACAGGGAGTTTGAAAGGGGGCCAGGAGGACATGGGTACTTGCTCTCCACTGTGGGCAAACCACTGGTGCCAATGTGGTGACAGCGAACTGGGAAGTGTCTCCAGGAGGAACAGCACCTCAGCCAGCAAAGTGTTTTTCTGCAGTTCTACCCAGCAGCACCAGCAGAGTTTCTCCATATACTTCTGTGGCAGGAGGCTCCACTCCTCAGAGATCC
This sequence comes from Anas platyrhynchos, assembly GCF_047663525.1. NCBI lineage: Eukaryota > Metazoa > Chordata > Aves > Anseriformes > Anatidae > Anas > Anas platyrhynchos. Next base: position 95,960,709 of record NC_092587.1, on the reverse strand, counting down.
TCTTGCAGGATGGTGTTGTCCACTTCTACTCAGAAGAGATTTAAGTTATTTTTAATGTGTGTCAAATGATAAACATGCATAAGCAAAAGGCTCTGACTCCATCAGAACCCAACTGAAAAAAAATCTGTCCGAAATATTCTCACTTTGATATCATTGTTCTGACAAAACAGGTATATTTCTTGGTTATCAACATGAGAGCATATTTTTATTCATGCTACGCTGTAAAGGATTTTAAATTGCCTACGAAGGGGCGGTGGGGGTGGGCAGTTTGTTCTTCACGCCACCATCCAGGTGGCCTCTTTAGCAGCAAGTTGGCTCAAGCACACGCTCCAGTCTCAAATTGTTGTGTGTGTGCTTCTGTGGCATGCTAAGCAAATCCTGCCATCCTCTTCCAGCTCTATCAGCTAGCATCTTTCAATCAACAAATTGCACTTTGGCACGAACAGAAGGTTGAAGATGGACTTCTGCCACCCTCCCAGTCCCAAGCTAAATAGCTATGAACATATGCAGAGTGTGTTGTTCATTTTTAGGGTTTTATGAAGGCACATTTAATTGTACTGAAAGTGCAATTGATGGAAAGTGAGCTACAGATTGAATAGGCAGTGCAGCAGATGTACAAGGTCATTCAACAAGGACTACTCATTACTTCAAATTACCACCCTTGAGGAGAAATTGTAGTATATGCCAGGATGGAGGCTTGCGCTCTAACACCTCATATTTCTGTTCCATCCCAAAGGCCATCTTTGTTGTCTCACAGATAACGTTTCCCAATTAGAATGTGCTACCTTAAATTGCAATGACTCGATGGCCATTTCTAGTATAATTCAGGTATGTGAAGTATGCTACTACTGCTTCCATTCATTTTAAGAAATAAGTTGCTAGAAGTTGCATACAGTGCGTTCGTATGTTCACAGACCTGTTTCTGACCCATTTGGCAATGATGACAGACAGACGCCTTGCTCAGTTTTAAATCACATTAGTGTTCTATTTTCATTTACCTTTTACTTTCATAACTCCTCATTGAATTATAGTCCGACCAAATTTGTCAGAAAAGAACATAACTAGCTCAACAGCTTACAGGGTTTGACAGCTTTGGAATTTTTGCTTCGACTTACTTGACATTCATGAACAAAGACAGGTATTAATTACCCGGACACCATTAACTACACCACTTTTTCAGTTCTTCTGGAATCAACAGTATACTACACAAGATAATTCATCATCTTTTTGCAACAACTGCTGCTTCCCAAAGAGCAGCCATCACAGCTTTCATACTTTTCAAGCATTTCCCAGTGAGCTAGAAGGGAAGCATTGCTCTTTCCATGTAGGAGAGATGTAAATTTAGGTGAGATGGAGTCAATGAGGCATTATATAAAGAATGCTCTTTCCAAGACTTCTTCCAATTTCATTTAGCAGAAAGTCAGATTTCCTGTCGAAGGAGTACTGGCCAGAAGCAGAAGAAAGTGACAGCAATTAGCTCAGCCCATAGTTACGTCCCTCTATACTAATCAGTTCTCTCTCTAATATGAGAAAAAAAGAAGTGCATTTTCCTCAGTACTGTTTCTGATGTTTGTGGTGGGAAATTACTGTCAGATGTACTTCGTGTACTTCTACACATCTTCTGGATTTACTGACCTATGGTAACATGGCCATCTCACAGTGATGATTCTCACAGCTGCTTGAGGAAAGCAGTCTTAGTTTTCCACTAAATCTTTCTGTATCTAGATTAAATAAAAAAGATGCCTTGAAGTCCCAGATGATTATTGTATACTTGAACAAAGCTGATTTTAGGCAGCTGTACCTACTTTTGCAAAGATGAGTGCTGCTGTATTTACAGTCCAGCTGCTTTGCCCTGCCAATGCACAGGCTAAGGAGTTTTGCCTTCAGGGGATGTGGCTACTTGCCTGTGGGACCTATGGATGTCACCTCATCAGCTGATTTCTCGCCTTCTGCAGCACTACTTTGCACCGGTGGCACACAGCCTCACTGCCTTCTCACAGGGAGGAATAGGTTACATGTTCTGTCCATCCCTTCAGCGGATGCTTTTCTGGCCCCTCCAAACCCCTTTCCAAATCACAGTCTTCTTTCTCGGCAGGACCTTTAAAGAAAATACGTTTCCTTTCCCTGTTGGCTTTTTAGACTGTTGTCTTCTACACAGCAAGCCTTTTTGTTTAACAAATGCATGCTGTGATGGTGTATGTCATGACATCAAGAAAGTTTTTACTGTTTATTTTTGAAGACACAGCAGAGGTGCCTTCAAGTAAGAATGTAAAAAGTCTTCAACATTTCTCTGAAGAACTTCAAGTTGGACAGAAAATGTTAAAAGCAACAGAGAACGGTGAAAACCTAGGGCATAACTTAAGATTTACTACTTGTATTGGTCAAGACAAATCTCAGGAAGTATGTAAGCTACATAATCCTTAACCTTGTATTTTTGTGCTAGAATTTAGTCTAGGGATGCTGACAAAAGAATACGATAAATACCATGTTTACTTATAGGAGAATGATGGCTCCTATTCATATCACCTTCAATCTACATATTCAGAACTGCTGATCTAACAAATGCCACGGAATGAAAAAGAACTGGGCATCAGCAGGAATAGTGTTATTTGCAAACACTTCTTCTGCAGAAAAATGTCAACCTTTTTCAAGATAACTGACTTAAGTAGCTGTACTTTGAAATATTGGCTAATATCTTCCAAAACATGCTAACTAATTTTCCTGAAAACTGAACATATATATATATGTATATATATATTTGTTTTCAAAATGCAAAAGAGAAAGTGTAAGAAAATGATTTACTGGGTACATTTCATAATGTAACTGATAACACTTATCCTGCATGGTTGCAGAACACCCAGTAATTACGAAGAGTGGAGTAAATTTTTCTTTCTCATTTTCATGTCATCCCATTTCTTCAAGACCTGGCATCAACTACATTTATTTATGAGTGGTCACCTATAAATCTCATGATAAGAACTGTTTCTTACAACCCAAAGGCCCGAGATAACACGCTCATTCAAGAAGGTATTTTTATCTGTGTGCTGTGTACATCACTGTGATGAACCATTTTTACTATATTGAAGTACTACAAGGTCTTCAAGAGTATCAATCAGTCAGCAGATACACTCTCTGGAGGCTTTATGGTTCTTTAAAATGACACACAATGCTTAGTTAGTCTATGGACTGCATGGCTGTCACAACTGATAAGAGCTCGAGTCAGTGCTAGACACATGCAGCCTTATTTTGTTTTTCTTCCCTCATTCTTTGTCACTGTTTATCTCTGTTTTGCAATACTTAGTTTTTCTAGTGGACAAATACAGTTCCTAATAGTAATATGACTTTCTGCAAAATGTTAAGAGCACCAAAGTAATTCCATTTTTTTTTCATTTTTCCCATACATCTGACTGATATACCACTCAAAAGGCATCCAATCAAGTGTATGACACTGCAATGCCATGTCTTGTGGTTTGTAAGATGCACTCTGATCAAGAAATGGCTAGAAACAGTAGTAGCTGTATCAAAATACTGCAAGAAGAAACCATTATGTGAAAGAGAAACATTTTGAGTCTATGAGCATTGCCAGTGTTCCTTCAAAAGCAAGTTATAAAATGATATAATAACACACAGAAGCATTTGTTTTGTTTTGTTTTTCAGAGGATGCTCCCTGTGCACTTAAAAAAAATAAATCAAACTTTTCTCTAATGGAAGGACATTAATGGAATTACCGCAAAGACAAAAATAAATAACATGGTAGAGGTTGGTGGTGTCATTTTATTTCCTGATAAACAGGTAGGCACACTGAGTAGTCGCTACTAGTAAAGTAGCAGTTCTGACTTAAGTGTTATGGATGAGGACAAACTTTCTGAAGTGCTCCATTTATATTGGAGTCAAATTATACCGATCACTGTCACAGTTGGAACTCAAAGTACTGCTGCTTGCACTGATCTTGTTTTCCAGATTAATCTGAGTTCACCCTCAAATTCTGCCTACAAAAGCACTACAGTCACTAAAACAATTTTTACAGAGAACACTTTCCTAGCAAGCGAGTAAATAAGATATTCCTTTCTACTAGACATTTATTAGCTCCCATTGTTCTTGAATTTTCACTTTGCTGCGCCCATTTCAACTTATGAAGACATTGATAGTTTATGAAAAAATGTATCATGTTCAAAGTCTCATTTTGAATGAACTCACTATCTAGTCTTTCATCAAGTATACAGAACTGCAGAACATTCTTCCAAGAAGGATGTTCTTTTACAAAGAAACCTTACTACTGCAATGGTTTTACTGCCATTACATTATTCTTAAAAATACATATTTTCGGTTATAAATTGTACACAGGTTATTCAGCTGGCTATCTATAACTTTTGTTTCTACATTAACTCACAAAGTACTGAGAAATGAGAGTACTGCTAATAAAAATGGAACAGTGCAACAGACAATGAGGTAGCTCAACTTCTATATAGAAAATTATTAAATGAAGGTCTATACGGCTTGGCATAATCTGATGCAAATATGGCTACAATGAGTGCACTTTTACAGAGTAAAGAAACACATCACTTTATAACTATGAAACCTCAAGGAAAGAAACTGAATAATCTCATCAAAGGACTGAATGTTAGGTGTACTGGAGCCAGCAGTTCATAAAATCTTGTATTTCAAATTTAGATTAACTTCTTTTACAGAATATTAAATTTTTATTTGCTTAGGGGCATCCCTTTAATGTCACGAGAATGTTAGTAGGAGTTAATAGAAGAAATTTTGTATCATCAACAGTGAAGAAAATTGGATCCTAGCAAGTGTATTGAATAATAATATGATGAAGAGGACACAGGAACTGGACAAAGCTTTTATGCAGCTACCACCATGCCCAGATAATGCTAGATGCAGAAGAGACAAGGAACAGAGCAGCCTTTCAAAAATTAATTAATCAACCTTCATTCCACTGAGGTAATGCCTTCTTTGTAATGTGTTTTTGCAGGGTTTTTTTGACAGCTTCTCCTCACATAAATCACCACCTTAATTTCAGCTCTCCCTATAGCAGAGGTAAACCCTGCACACCTTACTGTTTCAACAGACATGCCCCATGCCCTGTTTATCATCTTACCTGCATACTTTCCACCAAAACACTTAAACCATAGGGCTGGTCTGTGTGAGAAGCATCTCTCCTCCTTAGCTCTGATGGAAGACTTTCCAGGTAATGTTCCTCATTAGGAAGTAACACCCTGGGAGCGACACTGAGCATTTCAGCATTTCAATGCATTTCTCAAGAGCACTTCAGCAGATGCTGAGGGTAAGCATAGCTTGGGGCAAGATGCTGTGTTGTGGGGTAGGACAACAATGTGGTGCTATATTACAGGGAACAGCAATGTAAAAACTGAGTAGACTAAACAGATAAACTCTGTCAGATACAGGAAATAAACAGTAAAAAGAGATAAGAAAGTGGGTGTATGGTGGGGAAATGAAAAGCTCTTTTCAGATCAGATCTGTATAGAAATAAAACTTCCATAGCCCAGAGACCAACCACAGCCTGCAGTGACTGGAGCCGCACCAAGGTGCAGGTAGGTTTCCATGGGAGTGACTGGTTGGGTTCCTAGGCTGTTTGAGGAGCCATATGAGCAGCTCCCACATAGTTCGTGGGCACCTCTATCTCCTGCCTGGCAGCACAGCAGGGCTGTTACCAGCCCTACTAGATGATATGAACCCAGTCCTGTGCTAAAAACAAAATCCTAAAGCTGCAGAGAGCACCTCTCATTTCCTGGTGGCCAGCTCCCCTCTGCTCTCTGAAGTGTGGTGCATACCTTAGACCTCTCGATAGGTCACACCATTTGGCATGTGGCCCTGAGGTTTTGTTGGGAGACCAAACAAGCACCTTAAGTTTTATTGTTAGCAGGCATTCAGCACTTCAAATGTGTGTTGGCTCACCTTTGAAGGACACTCCAGGCTTCATTGTGTTTCAGAAACTCTGGCTTTTGGTTAGATAGCATATCCCAAGAGCAAACGGGAACGAAGTAGGTTGTACCAGCTCCATAGCATCAGCGTCAAGTTCACAGTGCAGGTTACATTTTTCTATTGAGCTCAGATGGGTTCCTGCTCCTGTTGTGTCCCATGCATTTGTTGACTATAATTCTAATTATTAGGTGCTGTATACATTTCAAGAAATGCTGTTATTTCTGTAATTTATTTTGCACCCGTTAGTATGTTCCATGCTTGCTTTCTGTTGCTTTCCCATCACATAGTGTGATGTTGCATAAAGGCTTTTATCCCCAGAGAGCTTTTTTTCATGAAATGTGCTGAGACGCTGGAAATCTATTCAGAACACTGCTGCTATCTTTGACTTTGATACAATTAGCTGCTCAGTAAAAAGACACATTGGAATACACTATGAAAGAAATAAAAAATTCACCGAGTCAATTCCAAGTTGATTCAGTGCTGACGTGTTTAGCCGACTGTCTCAAAAAAGATAAGTAGCAAACCATTTCAAAGATAACTCTTCCCAAACAATAAAAAAAAATACCTTAAACTTGACATTTCCAAAATGATGAATCTTGGATTAAATCATGTGAAATGTCAAAATGAAGAGAAAAAGAAAAATCAATAGCTGTGCAGATGAAGCAATGTGAGGTCAATCGTACTATACAGCCAGTGCCAGGCCACCCATGTCTTTTTAATAGCACCATTTTTGCACGGTAACTGCAAGACACCAGAGAAAAAGTTTCAAGACTGAATCCCTTCTTAACAACAACATTATTAAGCATTTTGGTTTTAGAGACTGGAGTAGAGGCATAATAAAACACGTCCAAAAAAGTTTTTATTGCATCCTTAGGATTAGTTCACCAATGTTATCCTCAACATTTCATGTTACATTAGCATCTCCCTTTGAGTCTGGGATGTTTTTCCTGCTGGGTAACCGAAAGCTTTATTCAGAGAAGAAGAAAAGAAGGGCTTAGAAATCAACACTGCTTCTGAAACGTGTCCCGAGCCTGCTAACTCTTTTGTGACAAAACCAGGATTTTCCTGTGAAAGCCAAAGGTGTGGCACAGGCATGCCAGAGAGCGCTACAGGGGCGCTCCTATCATACTGCCTGGGCACGTGTGCTGATGGAGGACGTGCCTCCCACCCCAGGCCAGGAGGGCTGCCCGAGGTGGACACCCAAGCTGGCTGTCTTGGGCCCAAATGCAGACAACTCCCCCCACCGTACTTCAGTGTGTGTGGTTAAGAAGGAGATCTGGTGCATTTCATTTTCTTTCATGTACTAAAAGGTAAAATCTTTCAAACTTCTAGTTTTGAAGATGAACATTGATTATTTTTGGCTAGTCTGGGTCTGAGCTACACTTGCAGTGAGTTGACCATGTACTTGGCATGTGCATAGGCAGCTTTCACTCCATTGTAGTGGGGTTTTATAGGCCTAAATGCAATCAAATTGATGATGTGATTGCTAATACACTGGGAAAGATGGATGAGAAGCTGAGCTAGCTGGTAATGCCTTTGGAACAGCCAGAGGAGCTGCTGAATACAGAAATGTACCTGTAAGTACTGAAGAATAATCATCAAGTGGGAAAAACACACATTTTTCTAGAGCAGTGTAACATAATGATTTTACTGTTAACCCAAAATCACTGTTTTAATTTAGGTTTAAGAGGTTTCTCAGTGAACATACAACCTAGATGTGGAATATTAGCAGAAGTGTTTGTAACAGCTCTATTTACATCTGAGAGACTAATGTAAGTGTCACGGAACTGGATAATTCCTGGAAAATTCCTTAAGAGGGGACTGAGCACAGAGAACAATTTTCTTCATTTGTATCTGATCAGTGAGACAGAACATTTATTTGAAAAGAAAGAAAAAAAAAAAAAAAAGAAGAAATTTCAGATGAAAGAGTATGTTTGAAATTATATCAGGGATAGACTCATAATGGTGTAAACTACATATAACCTCCTAAAGCTAACTTCTCACTCCTAAGATAAATGGTATTAATTCACAATACCATCCCTAAACCTCTCCAGTGCTTCTGCATAAGAAGTTATTTTTTATAGCATGAGCTGCTTTACAACTTTAAGATGGAGACAAAAATGGAAACTAAACTATTTTATAAAATACAGTTAGTGCTAGTAAAATAAAGCTGTATGTGAAGGTTTTAAGTTTTTCTACAATAGTTATTATCGATATCTTTTATTGCTGTTTAAAGAGAAAGTGGGGGAAAGAACCTCACTTAAAAGGATATGAGTGCATTATATCAAAAATGGTCTTCATTTTAAGACTTTTTTACAGCTAGAAAAAAAATCAGCCGGCTTTTGAAATGAGATTTTTCACTCAACCACCCACTGTAGAGCTAACGTAATTGTGGTGTCAAACCACACCAGACTGTATCAGTTCTCTCTGCAACTACTGAGCAGACAAGGGCATTCCAGAGTATGACTGAAGGATTGTTGTTTCCCAAAATTTGGTAGGAATCTTTCTGAGCTGAATGTGGGCAATAAATGTGAAAAATTTATTGTCTTTGATGATTGGATGGTTAAATAACTTCTTTAAAAATCTCTTGGCATTTGCCAAGGCGATACATGCAGAAACACATCTTTGAAAAAAGGGAAGACACCCCTCCCAGCTTCTCTTTCCATCATTACTTAGTATATGGAGATGCAAATATGAACTGTTTTATTCAAAAAAGCTGAAATTCAGGAATATGGGTCTGATGTAGGACATCTATATGATAGAAAATTATGCCGACAGTGAAATGCAAAAGGTGACCTGGAATTTAGTCTTGCACTTACAAACATTGATGATTAGAAATCACAAAGTGACTGAAGAGAGAGAATGATGCTTTCTCAGAGCTCAGAAGAATCTCTTAAAAATCATTTTATGCTTGTAAGATTTTTTTTTCTTTGCTCAAATACAAAAAATCCTCTTTATCTATCCAGTTCTTACAAAAATGCTATGGAAAACAAAGCCTACATTCTCCTAGCTAGTTTTACAGTACATCAAGGAAAGGACACTTTGCTTTGGCCACAACATCCACAATGTCCACAACATTGCTGGTCCATATAACAAAGTACCCTCTTTGAAAAAATAACCAATGCATTACCGCTACAACAGAAATGTATAAAAACATTTTGATAAATTTCTACCAACATTAAGTTTTCTGATGTTTATAGAAAAAGAAAAAAAAAATCAAAATAGATAGCCTCCCTCAGGTAGTAACTATTTACTTTCTTACCCAATAAGAACTAGCTACTGAATTATATCTGGGGACAAACCATGAAAGAGACAGATGAGAAAAATCAAAATGTCAAAACAACTGCATGGTCCTATGGGTGAACTCGCAAGCAGTCCTGGAGAAATGATGTTTTTACCAACTTCAGCTCTGAATTACTCTTGTACATTATCTCTTCCTTTCTACATAAAAGACAAATACATAAGGGTCTTGTAATTCAGCAAGCATTTTTTCAGGTATGCAGCTTGCTTTAACTTGTAAGATTTCACATTTCAACTACAGAAATCTTAACTTTCCCTATCTAAACTCATTTACACAAAGATCTGAAAGCAAAAATATTTTAGAATTACTGTTGCAGAGGACTATTCATTCCTTTTTTGCTTATAGATTAGTATCTTTTGGGATCTTGCTATTCCTGCAGTATGAGTATGTACCAGCTGTTTGTGGAAAAAATCCTGTTAATCAGTCTAATTAAACCAATACATTTTATTGCATATATTTGCATTTCATTAGTATTCTGTAAAATCAAACTGCAAATGCTAATTACATGAGCCAAAATTCAAATGCAAGCAAAAAGCTCATAAAACTCTTTTTTTTTTATTGTAATATAAAAATATCTCTTGCAAAGTCTTGTTACATCTGCTTAAATTTAGAGTATTTATTTATAAGTATATCCCTCCTTAAAGTATTTACTGTTAGTTTAGGACTATAGAGAAAAAGAGCGTCATGCCCTGCTGTATACACGCTTGTCAGCAATTCCTCAAAGGTTTTTAAGTTGCTCATCAATCCCAGTCAAGCTGGACATGGAATCAGAGAATAATTCATTTTGGAAGGGACTTCCAGCAATGGTTTGCACATTTGCTCAAAACAGGGCCCAGTTAGGTCAAGGGTTTCAGGACTTTATCCAGTAAAGTTTTGAATATTTCCAAAGATGGGGTAGAAGACTTCAAGGTACCAAATTTCTACAAGTAAGCAGTTCAGCAGAGTAGAAAGCTTTTATTAACATCCTTCACTGAATGAAAGGCTGCTCTCAACCCTTATGAAATGCCACACTATCCACTTGAGAGTGCCTGAGACTTGAAACCAAAGCATATGAGGCTTCAGTGGGTTTATTGCTTGCAGAACCAGGTGTTCTGCCTGCAGAACAAAACTTCATGAAAGGCTGACAAAGCTTTCTAAAAAACTTTCAGTCTACTCTGTAGTCAATGGTAATAATATATTAAGCGCTAAAGCATCAGTTTAACTGGGAATGATAAATTATGTTAAACTTATAAATGCATTGGTAAACAATTGACTGATTGTTAATTAAATTAAAATATAGATTTTACCTGGAAAACACATGAAACGAACCTAAGTTTTCTATCACTGTATGTAGGGAAAATAACTAAGTAGTTCAAACCATGAGGTTTAAGTCTTCCATATGATCTCCCAGATCTGTGCTCTCTGCTTATGACTCTTCTATCCTATTTCTCAATGGAAAAAAAAAAGTACTTAAACAATTGAGATTATCAGAGATCTCAGTCTCAGTAAGAAAATTAACACATACATGAGGTCTATTTCTCTATAGATCTGCCACGCAAAAAATTCTAGTTCAGTCTTAAAGTTTACAAGGACCTTGAATGCCCATCTAAGTAAGTGAATTCAGCATTGCTAAACTTATTATCCAACAAATCACAAATCAACTCGAATTGAATAATGCATCTTTATAAAAAACAAACCTGAACCTTTCAGATGGCAGCACAAGGATTTGATTAGATCTGTGGACATTGATGAAGGTAGTTGATTTGCACTGCCTTTCATCTCCAGACCTGCTGGCTGTTTCAGCCTCGTATATTCCTTATGCCAACAACATCGCCCTTCTTCGATTTGAGAGTTGAGGCAATCCAGACACGTAGCCACAGCCTGGAGAGCTTGAGTTTCTGATTATGTGTCATCCTAGATGTCACGGAGTTGCCTAAAATCTTTTCCCTATGATGCATACAATGTACTCTTCACCACAGAGAAACAGCCAGAAGAAAAATTTCATCTGGCTGATTAACTGCGTGTGATTGAAAACCTCTACTGACTAAAATACTTAATTGGGAATAATTTTGAGGGAAAATAAATACATATACATATAATATATAGTGTCCAAGTCTAGGTCCAAGCATGTCTAGCAAGCCTACTACTGTGTGTAGCCTTCAGTAAGCATGATGTTGCCGCAGTCTGTAACTGGCCAAACTTTGGGTTAAGCTAACAATGCAGGCCTCTGGACTTCTCCTGGCCTGCCTGAGGCTCTGATTCAGCCTGGCGAGCTGCAACTAATGCAAATAATCACAGCAGCTACCTCAAGACTAGGTGACTGCTCCTCTTTTCATTTGCTTTAGCTTTGTTTCTGAAGTGGCATAATGTCATGTATATATATATTTTGCGTTACTAACAGACAGTAATGACAAGGAGTTATTGTATGACGGATGAACTACTACGAACTGTAGAATTAACTGCAGCATAAAGGAATACAGGCACAGGAGGATAGCATACACCTTCAAAGTGCAGTCACAGGGTGATACCACAAGGCCCAGAGCTATAAGCAACTCAGCAATCATCAGTTATCACCCTCAAAGAAAGGCTGCTTTTGGAGCTGGATAAAACCAGTTTTAGAGGCTTTAGGGAAAAAAAAAAAAGTATCTAACACATCTAAAATGCATCATATACAGAAAATTCTGATGTAGCATGGAACTGTGAACCAATGAAGAATGAGCAAGTTATACCGTATGTGAGCAAACACATGAAAATAGCCCCAGCCAGACCCAAGAATGTGGAAAATGAATTAATATCAATATCATACTCTTCCCAGGAAAATGCTACCAATCTCCTTCCTCTCAATCAGCCTTTGGACTGAAGCCATCAACCCAGAGGGACAGTGGAAGACATAGCAGAATCCACGTTGCAATAGGATATGCTGCAAATTTTCACTACAGATTATACCAGAAAAAGTAATCATAATTCATTTTTATGGCATGCTGAGAACTAACTAGCCAGTAGTGTACCTCTTATGCTCTTCCTAGGTTCTGAAAATAGTAGTTCAGCACCAGAGCCTTAATTCATGACTGATATAACCTAACCAAACTGGTAGAATGACCCAGGAACATGTGATACTGGGTATTACAGCAGAATATGCTGCTTTCAACATGCCTTAATATCCCACCTCCTTTGTTAAGGCAGAAGTACACACAGTCTCCAGAACTACATATCTAAGAGAACCCCAAACAGAAATGTGGCCATAGAAGGACACATCTATTCTTCAATGATTTAGCTGCTATGAGTTATGGGATGAAGCTTTTGGGCGAAAGCATGAAATGCAGACACAGCACATGCCGAGATGAAAGAGGAAGAGCAGGGAGGGAAACTCCAGACAAAGAGAAAATAAGCAGAAGAAAAAAGTGGAGACAACACACAGGAGTAGATCTAGCTGGGAGGGAAGATATGTGGTAGGCTGATTTGAATGCAAAGGACTCAAAGGCAGCTGAAGACAGCAATTTTTTAGCTGTTGAAAACTACAGGATGAAAATGACAGAAAACGTTATTTGCATGACATGTAAGAATAAGACCTAGATGAAGAAAGCACTTACAACATTTCTTTTGTTTTAAATGGACAAAGCATTAAGCAAGGATCAAGCCTCTGTAAGTCAAGATAGCATACTATTCCTCAGCCAGTGCAAGTCCCTAAGATAAAAGAAAATGGTTTGCAAGCCAAGGAGGATATGGCTCTACATGAGTTTCACCTTTGCAAGGCATTTGGTGTGTATTTAATTAAGAACACATTTCGAATTAGAAGATTGCTTCAAGAAAATAGTCTCCAGAAATCAGAGATATCCTAAGTCATACAATGCAGACATAAAAATGAAATTTGCCTTTCTGTTTTTCTTTTAAAATTTCCTTCAGTTAGTGACATTCACACACTAACAGCTCAATGAAAAACTTAAACAAAATGTTACTAAATGCCACTGCACTGCCTGTAGAGAATAAGGGGCTTATTGACATACCAGCTTCCAACATAAAATGTCATGATTGCAGTATTGATTAACGGCATATCAAAATAAACATCTGAAAGTTAAGGTAATGCTCGGAGTTGCTGAAGACGATCTTCCTGAAACACCAACTCTGCATTTAAATATATATATATATACATCTCCTGAAACATTTCAAGATATATATTAGAAATTCTATCTAAAGGGTTGAGGGATAATACAAATATATATACATATATATCTTTTTAGACTTCTGTTTTAGGCAACTTAGCTCTTGCCATTTTTCTCATTATTTTTGCACTGCATCTTCGCTGAGTATCATCCTATGGGCATGATAGCAGTACGTATTTTCAATTTTCCTTAATCAGAATTACTTGAGAAATTGTCCTGGAAATGGCATTAATAGCAAAGCAATATACAAAACAATAAATTGCTTCTACTACCAGTTAAATACCAAACCAGCACTGAGATGTCTATAAGTGTAAACGCCATTCATTCGTTGTCAGCAAAATCCAACCAATTTACTTAATTTGTATTGTACTTGACATAGGAAAAAAAATCAAGAAGCCACATTATAATGACTGAAATATGTTTTATCCCAAGGGCTTCAAAGTTTGCCAATGCTGTTGCTTTGTCATGCTTCTCACTGACATTAGTATTGGAGTTTCTCCTGAATTAATTTCTCGAGACAGTACAAGCCCTGTGCTGGAGTAGCGGGTTTGGCCAAGATCTCCCACATTAGCATTTGGACTCATCTTTAGCAGAAGATGGACAGATGAAATTCTTTTCTGCAGTTAATCTGGTGTCTTCATCCATTTTATTATTGATGTAAAAGGAAATATGGATGCTATCACAGTATTATTTATCAGTCTTTATTTCTTTATCGCAATACCAAATGGTCAGCTCAGTTTATGTTGCATACACCATTATATGTATAGCTGTTTTCTGTTCTCTGCTTCTACATTAATGTACAGTTCCTTTTATTACTAAAGTCTTAAAATGCATCTATATAATGCAAACTGGTCAGACTCATCAGTTAATGCTTCGCTATAATTCTTAACATTTAATTTTTTGGACTCTTAGAAAGCAAGAGGAATTTTAAAATGTTACTTGCTTCACTGTAACAGGCTTCAGTCAAGCACTAAAACACAGCCTTAGTTACTGGAGAGGGGAAGAGAGCAACATGCAGCCAGATTTTAAACTGTCTCCCTGAGGTTTGTGGTGTTGCTGTTAGTCTGAAATCTTACCTGCCTCATACCTCTGTGCCTTAGCTTTTCTATCTGTCTGTAAAACTGACACAAGGGCAATTTCCAATACGAAAATTCAGAACTGAATGGAAACTGATAAGTGAACAACATAGGGATATATATCACGCATGCAGCATTTGCTCTATGTATGTTCTCTCAGGGGCTGGACAGAAAAAAAAGACTATAAAATCCTCTTTTTTTTTTTTTTTAATAAATAAATTCCCAGTTTGGGAACTTGTCTCTGTCTGGTTTTAAACTAAATAATTGAAGCCTAAGTTTTAAAGCCTGTGCAGAGAATTTTTTTAAATTTTATTATTTTTTTTTAAATCTTAAGAGCTCAAGCTGTCCTCTAAATAAATAGCTTTTCATAAGTGCTGGGCACTCACAGGTACCTGGATATTTACGCAGGTTAAATATGGGCAGATTTTCATGTAGTCTGCAAAAACTGGACCTTACAGCAGCCCTAGTTCTCTCTCTCAATAATAAAAAAAAATACTATTCCAGGTCAAGTAACATAAAATTGCTCTCAGCGACAGACTTAAGCTGGAGTCCAGAAGTCTTCATCTTTTCCAAGGCAGAGAATTTCCATCTTTGCATAGACTGATCCATAACCCGCAGCACTTTTAAAAATAGCACGGACAACTTCACATGAAGTAATGACTTTAAATGGTATCGGGCATGATCTGGTATTGCTGACATGCAAATCTTCTTTTCTGGACTGTGACTGGCTTTTGCCTGTTGTGCTATGTCCAACTGAAGCTAACAGCAGATACACTTCTTGGTTTATGTGGTGAAGCACTGTGCACGTCCTGATTTCTTAAGATCACTAGCTTTCTTTTATGGCAGATATATGCACACTGAGTTGGGCCAAATAGTCAAGTGTAAATTAAATTATTTCCTTTTTGCTGACATAAATAGCTAACTCAGTTTTAATCTGAACAGAGATATCAGCAGTCATTCAGTTACTATGTTGAAGAAACATGAAAAATTAATTTATCTATTATTATAATTTATCTATTATTATCAATAGATATTAATTTATCTATTATTATTATTTTAATGAGATGTGTATCATTGCTTCATGTCCCAAAAGAAGATTCTCCATCAAAGTGACTGTCTATGAATGTGAAAGAACAAGGCTTTTTCAGTTGAAATTTAATCTTACAGGATTACAGGAAATAAACCTGATTACATATGAAGAAATAATGAAGTAAGAAAAGTAGAATCTCAAACAAGTCTAAATCCTATTAAAATTTATATTCTTCTACACCCTTGAAGCAGACAGATACAAACTCATAAACTCATACTGCAAGGAAGAAAATGGAAAAAATATTATTTTACTTTTGCAACTATGCTTCTGTTTTTTGGTACAGTTTTGTCTGTTTAAAAGAATGGAACTTATAAAACAAATTATTCTTGATGAACTTCCAAGCACTTAGAAACTGTGGACCTAATATTGTTTCACATGGCTCCTGGGAAAGAGCCTCTGCTGAATACACTCCTGACTTCTTTGCCTGGGTCTGGTGACAGGACTGACTCTCAGTGCTCAAAGGGGAACTGCAAAGCAGGTCCTGCTATGGAAGGTGAAAATTAACCAGCAATAGTGAGAAAAACAAATTCTGGCTATATAGCAATCTGCTGTCTTATGAAAACTAATTTAAAAACCTCAGACCTGCCAGATACTAGGAATTATTCCTGCAAGCTACATATTTTGTCAGCATGGAAAACAGGTGCCCACAGAAACCCTCTCCCACTGGCTGCTTTTCCCTCTGCATCCTGAGATGACGTGCCTGCCAGCCTGTATCTCCACCTCGTGAAAGGCATGCTGTAACATATGCAGTATGTTGCAAACTGGACTAATAATACACTGCAAAGGCACCCTGATACTATTAGGACACTGCCATACGATCTAGGATCTCTTAAAGCATATGACATAAAGAGAAGTACTAAGTGAGCATAGTCCTCCATCTCTGCAAATGCCCTCTGGCTCAAAAGATCATCACCTGCCCATCCTGCTTGCTAGGTATGTCTGCTTATTTCCTCGTATTTATATCTGCCAACAAAACTGAAAAATCAGATTATAAACCATTCCTTCTTTGGGGATGGACAACAAATGTCCCTCTCTCTTTTTGTAAGTAATTCAAGTGTGAAACAACCACTAAACCATTCCGGACCATGCTTCAAGGACATGTGGACATGCCAACCTTTTGATCTTTCTTTCTCCCTCCTCCCTAAAACGCTCTAGTTATTTTTCCACTGACATTACAATCTGCTAATGAGACAGGGGCCTACGTCATCCCAATAGTGTGGGGAAAGTCCAGGTGTTCTAGCTGTTTCTCGGTCTTTTCCCTGTGTTATGAGAAGTGTTCCTGTATATTTTGAGACACAAACTCCCTTCACAGAGCTTCTGAAGCTTTCTGCTCAAACATACAAAGGTCAAATCTTTTCTCTTATTTCGGTCTTCCTCCTGTCCCTATCCATTGCTTGAGAGTGCACTTCTCCAGGACAGACAACTACTCTCCCATCCCAGAGAACTCCTCTCACTCGTGCAGCAATGAGGTTGTGGTGGATGAGATGGAAGAAGGCTGCCCAAGAACAGCTAAAAAAGACACTCAAATCTCTGAGCAGGTCAGAGTGGATGGACAGAAGAGGATTGAGCAGCTCTACTCCAGGACGTTCAGCTCCTGTACACTTATTTATGTACTTATTTATTTTGCATGTTGTAATAGAGAACATCCACATGAGGAAGCCAAGAATCATTGAAGCATTTTATGGAGATGTACTGAGGCAAGGTGAAACAGAGTAATAGCAATAGAGCTACTTAAAAGATAACGTTTCAGTAGCTGAAAGGTATCTGGGTAGAAGGTAGAAGTTGTCATTCCGTTTAGTAGGTAGCAAAGTCTGGTACAAGTTGGGCTGTTTCTTGAGAAGGTTTCAGGATTATTTCAACTCCCCTAACCCCCCAAAAACTCATATGTCATATGCAGTGGAAAAAATCTATAACACACAGGAAAACAATGCAAGCTACAGACAGCACAGATTATCAGAAATGACACAGACAATTTATAGAACTAGTGGGCCAGAATTTTTCCTGGACCCTCCCTTATGGCCAGTTCTGAAGCACTGTAGATGGAGGGTTACTAAAGAGCACTCCCGTCTTCACTTGTTACAGATGACAGTGTGAGAAACAGTGAAAATGGGAAAAGTACTACATGTGGAAAAGAGGCTCTTTTGGAGGCCACCTGGTCTCAACCTCTGCTCAAGCAGGGCCACCCAGAGCAGGCTTCCCATGCTCATGTCCAGGTGGCTTCTGAAGATCTCCAAGGAGGGAGACTCTACAACTGTCTAGGTTTCCTGTTCAGTGCCTCAGTCATCCACACAGTAAGAAAATGTTCACACAAAATCTCCTGTGTTGTGTTTGTGCCCATTGCCCCTTGTCCTGTCACTGGGCACCACTGAAGAGGACATGGCTCCATCATCTTCACACCCTCCCTTCAGGTATTATAAATCTGAATTTATTTTTCTTCCTACAGAACAGCCTATCTTAACTTAGCAAACACAGATAATAATTTAAGCATCATTATACTGTATCCTGAAGAGAACAAACTACTAAAAGAGAGTGAGAATGAGCTTTGATGACTCATTTGGCCCCCATTCATTTCCCAAATGTGCATTTTTAAGGCCTTACATTTTAACTCATGTAAGACAAGTAAGTCCAAACACAGTACTATTAAACTTGAAAGATTTTTGCTTGCAAGAAATCTGTATAATTAGTATGAATAGAAAAGAAGCAGGGACATGGATTTTGAACTAAATTACTAATAAATGAGAAGCACAGAGTGAGTGGAAAATAAACATGGGGCAAGCAACATTCTATCTCCATTACACGTTGCAGCCCAATTAACTCCATCAGTATCACCTATGTATAACAGAGCAAAACTGACAGGTGTGCGTTTTTGCAGCAAGATACCACTTGCTTTCCTCCCATCCATTTACTTCTGCTAGAAGGGAAAAACCAGAATTAATTGAATAAAAGAAGATGATGCCTATGTTCTAATTATTGAACATCTGCAAACCTTTCACAAGTGTTTTTGTTTATATTTTATTCTGAGTTACTCAGCGCCGCTGATCACAAAACATGTTTATTTCCTTGAATTGTTATGGAATTTAAACATCAAGCAGTGTTGGATCACTAAAATAATATGCATATTGATAATACTCTTTACTGGGTGAGGAAAACTTGGTATGTCCTTTACACAACTGGTGGCAAAAGTGAAACATTTGTCTTCACTAGGAATAATGATGAAAAGCTGTCTGTACAGATCAGCTCACAAGAATGATTATTAAGGGACTAGTTATTCAATTCCCTGTGTGGACATTCTATCTCAGAAAAAATAAATAAATTCTTTGAATAATTAAGTCAGAAAATACAATAAATATTTCACCATGGTGTGCATATAAAGACAGCTACTGTGGACTAATTTATAGTGCAACAGTGATTCAGTTAATTTCCAAATGCAGACAAGCTATTACATATTCTTCCTTTCAGGGGGACAGAGGCACATCTCACTTGTCTCCCAGACATTCATGAGTCACTCTCAAGAGGAAATCTGAAGAATCTCCGAACTGGGGAACCATGACAGCAAGAGATGGAGCAGTTTCCATGGATCTCCCTGGACCTTTTGTTTCCAGGTGCTTTGTAAACTGCTACTTTCATGGTGATCAAAAGCAAAGCTAGGGGAAAAGAACACTTTGAGAAGACAAAAGTTTACTCAGTAATAAAGAAAAGGTGCTAGCTGTATGTATTGGCCTTTAATTTAGCACCAGTTTTAGATATGTATTTATGTAATAAATCGGATGCATGTTTATGTAATTTGCGTCTTGAGAGAGAGGAGAGGAATCACCCCATAAGCCTTGCAGGGAGTTGTTTTTTGTCCTGTCACCTTCTTTCCTGTGAACTGCTCATTTGCTGCTTTACCCGAGGAGGATCTATCAACCCAAAGAGTCTCCTGTAGTGCCAACTCTCTCAGCTCTCTGAAGTATATCACTACCTGTGGCAGTACTTCACAGGAAAAGAGCTTGCTAACTGCACTTTAACTGGCAGATTTTTTTTCACATATTCTGGACTACTCATTGCCTTGCCTGCTCAGAAGACAGCATGCATTCCCTTAACGCTGGTACTTCACCAGATTTGAGAACTACAGTGAGTTGCTGTCCAGCGCTCATTATTTACTTGGCCAGGTGATACACCAAAAGGATTTCAGCACAGGACAGATGCCAGCTGGGATCTTGGCAAACAAAAGCGGATTTTCCCAGCCTTAACTCCTCTGCAAAGATTATAAGCACTCACACCTGAAATGCAGGATAATTTGAGCTTAGATGGCAGGAGAGAACATGCTGCTTTCAATACTTACAAAGGTACAGGTTATTACTGTCATTTTTCTATTACACATGCAGAGCCTCTTCACTTACTTGGTAAAGCGAACCATGGAGATTTTTAACATGCAGACACAGGGCTACACTAAGCATTCAGACAAGTGAAACTGTTGGGTTTGAACCATGGGCTTCCTAAGTCTAAATGAGTGTGTGCACGGAATCGAAGAGAAATACTTATTGTTTTTAATATCTAAAGAGTTATGAGTTCTGGACTAATGATTAGATCCCACTATTAGTGTCCCATTGTGTGAATCTTTCATAATGGAAAGATTACTTCTGAATGAACTTATAGTACAAATGCATTCATATAAAGGCAACTAAATTAAAAGTATAAATACGGATAAGTTTATACACTTTTCCTCAGCAATTTTGTAAGAATTTACAAAATCCAGACACACCATTATCATAAAGGAAAATAAAACTTGAAAATTTTCCCCAGCAATGGCTACGCTGACAGCTAAGCCTACTGACCAGCACGAAATGCACATGAAACCTCTCACCAAAAAGTGTCTCCCTCCTCTTTCTCAACACTCTCATCCTACAGTAAGTCCCTTACTGTCTCCTTATCTTCATCTCTGTTCTGCAGCATTTAATCCCTTCAGATCATTTTCATTTTTTTTCTCAATATCGCTCAATCTGTCCTGCTCCATACATGCATTCAGTCCTGCCTAACTATAACTTTACAGTCATTTAAGAGTTAGAAAGAGAAACCTACTAATTAAGGATTGTTCTGAAAAGGAACTCATCTACCTACAGTACAGACTGGGCTTCCTCTGGGAAGCACAGAAGTGCTCCATGTGCTCGCGCGCTCCCCTGGGCAATGGAGTGTGTCCTGTAATGTACTGAACAGCAAGATGGGCTTTGGAGGTCTGATGCTCTCTCCTGTGCTGATTGTTAATATTCTTGTGCAACTCAAAGTCTTTTAAAATATGTGCTATATTTTTGAAGGGATGCAATGATCACCCACTAGATAAAGAGGAAAAGAGAAGCAAGGTGAGATCTATCTAAGCACTCTAAGAAGTGAAAGCCTTCAGCAACAGGAAGCCTTCAGCAACACGTCCTGTTGATGTGGTTCTTCACCCTCCCTCTGGTGAGCTTCCTGGCAATAATCTGAGGGCTTCTCAGCCATTCATGTTTTTCTTCATTTTTAGGTCTCTTCCAGCTGCCTTTGCTATGCCAGACTTCCCCTAGTTTCTCACTACTGAGAGGCAGTTTGTCAGTGGCTGTATTTTCCTTAGCCTCTTTTTAGCTTCTCTCTAGGTTTTGAACAGTTGTTTGTAGCAGACCTTTCTGTTGCAAAGACACATACAACACTTTGCTCTGTTCACTTTGAGAAAGTCACTTTTGCTAACAGCTATGGAAGAAACTTTGTCCCAGTGGTACTGTCCATAGGTGAGTTGCTTAGAAAGCCTGGCTGATAAAGCCTTTCACTTATAGCTGCATTTTTAAAGCCCTGAAATACACCTTGCTTGGGAGCCGATATCAAACTATTCAGCTTCCAATGAACGTTCCCAGATGTAAAGGCTCAGATATCATTTCTCCAAAAAGCCCTAAATTTATCCAGACTTTTTATAGCCTGTGTATTGTTTAATAAATGAGTACCATTTAATAATGAATAGTGAGATAAAACTTAGTTATTTTCAGAAACTGAAATACAAAGATTCTCTTCTGACAGGAATACATTTTTTTCAGAATTAGGCTTTCCACCTCTGATCTTGGTAACAGTTCAACAGAGAAAACAGTACAGCATTACTGTTTTAAATTTAGTTTAATTTTGAATCCAGTAGGAATTCTGAGATGTTTTGACAAAAATAACTCAGAAGTGATCTTTTAATCTTTTGTTCTCCTTTCACTACTTATGACTGTGTTAAAATGAATAACCATATGCAAGATAGGTGCCACTTTAATAATGGATTAAAATTTTAGAATAAAATAACATCTACATTGCAGGGAACATGAAAATATGTGCATTGACTCTTTGGAACTTTTTTGAACTGTTTGGTCTGAACAAATTCATCCTCCTCCCCTGTTCAAACAACAGACAGCAAGTGAGAACCTGTGCTGCAGTTACTGAGATCTTAAGATCTGCTAAGTGGGAACAAAGGCTGGCTTCGTGTCAGTGGGGCAGTTGGGGTCTGGATGTGTTTAGCCCCAGCACAGCTAAGAGCAATCTCGAGGGCTGTTCAGTGTCGGCATGGCCTCAAACATCCTGTGTCTGCCCCGTATTTCTGGCTGGCTGGGGAACAGTGTGGTCACAGGGCTCCTAAAAGGAAGCACCTTAGTGAAAAGGAGCTTCCCACAGGAGTTGTTCTGCTACACTATATTGCAACAGCAGGGAGAACAGGAATGAGAGAAATCAGCCCCACTACACTTACACTGACAGGCAAATGCCACTTGTGTTGGTCATTTTAAGATTTAAACCTTACAACATCAGAGACACTGCTTTAGAGACACTAATACAAGTTACTAACACAATTTCTGCTTTGGTTGTACAAGCAGAGAATGCTCTTAACTACAACCGTGCGATCCACAGGGTATCAATCCTGCCCCACACAATTACTCTTAAATCTATTTACTTTGCACTTCTCAGCATTAGTTTCTTTGAAGGAAAGCCGTATACATGGATGGCTTGGAGAAACGTGCAAGACTTGTTCGAGTCTGTATCAGGTAGCTGTATCATTTTTTTAAAAGAACAGCATATTAGCGAGGCTGTAGCTAGCGGAAATGTTGGGACTTATTTATTAGTGCAATGTATCTTCTGTAAGTACTTACATTCACACAGTATGAGAGCTAAAAGATACCAGCTCAGAATAACAGTATTTTCATTTAACTCTGCAAAACTATACATGGCTACACAGGGCAAAAAGCAATAAAGGATCAGGCCCTAATTTCCATACTACTTATTGCTACTTTTCCTTCTGGCTGAAACTAAATGCAGCCATAAGTACAGAACCTGAATCATTCTCCATCACTTGAGAATATCCTGGAGTAACATTAGAGATTGATTAAAATATCCAAAAAGACTCTTCTAGCAGTATCACTCCATCTTAGACACAGAAAAAAAGTGGTAAGGGTAAAGCAGTTTTGAGAATACGCATTCCTGTCTTAAAAATATATTCTTCCTTCAGCTTTAAGTAATCTGTGGTTAAAAACTTCTTAATGCTATCTACCACTTAGAGGGCTGAAATGTCAGGAGAACCCTTGCTGTCTCATCTAAGATTAAACAATCAATTCCGGTGACTGTGGTATACTGCATTAATCACAGATGTTTTATTTTTCTGACAATCTTATTGATGAGATGCTGAATTTGGATTCTCACCTTCAGCTTTTACTCTTCCCTCTTTACCTTCATGCCTGCCGCAATACCCCTCAGGCTATCATCTTGTCATATCAGGCCGGTAAGAATCTGAATGAGATTCCCCTGTAACAAACTGTGTAACAAATTAGACAGTAGCAGTCACTACTCCCTAATCAGTAATGAGGTATATATCCAAGCTTCTGAGCACTGAGGGCCACTCAGTTCACATTAATATTTTCCATTAGTGCTACTGGAAATGCACTTAATTTAAGAATGTGTGCTCTTCCCATTTCTGCTGTTTTTTCTCTCTTGTTTTCTAAAAAATGGTATGGTAGCTCCTTCCTGGACCCCGCTACATTAACTTTGACTTTCTTTTGTGGTACTTTTCATGAGATCTCCATGTTAATTATGGCAGCATTACTTCTCAGTATTGAAAGCAAAAAAGTGCTTTCTGATGGTCTTACTTGCTTATGGCCACAGTGGTGCACACTGAGAAGGCATCTCCTGATCTATCCATGCATATTCTTAAAATCTCTTTTCCTTAACTGGCCCACAATACTTCTCCATTTAACTTCTATCTTAGTTTCTGATTTTGTAATTCTACTATGTAACTCTGTATGTGACATTGATACACTCTGGGGAATTAGGTTATGAAAAATTAAGCTTTGAAGTGCAGAAACATGCACACAGAAAATGACACCTCTCTCATGAAAGGCAGTAAACAAATGAATTAGCCTACAATACCTCATAATTTTGTAACAATTCCCACATGTCTACAGAGGCCATCAGTTGCAGTCATATTTGCAATCTCTGTGTGTGCATTATCAAGCTTTCTTTATTAGCTGCCATTTTAATGAAGTGAGAAAATGTTTTCTCTTCATGACAAAATACTGTTTCTTAAAAAGGATGGAAGCAGAGTTTGTAACCTATGGAATATTCCCCCTTTTCTGTGTGGAGAGGTGTATGTACTACTATTCACTTCAGTTTTCTATTATCATCATTTTACATGAAATACACCCTCCAAGGCCTGAAGCTCAAGATACTACCCCAACCTGATAGCATCTTAATGTGCTCTTGTAATGGATTCTGGAACAGGTGGCTAATAAATTAACCAGAGGTATGCAATCTATTATTGACTGGCATCATTCCAACCACATAGCTCTCAAACGACAGCTTTTTTCATGTAAATTTTATTGTATTGAAGGTTCCATTTGTTACCAAGAGACTTCCTTATAAATGAAAAGAAAATGCAAATATTTCCTACTTTACATAGAACAATGCTAAAAAAAAAGGCAAGCAAACCATACTTTATGTCATTTAATCTGTAGTATGTTAACTAGTAAATTAAATATGTTGAGAATGTAAGGTTTTGTGACCAAACAGATGAAAAATTAATGTAAAAAGCTAACGGTTACCTCTTTTGGTGCTTTTTTGACATTACTAAATAAAACAACTATGTCTGAAGCAGATTGTGAAGCTCTGCACTAGCAAAGCTCTCAATACTACTAAATTATCTTCATTTTGCCATGTAATACTTTACAGATTACTGAGTACCTTCTAAATCGCCTTTTACCATGTACCCAATGGCCTCTTAAGAGATCCCTCATCTTTTGCCACTCACTGATTCAGATACCTAAACAAGTAAGGCAAAGGCATCTCTGCCAAGTCTATGCTGTCCTTACTAGCTGCCTCCTTACTTCATTGTGGGTGTACGAAGTGATGAGCTGAATACTATTAGGTGAGTTATTCTGGAAAAATAGATTTTTATTCATGAAGGGCAGCCAAACTCTCTCCCTCCAATTCCTGCATCAGTGTGCACAATGTTTTCCTGCAGAAATTCCCGGAGGACGGAAGGAGGGCCATGAAATAGGCCACATTAGCTGTGCATGTCCGTATCACGCACAAGGACCAAAGCCATAGAGCTTGAGACTGATAAATGAAATTTAAAAGCAATACAGGACTTAGAATAACAGGCACTCAGAAAACCTACATATTTTCATGAGTTACAGGAAATTGAGTTTTACCTTCAAAATGATAGTACAAGTGATTTAAGTTTGACTGGAGAGAAAATGAATCAAAAGTTACTATTTTGAGCATGTATCATAGTACATTTGTATTGTTGGTATGTTTTTTTTTTTTTTTTTTTTTGACATGTTATGACTGACATACGGGTCTCCGTATTCTTAACTTAATGTCAAAGGACACTAGGGGGCTGATACTTCCTGCAATATAGCCGTATAAATACATTCTTTTGAACTGATTACTGCCTTTGTTAATCATTTCTACCTGATAATCCTGCCTCAATAAATGCGATGGTCAGTATACTACAAACAATTCAAACATTTTCACAGATAGACATAACTTGTCCTTTACCTGTCATTTTGTTATTTGTCAGAGAACAGATACAATTCTATTATCTCATTATGGATTTCAGGATAAAAAATGTCTTCCGCTATGAATTGCAGCTAATGAGTTTCTATTTGCCTTTATGCACAGAATCTTTTAATTCTGATTCTCTAAATCACTTAAGAACTATTATATTTTTCACCATAAATATAGCACTTGAAACATAATATTTAGTCATTTGTATAAAAGGCAGTTTTTTATAGAAACAACATAATCATTTGATTCTTTTTTCCTTGTAATCACTGAGAAGTACACAAGGAAAAATAAAAATAATAAGCCTTGGTATTTAAACACTTGTTCATGAGCTTTAAAGTATTACATGAAAATTAAATAAAAAAAATAAGATCAAGTACTTCATGTGTTTTTTCTTCTGTGCATTCTGCAAGTGAACATCAGGCATGGCTGTGAGAGACTTGAGAGAGTCTTTTGTAGCCTGTGTTACAGCTGTCTGAGAGTTGCTATACACAAGGGTTTGTCATTTTGATGTTCAATAGAAACTTTTCCTCTCAAACGCTGTCAGGCATAGAAGAGCTAATACTGATATTGATCAGATAAGCCACATGCCAGCCATGCTAACATAAAGATTAACATCAGAAATGTTCAGCTGCTTCCCAACACCTACATGTATTCTGGCCTGCTGGCAGCAGAGGACGTTTTCCAGATTTTCAGTTTGCTCTGGTATTTACCATATAGAAACACAGAGAGGATGCCAAAAGCTGGCCTGTAATCATTTGTCCTCTTTCTGCACAGCCCCCTGGGAGGCTCACTGAAGAACCAAGGTGAGGCGATGGCTGGAAGAGCGCTTTGGTCACATGCACAAAGGAAACCACCCGGGGAAATTTTCACTGAAGTGTCATACCGAAGGCCACATCACAGGTAAACCTAAACCTGTCAAATGCGTATTTTGGAGTTTCACTAAGAAATACGTTCACTGCGTACATAACAGTGGAAAAATAATTAAAAAAAATAAAAATAACACAAAGTCATTAATGAAATTTGCCAGCATAATGGCATTAGATATAAAAGAGAGTGCTGTAGCAAATAATCCTAGATTACTGTTTCATTACACAATTGATTATTACAAATGTTTTATCTTTCATAAGCCCTTGAGTTCTATGGGAACAGGAAACATTATTTTCCAGAGATCAGTCTTTCTGTTTTGAGTTCTTTTATCTGCTCCCTACTGTCATTGCTTTCATTCATCTGTTCAATACGCATACAGATTGGATAATCACGATGCTTCTTTATGATTTTTGCATTAAAAATAAAAATAAAGGCCAAGAAAATGAGCTGTCTTGATATTCAAACAAAATGAAAAAATAAAATCCAGCTGATGGCTTTGTACATATGGTACTGGTAAGGAAATATCAGTAAAGCAGCTTCCAATGGCCATCAGGAAGCCAGCTACCTATATTGGAGATGACCTCCATGTTAGAGCAGCAGTACATGAAGTGGAGCAACTACTTAGTATTCGAAAGCCTTGTGTCATATGCCAGTATATCCTTTCCTGTCCACAACTGGAATAACATGCTTGCAGAGGTGGTGAGAGCTACTTAGTATACACTACAGGACTGAGCATTTAAAATAAGAACAACAAAACTCCCAGCAACTAATCCGTTCTTGCTCAACAGATACAGCATTTAGGATGTACTACCGTGGTCCTCAGACCAGTACACCTCCTTGCAAGCACAGAGTCTACCTCAGGGCTGGGGGAAATTATATTTGGTCCATTTTTACACCTTCTTGCACCCTTGATCACTTTCCTCTACTCCTTCCAAAAGAACGATCTCTTCTTTCCAGCAGCCTCTTGTAGAGGACAGCATTTTCTTTGAGGCAACAGCAGCGGGATAGGGATAGTTTTCTCAATTTCCCTGATGACCAGATTTAATGAGGAGATACCTATTTACATGTTGATTGTTGTAAAAATATTATGTAGCCCATAACTCTTCTGTTGTGCATCTCTGAAAAACAGATTTACTTTCTGTTAAATTTCTATCATCAAATTTATCTTTTCTGAGATTGATATTTATCATACAATGCTGCCCAAGCAGGATCAGGGCCCTGTCACACAGAGGCATTTTGCACAGACAGACAGGGCTCCATCTTAACCTTTATAAATATTTTAGAGAAAACTTCAGCCAATCTTTTTCCACTTTCCTGACTTCCCTCATGTCTGTTATTACTCCTTTGAATTCCTTTATATTCTAGCCACAGTTTATTTTTGCATTAAGTTGAGGTGCAGTGCATTTTCTGTCATCTTTCCTGTCACACGTTTACTGGGTGGCAACATCAAGCCAGATACTAGTAATGAACTTACTAAAGAGATGTTAATGCTGTCAGTTTCACTGAT
Source organism: Anas platyrhynchos (assembly GCF_047663525.1). Classification (NCBI taxonomy): domain Eukaryota; kingdom Metazoa; phylum Chordata; class Aves; order Anseriformes; family Anatidae; genus Anas; species Anas platyrhynchos. Next base: position 95,932,748 of record NC_092587.1, on the reverse strand, counting down.
GTATAGGAATGTTTTTGGAGTTTTTGCTTTGCTTAAGCCATCTGCAGAATTCCTGATAGTGTTACCTGACTTCTGAGCAGCTTTTGTTTTATGCAGATGAGATTAATCCTAAATCTTACATTTCATAAAGTCATTTATTTTGAAATTTTGTTTTTCTTATTGCAGCTTAGAAACTGCATCTTATTTATTGACTTCTATCTCAATCCATGCTTACAGCTCCTATGACACGTCTTTTTGGCAGTATAATACTAAATACTGTCCAACAAATATTTTGATGTAGTCATCTACAAACATTATGTTTCATTGACCAATGTGTAATTAATTGAAAGTTCTTTATCTCAACAAACATGCCTCTAATTTGTTGTTGTTCTTACATTAAGAGGACACAAAATAAAGTTAAAATAGCCAGAAGGTCAATTATTACCAGTCTGATCATTCTGCTTTCTGCTCCTTGTTTGCCCATTTGAGCTAAGAAATACAGGCCCTAACTGCCATCTTGCCACAATGAAAAACCCTAAAACTGAAGCCAAAACAACTGGTCGGTGGGTAACAATTTTCTTTTTGGCTCATCATAATTGTCTTCTTTCCCTCTCCCTTTCCTTCTTATAATTCCTTATCCACTTGCTCTTCGTTATTCAGACATTAAATTGTGGTTTCATGAACTCTCTCTATCAAGGACTCTCTTCATTTGCTGATGCTGTGCCTTCTGTATAGGAACTCTGATTCTTATTCTGGGTCACTGGGTGCTAACACAGTAAGAATAGATATTCACAAATGTTGTATAAAGCACTCGGTAAATCTATCAGACAGCAGGATTGTTACATTTATCAGGTTGACATTTAAATTATCTCAGTCATTTTCAGGATAGTGTCATCGGAAAATTTCTAACTGCAAACAGTTCAGGTGAAAATGCAGAAAATGGAACAGAATACATTTAAGGAATGGTTAAAATAATAGAAAGAAGTAAAAAATACTTCCATTATTTTTATGCAAGTGAAGAATTTCTTATTCTCAAAACCATTCACACACATGCACACAAAACAAATAGTGATGGACTACTTGTCTTGTAACTTGATAAATCACTTGTAAAATGAAGCAATTTTGAGATTTTCCACTATTTTTCTTGTCACAGCAAAGTACCCTACCACTATGGGCTATTTCTACCCCACTGTGATGAATTGGCACCTCAGGCAGCTGTGTTCCTTCTATTTTATAATATCAGCAGTCAAACAAGAGAAGAGCCATTAAAAAAAAAAAAAAAAAGACAACTTTTTCAGCAGACCATGCAGATATGCTCCAATTGCATATAATTAAAGAGAGCAAAATTAAAGTTAAAAAAAAAAAAGGAAGAGGAATAGTATGTTATAAGTAAAGATGTAGTGAAGGAGTTAGAAAAGTAAATGAAAGAATGCTTAATTAAACAAGAAACCAATTAGAAAGTGAAGCCCTGTAGGCTAGGCAAAAGGCTGGACAGAATGGTCCTGCAACTTTATGCACAATTTTGTGTTTTACTGTATCATCCTGCAGTAGTTCTGATTGCATATGCAGGCACTCCTGCAATCCCCTGGGCCTGAGCTGTTGAAGACAGTGAGCGAGACCTTCTCAGTACACCATTTCTAGCTCTGGAAGTCATTCACACCTTCAGTCTCTGAAGGCCCAAACTTTACTATGAATTTTTATGACTGTGAACAGATTTCTGGCTAAGCTTCCAAAAATCATAAATGTATGACTTTTTTTTGAAGTCTATTGCAAATAATCGAAGGTGATGAGAAGCCCTTTATTGAATAAAGGAATATTTATCTTTCTAGAAGGAAAGCCTAAAATTTTATTTCAGTGGCAGCGAAGATTTCACAGTGTCTCCTAATGATACTTACATGTCCACATTAACTCAAAGGGATCTAAAACCTTCTGAAATCCCTGCAGAAAGACAGATACAGGAATGGAAGCCTGCTGTGGGCAGCAGCATCTCACAGCCCTGTGAATAAATCTGTCAAAAATCACCTGAAAACTGGTTGATATTTTCTTCCTATGTATTCTTACAGCAAGTTACAGAATTTAATCCCTGTGACAGTGGAAATCCTTCATATAATCATTAAGTTAAAGAAATTAGTCTATTTTTTTTTTTGTTTAAATTTATAGACTTTACATGGTCATTTGAAATAACAGCAACTCAACTCAGTCTGTTATAAATTATCACTAGATGAGGGTAAATGCTTACCAAATACATCAACACCAGACTGGATGTTGATATATAAACAAGAATAAGTTCTAAAGCAAATAAACATTCTGCAAGGAATAAAATCTAACACATGCTGTGAAATGGAAGAGGACATTTCCCTTCAAATGATGATCTTGTAAAAAGACAGAAAGTTCCCGAATTTTCCTCTGAATTATCTGGCATTGATAATGATCAAAAATAAATTAACAGATTAAGTAGGTAATTGATTTAACCTTGTATACCACATTTTTATTTTAAACTGGAAAAAAAAATATTATATACTAGTAAAATTATCCTCAGAGCCACTCAAAAATGTCCTTGAAATCATGAAATTTAGAACTTTCAGAAGAGGAATGGTTACTTCATAAACAAAATTATCCCCGTGCAGCATATATGATGTCACAACAAATCTACTTCTGTTATCATATATACACAGCACATTTATCAGGAGAAATTTCCAGAAGGCAAGATACGTTTCTTAATTTCTCAGTGTAGGCAGGACCTTATGCTACAGGAAGTTCTGAAAAAAAAAAAAATCTGGGACACATCTTCAGGGGAAGTGAAAGGGAAAAACCTCTTTGACTTCAGCAGTGACTGGAAACTTTCAGTCTCACTGTATGCTGTTATCCTGCATTTCTAAAACATTTTCAAAGTTACTCTTTGACAATCAGTTCGTAGTATTTAAAAAAAAAAAAAAAAGCTGCTATAAGTCAATCAACTTGTATCTTCTGCTTGGTTAATGACTGACACTAAAAGGTTTTATAATAGCTAAAAATGAGAACCCTTTATTAGGGAATGATGTAAAATCTCTGTAAACAAAGAAGAGAACCATGACAGGGTATAGCTACGGCTAATGTCACATTATTTTTTTAATGGCAAATATGTTTAGCAATTTATTTATCAGACAGAAATCTGAGTCCTTATTATTGGCATTTGACAGAAATCACTAGCTATAGTATACAGAGCTTCTCAGACCTGTCATTAACAAAACCTGCAGTATTAAGCAGGCCCTCCATCATGTCTAACACCTAATTATCTTGTCTAAGTGGTTTTGCCAGGCAAGAAAGATAAACAATTAGCATGAAGGCTGGAGAATTTCAAAAGTTCAAAAACTGGTTGTATTTGAAGAAAGAAGAAAGCTTTGATTCCTACCTGCATGCTTAAGTTAAACATGTTTTTAGATTTTTTTTAATACTCAATTAAAATAATCTTTTCAATATTTATTCTGGCCAGTGAAATGAAAAGTCAATTAGATACACAGCTTTGCTCAGCATACAAGTGGTGAAGCCCAGGTAACCATGAAAAACCATGAAAATGCTGTAGGTTACACAGGCAGAAACTCTGAAGGCTTTCTGTGTTTACTTGGGCTGTGAGATATAATGTGAACTTGTACCCTCTCAAAATTAAATTATTTTCTTTGTACTTAAAGCTTCAATAGTTTCCTATTTCGTATAATTACACACTTCTAAAATCGTATGCATTTTCAACCGTTTATCAGTTTTCTGCCCTTCTCGGACCACAATCCTCTGCACCTTCCAAAATGGGTATTTTGGCACGTAGATTTGTTATAGCTCTGTTTTTAAACTTCGGAAAAGAATATGTAAGCATACAAAGCTTAACGAAAATCAATTGTACCCTTCATTTCCTTGTGGAAAATCAGAACTAGTACATAGGAGCAAGAATACAAGCACCGAAAATTTCCTCAGCAGCACATTTGTCTGAATCAATCATATTTCAGAGCGGATTTCTGACTAGTTATGTTGCAAATGCCAATAGAAGTACACGTCTCCAGTCACTCTATTCCATCCCTCAAACTTGAATGCTTTTGCCTTTAGGCACACAATACCTTAATTAAATACAATCCAGTGAAAGTGATGAACACTACACAGGTGTAGTGCTTTACGAGCCAGACGGCTGACCACTTTGCATTTACAATAAAGCTATGTTGTCTGCACATTATTTTATATGTCCTCAAATCAGAAAATCAAATAATTGGACTCCAGGCAACAACTCCATACTACACTTTACTGAAAGTACGGAAGCCACCTCTTAGGACAAGAATTGTTCTCTATTGTTTCAAATATCTCTTGAATTATTTCAGTTCTGAACTAAGTACATCCTTGGCATGTTTCACTGCAGGCATGAACACAAAGTCTAAAGGTCTCTGGCTAAATTACAGTGTGACCATTCATGGAATCATTTAACCATCTAGATTGGAAAACACCCTTCATGATCATAGGTCCAACCATCAACCTAACCTACCAAGTCCTCCCACTAAACCACATCCCTTAGTGCCATGTTCCCACTCCTAAACACCTCCAGGGATGGGGACTCTGCCACTTCCCTGGGCAGCCTGTTTCCACACTTGACCACCCTCTCTGTGAAGAAATTCTTCCTATTGTCCAATCTAAACATCCTCTGGTACAACTTGAGGCTGTTTCCTTGCATCTTATCACTTGTCATCCTGATTTAATGGTCTATAAAGTATTTGCTTAAAAAGGATATTAAAAATAAACCTGCTCCCACAAACCTAAATTTTGGTTTCCCCAGTTTCAAATGTACTGGCAAAAGTATAGGGCCACTGTCTACAGGAGACCTGAAGAGCTGCTGCTCCATGTCCAGGAGGAAGCTCTTCTCACCAGCCTGGCAAACCAAAAAGCAGTGAGACGCTAGTGAGGGGGTGCCTGCTGAGTAGGACTTCACTAGAGGCGAGGAGGAGCAGGCTGAACCTTCATGTAGGGAATTACGCGGGCAGCACCAGTGGATCACAGCACTCTTTCAGTACATTCTTTAATCTCAGAGCTTTGAAGGTGTACTTGCAAGGTATACACGAACTGCATCCCAGCAAATAACTGCCAGCTAATGAAGTTAGTACTGTATATGAAAATCATACCCAGGACTTCAAAAGAGAACTACGCCAGGGAAATTGGTTTGTGAAAAACACGGCAGATTTTCAGAAAACAATACATTTTTGGTTTGTGCAGGAGAAGCTAGTAAATACTGCAACTGGGACTGTGAAACCAATAGGAAATTCTGTTTTATCATAAGATTCTTACAGCAAAAAATACATCTTTTGCATTTGGGAGATATTGGGCATGTTGTGAAAACATAATAAAGTATTTCAGAAGAATTATAAAAGCAGTGGTTTGTAGAGGGTTATTTTTCTTATCCTCAGTTGCTCTTCTGTCCTTTCATTGGTGAGGCAATTAAAATCTTAAATAAAAATTAAATGAATGCTAATGAGCATTAATGCAGAACATATGAAGAAGGAAACCTGTAACAGCCTGTTATAGCAACCAACACTGTCTTGCAGGCAGGCAAAGGTCTTTTTTTCTGAAGTGACCCTTCCGATAAGCCTTTTAAAGACTATGGGCTGATATAGGTAATTAGCTCAGCCAGAACATTACATAAATGTCTGCATAGCACTTTCCAAACCAAGAATTTAGTAATCACTATAAAAATGCTCTTTTAAAACATCGATTTGAAATGCAAGCTGGATTCCTGGCCTTAACTGAAGAACTTCATTGACAATAAAGTCAGCACCTTGCAGCCTGGTGGGAAAATACATGCCCCAACCAAGAATTTCCCCTTGGAAATTCAAGCACCTGGCTGTTCATATGGATCACAGGAAGGATGGTGATGTTGAAAGGAACAGTAGCAGCAGCAGCAGTATCACTGGTATATTATTAAGAAGAGCAATTAAAAACCACCACCAGGTATTGATGTACTGCATTCTGGTTACAGAGGGTTCTGCCATTGAGCCACCAGTTAGAGAGCTTACTCAAAATTATCCGAACCCCACAGGTCTAGAAATCAACATGAAAATGCCAAGATTATCAGAACTGTCACAATCTCCACTCTTTAGTACACACCAATAATAATAATAATAATAATAAAGTCTTCAACTCTTTCCTGTTTGGGGTATTTCTATTTCAGCTCTGCATGTAGAAATATGAAGATGTCATTCACTGTTTTCCCTGGCTGCATCTGTTCTCACAGTGTTGTTTCCAGAGCTCCAAAAAAAAAGCCCAACAAATGACTCTTTTGTAACTCAAGAGTACAGAAAATGGGCCAAGATAATTTCCAAGCCCACAGCTTTTGGCTCTAATAATCTAATTTACATATTCACACATAACTTGCGTATGCAGAAAGCTTCAGAATTTAACAAAGGCACAGATTTTGTGGTGGGAAAGGAACTTCCTCACCAGTGCTGCTTCATGAAGCTCTCTGTTTATCTGCAGTACAGCAAAAAGATAAGGTTCGCCTATTTGCATAAGTATGTTCTCAAGTATTAGCTCTGCACTGGGGACTTTTAGTTTTCAGGACCCACTTAGATGTGGGATTTCACCTTGTTTGTCACTGGTGACCAGCATAAGAACGTACAAGGGTATGGGAATAGAAACTAAGACCCTTACTGAGAGAAAAACATCCTCTGATTTAATACAAATCACTCAGGGCTTTCTGAAAGGAGAGCAAGTGTAATGCAGAAGTTCTTTTTTTCAGATTACAAATGACTTATCTCAACTGAATTTTAACTGATTCCTAATGAAGTTAGTCCAAACCAAGTTCATTTGCACATTAAGTCGTGGGCGATTATAGGATGAAATCTTAATTTTGGCAGACCGAAGGTTATGCTGAAGATGCCAGACCTTCTGGAAATGACCTTGTTGAATTTTTCAGGAGCCTTCAGAGTAAAATAATACTTCCTGCCCAGAGCATGAGGCTCTGCATGACCAAAGTCAGAGGGTGTGCAGAAACCTTGGCTTCCGGATTGATGCATAATCCTCTCCAGAAGAGTGGCTGTGCAAGGGAAGGTCTCTCCCTTCCCGTTCTCCCTGAGGTCTGACATGACATGACAGATCTGTCAGCTGCATGGCTGCGAGACATGGCATCCGGCAGCTTTCCTGAGACATTGATTTATCAGTGACTGAAAAGCAAAACTCGATTTGTAAACGCTTTCACCATTCCTCCCTACCCATCAAGCATGAGACAAAAATCTATGCCAACACTGTTCCGGCCTAGGAAGGAAGTGAGAGCTGGCATCAGCCTTGCTTGAGAGGATGCAGAGAAAAGGCGCTGCCGGTGGTTTGCACCCCTGGCAAGCTGCCTGGGTGCCCCAGCCCAGAGAGCTGGGATGGGAGCTGGAGCTCGTCTCCTTCAGCCCTTTGCCTGCCCCCTTGTAGGCTCCAGCTCCTTCTCTTACTCTTGCTGTGTGGGATGGCTTAGTAATCATCCTCCACAAAAGCACTTCATGTGGGCACGCAGTCTGCTCATCATCTGTCCCCTTTTTGCTAGTTCTTTACAACTTCAGATATAGCCGGCTAATTTCAAACAGAGAGATGGCCAAAAGACAAATTTCTACAGCTCTCACGAGAATCAATACATGCAAAACAACATCAACATCTTCATCAATGATCTGGACGAGGGCATTGAGTGCACCCTCAGTAAGTTTGCAGATGACACCAAGTTAGGTGTGTGTGTCGATCTGCTCGAGGGTAGGAAGGCTCTGCAGGAGGATCTGGATAGGCTGCACCGATGGGCTGAGGTCAAATGCATGAAGTTCAACAAGGCCAAGTGCCGGGTCCTGCACCTGGGGCGCAACAACCCCAAGCAGAGCTACAGGCTGGGAGATGAGTGGTTGGAGAGCTGCCAGGCAGAGAAGGACCTGGGAGTGATGGTGGATAGTCGGCTGAATATGAGCCAGCAGTGTGCTCAGGTGGCCAAGAAGGCCAACAGCATCCTGGCTTGTATCAGAAACAGCGTGACCAGCAGGGCTAGGGAGGTGATCGTCCCCCTGTACTCGGCTGTGGGGAGGCCGCACCTCGAGTACTGTGTTCAGTTTTGGGCCCCTCGCTACAAGAAGGACATGGAGGTGCTTGAGCGGGTCCAAGGAAGGGCGACGAAGCTGGTGAGGGGCCTGGAGAACAAGTCCTATGAGGAGCGGCTGAGGGAGCTGGGCTTGTTCAGCCTGGAGAAGAGGAGGCTCAGGGGCGACCTTATCGCTCTCTACAGATACCTTAAAGGAGGCTGTAGAGAAGTGGGGGTTGGCCTGTTCTCCCACGTGCCTGGTGACAGGACGAGGGGGAACGGGCTAAAGTTGTGCCAGGGGAGTTTTAGGTTAGATGTTAGGAAGAGCTTCTTTACTGAAAGGGTTGTGAGGCATTGGAACAGGCTGCCCAGGGAGTTGGTGGAGTCACCATCCCTGGAAGTCTTCAAAAGACGTTTAGATGTAGAGCTTAGGGATATGGTTTAGTGGGGACTGTTAGTGTTAGGTTAGAGGTTGGACTCGATGATCTTGAGGTCTCTTCCAACCTAGAAATTCTGTGATTCTGTGATTCTGTGAAAAAACCTGACCTACCCATAAAGGTGTAACTGCAAGCTTGTTGCATCAACTCTTTTCAGTTGTCCAGCCAAACTGGTAAGAAATACCGGAAACAATCCCAAGCACAAATTTAAAGGAAATGAAGTTAACCCTACTCATACTACAAATCATTTGGTCTTAAGAAATAAAAAAAATAAAGTTATTTTTATGAGAACACGGGATAGCATCTATTAAGAAGTGAAAGGGTGAAATTAGGTAGGCCTAACTTTACTTAAAGACTTTAAGGTCTTTATTTACTGCTTTCCTTTATCAGAGACATCACTTTATATGGGAAAAAGCATTTCTTAAAAATTCTTACAAAAGAAAACTAAAACCTATTAAATTAACCAAGTTAAAACCAAAGGCCTGTACTTCTGAGGGGACAGTACAAAGATAATTAAAGTTTCCAGAGATAAATTGAGTTATTTTATTAAGCAGCAGCTTGTTTTTTATAGCTGACAAGAGCATTCAGTCACCAGCAACAGAAAATATTGTGATTCTGATATCAGTGTTAAGCCATAAAAAGAAACGACATACAGCTTACACCTCAGTTAAATCTCCTTGCTAAAAACCATGCCTTTAAATAAAAACAGGCAGACCTTCACTGAAGAAGCCACAGCAGAATCTATGATGGCTTCAGAGAATGTAAGGAGAATATATTTCTTCTAGAAAATTGTTTATATTGAGCTGCTCAGGCGTATCAAGAGGAACAGTATCAGTGGTAACCAAACTCCTGAAACTAATGCATTTAGACGACAATTACCTTTAAACTGCAAGATATACTGATTACAAACTGTTCTTTTCACATTCTCCAGCATTTCCAGGATTAAAACAAATTAATTGCCAAATGAGATAAGTGCATGATAGGAGGTTTTACATTCCTAGACTCCTGCACATCAGTAACTCCTCTGCAGATTAGACCAGGGGCCTCCAATATCCTACATTGCCAAAGGAATGAAAAGCTCTATGTACTTGGCTTGATCACATAAGTGAACTTGCAGAACCTTTCATAATGTTCAGTGAAACATTTTCTACTCATCCAGGAAGCAGTAACTCTGGAAGACTGAGTATTACAGGCGGTGTCCTGAGCTGGTGCCATTTAAGAACTGACTCAGCTGAGGGTTTGTGGGGGACCAGTGAAAACAGGCAACAGAGAGCTACTGAAGAATGAAGCCAAGAAAGATGATAGAAAAGATGGGGTAAGAACATTGGACATTGGAGCAAAGAAACTCCAGTGAGTGAAATGTGTGCAGCTTCAGCTACTGATAGAGGTGGGTAGGGTGGTGCAAAGCAAGTTTAGAGGCAGAAGAAGGTAATGAACATGATGGTGACTGACCATTGACAAATCAAGCTTGATAATAAAAAACAAAAACAAAACAAAACAAAAACAAAACAAAACAAACAAAACAAACAACAACAACAAAAAAAAAACAACAACTGAGTTCAGTGCTCTGTCCTTTCTTCTTTCACCATTGCAATGAGAGCTCTATAGTAATTCATATTAAGTTGTGTTGGCCGGGCTGCAATACAGAACCTTGAGAAATTTAAATGCTCAACAAACTTCTTTGGTTTAGGAGGTAAAGATTCATTTGCATTGACTTCAGCTTCTGCAGATTCTTTTTAAATGCTTTTTTCACCTGAAGCGAATTAATATTTCATCAATTTGTATACTTTTTTTTAAGGCCTTTTCAAGCAACTACTGAATAACTCACGTGTTGCTAGAAAGAACAACCCATTAGTTGAGAAACAGTCCCACTGATACCGAAACTAAAATTAAATTTGAAACTTCAAAAAAAGGAAATTGTTGTCCAGTAAATTCCTGAATATTGTTGTGTCCACTTTTATATCTCTGTATAGTGGACATAGAGTAAAATAAATGAGAGTCTATTTAAAGAGACACAAGATTTACAGCTCTGCTCGGTCTTTAAGGTCACACTCTCTTAAAGAGAATAATTGTTCATCCTGGCACTTGCTGCCACTAAAACAGTTGACAGCAACTCTAATATCTAGTCGGTAGTGATAGAGATATATGTACCTAACTCCCAACAACCTACAAGCTAGGTACAAGAACGTCTCTTGCATCTTTCAATTTGCTCCTAAATTTTTACGCTGGCAAACATGTTCTCAAAGGAAAGTCACCTTCAGATACTTGTAGGCATTGCCACAGATACACACACCCACAGCAAATGCCCACTTTTTCAATAGGACTAGTTTTTATTAGTTTCTCTATTTTTTGATATGTCAGATGGGATTGCTGTAAAGTAAAAAAAAAATGTTTTATGATGCCTTTTCCAATCAGCATCACTGTATTTATTCCAAACTAACAATTAACTTCCTGACTAATTTGTCACACTTAATTTAAAATCAAGCATGCAGTGATGTTTAGAGCTACAGTCATGGCATTTGTGTTTGGCTGAGGTAGTGGTCACTAGCAATCTCAATTTATCACTTTTAATTTAAACTCCCATGCCAATGATTTTAGTTCTTAAAGCTATGACTGGCACTTATGGATTTCAATATCAAAGGGAAAATAAACTACAGTTAAGAATTTAACCACTCAGATCAATGAAAAACTGTTTTATAACTGTGCATACTCCAGTTAAATCCCAGCTGCCTGACAGAAAGTATTTAATGTATCAATCAGTTCTTTACCAACTTAAATACTCAGAATACCTTTATATTGCAGCAGTAAGCCACCACTGGCTTGACAGAATTGGACTGCTGATATATTCACAGACAATACAGTAAATCAAGTAAAGGTGGGTGCATCAACCTAAACAAGCATGTACTAATACCCAAATGGCAGTCCATGGACTGTTTGAATGTTACTACTGTATGTCTTTCTCTTTTAAGACTAGTGACATTATGTATTATTTCTTTATTAGAAATTAATAGCAAAAGCATAAGAGAAATTAGCAAATTGAAGAACAGCACTAAACCTATTATTGTCCAAATAAATGTCAGTTATGTTTCTAGACTTCTATGGGGGTGAATAATCTGGATTATTTGGAGCAATATCTCACAATTAGCAGATAATTTAGAGTTCTTTAATACCCCTTGAAAAAGATAAATTGATACATATTTTATACTACTATTATTATTTGTTAATATGTTTAATAAAATAAACTCATTCATTTCATGAAAGAAAGTCTCTGTACATGTGTTTGTGTATAATGTTGGCATGCACATGCAAGAAAAATATACAGAGAAGGAGATAAGCATGAGTCCACATATTTTTCCATACTATGTATAACAGAGCAAGAAACATCCTACCAGGGAACCATGTTGGTCAGTGGAACCTAAGAAGTCATTTGAGAATGTTTAACAAGAACAAACTTGAGTATTTCAGAAGGATGTTTTCATTTTTTTGTTTTGTTTTATTTATTCAAATTAGCTTTTCCTCAATCATATTTTTCCATCCACAAAGGGACTGTTACAGCTTTTAAAGGGTTTAAAATCTTCAACAATCTTCCATATTTTTGTTTTGAGATCATTAGTGTCATTCAAACACCGAAGCTTTTTCCACATCTTAGCTGTGAAAAAGCCAAGGATGATTTGAGGGCAATTCTCTTTCAACATACTTGCTATAGTTCCTTGGATTTACAGGAGTATCAGCTCCTACTCTGCTACTTTGAGTTGCTTACCTTCCCAAATTTTCATTCATTGAAGTAGCATGCTGTGCTTTGTAGTCAAATTTCCCATACAGGAAATATACTTCGACATAAGAAAAAAAAGGAAGCAAAGCAGTACTTATTACAGGAGTCACTAAAAATAAAATAAAATAAAGTTCGTTCCTCATAAAAAAAAAAAAAAAAGATTAATTTTCAAAATAATACAAAAAATGTTTAAGTATTCACTTTTACTGGGTTAGGTCTAAGCTTTTTTTTTTTTTTTTCCATCATTTTTGTATACTTGGCTTGTACAAATGCTGAGTACATTCAACTGTCAGTGAAGGCTACAGGAAGCTTCAAGTTCTCCTAAGTCTGAAAAAAGAGGACATCTGAATCTCAGCAGAGCCATGCGAGCCTTGTGGATAGTTATGCCATACATGGTTTTATGTGCCAAGTCTTATCCCCTACCTCCTAAAATTTGAGCAATTCTCCCTACTTGCCTTCAAGGATCACTGGTGTCATGCTTGCAATGTGAATAAAAGCAACCACACACTAGAGACTATGAATGCAGCAGAAAACCTACAACATAGAAAAAGGCACATCGAGGTTAAGCTTTGGAAAACTGTGGTAAATGGGACAAAAGGGACAAAGGACAGATGAAGGTGATGTGGAATAACACTGACCTGCTATCATGGAAGCCTGACCAAAAAAGTGTAGGACATTTACATAACTAAGGACAGCACAGTAAAACATAAAGCATGACTCATAATAAAAGTTACTTGAGATAATTTCCAGTGACCTTGGAACCTTCATTTTTTTAAAAATGAAGTTACCAGTAGTAACTTAAGTATATATATTTAATATTTGATGCTTTATAGCTACTTAAAAATAATTTATCAAAGAAATGAATACATGATGTTGCATAAAAATGGCTGTGAGAAGTCACCATAAGTAATACAATCTCCTTGATTAAATTCTGGAGTATTTGTATTGCTGCCAATAAATCTGTGATACTATTATTTTTTGTTGCAAATATTGCAGTTGCTACAAGGACTATTTCACATTGCTTTAACTCAGAATAATGGGATCTCTTCATGCTTAAAAGTCCAAAGAGCACAGCCAATACACTTACAACATCTTTGATTACTGCAAAAGTATTTAAACAAACTCAATAGATAAGCAGAAATATCCAGGAAAAAAACAAAGAAAAAGAAAAAAAAAAAGAGCAAAATAGAAGTAATACAAAAAAAAAAAAAAGCAGAATTTTCAAAAGAATTTTCAATTCTTTAGGAAACTGAAAAATCTGGTTGGTCATAACACTTGGCCACCTAGTAGTAAGGCTAAGCGTACTAACCTTGCAGTTTCAGGTGTTCCACCTTGTATCAGAGATCAGAAGTGCTTAAATGGCACACTGTGTTTAAACCATTTGCTTTCACAGTTACTCCACACTTCTATCGGTGTAGGAGATAATATGTGACCCCTATCCTTCTGAAATAAATATAACACTTGCAGTGCATTTTATCGATTGAGACGGTACTAATGGCTTGGTTTATAAAACAAGCCAGTTTCCATTAAGCATCTCAGTGATGGGGCAGCATTTTCAAAAGTGCTCAGTGAACTGCATCTCTCAGTGCTTTGCTTTCACTGAGGTGCTTGATGAGACTTGAGTTCCTGCAAAAAGCAGCCACTCACCTGTCAGTCCTGCAGAAAACATGCACACCCTGTCCTTACTCTGTGAGTACTTTCCCACTCGGTGGAATACCCACAGTGTAACAGGAATTCCACTTCCCATTACTTTATCCCACTTTATTTTGTAACCTGACATAACAGCTTTTCAGTGTTGGTCATATCACTGCTTAATTCACAATACTCTACTCAGGAAATAGATTATACGCACATCAGGTACTTAAAATGTTACCTGTCAAAGCAAAGTCTTAAACAGAAATATGGGAAGACTGTTTAAATATAGAGTAATGTAGACAGTAGGGAATGGATTGCATTGCATCTAAACACGTTGTTGGAAGTTTTGGACAGTTTTAATGGAAATAAAATTTTAGTGCTATGTGGAAATGTAACTCATGTATCAATCTGGTAAAGATTAAAATATTAAAAAATTATATTAAAATATTTCAACAAAGTAACATTTTCTGATCAAACAAAGATCTTAACATACCATCATGTATTTTATACTAGATAGACTAATAAATCAGCAGCGAATCATTATTTGAATGCTATTTATACATATACTGACAGTTTTGCATAATATATACTTATATAGAAATAAATCTATATATAGCAAATATGATGTATATTTACCCTTTACATTATATTCAATTATAGAATAAACTCCAGATTGAGATTTTAATTATTTTTAATCCTCCATCGACTGAGACTGAAGAATACTGATTTGCTCATTCCACCCACTCAAATTATTTTTTAAGATGTTACAGTCTTATTCTCCCTAAAACTGCACGAGAAAACCATATTTTCAATGTCTGACATTATAACCATCATATTAAAATGGAAAATAGAAAAATGAAGAATATTTTATTCCCACTGCTGTTTAAAAGAGTTTAGATTTATTATGTTTATAAGAATGTAAAGGTTATCTAGAGAGTTTATCCAGAATGCAACTGTATATATGAACATGGAAAAACAAGATCTGAATCTATTTTCCATGCAGATATCTGGCTTTTGGAATTGTTCACCACCCAGTATTGCAGCTAACACCGTGGGTGCTTACCTAAAAATGTCAGGCCATCGTTATGAACCAGCCGTGCCATAGATTAATGATCGTAGCAGAAAAGCTAGAGTTTTGGAGGTGGAGATAATGAAGCAAATGTGATAGATAACTCAGAAAACAGATAACTATGCCCTGCTGTATGTCCCTGAACCTTCACAGAATTGCACAGATACATACTTTGGAATATGGTGTAAAGACATTACAATATCATGTTAATCCCTTAACAGTGTAGGTGCAGGTGGCTAAATGGGATACAGGAGCTGTATCTGCCAAAGGGTGGAGTTTTCAGGACACAATTCCTTTTACATCAGCTCCTATGGGCTGTAACATGAGAGACTATTCACAGTGAAATTTAGCTTCAAAAATCTCCCCCCAAAAAACTTTGTTCATCTGAGATTATAGTTTTTTAGTATTACAGTCTGCTTTATATACCAAAAGTTCCCACTGAAACTGGCACCACTGAATATGATTAATACAGGAATAGGTCAGGGAGACGTATGTAGATAAAGCTACGCTCCTCTTTTAATCAGCTGGCATCAAAATAAAATATACCAGTGCACTAAGTTAATACAGCTCCACAGTCACACATGTTCTCTGAAAAGGTACAGACTTTAATCTTCCATGCTGTCAATTTGTTTCCTTGACCATGCAAAATTCACTTCCAAATACAAGCAAGCATTTTCAAGACAAATAGTATTTCTCACATTAGAAAAATATGATGTTCTCTATTTCTTTTCTCCAAAGATTCTAGTCAGACTTGCATTATTTATAAATTGAAATCAATACTTTCTGTAAATTAGCTAAGAGGGATGCTAACTATCAGTTTAAATATTTTCCCTTTATTAGAATAAATCATATCTATGAACAATTGGAATTGACATATTGGCAAGTCACCTCAAGTCTAATTAGTAAATGACATTTCTAGTTTGACAGGGAAGTGGCAATCTTATATCTTTTCTATTGTTGATAGACTGTAGCCCATCATCCTTGAACTACAGACAGAACTTCCTGAACCCCATTACTCTATTACCCTACCCTGTAATTTATTTTTTTAGTCCTTATTGACTCTCAATTATAGAAAAAAAGGAAGTGATAAATAATTTTAGGAGAACAATCTAATTTTAAAAAATGAAGCCTAGAGTTTAATATTACTATATATGTGTGTGTGAGCCAGTTGCTGGAATTATACAATTTGTTTTCCAGACTTACTTGAGTGAATACAATCAAATAATCATTTATTTTCAAACTGTAAAATACAGTGTTGGAAACTGGCTCAACAACTTGTTAGGAACTTACAGGATCATATATTAGCTGTCTGCAATGAATAACGAGTTAAAATTTATGAATCACTTAGATAATGCACGTTAATTTCTAAACCCTTCAATACAAATAAGGATAAAGCACATGATTTAAAAGCCACTGCATGTGTTATTTAAAATGATATGGAGAAGACAGACTTAAAAATATTACTTTATATTCAGACAGAATGAGCACAAAAATCATTCTTGCAAATATACCTTAACTCAATGGAGAATGGGATTTAATTAATACCAGAGCAATTTTTAGGGTTTTGCCATTAACTTCAGCAGAAAAGTTGTGCCTAGTTATCTGAGTGCTGTGGATGAAGGCAAAAGAATTAAGCAAAACTAGAGTAGAAAACAAGCAATGTGTTTTAATGTCATGAAAACATTAGCTGAGCCAGATGTCCCTTCCATTTCATTCAACGGGACATCTGTACCTGACTTCTAGTGAAACAGCTTTGGGACATTAGACCTAATTTTGCAATTATATAATTTCTTGTATTTGGTTTAGAATTTTCAGATACTGAGTGTACAAAATGACATTGTTATTGCAAGAAAGAAACCATCAACAAATTGGTCTAGATCGCTGAAGGCATTCCTTCTTAAATATATTTTATTTAATTTGTTTAGTTTGGTTTATTTTTATATTCTAAATTATTTCATTCACATGCTTCTTCCTTTCATTCATGTATTCCCTGGGAATGCCCATGCATATCACCTTCCTTCTCCTTTGGGCTATCATAATGACTCCACACGTAGACAAGAAGCTCAAGCACTTTTATCTGATACACTTTTTGCTAACTTCCAGGTCACTTTAGTAAGTGAAAACAACAGAGACAAAACACTCTGAATAGCTAGTCCAACACAGAATTAGTTGCACTCACTCCAGAGGACCAATGAAGTGTGAAACTGTATTATTGGAAAAATCTGCTCTAGAATCTGTAGCCACATTTTGAGTATCTGCTTATAAGAAGTTTTTAGGGAAGTCTTAAGGAGAGGATAAAGAAAAAGATACATACTTAATACGCAAAACCCACTTCTCAGTGGGAACCAGAGATTGCATGCTAGATAGAAATAAGATTTTAGAGATTAAGAGTGTCTTTTTTTCCCTTCTTTTGTTTCCTGCCTACCAATACACTGACCAATCTTGACACCCATTTTCACCCTCCCTCCCCATCTCTTTCAGACTGGGATTCTGACTGGAACATGAAGTCTGACTGATGACTGCATAGTGAAAGGCAATATAAATTTCTAAACTAAATATTAAATGTGCATATCCTGGCTACTATAATATTTTCAGAGGAACAAACTTTATTTTTTATGTGAGTTTTTCAGTGATCCACTATAAATTTTACAACGGTGATAAAACACTTAAGTATGTAACATATTTATCTGAATATGAAGATAGCAAACAGATGTCCCTCATTGATTTGAGCAGGGAAAGGTAAAAGTATGCTATTAGAAACGTTATCTGGAAGCTAACAGAACTGTAAAATAAATAGACTTCTGAAGCTTTAGAAACTACATAATTTTGAGTCTGCTCTCAACCTTATGCCAATGTGCACAATTTAATGCCATTACCGTATATAAATGAAAACTATTTCCAAACTGTGAGCCTAAGGCAAATGCATATGGAAGAGTCACAGAAGTGGAAGGAGAAGGGTTGTTGAGTGTAATGAAGAAACTACATTTTAAGAAGCAAATGAATTGGAGCAACCTGCTACCAACATAATTGCTTTAAAGACCCCATAGCAAACATCAGCAGAATTGGTTTGTAATTTACCATGTCCTTCATGCTCCCTAAAGGTTTGTGTCAAAGTCATGACATCTACAAACACAATTTGTTTCAGATAGACTAGCCATGATGAATGTCTTCCTTTACTACCCTTGACCAAAATCACTTCTCTTGCCAAGAAAGCAACAGAAGTCTTCATTTCACTTGTCATATACTGGGAACATCAGAGTTTTTTTTTTTTAATGAAATAGCTTTCAGAAATGTTTAGGTAAACTTTGAAAACAGAAGGTTCCTAATGTAACTCTGAAGAATTTCGTAAGTCGGTCAATTAACATCTGTGCCAGAGGTTTCTAATTACTTAAGGCACCAGTTTATATCTGAAATCTCTTGTACCCTACCCTGACTAGAATACTCAATAATCATTCTTCAAACTCTATCATTCATGGCAAGAGGTTCCAGCTAACTGAAATGTGCTTGATTATCCTAAGAGGGCTCTTAACTGAGTGGAGTGCAGATAGCACCAATAAGCTTAGTTGAAAATTTCATTTAAAGTCTCCAAAACTGATGAATAAACATCTTATCCTTGATCATGGAATGTGCTGAGTGTCCTTAGCAGCTGTTGACCATAAAAGGACCAAAAAAAAATAAAGGCATATTTCTTATCCAGTGCTACATGCCTACCAATTTATGTGTAACCATTATTTTACAGTATTCTCCACAAAGGTTCCCTTCACAAATTGAGAGAAACTATTGGTATTAAATACACAGTTGTTGCAGAAATTGTATGTGGTATTATACATGTAATGACAGCAACTGAAAACAGAAACTTGCTGAAAAAATGCATGTCATAGACAAATTACCAATGGCTATAAGTAATATTGTGCTATGCAATGAAAGAAACTATTATAAAATCTAAAAGACTGCACTGATAAGTAGATTATGGGAAAAATACTTGGTGGTATTGATTAACCTCTTTTCTCTACTCCTCCAAGCCAGACTTTCACTTTGTCTCCTCATACTGCATAACTTAAAGAAAAAATATCTTAAAGCTATGTGAAGTCTGACTTGCTTAATGGATAATACTGGTGAATGAGAAACGAAAGTACGTGGAATCAGGTTGACTTTTGCTGCATTAAAGAAATGACTGAACATCAGTATCTGCTAGCAGAAAGAAGCCATATTTGGTAAAGAAAATTCATAAATATTTAAAAAATCTCCAGGATAGAAATCAAGATTATTTAAAGTCATTTTTCACCTGTGATTATTGTGTAGTAATCAGACATATTTCAGCAATCAAAGAATCATCAGCAAAAAGTCATCTAACTGTACAGAGGCCAGCAGATGAAAATTTGTGAGTAACAACCATGCCGCACAAAAACCTTTCCTCAAAACTTTGCATTTCATTCACAGAATCATAGAATGGTATGGGTTGGAAAAAACCTTAAATATTACCCAGTTCCACCCCCACTGCCATGGGCAGGGACACTTTCCACCAGCCCAGGTTGCCCAAAGCCCCATCCAGCCTGGCTTGAACACCTCCAGGGATCGGGCATCCACAGCTTCTCTGCGCAGCCTGTGCCAGTGCCTCACCTCCCTCTGAGTGAAGAATTTCTTCCTAATGCCTAATCTAAATCTCCCCTCTTTTATTTTTAAACTGTCATCCCTTGTCCTATCACTACACTCCCTGACAGAGTCCCTCTCCAGTTTTCTTGTAAGCCCCCTTTAAGTACTGGAAAGCTGCTGCTGGAGCCTTTTCTTCTCCAGGTTAAACAACCCCAACTTTCTCAGCCTCTTCCCATAGGGGAGGTGCTCCAGCCCTCTGGGCATCCTCATGGCCCTCCTCTGGACTTGCTCTAGCAGGTCTATATGTTTCTTATAATGGGGGCTCCAGAATCTTTGGGTAGACCTGAAGAGTGTTCAACGGCATCTGAGTTGAAAAAGTCTGAGAATGAAGACTTAGCATTTTTCTTTGTGGTTTTCTTTCCAACTTTAAATGCTTAATGTATACACACACTGAGATAAATATGAATATATCTACATATAGTTTCACACACTAGCATGAATATTCATTGCATAATGTTGAAAATCTTTTTAAAATTAAACGTGTAATTGGAAAAGAGCATTATTCAGATGTGTCTTAACATAGGGACTGCACATCTCAAACTTTTTTTTTTTTATTGGTAATCTCTCTTACTGTCTTCATGCTACACTCAGTATGGGCCTTTATAGACTATCTTTAGCTAGTAACCACCATGTTAACATTTTCCTTCAATTTTTTTCACGTGAATAGCACTGGCAGCAGTGCTCTGCACTGTTCTATTAACAGGACATGGTTTGGTGGAAGTATCGATACAGCTGTAGGTACTAGGTCCACAAATGCCATAAATTTCTCATTTACTGTCATCTATGAAATTTTCATGACATTTCTTATTTAATCAAATCATGTGGCTTGAGCTTTGGTAATGTCTGCTGGAGGCTGTTTTGTGACTGTTTCATAACAGGCTTTTATGTGACCTGCTATTCCATTTTGACAATCGGTTATTACAAATAGCTGTTCCTTTAGATTTAGAAACCATTAACATAAATAGTTTGGAAGATGCTTTGGTTTTGTCGTGCCAGTATAAGAAGATAAATGTTCTTGACTTTAAAGTCACAAAGGACAATCACATCTATAGAGGTTTGAGGTTCAGGGGAAGAAAAGGAAGGTTGATTTTTGATTAGGGTGAAAGTCAGATGCTACCATGCAATTTAGAATTAGTGAACAGGGCACTCTTCTCCCACCCCGACAAGTGTCCTGAAACTATGCTGTGATCAGCCAGAGGGATTGATCCTGAAAACTGTCCTGGTAGAAGTACTACTGAGATGCTTTGCTTACAGTTGGATGAGGCAACTTGTGCTGTCTGCATTGTTAACATCATAATATATGCTATTAACGAATGACGATGAGGGCATGTTAAGTCCTGGAAGAGGCACTGAAATCCTTCCACGCACTCCTCAGCTCCCACAGCTCTAAGGGAGTGAGAAGAGCCTGCTGTTGATACAGCTCATCTGCACCAGGGTACAAACACATCTGAAGAACTACCAATACCACAAGCAATGAATTTGCCATAACTTATCTGGAAATACGAATTAGATGAAAGGCAATCCCTTTTCAGAAACCAGCAAGATTTTACCACTAGGTTAGGAAACATCTTATCACCTACAATATATCTGCCAATGGATAGAAGATAAAATGTACTAGACAAAGGAACCCTGCCAGATTTGCAGTTTCAGAGTCTGCCCTAATACCTCAGCTAGGCACAGACTGTCTGCACTAGACAGACACTGCAAAACAAGGCTGGTCTTCAGCACAGTGGTAGGGTGTGTGCACAGACAGAGCCAAGTCTCTCGGGACAGTTTGTCCACCGGTAGCAGGTCTTTGATGCTGGGGAGACCAGGGTCACTCATGAACT
The DNA here is from genome assembly GCF_047663525.1 of Anas platyrhynchos. Classification (NCBI taxonomy): domain Eukaryota; kingdom Metazoa; phylum Chordata; class Aves; order Anseriformes; family Anatidae; genus Anas; species Anas platyrhynchos. Next base: position 95,911,327 of record NC_092587.1, on the reverse strand, counting down.
GCAGGACTGAGGAGGGATAAAATGAGATGTCTGGGTTGCGATGGCAGAAGGAGCACTTCTCTGTAGCATTAACTTTCTGCCAAGGCGGAAGAAACCCATGAAAGGAACGATGCCCATGAAACGTCCCATGGCAGGCCTGTGGTTTTAGGGGAGGTCGCTGCTTGTGGGGCTGGCAGAAAAAAGGTGAGCTGGGGACTGCGGATGCAGAATCCCACAGGAGAAACACGATGAGGTGAAGATGCAGATCGGACATGGAGGAAACTACTCAGTCAGAGACTCCTTGGTCACACAGTTGAAAATGGGGGACTGGAATGGAGCAAGCCACAATCCATCTATACGTACATAATCACACACTCAGGACCTGTCTCACAGCTCCACTCACATGTAATGGCAAAAAAGCCCTTTGTACTCAGGTAACAGAACATACGAATGCTCACTGAGTGAACGTATATGTTCATTATTATTTGGAAATAGGAACTATTGTTTTAAGTTCTGCTTTGCTTAATTATTCATCATTTACTATGTAAATTATGCATGAAAACCTCAAGTATTTCTGAGTTTTCTTTAGGCAAGGCAGACTCCAAGAAAGTTATGTAGTGAGGTGTCTCGTCCTCCCATTAGTCATAAGGGAAACATAAATTACAATTCAGCTGCCTTTTTACACAATGATTTAAAGTCGATTGAGTACAATTACTTCACACTCAGCATACTCACTGCAGTATAAAACTTTATCGTCCCCACAAAGAAAAGGCATCATAGCACTTTGCAGAACAACAGTATTACTAAACATTTCTGATGAAGCTTTTTTTTTTTTTTTTTTGAAAATGTTTTACCCTTCAGTTCACAAATTACTTTGGCAGTGATTTGGGAAAGCACTTAATTCGAGCTAATGTTCTTCCTTGAACAAGGACTTTCCTTAAGTGCTTTACTGAGCAGAATCTCGTTCTGTTTATCTGTCCATTTATCTGAATTTAAAGTATGGATTATTTTGGTATCTTAAAACATTTAAATACAAAACAGTGAAAGAGTGGCTTATACTTGACCTTCCCTCATTCTCCATCACAACATCTAAGCTTTCCAGCACATCCCTACCCCATCTTTGTCACACTTGCTGGACAAGGCAGCACATGCTGTGGTCATACAGCAATTATACGTGTACTTTCCTAACTGGCTAGCTGATATACAAGCTAAGTGGTCTGTCAGTAGGCCTCTCAAGTCCAGCCTAACACAGCTTGCTTTTTAACTTGCAGACCCAACCGGCAGCTTGGTGAGCATAAGTGACCTAAGGGCTGTTTTTTCATGCTTCTGTTGAGAGAATGCAGTATCTGGGAAATCTTTTTTGTTATCAAACTTGAGTTGGGTTCACAGTTCTTCAGGGTGCCTGACAGACAATGAGACTGCATAAACTTTGTTTCTTTATGAAACCCAGAAAAAAAGGCTATTGAATTTATGAATATTTGTGCAAAATTAATAACTAAACGAGTCATGGATGATAACAAATTGATTTTATATAGCTTGCATTAATGTCAGTAAGTTTTCTTTAGTATTCAATCAGATCTAGTAATGCTTTAGTCATCAAATTGCAAAGTGGTTTGTGGGTTGCAGTTTGCAAAACCTTTTCAAAGTAAGTGTTACTTCCCTTTAGTTTGCTTCTTGCCATTGTTAGAGCTCAGCGTTGTACTTAATCTTGCTGATGATGGTGATTGCATGTAGAGACATTACATGCATGTTAAGACTTTAATATTAGTTGTAGTATAACTCCTAGAGACAAGCCTTAATCACTTCTGAAGTAGTTCACTTCTCCTGTCAGCAACTATGCTCCCTCTGATGCTCTCACTCTCTGCTCACTAACTGGGGTAGAATACAATTTCTCAGTTTCTGTGGATGCCCATGGTATTATTCACTGCACTGCAGCAAAATACCAACATCAGTATCTTCTCCAAAAAGAAAGGAAAAAAAAAAAAAAAACAGCACCGAAGCACAAACTAACAGTTTTGCATTTTTAAAGAACTATCTGTTAATTCCACATAAAGTGTCAAAAAGAAGGGGCCACTAGAGGGAAGTAAATCCAATATGCTCAAAGAAAATAAAATGCTAGCTCCTCAGCTACTGTAAATTCTTGTACCTAACAAGAATGGTTTGTATTTAGAAGAGCTAAATATATTGTTCCATATTCTTAACAAAGATAAAATAATTGAAGAAAACAATTTATATAGAGAGAGATCTATCAGCATGTAATGTGTATAGCAAAAAATATTACAACAGTATGTATGAAAAGATTCATATAAAAGAAAAATATGAACATAGGATAAATAAGTTGTCATGGTATAATTCATTATAGGTCTAGATTTTTCAAATTAGCCACATCAAAAGGAAAAAAAAATGTTTTAAGTGTGGACTTTTGGTAATGTAGTACCTGCCCACACTAAGACATTTTTGGTTTGTTGTCACTTCATGTCTATAATCTTGTATCTTTCATTTATACGAACATGCGTATGATCTTGCAGCATCAGGCAATAAGTAGCGTCCATTTCAGGATAATTAAGATTAGAAGGAAAGATTGCAACAGTGAGCTTGCTGCTTGGTGGTACAGCTGGAAAATATTTGCAATATAAAGGCAATTATTTAGTATTTTAGGTAAATATGGCATGAAAAATACTGTAAGTTGTTTAGTAGTATCTGGCTACCAATAAAATTAAAAAAAAAAAAAGTCATAAATCCTTTTCTCAGAGAACTCCAGTGTGATTTATAAACATTAATAAAATCTCTGCAGTGGTCTGAAGCTTTAGTTCTACAGCTTTGTTTTCTCAGGTAAGATACCCTAACTTTCTTCATACTACCACTTTTTATTCATGACTAAAAGAAACTCACAAAAAAATGTTTATTTTCTTCTCAATTTCCATCAACCAAAACCCCATTAATTTTCTTCCAAAGACTATTCCATATGACACTATCTTTCTCTCTTTTTCATCTAAATATATAGTTACCATTTTTATGAATTTATGCAATGACACAGTTTTTAAGCCTACAAAAAATATTTTATCTTTATAACTGCATTTTATAGATGCCTCTATTTCATTTATTACAATGCTTCCCCCTGCAAAGCTGTCTTTTTATATCCAAATAAACATACTGATATTCTGGAAATCTGGTCTTAAATTCTCTCAAGCTCTTCCAATAGAATTTTTAGCAATGTAAGAATTATTATAGTGCAAGCAGCCTACACTCTAGACTTTACTGTCAGTGTGTCACAAATTATCAGCACATTGGTCTTTTCCCTGTTTTGAGTAAACTGTGGTGAAAATCTATATCCTTAAACCAGAAACAGACAGCAGCAAAAGATGTATTATTTTTTAAAAGCCCACCACTTAAATACAATTCACAGTGTGTTCAGACAGCTGTTGGCCAGTTTAAAAATAAACCATCTCTCTGGTGACCTCCACTTGTGCATGCTTACTGACTTGCATTTTGTACCATGTAACAAAACATCTGAAAGTAAGTATACCAAAGGGGTAGATTCTAGCAGCATGTTTTTCCTCTGATGAAAAAGCAATAGTGAGGTACAGGTTCAACGTGTGATGCATAGCCCGAGAGCTTAAGACAATTCTCATTGCAAGGAACATATCATTAAGTATCTTATATAATCATCTGTTCTGTTACTATCATCACATTAAAGATAAGTGAGCAGTTTTCATTGTTTTCCCAAACCATTTTCAAGAATATTATTAGAATTACCATCATTGTCATTATCATCATCATCACAGCAAGCTGTTAATTTTGGCATGCCCAAAGGCGAGTAAGTCATTACTTAACTCATCAACAAAACTGTTTGTCCCAGATACACAGGTAAGCAGATTTTTGCTAGGCTAATCAACGAAAAAACCCAGGGCCTTCCTACAAGTGGAACATAACAGGATCCTCCTGAACATTAGCACTTTTACTAATTACTTTTATACGACCAAAGGTTTTGGTACTCAAAATCCTAGTTTTGCCAGTTCAGCTCCTGTCCTACATTAAACACTTCGGCTACAGTTGCAATGTCACTGCACAGTAGGTGAAAAACATTTCTGGAACAAAAGTCAGCAAGGGATAATTTTGAAATAACCTTCTGATCTACAGTAGCACAAGCCAGAAGATAACACTGCTATACAGATTGCTTTGTTGGTAACCTATGATGCTTTTTGCTGGCATAGTAAGTATTTCTATAGATGGAAGAGGAAAAATGTGCAGAAAAAAACTACAAAGCTCTTTCCGTTACCCATGTTTCTCATAAAGGACCGCGCTAAACATGAATCTGAACTGAAATGGTGTGTGGGGGAATCTCAAAAATGATAACACGAAGTTGACAATTAAAGTCACAAAAAATCCATTATGATATCTCACCTGAGGAAATGGCTTATACAGATGCTGAAACATCTTAGAGTAAATCATGCTGTATTAGTACTACGAAACATGGATACTAAAGGAAATGAATTCACTTTCATTTCACCTTTAAACTATGAAATTGGTGGGTAATGTGGTGCTTTAGTCTTTCAAAACTGAAATTGTAAGGGAAGACTTGGAAGAACATCAGACACAGACTCCAGTTGTGACAAACCACAGGTAGGCTCAGGTTGTGTTAAAGTATGCACTTCATTTAAACAGGAAGACACATTAAGCAAAGATGTGGTTTTGTGCCCTGTGTTTTGGGGTCAAGGGCCAACTGACAAAAGCATTCAGTGGCCTCATCACCAGAAACTGTAAGTCCTCACACATAAAAATGCGTAACAATCTGCAAAGCATCCTAACTCATTGACCCAGACTTCCAAGAAGCAAAATGATACCCATAAAAAGTGCACGAATGACAGGGGCACAGTAACAGACGCGCAGTGGTGAGACTTACCATCTTGGTCTGTGGTAACTGTGATAGCTGTGAACTGCTTGGGGGAGAAACTCAGCTCCGAGACGCCATTCGTGGCCTCTATTTCGAAGGTGTAGTTGACATGTGACACAAAGTCCAGCACCGTCACGGAGGAGTTGATGAGACCTGTGTGCCTGGGGATGAAGCGGATGCCTCCCCCACATATCTCACACTGGCTGGCATCCGACCCGCATTTCTTACAGATGACACTGTAAGTGAGGTCTTTTCTTCCTCCCGTATCACTTGGGGGGCTCCATTCCAACATGAGAGCTGTTTCATTAATGTTAAAAATCACGTTCCTGGGAGCAGAAGGTGGCCCTGCAAAGAAGGAGGGGGAAAGCCTGTTAAGCGTCTGTTGTCTGCTTTGGAGGCAAAACCATCCAAAAATATAATATTAATCTTAAGGCAATTATTTGCAAGAAGTTGAAAAGATTATGTTTGAATTGTGAATTCAATTGAAAAACTTAAAATTATCTAAATAATTTAAATCCTTGAAAATTAAACAGGAAGGATAAACATGTAAGATCATAAGAAGCTGAAAACTCTAAATGAATTAGAATTAATTCAGAAATAATTTAAGACAACATATAAATTACTTGAGAAGGTCCAAGCTAGACCTGATAACCTAAATTTGCACAAATACTTTTTGACTTGTGGGGTACTGGGGTAGAGCTGTAGAGTTCCAACCACAGAATTTATTTCCTTATGTTTTGCCTAGTAAGGTAGGCTTTTCTGATACTTATGATCCTCTATGTCTTAGAAGAGTTAAACTGAGTAAGTAAATAAATGACAGCTTTGGAATAACTACAGGAAGCGAAGTTGTTTGTATTAATTCTTTAGTACCACATATTTTTTCTATCCTTCGCTGCTATTATCCTGGGGGATTTCTTTGCTGCTACTCATTAACAGAGCTGGGTAGCAACAGGCTAAGAGTATTAGGCACAAGAGACAGTTTACATGTTTTTTATCCCTGCCCGGCACCTAATCACCATCAGTTTAACAGCAAAGACATCCCACTTACAAGCTAAAGATCTAAAGGGATGGTTGCAAAACAGGAGAAAAAATAGTTCCTGAAGACCACAGGGAGGAGGAATGCATAAGTACTAGCAACAGGCAGAATATAGGAAACCTCTTAGCTAGCCAACAAGTGGTACAGCTGTCTGTGTACAGTTGGAGGAACCACAAGTGATCCATTTCCAGTGGATCCCACAATAGCCAAGGGACACCAAGCAAGTTTTAAGCTGTTACGCTGATTTTCTGTGTATCACCACAAGTAAATCACCTGAGACTTTGCATATTCAGACAGGAATTAGTGAAGGGATGAAGGTGGAAACTGTTAGAGGAACTCTAAATAATCTTATCTCTACTTAGCATATTCTTCTTTTTAGAGCTAGCGTATTTCAACCAAACACAAACACACAGCTTTCAAAACAAATTGTATGTAAAACAAAAAAGTGCCCATAAAAATTAGGCAAGAAACATGGATCTGGCAAAACGCAAAGCCTTATACTCCAGGTTTTGATCTATGTAAAATGACTGTGCTAAACTTAACTGGTGAACTCTGGACTATGGTGAGCTGAATGAACATTACGTTCCCAGCTCTCATCAGAAAATCACAATGCACTAGGATGGTTTAGTCAGTGGTTAGTAGAGCGTTGAAAACTTTAAGCTTGCTTTACAGCTTTTCATGATTTATATAACCTGCCATCAAGACTTAGCTATGAAGTTTTGAATGGTTAAACTTTACATTAGAAAGGAAAAAAAAAAAATCAAAGCTCCTTCTGACATTTCATATATAAACCAGGACCTCAAATCCCATTCCCCCCCCTCAAAAAAAAGTTATATTATTTTTTCCTAGTAATTTAATTCCATTATTTTACTTTTTTTTTTTTTTTTTCCTTAATAGTACCAATTACTACAGCACTGATATGCGGATGGAATTTTCAAACTTTAAGCTGTATTTATCTGAACAAAAATGTTGTGAGATTTAAAAAATCAAGCCCCTGAGTAGCTTTGAAATATGTACCTACTGAAGTAAGTCTATTTACTCAAGTCCTTATTTCTTGAAGATGACCTAGGATACTAAAATGGACTATACCTTAACAGAAAACATTACTTCATCTTATATTTTACTAAAAAACCATAAACATCTATACAACTGTACCTACACGTTGCATCAAAAAGAAATACTAACTTTAATGAAGGAAAGAAACAATAATAGTTGCAGAAGAAAAGTCACTGCTCGGCTCACCAAAGTTTATAGTTTTAAGTGATGGTATTTGTTTACTTATACAGTGTTAAATGTATCTATAAAAGCTGTAATGCTTGTAAAGGAAAAAAAAAAAGTTTGTATGGCACAGGAGGGATCATGTGAACCAATAAATGTTAAGGTTTTTTGTGAATTGTAGTTGAACATTTGAGTTCCTTTTTTCTTTCTGATATTTTTTGTAACGTTAAACAGCTGAGGCTATGGTTTTATTAGAATGATTTTTGCCCTAAGGTGAATGATGAGTTGGCTACTAGATTTCAAGCACTTGATAATTAAAATACTTGGAGCTACTACGTTTGCATTTTTTTCAGTGGACAAGAAGGATTAAAATATTTTGAATGTGAGAGTATTTATGTATCTATCTGCACAGAGTTTATGGTTAGCAGCCAAAAAGCCCCTGACAGTGAAAAGCAGTTATTGCTTGGAGTATCAAGGAGTCATTTAGCTGAATGGTATGTGACTTATTTGTACTGAATGAAGATCAGTATTTCTGGAACCTGGCAGAGGAAAATTATTTTTGTAGTTTGCAGTTTTTACAGTTCCAGAGAATATTTTGAGTATATCCTTCCTGGCTTTTGAGTGTGACCTTGTGATAAGTCTAACATTGTAGCATTAGACATACTGTAATATGTAAGTATTTACAAATGCAACTTGTTAACAACTGCTATTTATATTGATGCATTATTTGCCAATGGTGTGGAAAGCAGAGACAAGGTACAGCCTTGAAGATGCTGAGTTGGTAGAAAAAAGCCTCTATAACCTTAGTGTCTCAGATTCATAGATCTCTTAACTTCCCATGAAATTACTGTGACACCGGTGGTTGTAGCTACTCTGGAAAACAGTTCTCCAACTGAAATAAGCTAAAACCAGCACAGATTACTTCAGCTTCAGTTCTTAGTAATTATGTGCAGAAGAAAGGAATAATTGTGCTTCACCCAAAAACATTCTGTGAGAATTAAATAATGACTGGTCTTAACAAATTCCCACTGTTAAAACCAATAAGGAGTTTTAGGAATACGGAAGAAGATCCTTAATCACGCTTACATATGTGCATAACTTTAAGCGGATCAGTTATCCCCTTGAAATAATTGGTAATATTCATGCACTTAAAATTAAGCATGTGTGTAATCACTCATAGGACTGGAGCCAATGTTTTAAAACTGGTTCAAATCTAATCTTACATAAACTACAGATACTATGACAATGGGTTATCACAGCTTAGTTTTTGTATGTCCCTTCAATAAGTTTGGCATGCTAAAACATAGGAATTAATGTGTATCCAGGCACTAAGAGAGCTTTTTCTTTTGCCTGGATTTGTCTATCTTAATGTGTTTAGTTTGTAGTTCTGTGTAGATAGTATCAGCCAAAGAGCCAATATGGTAGATAAAATAACTTTTTTAGCCATATACTGTAAAGTGAAGGTTGTTATATTTATGATTTGGGATTTAACTCTCATTTATAAGAGAAAACACGAATTATTGTACATTCATATTTCAATGAATAAGGAGAAGATTATCTGTTATGTTAGGGATGTCTGAAAGTATATGACTGTCCGCCTGCAAGTACTGAAAAAACCCTCAGACACCCTTCATACTCAAGGCCCCTCATGCCAATTTGCATGACGATTAAATAGCTTTTTAATTGCTGTTAAATTATGCCAGTTAAACTGTGATTTCATGCAAATATTAAGCTGTAATGACATGCAGTGAATCATTTACTAAGATTTAGAACTTGGAACAAAGAGAGACAATTAATTCTAATCCTCAGATTCAGCTAAATTATGTGTCACTGGGCTTTTATGGATGTGGCCCGATTGCTTTGTTATCATTTATAAATTACACAAAGATTATTTGACACATCAAAAAAACTTGGCAGCAATAACCCTTCTGCAGACATCTGTGTGCAAGGCTCTCAGGGATTTCCTCATATTGTTTTTAAAGAAACCAAGTACATTGGTGAAAATGATGGATCCTTTTCTCACAGCAAAATTCATGACTTTGGATTTTATGCAGAAGAGTAAAACAGTTCAGATGGATGAGCATTACTAAAAATGAAGCTCTTCTGCTTTTTAGATAAAACACAGCCTGAGTGTGAGCAATGCCTTTTGCTTCATTTGCGAATTATAATGAAACAAGTATTTCTACACCCTCTGTGGAGTAGACTGGCACTGATCTCTTATGGAAAATCAGGCTTACTCCAAGAGCATCACAGCTGAGTTTATGCCTCATGCTGTGCTTCGCACCTCGCCTAGCTGCTTTGTGTATGCTCTCCATCTATGAAAGTGAAGTGCATTTTGCCCTTTGTGGAAGGAAGGAGGAGCAATCCAAATGCTGCAGAAGTCTGGTGAGGACAGTGCAGTATTTTACATAATACAGGGCAATGACTGTCTGGAAAATATTTTTTTTTCTTTTTTTTTTTTTTCTTTTTAAGCGAGAACTGTCTGTTACCAACTACTACACTGCCACACTGCCATAGTTGTGTATTACTTGACAACTGAATTCACAGCAGAAGTGGCAGAAATTAATCATCATCTCATGAGAATACTCAGAATCACCATCTACCTGTGTCCCTTGAGTTCATAATTGCTTTTTTATATTCATACATACATATATGCAGCATAGATTAGTAACACCTGATGTGGAATGCTGTATTACATTTTTGCTTTTTCAGAATCATTTATTCTTTTCTCAATGAGGCAGGCAGGAAGAATTTCCTCATGACAGGAACTGGTGACTGCAAACCAATACTCCAAGTCTGAGCATAATGATAAATTACAAACAAATATATATATATATATATACACACACACACAAATAGCAATAGAAGCAGTACAGTCAAAGGCTTCGAGCCTGTTGCTTGATTTTGCTGTTGGAACACAGTGGTTGCTCTTAAAAAGTTTCAGTATGGAGGATACAGTTTGTGCCAAAGGTTTCTGAACAGAACATAAGTTTGTTGGCTCAAAATTGTTTAAGCATAACATGAGAATAGATGCATTCATACTCAGACTCAACGAAAGACTGCCTGCCTTTGACCTTGAAAGATAGATCAATTTATTCAATTACATTATAGTGGGAAATGTTAGTTTATGCACAGAGTAATCAGACAGGGAAGAAGATATGCTGTTATTTGTTGCTCACTGTGTGTGTGGAGAGATCACTGATAGAGTACTCACAGATGGCAAAGAAATACAATAAGGAGAAAGAGCAGAAGCAAGAGATTGATAACAAGTGCCAATTAAATGGAAAAAGGCTATGAGAAAGTAATTAACAATATATCCCAATGTAATTTTCTTTTCCTCTCATTAAAATTAGAATTCTACTATGCTTTCTATGAAGTGTATACTCTTCTTTTATAAAATACAGTTTCATGAAGTAAAAATGGGAACTGTACAATCTTGGGAAAATATACAGTATGTACTTTCACAGAATTAATGAAATTAGATTCAAAGCTCAGCTTGAAAAAATGGATGCCTGAAGCTAAACTCTTCAATTCATAGTCTCTTGGATCAAGGTCCTTATTCTCCATATTGCTATTCATGCAAGTTTTCCAGAACCAAGGAAAAATTCTGGAGTGAGAAATCCTTCCTAACCCTATACAGGAATGAAGAGAGAGAGAATAAAATATCTACCTATTTTAGGCATATTGCTTTTCAGGACGCGAGGAAGCAAATAAAATAGGTTTGAATGTAGTCGGTTTAAAATATTTTAAAATGAAGAGGTTTGTAAAGAGAATCCATTAGTAAATGTGTTTGATTCAAGAACAACTCGTTTGAAAAGTCACAAGAAAAATTTCTAATCTCTTATCTTGTCTCATATGTCAGGATAAAAATTTGCAAATTGACATCAAAAATAGAGACCTGTCCCAAAAGTGTTTATGTAGAAAAGGCATATTCTTACTGGTGCAGCCTTTTCTCTTTGTGTCGTCAAATTGGCTCACTTTTTTTTTCTAACTTTCAAGCTCCTTTTATTACGGTAAAGCATGACAGTTTGGAAGAAACATGCTAAATTCTACCCTGTCTCATACATCACCAATATCTTTGTTTATTAAATTTAAATTAGCCACATCTGCACAGACCCACCGAAGGCAGTGAAGTTGTATTTATGACAGAAACATAATTTTAATAACCGAGAGCATAATTTGAAAGCAGTGGGGCTAAAGATACTGGTTAGGGAATAATTTAGCCTGCAGACTCTTCATTACTGATGATATGCAAGAAGATAAGAACACAGTCTGCCTGTCAGAATCTTAGTGTCATTTCCAGAGCTGACAATTAGTGAAATAATCATCATTGTAGGTATAAGATGAATACATCTGCTATTAAAGTCCGTGAAATACTGATACCTTGCAATCTAGGTTGAATAAGAGGCAATCTGTGGTGGCAGTGAACCAAGAAAAAGGAAGAAACCAGAATGTGGTTCACGGTCTCCCTTATTTGTTATTTCTCCAAATCTGAGGTGAGATGGGGCACTGGTACTGCTGTTGTGGTTGATTTCTTCCCTACACCCACTTATTCGGTTGCTCTGGCTGATATCCTCAGCAGGAATAGAGTGGTCTGGAAGCAAATCTCTCCCGACAACTGTCAGCCAAAGCAGCTTTCAGCATCCCAGTTTTGTTGGGGAAAAGGGAGCAGGACCAGGGTGCTGTAGGCACCCTGGCTCTCGTGTTCCTCCTTACCGTATCAATACTGGTGGGTAGCTGGGCTTAAAATTGTGCCCTGAAAGATAACTAGGGGAACATAATGCCATGTATGAGCAATTTTTCAGAAAACCATCTTTTGGAAATGAAAAATCAATGGCATAAGTAATGTGGTACCACATCTGCATAATGTATGAGTGAAACCATCTTAATAAGCATGAAACTGTCAAGAGTGCCTGCGATGTGCGTTAGCTCTGTGGGTAAGTTTTCATAGCCTATGCTCAGGGCACTCATTTGAGTGGAATTGTTTGTAATCAACATTTTCCTTTGGGAAGTCTGAAACAACATTTTTCTCCCCTCACACATTCTGTAAAAAATGACAGACCTACACGCCTCACTCCAGAGGGAGCTGACAGCAGATTATGTTACTTGGTTTGAGGTGCTTCTTGAACCCACGTCCCTCAAGCAGCTGGAGGCTGGGATGTACCCTTCACCTCTGAATGCCCTATGGCTAGATTGGACAACTTTCTGAGAAGTGCCTTGGATCTGATCAATGTTGCTTTTGGTGAAGATCACTCCCACTCAACGGACATGAAATGGCTTGGCCTACGTAATGACCTGAGGATTACAGAACACCTATAACTTTGTCAATCAGCTTCAAATTACCTGGTATATTCCCAGTTTACCCAGTGTAGTGCCATATGGAGAGACTAGCATGAACACGGGAAGTACTTCAATTCTGCTACTGTCAGCTCAGTTACTTTTACATCATTAGTCATACCAAAAATTGACTATGCACTGCTAACTACTGCAATAGTACTTTGGCTTTAATTTTTATCTGAGGAGAGTATGAAATACCCGTGTTTTGTTTTTTGTTTTTTTTTTTTTTATTCATATGCAGCCGCAGTTTTTTGCAAGTTTTTGTGCAAGAATATTTTAAAGTCCTTAAAATACATATGAATAATTAAAATTCAACATTGCTATCTACATAACAATGATTACATACCTTACATTATCCCTCAGAACTACAGGTTAATAAGTCATTAATGTAAGAAACATGGCAGTATTTTTAGGGATATAACTAAACAGAAAACTGCTTGAAATTTAATCGAGAAATTTCTTTTGGTAATTTTTAACAGGATTATTCAGAAAATGTACAATTTCATGTCATTTTTAAATAAAAAAAATGCATAAATGAGTCACAGAACTGCAGACACTGGTAGTGATCAGACTTACGGGTACATGCCATAGTTGGTGGGTCTTTCTCAGCTCTGAAGTAACCTTTCTCACACTGACACACAGAGGTTGCTTCAACATAGGTCAAACTATGTGGAGGGCACTTGGAACACTTTACATTTCCAGCAAATGCTTTATAGAATCCAGGCCTGCAAGCTGCAAAACAAGAAAATAATTTTTTATTAATAGCAGCAAATTTTGGTCGTAAGTAAAATCTGTTCCATGCAGTTATAATGCACTGTCTTTTCTTTCCAACCTAGATATATATGCTATTCTGATCACATAATGCTTCACAGTTTTTATTTTGGCATATGGACTTAAAAAATATATGTATGTTCTTGATGTCTGATGGGTAACCATTAAAAGAGACAACTTCCTAATAGACAGCCATCACTGCTGCTTGAAACTGTTATCTAGGAAACTTCACTAGTATCAAGTAAACACAAGCTCACTGTCTATGTTTTATGTAGGATCCATATATTAATAACACTAAAGAATGGGATAACTTCGTATCTACCAATGCTATTTATATGGCTTCCTTATTTAAGTAGTAGAGACTTTTAAGGCTCAATGTGCTTCTCCTCACAATGCCTTGATGAGACAGGAATGACATCCCTGTATTTGCAGATGGGCCTGACCTGCCCAGAGTCTCCCGAGAAGCCTCTGACAGCAGGGTCAATTAGTTGAGTCCTTTGCACTGTGTTGGAATGAGGGCTGGGAGGCACTGCTCTAATAACCTTTGGAGATGTAGGACAGAGGTGTCAATACCCTCTAGCACAAACTACAGAAAGCCTGAGGCTACTCTTAATTGTGTCAAGAAACAACCCGGATAGCAGCTGCTGTGGGGACGGGAGATGCTGCAGCAGTCAGAGCCCACCGCCCACCCAGTTGGAGCAGGAATCCCAGCAGTTCTTCATCACAGCTGAACCTTAAAAGCCTTTCTGCTGACCTTTAAAGCAGAAACAATTATTTAAAATAAATGTTATCATAAATATGCCTGGTTCGCATTCTGAAATATTATTTTAAAACTGTTCTCAGCCTTTAGCACACAAGTTTAGACAGAGATTTCTTTTTTTCTCCTGCCAACTACATTCATACATGCCAGTACGAATTACAGGTACTGTCTTCTGGATTCTCAATCAGCAAACAGAACTGAAACAAATGAAAGAGCAACTCTAACACGTATGGACTGCATAGGCTCATATTCCTTCCGACTCCTTCACCAGTACAATGGAAGCCATTGGTATACATATTTCAAAGACCCATGTGGCTTTTTCTCATTTTGACATATTCAAGACTGTATTCTTTATATTGCTACAGGAACTAGGCAGTATTTCCTTCCCTTGCTGTAAGACAAAATAACAATATTAGAATGCAGTGTTCGATAAATAAGTACCAAGATTTATGAATTTCATGGGTTCACTGTCAGTTCAAATTAAGTGAATTATTAAAGGCATTAACTTACAGATAACATATACACAGATCAGTTTTGCTTCCGATTCCAAAGCACCCACTTGATACGAAAGCTGTTTCATTAGTGTCTGAGGGAAAAGGGAGTGTGTGGGACTAAAAAAGGTAGCACTTGATTACCCATCAGAATGCAGGAGCCATTTTTTCAGATGTAATTTTAAGAGCTTAATTTTGACCCAACAATTTCAGCAGTTCTCCCAGTGTGTTCTTCTGACTTTGCTGAATAGGTATTAGGAAGGAATCCTGCCCTGCTGTCACTGAAGAAAAAATATAAGTATTTCTGGTGCTAGAGATAAGAGAGGTGGGAACAGCAGGGGATTTCCCTTTAAAAGGCTGCTGGTCTGATACCACCGTGATTACAGTCAGTGGCAATTTTCTACTGATTGGAATGACAGCAGGTTTGGTACTAGGAAGACAGCAGCATTGTAGACATAGGCGGTAGATGCTGACTCCTCTCAGCTTTGCTGGGAGGAAGGAAGAGAGGAGGTAAGGTGAAATGTGGGAAGGGTGTTATGAATGCCTGCTCCTTTTTTACTCATGTCCAAATCCTGCCAGGCCTTAGCTGAAGATTAATATTAAATTCTTGCTTTTAATAGCTACCTTTCATACATACAGTACCACAACAAAGAAGTTTGTGATTAAAGAGGTGGCAATTCTAGGCTACCTTTTCACTCACAGCAAAATGAGTGCTCTTTAAAATCCTTACTACTTACAATTTTTTTTTCCTGTCAGTTCTCAAATCACTCCTTCCCTTCCGTCCCCCAAATGACAAACCAGTTTAGATCAAAAGAAACACAGCAGTCCTATTCAAGAAAAATATTTTGTTTAAACTTCAAGCTGTTCATTATTCAAAAATAAAACTCAAGGAGAACATGATTTATTTCCAATTAAGAAAAAAAAAAGTAAATGTTTTATTCTGAAATGGCATTCTGGAGTATATTTAAAGCCTTTATGGTTTCAATATGGTTGGATTTTTTATTTATTTTTGTCTTATATATATACTCATGAAAATGCTGGGGAAAAATGGGTGAAGATGTTGATAGTCTACTTTTACTGGAGCCAACACAAATGCACGCACCTTTATGTCAGATAAACTCCTCACATTTTAAAGCCAAAGATATCAGGACAGCTTTGGTACAGTTAAGTTTACAAAGCTACTGACAATCCTCCCCCATCCAAATGTAGAGTAAAACAATTACAATTACTGGATACTTTTAAATAAAATCCAGCCCTTCATAAACATACTAACACATGCTGAGAGCCCCCAAATGATCACAAGTTTTGGATAACCTTAGCTCCTGGGATAACTTGGTGCTGACTGCCAACATTCAAGGTGAAACTGTTCCTCTGTAAAGATCACTGAATATGCAGCACAGGATTGAAATACAGCACTTCAGCTTCCATACAATATCAAAGCCTATACTCTACTAACAAATATTATGCTTCAATGTCCGAATTTCAACTTCAGAAAGAAGCAATTTACCATTGCCTTTCAAAAACTAGCAAACACTAAATTTCCTACCCAAGTTTTTAAAAGCTAATTTACCAAATGTCCCAACCATTGTAATTTCAGAGATGTGCATGCATATCATCTTTAGAGACTAGGGTGGTGCTTAGTCCAAAACACGGACAGAAGAATTTGTGAACAAGCTTATTTCAGAGAAAAACAACAACCAATAACATGAAAATTTGCCACAGTATCTGTTCAGGTAATAAGCAAGCAAGGTCATCACAGGCTGTTAATTTGCAACCTCAATTCCTAAGGAATTCCTCCTGAGCTTGAAACATGTCTAATAGCGTGTTTTAAGGGCTATGATTTCTTCTAACCTGTGAGTTAGACTTTGGCAGACTTCTGTCATGCCTGTTTATGCCCTGATAGGTACCACCAAACCAGCACAAACAGAGTACAGCTTTACACTGCTCATGGTCTGTACAGAACCATGTCTGCTCACTGTGAAGAAAAGAAGAATCTCCTTATTACTTCTTTGGCATATCAAACAGGACTGAGGATGGTTTGTCCTCCACTGTGGAGCTTCAGGCTGTGTAAGACCACTGCCAACTGTAGCTCAAAGCAATTTCAATCAAAACTTATAGGAAAATTGTACAAAGAATCAATGGTATATGCACTCCACTGTAATTTCCAATTTGTATAACGTTTTTTAGAACTGGGGTTTGCAAATGTTCTGCTATGAGATCACAGATTGCGTTACTGCATGCAGCAAGTCACTGTGACTGCAGCTTGTGGTATCAAACCATACACAGGTGCTAGACGTATTCAACTTAGAGAGTCCCTAAACCACATGAAAGCTAAAATAAGGATTAGTATATGACTCTGTAAAGAGCATAATCAACAGAATTACCTGTATGCTTAACTTTAACTGAGTTCCTTAATGAAGCAGGATCTTGGCTTTTGCCCAGCTTCCTATCCTCTTTGTTGCTTACTGATCTGTGGCAGTTCCAGCTCCACAGAACTCAGTGCACAAACTGCCTGATGGGCAAATCGGAAACTCAGGCACTTCATTATGAATAGGTTGTTGCTTTGTATTTGGAGAAGGAAAAAGGTCATCTTTCCCACTCAAAATCACACGTAAAATACATTACAAGTAAGTTAAAAGTTTGTTCTGGATGCTTATGTATGCAGGAATTTTCATTTTGTATGGGTTGATAAATTAGTACTTTCAAAATGTTTCTCATTATAACATTTCCTTCATTCAGCTAGCAGTTATTGTATCCATCATTTGCACAAATTATTTGTGCACTGATGACTTAAAAAAAAAAAAGTTTGTATTTGTTTGTTATCACACAGCATTTTTTTCTAACTTTTTAATCACTGGGAGGCATCTTATTTTCCCTGACTTTATCCAACAGAAGTGACTTTGTGAGCTACTAATTATATGAACTGTATAAGATTTGACTTTTGTAAAGCCTGGGGGATGATAATAAAATATTGCCTTAATGGTTAAGTAATTAGCAGGGTGTCTGAATGAACAATTCAAAGACACTAAAGTTTTCTCCAATGAAATACCAGGGATCATGCAGAGAAGCACTGATAATTTAATTGGCTTCACAAATGATAACATGTCTACAAAAGTGCTTTACTGTAGCTTTATCATGATTTGACTAGTGTTTTTAAGCTGTAGAAACTTTTTAATTAATATAATTTTCCTTATTTAATGTTTAATATATGACATTTAGGTTTGTTTGTATTACACACAGATGCATATGAAAAGATCTTAACACTTTACAAAGCTCTGGTGAACTCTTAAAGATACTGATTCATGACTTGCTAGTTTCCAGCTTGGGCACAGAGTAGGGAGAAGGCATTTAAGAAGCAGCTGCAAAAGAGTTTTAGCACTGTTGAAGCTATGTGCAGAGGTGCTGAAAGAGACTGTAAAAGCTTTTGAGGTGCATTGTGCACCAGAGCCCGAAGTTAATACTTATTGCTTAAAATGAGATAAGATCTCCACTGTTCCCAGCAGTGTTCCCAGTGTAGTTGTGTCTGTTTCCCACAAGGACTTGGGTGCATGCGGTGCATGGCTTGTGGCCATAACCACAGCAAAGGGTAATGTGCCACAGTAAAGTGCCTCTCCCCACAAAGACTTTGGCTGCGGGGCCTTGGTGCCAGCTCAGAGCCAGTGCAGCTGAAGGTGGCCCCATCCCACTGGGGCCGTGGTTAGAGGCTTCCCCACAGCTCGATCCTGAGGACGCAGACAGGGCTGACTCCTATCCCTGGGAGCTGCTTTCAGCAGTGGCTCCCGTTCTTGATCCCTATGTGAGCCACAGCCCTGCTGCATCACAGCCCTGCCTGTCCAGGGACCCTGCTGAGCCAGGAGCATCCGCAGGCTCACATCCTGGCCTGGCTGCGGGTCGCACTCATGTTGGGGCTGTCCTGGTTGCCCCCCACCCTGCCCTGCACCCTGCTGGGATGGGTCCTGGCTGTGCCCAGGGAGCCCAGGCCGCTACAGGCCCCTATAGGTCCCATGCCAACCCAAAGAGCTAAAATCTGGTGTCCCTCTGGGAAACCAGATAAATCACCAAAGCTGGGGGGGACAGCTGATGGCTGCCTGTAGGCTGACAGGCCCTGCTCTCGTGGCATTGCTCAGGCCGTGAGGAGTGAGGGCCTCACCTCCGGCTAGCTGAGACTTGATTTCTAAGACTCTCTTGAATTGCCATGTCTAATAAATAAGGTCATGGGTCAATTATCAGTCTTTAGTGATCAAGACAGTAATAACTGTTAAGTACTTCCCTTACCTGAGAGGTACTCTGTGTGCTAACAAATGCAGACATGTTGGTCACCGTAGTGCTCACAAACCTTGCTCCTTTAAAAACAGGGGCATTTTCACTGCTTTGCGCAAGCTTGTCATGGTGAGGACATACACTGGTTTCCCAGTTTTACAAGGTCTGAATTGACTGTTACCAAGTAAGCTGAAGTAAAGTGAGTGCAAAGAAAACATAGAGCAACTTTTAGGTGTATCTGACACTTGTTGGTCTGTGTGTGGGAAAACATTCCTCATGAAAATGGGAATTTTATAGTTGGCTGAGAACTCATCAATCAAATTAAAATGGAGAAGACTCTGCTGTCATTTACAATGAATGGCAACCATCAGTAGCTGAGGAAGAGATGGTTTAATCTTTCTGAAACACATAATTTGCTATGCTTTTACACACCTCATACATTTTCTTAAATTGCTTGCTGAAACCCATTATTGTACTATGAGACTGACATCTTCCATATTTGTTATATTCTGTCAATATATAAATATTACAATTTTAAAGTCCTTTTATCCTTCTGATACCCGATCACTTTATAAAAAGAGCAATCTAGGAAAGCCTGTTTGACTCTACTATTGTGCAGAAACTAGGATCTAATTTATTTTAAGCAATTATTTATTATTTCTTAAAAAAAATATTATTTTAACCAATTTATATTCTAGTAAAAGTATGTAGAAAAAAACAAAGAAGTGTATAGGAAAGAATAAGGAAAAAGAATATAATGGAAGATGCACAATGTATTTTACCTACAAAAGGCAGAATATGATCACAAAGATTAGGATATTACAAAATAAGGATATAATGACAGTCTTTGAATGTGAGTACTATCTGATTTAGTAATTGCATGTCTTTTCTTTCTTCACATGATCCTTGTTTTATTCAGGTCACAAATGGACTGAGAAAAAAGACGAGATGTGCGTTGGGTCATGTTCGAACTGATAGTGAGGTTATGCAGGAGGAGTTGCTTTGCTAGAAACAGAAGGCATTGAGAGAGAGACCAGCCATGATAGATTATAAAATACAGAACATGCTGCTTAGTCGAAGCTACAAGAATAAAATACATCATATATCAAAAAAGCAATTATCTAGCTTGGTTCCCCACTTCCTACAGATGGTAAGGAGAGATCCATACCCAACTTACTGACAAAATGACCCAACCATTTTAGAAGAATGGACTGATTTTCCTTTACATTTGAGGTAAATCTGATGGGATTATATGTCTGTGTGCTGGGTTATGCACTTAAATGCATCTGTGTTTGTATACTAAAATCAATCTCTTCTCTTGCCAATATCTTCTGCTGTCTAATAATTCTATTTTTTTGGGTGGAGAAGAGAGGACAGCATTACTCATATCTTTGGCTTTGGAAAGCAAAAAGGGAGAGGAAAGAAAAAGAGTCAGGTACAAGGCTGCTTTCTCTAATTAAACTATATAATGAAGATAGTTAAATTAAATTACATATTCTTTGTGTTGTCTTTTTTTCCAGTGACTTATTTTCTGTCATTCTTGTATTTCAGTATTCTACCGAGGCTGTTTATTAAAATGATTACAAGAAATGACAAAAGAGATAATTGGTATATATCAAACTATTTTAAGTTCATGTCAATACAGTTTTTCTCTGTATAAAATATCAGTTGCAATTCAACAACCGGAGCAGTGATTTGGGTCACATACCATGTTTTTAAAGAATCTGAATTTTATCCATAAGCTCATGCAGGCAAGGAGAGCAGTCAATGATATTAATTTTATCACTGCCTGTCATACTAGATACAATTCAATGGCTCATCAAAGAGCTGGGATCTTCACTACACAACACAGGTGCACTATTCTGCACTTCTTAAGGTGCTTTGTTAGCTACTTCTCAAAGAGTTTTAAGTTAGCAAGTAAAGGCTTCTGATAACAACAAAGATAAACACCTTGTTTGCCACTGAGGTGACTCAAATAGATTTTGCAGTGTGAAAACAAACTATATTATTAAACTTTTCGCATACAGAGCAACAATGACATAAGCTGCTTTCCTGTTGCTGCTGGAGGCTACCAAAACCGGTTCTTTGTCACTGCCTTGTAGTGGAAGGATTTTCAAAGATCTGGGAAGAAGACTGGCTGTTAACATTCTGGCTTCCTCTAAACTTACAGTCAAGAGGGAGACGGGGGTTCAGAAAAAGTGACAGTGTAGGAAAAACACAGCTGACTAGTGCTCTTTTCTTTGTTAACTACATGCAGAATGATAATGTCACAGGCTGCCTACCTATTCTATTTATTACCTTATTTATGTGTTTTCCTGTAGGCGTATGTAACATAGGTGCATTAATTTTGGTTTTATCTCCATACATGGCCTTCAAAGGCCTTTGTAACACACTGTTAAGTAATATTTCTTCCTTTTTTTTTTGTACATAACATTATTCACAATGTGTGTGTATGTTATAGGACACACTCACATCACAGTTTTATCTAATTTAATGAATCACCTACCTGTCAGACTATTATTTGTTTCTACCTCAAAAAAAAATAATATATATATATTAAAAAAAAAATCAAGATTTCATTCCAGACAGGCTCCAGTAGTAAATGTATGTACACACACATTACCTACATACATATGCCTTTATATAAAAAAAAGGAGACAAAATCAAAAAGGTGATGGGATGTGAGATGATCCATAAGACTTTAAATCACAGGAAATCTTGTCTACTTATTGGAAACCAGACACTGGGAGATCATCAGTTTAAGATCCATGCAACTTTATCATATGCAACTTATCAAAGTTTTAATGGGCAAAATAAAACATTTTTTTCTATTGTACATCAACAGGTGTAGAGAATGCCAAGGAACATTTTAATTATAATGAAGTTTATATGTAAAATTGCTCTTCAAAGACTAATAGAAATGTTTTCTAATTTTACATTATTTTCCATCCTCAAAAGACTGAAATAAATCTAAAGTGAATAATAGCATCAATTGGCTACAATAAGAAAAAAGAGAGATGATCCCAAGATTCAACAGATGAAACAGTGAAATTAAGATCTTGTTAATTTTATACCTTAATACCACATTTGGTGGATATGCTTACTTTTTAGACTATTCTGTAGGTTCATATCCATGAAGATCACTGGGCTAGCATGGTACAATTCTCAAAATCCAATATAACTATTTAATGTGACATGGTTCTCTGTGGAACAGAGAGGACAGGTAGCTATGTGGGTAGTTATGACCACTTATGATTTATTTTAAGGTCCTTACTAAATATCTATTTGGACTTTATTTTGTAGTTGTGCCCTACTGAATTTAAAAAACAAACCAACAAAACCTTACGAATATTTACAATACAACACTGCAAGAGAAAGATTAGTGTCCAAGAATTTGTATCAAAGAATCAACAAGACCTGTACACAAACAGAAAACTAAATTATGTGTAATACATTTGCTAAATAAGGGATTAAACTATTGAGTTGTTTGGATAAATTTGAGGGATACTTTTATTCAAGTACTAATGCTATGTTTCTTAATGCACTGTAGATTGTTATCTTCTTTAAAAAATCTTGAATAAGGATTCATTTTTGTGTTTTTAAAGAAATAAAAATGAACATTCTAAACATATTTGTGTAGATGCAAATTTATGAACATGATTCTGTAAGCACAGGTACTAATCATAAAAAGAGATAAAAATTATTTCAATACTGATACAACTTTCTCACTTAATTCTCAGAACTATCTCTACAACAGGTAGATGGCAGGTAGCAATGTTTCAGCATGAATGCATAAATTGGAAATATTATAAGCAGCTGAAAAGAGGCTCATTTGATTGGAAATATCAAGGATTGAAACTACAAGTTGAGACCATATCTGTAAAATAAATGCTATTCATATTACAGGCTACACTGCTTTAAATAGGGTCTGCAACCTTTTTAAATTAGCCTTTAAATGCATTTTATAGACTGCACTGATGAATCAATACAGTTAACTTTTTAGAGAAAGTTATAATATTGCAACTTTTGTTATGTTTAGCTCAGCTACACCTCCCTAAAGGGGCTCCCAGATGACTGTACAGTTTCATTTTGTGTTAGATCCTTTTATGTATGCCTGTATAAGCACCACTGGTGAAAAACAAACTCAGGCTAAAATCAAAACAAAACAGCTTTCATGCCACTTCGATGTGCCTGGAAGAAATCAGCAATTATCCCCTGCCCAGTGAAGATGCGTCAGTGATTTGAGAGAAACATTTGTTTTGGGCATCCAAGTCAATAAAAAGGCTGCTGAGGTTAAAACAAAAGGAAACAAACAACCAAAAAAAAAAAAAAAAGAAAGAAAAGAAAAAAAAAAAGCTATTAGGATTGGAAGACTCCAGATTTTAACCACATATAGACTGCACTACCACGTTACTGCAGCACAGTGTTACTGGCATTACCACAGGGACTCCCCGTTAATAAAAACATGACCTTTGAAAACTGGCTCAAGATTCCCAAAGCAGGAGCACCAAAGCTGGTTCAGTATTTTCAGTGGAAATGATCACTGATTCCTTCATGCGAAGGCAATGACAACCTGTGAGTCTAACCGTAATGTACTCTGCATGGCCCTAAAGACCTCTTGTTCGTTGGTAAAGGCAGAATCTGTTCCCTAGTTTCCATGGCTGTTGCCCATCTGTGTAAGTAGTTTCTGAGAGGGACACTGATGCTGTCAGGCTGTCTTGAAGTTGTCTCAGCAATGTGCAAAGCAAAAGACGACTACTAGGGTAGCTGAATTAAGTGATAGGATAAACGAGACCAAACCAACAGCCTGCACCTCCCTGAGCAGGTGAGCAACTGTTTTTGGCTGCCATGTGCTGTTGGCTGTTATGGGGATCCTTGAAATCAGGTAAATTTTTTGAGGTGGGAAATATGCATACTCAAATGCACTGCTCTGTGCTCAAATTAGCCTTTTGTTTCATTAATTGTTTATTGATTGATCCCATAGAAAATCTACAATTACCCAGACTTCATAAATCTTTAAATAGTATTTTCTACAGTGCCTAATTTTAAAGGAACATCAGTGTGTTTTAGGAAGATAGTAAAGAAAAGAAATCAGTCAGAGTAATTAAGGAATGCAACAGAAATGGTAATCAAGGAACACGAGAGCAGTGGAAAAGAAGGGAAGTGACTCTCAGCAATGTACCAGTGCCTGCTCCTAGGACCAGGAAAGACTGCAAGAAAAGAACGGAAGGAAAAGACAACTATATCTCCAGGCAGCCTTCTCCAGCATCTTCAGTACCCATCTTTAACTAGAAAAGCAGGAGAAACATAACGCTAAGAACACTTTGGGGTGATGCAGCACTGGAGTAAATGATGGAAGTTACTTATTGAGTCCACAGATTCATCCATAGCAGCTGTAAAAACTCTTCATTTTAAAGTAAAACTTAATAATGCATTTTATTGCTTTTTAATCATTATTATTGCAAAGGTTTTTTTTTTTGTTGGTTTTTTTTTTTTTTTTTTTTTTTTTTTTGACATGGAAATGAAGCAACGCCAAGGTGCATTCTGCACCTATGCAAGTCCTTAAAACAAATACCAGATAATCAGCTGTAATAGTTGTCACCTCAGCATATTCCCTGCAGTGTGTCTTTAGGATAGATGTGTTCTTCCACCCAGCTACCCTGGCAGATTTGGGAAGTGGTTAAAACACAGACCAAAAAGGAAGAACATGCTAGTCAGGAAGGCTCACTGGCACATGTTAGAAAAGTGGAGAGAATGCTTTAATCTCCATGTAAATTTTAACAGCTTCTATTTAACACATCTAGCTCCTTGTCAACGCATAAGCCAAAGTGTAATGGAACATTTTGAAGCAAGTGGGCATGTCATCTCATGTGGAATGGATGTTGCAGAGCACATCTGTCCACAAATTTTTGAAGAGGAGAGGTTCTTCTGCAGAGTTCTTTACCATTTCCAAAAAACAAACAAACAAAAACATCAGAAGGGAACTGTTGCTGCTCTAGTCCTCAGACTAAAGCAGTATGGAAATCAAGAAAATCCATTAGACTGAGGGCACCATGCCGTAACACACACAGGGAGTAGTTTATTTAACATTGCTGGAAGCTGTTCAGCATATCAAATTGCTTTTCATAAAGGAAAGTTGAAATAGTGGTTAGGCTATAGCTGTTGCTGAAAGGGCTTTTGGGGGGAAGTGAGAAGGTAGCAGTATGATAAGTTTCTGAATACTGCAGTGAACATTACAAAAGAGAAGTTTGAAAAAAAAAAACAAACAGTAAGATATTATTTAATATAACTGAGGAAAGAACCTGTGTTTGCTGGATTTCCCCTGATCATTTCAGCAGGAATTAGTGTCCAAACTGGTGGGCCATGAAGCCTAATGTTTTCACAGAATTATTTACATTTCTATGGACAGCTGAGGAATCTAACCTTATAAGAGGACTCTGCAAACCATATAAAATATTTCATTCTGCCAGAGAAAAAATTGTCTGCAGATATCAGATCCATTTTTTAGCTAATTCCTTTTGTGCGTTATCCATCTCTGTATCATAAATGTTAGAATGGCATTCCTCCAAGGAGGTGCTTTGTATCTTTCATGATCACAAAGAATGTGAGTCCTCAGAGATGATTGCTCTACAATGCTGGCTGGTGCTAGTGTAGGGGCTGAAAAATGGTCCAACTTATTTAAGCTGTGGCTTCCTCTTTTTCTACACTTTTCCTTTTACTGTTACAATGGTTGTAAAAAGACAACTCTCCTAACTCAGAACTGTGTTGCTAGCTTTGTTTCCTAGATCAAGTAGGTGTCATGTTGTCTATAAGGTTTTCTCCAATATCATAAATATGTTCAGATAGTGGCCAATGTGGTGTTGGTTCCAAAAAGAGTTTTCTTTATTGGAATGTTTTAAAAAGAACTTCCTCAGACTGGTGATAACAGTTGTAAAATTGTTCTCTCTTCAACTGAGATACAGCAATGCTAGAAAAATACTTGCTACCATTAGAAAGATTCAAATTATCTGTCAGTGCTTTCTTTCCAATATATGTACCAAAATTGTTGATACATGTATATAGAGAACAGGTTGTCAATCTCATGATGTCCTTTATCAAATGCTACAACATACATGTCGTTCTTCCTCTCTGTCCCTTTTACTGATACTGGAAAATGATGTTTCTCTTTAATCCTTCTCCCCATTTTTCCTCTCTCTTCCTCCCGTAGTGAGAAACGTCGTTTCTATTTTCAACTCTACATATGTTAGTTAGTTCATGCTATATTTGCCTTTTCCTTGTGCAGGAACTTTGCAGGTGCACATTTGTCTGTTCATAACAAGTGAATCTGCTTGCCTGGGTTAATTAATTCCTATGATATCAATTA
Organism: Anas platyrhynchos; assembly: GCF_047663525.1. Classification (NCBI taxonomy): domain Eukaryota; kingdom Metazoa; phylum Chordata; class Aves; order Anseriformes; family Anatidae; genus Anas; species Anas platyrhynchos. The sequence continues at coordinate 95,885,218 of NC_092587.1, read as the reverse complement.
TTTCATCTGTTTTGCAGGTGCTTTTTTTGGACGTGATTTTTCTGAAGCTGCAAGGTTTCAACTCATGACAAGTACCAAAACTTCCAGCCTATTAATTGTAGCAACAGCATTTTTTGGCTGCTTAACCCATTGTTGTCCATCTGATTTTCTGTGTAAGAACAGTAAGGCACTAGCAAACTTCTCAAATAATTAATGGCACTTTGCTTCATGCCTCAGCACACACTCAAGGTGTACACTGAAAGCCTACTAAAGCTCTCCCTGACATGACTTATTACTTTATTATAAAACTGTAGAACAGCTTTCTAGAGAAGGCATACCTTGAAGGAATGTAATATTCTTACAGGCAGTTATTAACAATAAAAACCTGAAGAATAGTGCAGTCACTATTTACAAGGATACAATTTCTTGTTATGGCCTTATTATAAGACTGTAGTTTTTAATAATTTAAGATCTCAATGCTCATTTTTTTTGGATTCACAACTTTTACAAGATCAATTGCTTTTCTAATAAATCAGCTGAAGTTATGCAATTCTTTTCCCTTCTCTGTGTAACTGTCCCTGTAACAGTATTATAATTAGCAAGGAATTGTAGCAATGAGTACAATCCAACACATTGCAAGAAATATCACCCAATTTTTAAAAGGAGAGGGTTGAAATTTTTATTCATACGCTTACATTTTTAGTTATGGATACCATGATTGAGCATTTTAGCATTGGTTTGTATGCGTGATTTATTTAAACCTCTGTTTTATTTGAACATACAGTTAAGGAGTTTGTGCACACAGGCCACATTACTGTAATCATGGGGAATATATAAATGCCCAAGAGCAGGTAGGTGACTGAATATGTGTACAATTTCTGATGCAAAAAATGCTGAAATGTTCATATAAAATCAGGCCTCTAGTCTTGAAAACATAATTCTTTTTGATGTGTTTGTAGAAAAAATCACAAGCTTGATTATCAAAGACACCAAACATGATTAGTGACTCCCAAACCATTTCAACTCTGTCCCCTATTGAGAAACTCTCAAAATGAAGCTTTCATGCTTTTGCATGAACCAAATACTATTTTCTTTTGCTTTATCCCCGAATACTTCCAAGCTTGCAATATAATAATGTTCTTGGTTATTAAAAATTATTTCAAACACATCTTTGTATCTCTTAAATTACTGTACTCCATAGAATGTTATTCTATTCTATTCTATTCATCAGAATTGTAGAATCATCTAAGTTGGAAAAGACACTCGGGATCACCAAGTTCAACCATCAATGTGACCTGCTGAGTTCCATTACTAAACCACTTCCTTTAGTGCCATGTTCACAAGTGTGTTAAGAACGTCAAGCGATGGGGAATTTACCCCTTTCCCTGGGTAATCCATTCCAGTGCCTGACCGACCACCCTCGTCATGAAGAACTTCTTCCTAATATCCAATCTAAATCTCCCCTGGCACACTTTCAGATGACATTTCCTTGCATAAAATGATTTTAATGAAGCTCACCAACTTGAAATCTATAAATTATACTTGAGAATCTCTCCATCCATGTAAATCTCCAGTTTATGTCCATATCTAGTACAACAGATGATACTTTAGAGCAAAAGAGGTCTAGTCTCTCTTTTTTTTTTTTTTTTTAAATTTCCACGAGTGGTGTCTGCCTGTAAAATGCAAGCACATTTAAAGATAGATTCTGCTCTCAGAAACTTCACTGGCTGTACAACCATTGATTTTAACACAAAAGGAAATGAGGCCTTCATTTTTGAGTCATCAAATATTACTGTCATTCTTTCGGAAAACTTTTCCTTAATTACAGCTAATGATCGCGATAAGAGTCACTACATTGATCTACTGCTCACCTCAAAAACAATTAGTTCTTGTGTGTCTTAGTTCCAGCCAATTTTGCCATGGAAGCAACACACAAAATTCTGTAATCAGTCCATTCAGGTGTTCCTTTTGTTATCCCAGTATTCATGTAGATCCACTTGCGGTTTTTAACCCCAAATGATAATAATTACTGAATTATATTTGTGCATGCACAGACACACTTACGACTATTCCTACTGAATATATTTCATGTTGCTTTCTCCAGTGCAGGAATATTGACTACAGAATAATGAAAAACAATTCTTATGTTTAAGTGAATCAAAGAGCTACAGAATGGTTTGGCTTGGAAGGAACCCTAAAGATCACCCAGTTCCAATGCCCTGCCATGAACCTTCCACCAGACCAGGTTGTCCAGGGCCCCAACCAACTTGGCCTTGAAAATCACCAGGGATGGGAATGTGTGAAGCCTCAGATCTATGTAAGAACTGCAATGTTGTCCTACTGATGAATTACAGGTAAGAAAAATAGACTGTCTTTAGAAACAGCCAATTTAAAAAATACATGATTTAAAGTTTTATGTGAAAATAAAGCATAGACTAAAGCTTACAGGTTTTTGTTAGTATTATATACAATGGCAGAGAGTACTGTAGGAAGTATAGATAGATGAATAGGAACTGTAACAACAGAAGAAATGACAAAACAGAAAATTCAATTCAATAAACCATTGTCAGTTCAGTCAGATACTTGAATGATCTGTACAAGGGGTGCATGCATTTATGTTTTGTTACTCCTTTTAACAGATATATGAAGTGAATGCACAGATGTCAGAAGAAAAATTGCCTGGTACTTTTAACATCAACATTCCTGTCTTTTTTTTTTTATTTTTAATTTTATAACCAAACATTGCCAACTTCTCCAAAACCCTCACCATTAAATTTATATGGATTTCAATATATAGCCAATGCATTGGTAACCCACTGGAAAGCTCTGAGTGCTGGATCAGGAATTCCTTGATCTTGTAAAATGGCAACAGCTAAATCAATTTGTCATGCAAATCCAACGCCCTTTAATACAACAGAAATACTGAAGGTATTTCTGAACCCTCTTCTTTAGCAGAAGAGGGTTTATAATTTTTGTTCAACCAAAGTAGTTACGTGGGATACCTGTTGCACTTGCCGAGGCGATCGGCTCCAGGGCAGACGCGTTCTGCAGTGGAGCTGGGGATCGGACAGGCAGGGCTAATTTTCCCGGCACCGAGCCCACTCGAGGGAGCCGCCAGGACCCGGCACCCCCAGCGAGGGAGGTGAACGAGGCAAGGATGAGGCGTAGGCGGAGCCAGCAGCGCCCCCTCCCCGGCCGTTCAAAAGCTGCCCCTAGGGAGCACAGCGACCAGGACGGGCAAACACGGCATGGCGCGTCAGAAGGGAGAGGCGCGGCAGTTGGCGCAGGCAGGGCGAGCAGGAAGGGCAGAGCGCTCCCCCCCCGCTCATACGAACACCTTCTCTAACAGTGGTCTAGCTCGGCTGCTATGGTGTACACCAGGCACAGTGCACTCTCTAGGAAGTCTGTACACACCCAGACCAACTGCCCGCTCAAAACTGCGGCAGTTCAGGTCTCCGGGTGCAGGGAGTGCCTGAGCCTGTTGCTGCCACCTGAGGGGGGAAAGAGACTGTGTGCAGGAGGTGCGAGCAGGTGGACGACCTGGTCTGCCTCGTGGCAGAACTCAAGGAGGAGGTGGAGAGGTTGAGGGATACCAGGGAGTGTGAGTGCGAGATAGACTGGTGGAGCTACTCCCTGCGTGGCCTGAAGGAGAGGTACCGGGGTGAGACACCCCAGATGGGGGTGGACCCCCTGCCCTGCTGCTGTTGGTTAGAGGCAGGGGACCTAGGAGTTGAGGAGGAATGGAGACAGGTCCCTGCTCGACATCGCAGCTGATGCCCCCCCCACCGGCCCCACCTTCCCAGGTGCCCTTACACAACAGGTTTGAGGCCCTGGAGCTTGAGAGACCGGTAGCTGAGGAAGAGGTAGAAAGTCTACCCAGGAGGATGCCTAGGCTGAGGAAGTCAACTCCACGCCTCAGGACTGCCTCCACCAGGACAGAAAGAAGGGTGATTGTTGTGGGCGACTCCCTTCTCAGGGGAACAGAGGGACCTATTTGTCGGCCTGACCCTACCCGTAAGGAAGTCTGCTGCCTCTTCCAACCTAGACAATTCTGTGATTCTGTGATTCAGTCCTTGCATCTAGAATGCTTCATGTGATTGATGACAACTATCAGCATTAGCTATTTCTACTGAGCATGCTAAGGTGTTTCACAGGAATCTCACAAAGATGAACCATGAGTTTAATATGAATTCTCAAATAACCAGCTTCATGTGAAAAATGCTGCTTTCCATAAAACTATTGGTATGGGTAGGGAAGTTTAAGAACAAAGGTAAGTTTTACTATAGAAACATTTTCATTATTCATTAAATCTCCATGTATTTCCCAAGTTTTCTGAAGAAGTACCAGAATGGCTTTTTTCTAGCATTCAGCTGTATTGGGTGTCATGGATGGATATTAACTACCTGTCTCTTTTATAATATCCACTTCTACAGTGCCAAGTGCTTTCAAAAGGAAATAAAAATAATTAATTAAAAAAAAAAAAAAAAAGGAATGAAAGAAAAAAAATGAAAAAGAAAAAAGAAGAAAGAAAAAGGAGGGAACTGAAGCTATGAGGCTTTTATAAGGTCTGCACCGAGCCTGTCTGAATTTAAGAAGAGATTGGACTGTGCACTTAGTCACATGGTCTGAACTTTTGGGTAGACCTGTGCGGTGTCAAGAGTTGGACTTGATGATCCTTAAGGGTCCCTTCCAACTCAGGATATTCTATGATTCTATGATTCTCACAACCCTGAAGCAGAGGCAAGGTCAACCCAGCTACTGGTAGTATCCTGACTACCAGAACAGTGCCCTCACAACTCATACGCTAGGTAGGGCTATGGCTATTGAAATGAGGAGCCAAACACCACAGAATGGTGGGGAGCATGAGCAGTTCGACCTACAGCCAGTTTACTTTTTATTTTTTTTTCAGTTATATACTTCTCTACAGGTGCAAACATGCAATCAGATATTTGGCACAAAAATGACCATTTAATCACAGATTGTTTAGCTTAAATGTACTTTTTTTAAGTTCCTGGCAGTAGCTAGGATTGCATGGCTATGGTATCTGCCCAAACTACAAATCCTGATTTTTAAACACATACATTCACATGACAGGCAGTTTTAATTCTGAAAACAAAATGTTTAAATTTTGTAACATGCATATGTGTTATTAGTGATGCTGCAGAACAATCAAACATTTAAAAAAAAAGCAGCAACAAGTTATATATATGTACATATATATATATACACACACAAACCATTTATACACATAATTTTAAGTATTTAGCAGATGGTCAGATGCAGCTAGAAAAATCCCTAAGCCAAACCAAACATAAGTGAAAAATTAGGATTGATTAGCCTACAATGTTGATGACTACTGATGTTGCATACCCATTTGTCATCAAGTTGTGAATTTAATTCCAGTGAAGTTTAACTCAGTTTCAGCTTTTAAATACTCATTAGAAAGCCTTCATGACAGCTAAGTTTAGAGTTCATAAATACTGCAACTCAAACTAGGGTGTAGACACATGAAAGGAAACAAGAGGGTTATCATGCACCCACTGAACTGTAGATCCTGGTTGTCTTAGCCCCGTAGCAATTAACAATACACATATTTCACCACTGGGGATGGCAGAATGCTTGTACACAGTCATTTCACTTAAATCTACCTTTATCATGTTGTGAACAAAATGACGAGGAGACAAGGTCAGTGTCTGCAAGTCTCTGCTACCATCGTTCAGTGTTTTGAACTGTAAAACTAAGCTGTCTGCATTTGTCAAAAGCATAACAACAAATAAGGTACCATTTGGCATATTTCTTGGATATTATAATGTTTTGTATGTTATATTAATTTTTGATAGAAAATTGGAGAGGAACAAGCAGTTGGCTCTGTTAAGAAACTCGACCGCAGTACTGTAACTTACACTTGCCGCTACTTTTTCAATTAGTACAAACAACAAATAGGTGTATGTCATATAATGTTAAGTATTAGAAAAAATATATGCAAGTATTCGCCACCCTCTTCAAAGCATTTAGAGAGTATTTCACTTCTAACTTAGTTATTTTAGTTTCATTATATGATCATTGGTAACTATCAATGTGATCATCTAGTCTGTGTTCCTATATAACAGATGAACTTCATCCTTTTCTAAATCTATTTCAAATGCAATATATTTTAGAGCAACACCATAGATCACTTGTTTTATTCACTTCTTTGGTGGTTTCATTCCAAGAATTTCCATTTTTTCTTGTCTACCATGATGACATTTCTCCCCTCCCAAGCTGCTTTTCCTGGTCTTTTCTTCTGCAATTATTCCAGAATCTGCTTTCTTCCTCTACTCATTCCATTGTTACTGGTATCTGGACATAGTATCCCACGTAAATTCTCTACTGAAATTCTACAATGATTGCACAGAAAAAAAAAATACATTCACTGTGTTTGGGAATTAAAAAAATAATAATCTTTTCCAGTTTCTTTGTTTTAAAATATTGTTTGAGCCTTTTCTGCCTTCCTCTTCAATTTCATCTAGCTCTATTCTACATTAGTGTGAATTATTATCAGTGCTGTTTAAGACTAGGACCATGGATAAATAGACTCTGAGCTCCCTATTTGAAAAGGTCCCATAAGACAACAGCTGTTCTCTGTACCCTTTATGAAAAAACAAAAACAACAATTACAGGACTAGTCAGTGAAAGCGTGTGTGCATCTTGGTCAGGCACTAGGGAAGTCAAAAGCGGTCAAGTGCTTTGTTCCCTGGGAAGCATAAAATAGACCAGACTTGGATCCTACTGCATCACAGGATGACTCTGCATCGTATAGTATCTGGAGCTTTGTGTGAGACTAGAGTCTTCAACGTGCTGTACAGACTACAAATAGGGGTTGCTTCTGCTCTGCACAATTTGTAGAAGTTTTTTTTTTTAAATAGAGTCCATTTGAAAACTCAGGAAAAAAAAAAAAAAGAGATCCTTTTATTTCACGATGCATAATGCCATTTATGTGATACAAGAACTTTTTTATTTTTTTTAAATAAACATTAACTAAAATGAGAGAATTCTCTTATATTACCTTCGAATAGGAAAAAACAATCCACCTCTTCATATTAGATTTGTATTTCTTAGCCTGAGAAAATGTTTTAGGGTTTAAAGGAAGCAGCAGCTTAGGTCAAAAATGGAAATGAATATGAGCAGCCTCATCTCAGTTATAAACTTGCACGTATGCAGCTCAAGTATACAACAGCTGACATAGAGGAACTTGACTGGCAGTCTGATTAAGAAAGGCACAAGCCTGGAATTACAGGTAATTTCATTTACAGGATGCATTTGTCTAGGAAAGCATACATGGCTTCTCTGATATTATGCTTGATATCAACTTGTGCTATGAATCTATTTTGGGGATTAGCAATAGGAATTAATTCAAGTGCTCTTGTTTCTCCTTCCCGTTTCTTCCATCATATATCATAAATACTGCATGTTCAGAATGGATCCTAACCAGTCTCTCTTACATAGCACAGCTAAGCTTTCGAGGCATACGTATACCACACACAGAGGCCTGCCAGCTAGATTCCCACTCACTTTCAATAATATTTGGAGGAAAACAATGAACTCAGACCCTCTTTGAGTACAGAGAGAAAAATGATTTAACACAGCAATCCAGAAGCGTAAGAATAGAAAAGAGCCAACAAAAAGAGGATGTCTGTCAGTTTCTAGGTTTGTAATATTGATGAAATATAAAACTGGAAACAGCCTCTGTTCAGGGGCACATAATGTGTTAGGCTTCACAATACCTCTGGTATCTCCTTCATGATCCCAATTAAGTCTTTAAAATTTCATCCCTAGTATTACAGTTGCTTCTTTATAGACTCCTTTCTAATGCAAAACTGACATACGCCCAATCTTAACAATGTTTGTGGAATAATGAGATCTGAATCATCTATGAGACTCCTAATCTTAATTGGCAAGAGGTGTGGGAAGATGAAAAATCTCCTTTCCATATAATCTAATCAGACCCAGCAATATCAGCTTCCAGATCGCAAAGTCAGCCTTTCCACTGAAGGGCTTGAGCAGGAGGTTAGGAAAAAAGTAATCATAAACATTAATGTAAATACCAAAAGTGCACACTGGTAACACATGGTGGGTAAGCCATGTCAGCAACATTTGTGGTCCCTCTTCTACCCTCACTAATGTGACACCACGTTGTTGGTATTGCTTTTGGGGTCCCTCCCTGACAAGCTGAAGCAGGAACTGTATTGTGAAAGGTTTCCCAGTGGGTTGGTTGGAAACTCAAGCTGCATGTTCTCATGGAAAGCCCATGAGAACTGTAAGTCAGGACCACTTCTGACTCATCTGGTCAAAGTCAAAGCCAGGATGAACTTTAAGATGCAATTCTCAATTCAGCAAGAAAAGATTTCTGCAAGAGCTCTCTGAAAAAAAGCCCCTATTGGCTGCTACTGCTCCAGAGAGGCAAAGACTCCTGTGGTATTTGTGAAAAAGTGGAGTTTCAGCCTGTGCTGAAACTGCAACCACTTCGCTATCCACAATGCTGATGCTCATCAGGTGCATTAACACTTTGGGACATTGGGGAAAAACAGACACATTGTCACTGAGTCCTGGCAAGCAGCCATCACAGCTTACCTCCAGCACACTTGGCTTCAAAAAGCCAAGTTATTTTTCAAATTCTTGTATTTGCTAATGCACCTAAAGAGGAGGAACTCTCTTCACACCACAAACAACAAACTCCTTATGGTTCTTTGAGTCAATGTAAGCAACTTTGCCCAGATTTCTAAAGACAACCCTTAACCATCAAGATGAAGATGTACTTTTTTTTTTTTTTGCGCGTGTGCGCGTGTTTGTGTTAACATCTGCATAAATGAAAGAAGACTCTGAAATGTGACTTTGACAATCCCCAAGGCAGGGATGTCTGTTTGCCTATGAAAATATTTCAATGACCACTAACAGTATCATCTGTCTCTTCTACTTCGTATAAAACAAACAGAAGCAAAGGTGAGGTGTTTGATACACAGTGGAGCGAGGAAGCAGCTGGAATTACTGCAATTTATGCACAGTCAGCCAGACAAGCTGTTGCAACCGATGGCTATGCATTTTAGGACATTCGGCAGTTGGCACATCATTTAAATAAAAAATACCATGGCCAGGCAGTCAAAGCAACAATGGAGAGTTAATGATCAATTTCAAAGGAGTTCACTTTTGGTAAGTTAGTGCTGTTTTTTTTTTTTTTAATTAAATATTACACTTTATCATGTCCATCTTTTATTACATAACACCAAGCAACACACTGTTGTAGTTGAGTGATTTAAGATAAACTACGGAATTGTTGTTCCATATTGCAGGCATTTTATGCACTATTCAGAAACATGGAGCGAAACTGATAGAGCTAGCAGATAATAGCATCCCCCTAATGATGGAGCAAGTCTAGCAAGTGCACCATCAGGTTCTATGTTAGCTGTGCACCAGTCAGGACTTAAAATACCATAATAAATTGAACGTTTTTTTGTGGCTTCTGCGTTACTTTTTCTCATCTCGCTCCACTACATTTTTTTCTATGCCACATTCAGTTCATGCAAAGCACACAGAAATAAAACTGACCCAAACAAATGGATGAGTTTCTTCTGTGCATCAAGCAGGAAGGTGTTACAGGAAAAATGCACCCTTGTACTGCCTGTCGATTCTACCCGGCACAGAGTCTGTTAGTACTTTTAACTGCAGAAAACACCTGGCAATTGCAAGCATGTCATTTGAGACAATTTCTGGTAGTTTACATGTACATGAATATGCCCAGCTGCCAAATTGCAGAGGACGCCTGTTGAGGTGGTGATAATCTCACACGTGGGCAAGAAATAAAGGTTTCCAGTGGTGCCTGTGCACCTTTACACTTGCATGTTTCTCCTTGTACAATCCAGTTTTGTGGGAGAATACTCCTAATCTATTTCATACCAATTTTATGGTATTTTAAGTCATGTTGGCTTTGCAGAATATGCAGTTCCAGATGTACTGTAGAACATGTTAATTAAATATTGATGGTTTGTGAGACAGCCTTAGCTTTGCAACCATTTTGAAACCTACTAACATGGAACAGAAAATGCTTTCATTAAGCTAATAACATATTGTAACTTTGCAGAAGATGCATCCTGTAGTTAAGGTACTCAGGGTCAGGGATGAGGGTCCAGTCAGTGGAGACTCCTAGCGGAAACAGCAAAGAGAGAGATGATTTGGGGTTACCTGTATAGGTGTAGATCTGGACGCTTCATGCAAGTACTACCACAGAGTATTAACCATGCCTCACTAAGGAAACAGTCGACCTAAATTTACTAAGGTAAATTAACAACTAGCCTCATTATTTATTTTTTTTTTCCCACTGCATGCTAGATGCAGTGTTTCAGCATTTTTATTTATTTATTTTGAGCACTACAGTCCAGTTCTGTCCCTCTCAATTTGATAATTTGTCAGTGGTACGACTGGCTAAACAAAGACTAAAATAGTCAGTGGTATGACTGAAAAAATCTTTTGTGACTCAATTCAGTGCATGAGCCTTGATGGCTTGGTGAGTGCCAACATGCTTAAGGAAAGCTTCTCATGGGACACTGTCCTGGTTTCAGTTAGAACAGAATTAATTTTCTTCCTAGTAGCTGGTGGAATGCTGTGTTTTGGCTTAGGATGAGAAGAGTGCTGATAACACCCCAATGCTTTAATTGTTGCAGAGCAGTGCTTATACTAAGCCAAGGACATCTCAGCCTTTTGCTCTGTCCTGCCAATGGGCAGGCTGGGGGTGCAGTAAGAGCTGGGAGGGGACAGACCCAGGACAGGTGACCCAAACTAGCCAAAGGGGTATTCCATACCATCTGACGTCATGCTAAACAATATATAGGGGTGGCTAACCGGGGGAAGGGGGCCGGACTGCTCGGGGTTAGGCTGGGCATCGGTCAGCGAGTGGTGAGCAATTGCATTGTGCATCACTTGTTTGTACATACTATTATTACTTTCATATTATCACTATTGTATCATTATTATTATTATTGTTATTATTATTTTTGTTATTATTATTTTCCTGTCTTATTAAACTGTCTTTATCTCAACTCACGGGCTTCACTTTCCATTTCTCTCCCCCGTCCCAGAGAGGGAGGGAGGAGGGTGAGCGAACGGCTGCGTGGTGTTTAGCTGCCGGCCGGGTTAAACCACGACAGACACACTCACAAATGAACAAGAACCAACCAATCCCTCTTGGATGAGTTGATCACCTAAAAAGCAATAAGCCAATGAGTTTGTTCTGCCAGCCTCCGGGACATGTGCAAATAGCAAATGTAACTTCCTGCAAAAGTAGCCTTGGGCAGCAGAACGTGGAAAGCACATCTGAGGCAAATATCCATAATGCAGGTATGGAGAGCACTGGAGCACAGATGCTCTTGTTACTCCCCCAAAATACTCTGCTGTTGACATGGAGGGCACAAACATCCTTATTTGATCAGTCAGTGTCTCACTGCAGGTAATTTTCCACTGGTGATCAGGAAGCCCAGAACACACTTTTACAAACATCCAGGGAACTGAACTAGATCCTGATGCAGCACACTTTGCCCTTCTGGTAATGTAGTTTGTGTTTTAGATTTTGTCTGTGACAAGCTTTGCATTTTGCTTGGGTTTAACATGGCCTTACAGCTGATAGGTCTTTCACTTTGTTACTGCCAGGTCCAGAGATACCACAACCTGGTAAAGGAAAACAAATGCCTGCAACAACTGATTGGCAGGCCCAAAACACCTGGGAGAGGACCATCGCACAAGAAATAATGGCTTAGAGAAAAACAAATTAGGAGTGAATTTATATTCCAGGAGACATTTTATTGCCTGCCACTCTCTGTCCCACTGAAATACCATGATGGATTGGGGTGAGTGACGAGAATTGCTAGGTGCTAGTAATGACTACTTGAACAATGAGCTGAAGGAAACAAGCCACGCTCTGCCTCTCCCCAGACCATGGTTAGCTTATTGTGGAGGGAATCAATCCCACTAGTCACTGGAGGCACTTTGGGATGTGTTGTTGATCACAAACACATTCACACTGTGGGCATCCCTCACCACAGCTTCTGGTGAGTTTGAGGATTTGTATTCCAAGGGCAAGCTGCTAAGAGGGTAGTGAAGACTGAAAGCGGATTAAATGGAGCTCTACAGGTACTCCACTGAGCTGCCAGCCAGCCAGCAGTTACTTGTCAAACCACGGGAAGAGATCTAGCCCATGTCACCTACAAAAATCTTGGTGAAAGACTAAGGGGTGTGAATATGTTCTTGAAATGTTAATAGACTAAAACAAATCGGAGCTCTTTGTATGAAAAACCTGCAATCACAATGTGATGATGTTCAAGCCGGGCTACTTCTGCAAGGATGATGTTGCAATTACTGTCATCACTGTGAATCTGCAAATAAAGGCATTCAGCTTTTTGAAGAAGGGTGTCAATCCTATATTCCCAATAGCATTAAGAAATAATCATGGTAGGATCTCTTTCATCTGATACAAAATACAAAACTTCTGGATGATATCTAGAGCCAGAAAAAGGAGGGCTCTTCTGCCAAAGGAAAATGGTAGCTGTAAAGGTATGGGAAGACTGGGTTATGTAGGTAGCATAGATATAAATTGAATCCTGACTGTCTACAGTATCAGTGGCCAGGATCCAGCCTGGCCTCAGGCGGCATGTTACCATGACAACCTGTCCCCAAAAAAATGAAGGAATAGAGGGAAATGGAAAAGAGATGATGATCTTTGTTTTTCAGCACACTGTCATGAAGGGGGAAGGCTGAAAGTGGGTCCGAATTCCCAAAAGCACTGGGGTTTCTAGTGATGTTTCTGAGACCTCTGGAATCTACCACAACCACTGTTAGAGAAAGGCAGTCACTGCTTCCCTGGGAAGGCTGGGAGATTTCCAAAGGCCGTAGGATGCTTTCATAAGTGTGCCTGAACTCCATCAACCAGTTGCTCAACAGTTAGTCTCTACATCTGCTGGCTTGTGCCTACGGATAACATGTTTTCATGCACATACTGCTCTTCGTGACCTAAGAGATGCTCTTCAGGCAAAGGTGATCTGATTGAGGTTCAAAATGTTAGTCTCAAACTTAATTTTAAGTCCTCTTTATGTCTCTTAGATCTTAAAGAGGATATTGTTTAAGAAGGTAGACCTGCCTGTCAGGTAAAAACTGTGGGAAAAAAATGGACTTACTGTCTTATACTTACATCTCACTGGGCCTGACTCTGACACAGTCCAAGCATCAAGCTTGTTTAACTTGTTGCTACTGCCAAAATTAGAGATAGGGAAAAAGAAGAAAAGAAAGCCAGGCCTGGATGGGGAGAAATCCAACAGATTCAGGGAAATCCTTGAGGAATTAGCACTGAGCTAGGCAAGAGCCTGCTGTTGCCAAGGTTAGCCCAACAATTATATTTTATTATCTACAGTTCAAGCCACCAGTTTGCCTTATAATGCTCACCAAGATTTAAAAGCCTTTTCTGAGGGAATTTTGATATTTATTTTTAAATTAAAGAAACGCTCAAAATAACTTGGATAGTGGAGAAATTGATGGCTAGGTCATTTGGGCTATGAAGAGAAGGCACAAGCAGAGACCAGAGAAGGTGCCAAGAGTGAGAAGGGTGATTGAAAAAGAACCCCAAAAACTCATCCTTTCCTACTAGATGAATGGAAATATTTGGGGAAAACAGTGTAAGCATGGAGGTAAAAAATTCTTCTCTCTGAGGCCAGTAGTAACTGTAGAAGGATGCCTGAGGCTGTATGGGAGGGAAGGTAAATAACAGAAGGACTGTTCTCTGAATTCCCTTTTGCAGCGAGCAGGTGTCCAGCACTGACATAACTACATCCTTCTTAATCTTCAGTGATCTTCTTTGTTGAATGTTTTTTGAGAAAAAAAAAAAAACAACACAAACAAAAGAATCAGAGGAGACTAGTTGAGGGATGAGACCTTAGGAACAACCATATGGATGGAAAATGGCTTTATCCTGGGGATTTTGATGACCTGAACTAGATATTGCAGCGCTGCCTCTGAAAGAGAAATGTCTGAGTCATATGATGGCAAAGTGACACCTTCCCTCTGATGGTTTCTATGATCTCAGAGATAGATTGAGTCCCAGTAGTGAAAGTAGGGACAAGAGATTAAAGGAAATGTTAATTTTAGAAAGCATCCAGAAATGAGAAAGTAAAAATCCTGACAGCAAATCTCAAATCTAAGGAGGTTCAGCAGTAAGCAAACAGGAATACTCTGAGTCTTGCAAGGCCACAGATTTTGCAGATGTCACACACAAGGTGATTATGAGTTTTTCCTCTCATCTTTAGCATTTGAGATTCAGCAAATTTAGTTTGGGGATAAATGAGAAGAGGTTGGAATGGAAACTGGCCACCCATTAGATTTTGATTTTGTTGGGGAAGACATCCTAGAGAAAAAGATTCTTCCCAAATGTTAGAGTAGAGAGAGTCTGAGACCTCTTCTGTGTCTCTTTACCCTTAAGGGGAAAATTTATTATTATTATTATTTAAAATCTGTTTTTAAAATATGTTTTCTATGGGACACCGTATTCTTTAATCAAGAGTGTTCCCCATGTCTATTAACAGTCACTTCCCATAATACTCATTTTTTAATCAGCTCCTTGACTGACCTGTTACCATATCATGTTGCTTTTGTCATTGAAACTACTATTTAATATTCAAAACTGTGCATATCACCTGGAGGAATAAAAATATAACAGGCTCCTAAGTGTGATCTGCATGATTCTAGGATCATACCCATTGTGGAACTTGAGTTTAATGTCAGACATCTTTTCAACTGGAGAAAAAATGGCTCTAGAGAATTTTGTTATGTCTGAAAATAAAGGCACAAAATGGACCACTCATAAACCCATTGCATTTTAAATTCATAGAGATGATAAAACCTAACTTGTAGCTTTCCAAGCATTCTCTGCATTTCTTCTTCCACTTAGGTGTACTGATGTTTTTACAGACTCCACTATCTGAATGATATCACAAATCATTTCTCTCCAGCATTTTGTAAGACTCAGGCAGTCAGGTGAACATCTCATGATTTCCAAGTACAAATAGGTCAATCCAGCTTAATGCATCTAAGAAAACAACTTGGAAACAAACATCCTATAGAAGATGATTGCTGTAAGTGACAAGACCAGTGACACTGATTCAGGGTATGAGAAATGATGGCAAATAAGGTTAGTAAGGTTGAGTTTACAACAACAAAACCCATTGACAAGATCAGCAGGTAAGTACACAACTGCATCCTGGAGCAAGGAACTTTGATGGTCAGTTCTGTTGATACTTTATCGGAAATAATATCTGCATTCCTGAGAACAAGGCAGTTGTAATTATTTAAAAGAAATGCAATTAAGGACATGTATCATGATACAGAAATTAACAAAGATTAAAAAAGCTAAATAGGAGGAGCTTTGCCCAAACAGCAAACTCAGAAGAAGAGGACAATATTGTAAAGATCTGTAGAGCAATGTAAGTAGGTAATCATTGAGGACAAGGTGGGTGATAGGTTAGTGGAGTAACAATGCAAAGTTAAAAAAAGAAAAAGGAAAACAAAGGAAAAGCATAGTCCAGATGATAAGAAAAAAAAAAGTAGACAGTAATATCTATTCAGCCATGAAATATTCTCCCAGAGGATATAGAAGTTCTATAACCTATGACATTTAAAATCAACTGTAAACAACTTGCTAACATAAAATAAATAATGTAGGAAACTTTTGGCTCTGGACCAGATGACCTGGTCCACTCCTCTATCTTACATGTCCAAAATTCAATGAACAGAGTTATATTATCAATTTCTCCAAACACTGGCCTCGACAAATAGTGAAATTTCTAATGTTTCGTGCCCACCTAAATCACAGTTTTACATATGGCACCTTTCATCAGTATTAGAAGAATTTTCATTATGCCATACTGATAAAGAGGTTTAATTTATGTAAAAGATGAAGATCTGAAAATATATTATCTGAGACGCAGGTGTGCTGTGAGGTGAGAGAGCAATTATCAGGATCATTACTATAGTACATTAGTGTCTAATGGTGTGTGATAAGGATTGTAAAATGCCTGCTATGTACTTAGTTATCTTTCATTTGGCATTCAGTGACAAAAAAGAAAATGATCTGTGTCATATGTACACACTGAACAACTGAGAAAATAGAAAGCAGTATCGAATGCTTGGAGATTTAGAGTAGAAAACCAAAAAAAAAAAAAAAAAACAACCAGAGAAAGAAAGAAGAAAAAAAAAAAAAAAAAAACTTTTAATTTTTATGACCAGAAGAATGAGCTTTGGAAAAAAAGATCTTTAAGAAGGTGCTGAGATGATGTCTTGAGGAAAGCACTTTCTATTTCCTAGGGTCTATTTAAAAAAGTTTGCAGTGTGTGTATGCAAGCACATGCACAAAGGACTACCAATTTAATATACTGTTTTTAAACAAAATGCTTTACTTTCACCACAATTGACTTTCTGAGCAAAAGATGTCTAGCTGCATCAATTCCAACAGCAACACAGAATTCTGCAGCAATCCATTTCTGCTGAGATTAAACCAGCTGCTACCAGATCCATTGATCCTTTTAGCTATTGATTTGTTAATTTAATGAAAAATGAAGTTTTAGAATGTGAGCAAATTCACAGTGCTGAGGAGACAGGATTTTGATAGGTTCTGCTGTCACACTAAGCTGGTAATGCTGTCAAATGAGAAAATCACACATGATTTAAAATATTAAAGATTTTCAATATGGCAGGTTGCTTAACGCATGAATCCAAATAGAAATGTGAGCCGTTAGGAAAAAAAAACAACAACAACAACAAAAACCTCTCAGGATTAGAAAGGATAATCTTGAAACAAGAGACCTGCCTCCTTTGTCTTCTATCTAATAATATTAGCAATTAAAGCAATTTCGCCATAATTCATACTTCTATTTGCTTTGAAGAGCCACATTTAGGAGAAAATAACAGATTCTATTCTTATCACAGAGAAAATTAGCACACGTTCTAACTAACCTGCAATAGCTCCATGCCACAACAGTCCTCACTGTGCACCTCCCCGCTTTTCTTCCTTATCAAAAGAGTGTATTTCAAAACAGGTTGAGACTTTGCAGTCCAAGCATGCTCTTAGGAGACACCCAATCTGTGCACCACTGATGCTCGGGTTCTGCTGTCTTGTTGCCTACTTGAGGCATTATACCCATTAGGATGTCTTCGTTTTCTCATGAATTCAATTCACATAAATGAATGTTTGTGAGTCAGAGGGCCGGAGCTGTAGCTGGGTAATGAGACTGCCAAACTGACAGAGTGACCCCTCCTGCTGCTGGTGTTTAAAGCAGATCAGCAATTTGCCACCAAATAGTTTTTCCCTGGAAAATGCTAGTTACAGGAAATTGATGTTTTGGAGTAAAAGAAGTTGTAACAAATCTATAACAACCTGCTTGTTTTCCTACCAGCTGTCCTGAATTGCTGCTGGGGGTCCCAGGCTGTGAGCAACCTCAGCTCCAGCTGGCTGACTGAGGACAGAGGTAACTTATAACAACTTTAAGCAGCTCAGAGGCTAATGTGCTGTGTGAACTGTCTCCATAAAATATAAAACATCTATGCACTATTGATATATAAGAGATACAAGAATAATATTTTCTTATTCTATGACGTGGTGATAGTGCCAGAATTCAGAGCAGTCTCTTGGGTAGCCAGCTGAATGGTTTGAAATAAGATGGTCGCATGTCATGCCAGCAGCTGAGAACAGTATTTAACAGAAAGATAGAAAAGCAAAGAATTAATACATCATTATTAGGATAAACACCTGGGTAAGTTTGAAGGAAAGTGCAGGCTTTGAACCCACATTTTCCATAGCATACAGGCCTACTCTATTACTGAAAACATGGATGGGGGTTAAGAGCACACTAGACAAGTCAAATACAGGGAAAAGTTATTATGTTTGTAGAGGTACTTGACATGAAAAAATAGAAAATGACAAACCCCAGGAAATACAGCTAAGTATTAACGTGAGTCTTGAGGAAATCCATATACTTAAAAAGTTTCACTGCCTATGAAATTCCAGTCTGACCAGAAGTAACTCAAGCTCAAAGCTATGGATTGTATGTACCTCGTGCAATAAAAATGTAAGCAATCCTTCATTCTGTGAAACTATAAATGTGTTCAGTTGCACTATGCACCTGGTCAGCAGCCCAGCAAGGAAGAGAGAGCAATGAGTCTGCCCTTCATAGACGGCCAGCTCAGCTCAGGTGTTGATAAACAGAAGTACAGAAAATGCAGCTCTTGCTGTTATGGCATCTCCTGTATATGAATACATACCACATACACATATGAATATATCTGTACGGATCAAGTAAAATAAGGAGAATTAAACTGAAAAGTCAATAGCTTTATCAGCATTGAGTGTTGACAAAAATCCCTGAAATTATTTTGAAACAATTAAAAAATATTTAAAAGCTAAGTGCTATTTTCCTATCTTTAGGATTATATTTAATAATTTATTTATATTCATTTGTTTATTTACATTCATATTTTTATTTATTTATATTTATTTATTATTTATTTAATATTATTCAGGAATTTTTAGGAAAAATTATATTTAGGAAAATTTAGGAAACAATAATTATTCATTATTTTTGCATTGCAATAGCTACAGGTTGGAACTGTGACATAATCAAACCAGCTTTCAGCTGAGCTTAAAGTCAATTTCCCTGACTAGTCCAGATTCAATTTAAGATACATTGTCCTCTTGAGAGGAAATCTACCTTAACAGGAATATGGTTGAAAGTGATAGTGATGCCAAATTCTAAATATTTCCATTAATAAGTATTTACATTTGAAGCTCTGCAGTGCAGAGCCTGCTCCTTCTGGGTGTTTTTAAGAGATCTTGAATGACATAAACTTGATGCAGGATTGGGCCTTTTGCACATCTGCCACAGCAACTCAGAGTCATATTAGCCCTCAAACAACAAACAGACATGAAACATCCAGTAAATTCCACTGACATTATCATATGAGACAGAATTTGTGTTTTATTTAGCACCCTTCAAACTTGATCATCCCAGAGCTTTCAACAAGCAAATAAACACAGTGACTTTGAAATGAAATAGGAGATGATATATCCTTATTATAAACTTCTGTTCCTCTTTGAACATTAAAACTTAGTTAGGATAGGTTATTGACATGAGAATATGCCAATACTTTCTACATTGTTCCAAAAAAAAAAATCTATAGATCACTCTGTTACCTTTTGTATTTGAAAGAGATCTAACATTATTTTACTTGCTAACCAATGATGACTCAAATAGCATCTTACCTTTTAAGATTTCATCGCAACATGAAAACTGACTCCTGGTATCATACTAGACTGGGACAGGATAAAGCCTGCATTTGTTATATTCTTCATTATCAGGAAATAGAAGTCTACATACTAATCCTGTAGCATAACGAAGAATTAAAACTTCAGGTGTTGAAAATTAATACACAGTTTGCTGTAGAAGTGGCTAACAAAATTCCTTCTAATAGAATTTCATAATTTCAATATATATTTTTTTAAATCAATCTGGCTAGTTCTGTTGTATTAGATGACACAATTAAAATAACAGGTTTTAAATGGGTTTATATTTCAAGTATGATTGTGCTGAATTGAATTATTCCCTACTTATGAAAATATTGGATGAACATTCCTCATTTTCAACCCACACTTCTAAATTGATTTCCATCCACTTCAACATGACTAAATTTTTAAAAGAAAGTAGGCAGGTACTTCACACTCTCAAGTGCTGTCTCGAGTAGCAAATCTGATCTAGAATGTAAAAATTACTGAACTGGGTCCAAACTCTATAGAAATATGCAAACAGACATATACCTGCGGGAGTTTACACACTGTCATCTGTTTTCTAGCCGAAAAGTTGACTAACACATAATGATCCAATGTGGTTTTTAAGGCTTTCCATTTAGAGATATTTTATCATCAAAGAAACATTGAAGAAGTTCAAGGTGATATGGAAAGAAAGACGGAGGACAAAATACAAAGCATGATGAACTGGATAATGTGTTTTTCTCCCCAGACAGTAGGGAATGATCTGTTCTGTCATGGAGAACTTAGGAAAACTCTCAGTCTCTACTACACAAGGATATGTCGTGGAGTAACGCCAAAGCAACAGATTACCTTGCACAATCCACCTCCCTGTGAAACACAAACTCCTTTTATAGCTCCCCAGCTCACTACAGATACCATGGCTGATTTGTGGAACTCTGCCCCAGCTGGTAGAGTGCAAATGCCACTTCTCAGAGGAGCTGAGCAATGCAGAGAATACAAAAACCTTCTGCATAATAGAAATTGTGAATGCTTTGTAATGTAAGGTGATATAGTTAACCCATATGGCAGAGTAGTGTTTTAGAATAAAAATAAGGGAACATTTGAAAGTCTTCCTACCATTAATAACATGTTTCTTGAAAGGATAGCAGAGACTGTTCTAAGGCAGACAGTTTTAATTCCTAACATTTTTTTCTCTCGTAGTGGAGAAAAACTGTTAGGAGTGATTAGGAGATGCAGAAGGCAAGAAGAAATCTCTTATTGGACACAGAAATTCAGTAATATTACACATCAAATAAGGAACGGGTTTCTACCAGAAAAAAAATAAAATAGAAGTAATATGCAAATACAAAGTCCCAAAGGAAAGGCTAATGCAAAAGTCTCATAAATAGAATTACCAGACTTCTGTGTGACAAACCAGGTAGATCTTTATATGCCTTGACTCAAATGGCACTCATGCATTTTCCCTGCATCTGCAGAATGAGATTCATGTGTGTGTGTGTGTGTGTGTGTTTATATATAAAATCATTGTGTACAGGAAAAAGAGATGCCATTCCTATGAACTGCCACTAAGGATGGTGGCAGTAAGAAAGGTGCCACTTTCTATGTGGCACATGAAAGCAAAGCAATCCTCTTGGTGGTTTCAAGCAGAATTGGATGACTGGGGCTCAGAAATGAATTATCAGAGTCTGGTGGACCCTCAGCAGTGACAACTAGGAAGCAAGAAAAAAAAAAAAAAGGTAACTTCTGAGACGTATGACCACATCCTCTGGATCTACACACACTGGTTCTCCTTGTGACTTTCTCTATTTATCCCTAAAGCTGTGTGAGGAATCCTGCCATTCAGTGATGGCAGCGATGAACAGTAGGAGCTGCAGCCCACTGCACTGGATGCAATTTATTCCCAGAAAACATTTCTATAGAGCTGAAAGACGTTGCCTGCCTGCCTTTTAGGTATGTGATGTCTCTGACTTGCTTTTACCTATAAACCAGGATCAGTGCTAGATTTCTACAAAGATAAGAAATAATGAGAATTTATGTTTCCTGTCTACAGAAACCCCAACTTCTTCATTTGCATGCTTGAAAGGAACCATTTCAAAGAAGATGAGTATTCCTTAATGTAGGTCTGCTATGTATGTCTCTCCAGGAATTTCAGTATTATCTTTTTCAGAGAGAGATATCATCAGAGATGCCTGACAGTTTACTTACTAATATCTTGGGGGTCTTCTGCTACACTCACTCTCATTTAGTGATACCTTTCTTGTATTGGGGTGCCCCAAAATGGATGCAGTATTCTACATGTGGTGCTAAGTAAGTCTCTTCCCTCAACCTACCAGCTGTGCTCCAGCCAGTAGAGCCCTGCATGCCGATGGCCTTCTTTGCTGCCAGGGCATACTGCTGCCTCATGTCACCTCCCTGTCCGCCAAACCCCAGTTAGTTGTCTTCTGCAACCTTGACTAGAGTGCTCTCTGTTTCCACCTCCATATCATCAATAAAGATATTAAACAGGACACAGCACGCATTTTTGCTGTACCCCAGCACAGACACAAGCTGAATTTGGCAAAAGAGCAGTGTAAAGGTTCTCCTGCCCTCATTTATGAATGCTTCAACAAGTATCTAATATTAGGTACCAAAATTAGATGCTGTTGGCTTTCTACACACTCCGTAGAAAGAGGTGAATTTTTCTAGAGGGTAAGTCAGATGCTAGAGAACCCTACTCTTGACAAAAGCACTGAAATGACCAAAAGATCATAAAACACTTTAAAAATTTACTGCTTATCACTATAATTTTCATATTTTATTCTTTTGATTCGATTTCTCTTCACATTTTGAAATGTATGTATTCAAATGAGACAAGGAAAACAAGAGCTTCCACAGTTTTCCTCTCATATTCAAACTGTGCAAAACTAAACAAACAAAAAACAAAAACAAAAAAATACCACAAAACTACATCCTAAGTAGTCAGCACAAACAGTATGCTAACTGCATTCAGTTTAAAATCAAGAGGCAAGTTAACTTAAGATTCAGATGTAGTATAAACATTTGCTTTCCATCTCTGTTTAAAAGCTGGGATATGTTTTTGGCACTATGTAGGACATTTACAAAACACAAACCCAGCAGCTTCTGGAAGGACTGAAGGCATTAAATAAAACTTTCAGAAGAATTAGGGTGGAGCTGAGAAAGAAGCTTCTGGTGCCATTTGAGAAGGCCTTGCTAAGGTGAGCACAGGGTTAATAAATAGAAGAGAGGACTTGTGCCCTTTCACAGAATAGCTGGAGTCCAAAGAGAACACCTCAGGATGTTTAAAATGGCACTAGGCTCTACATTTAGGCAGCTGAATCTCCCTGTTAATACCTGACAGGATCAAATGCAGTTAGAGAATGAGACCTTGAAGGAACATAACATAATCATGTTTGAATATGTTTTTAAATGCTCTGCATATATGATTATCATAATCATTCTTAATAACAAGTCTGGAGACTATGTATATGTATATATAATGATTTTATATATACATTATATATACATAATATACATTATGTGTATATGTATATATAATATAAATATATATGTATATAATGAGTAAAAATATAATATCTGCATTAGGTATTGAGAAAGGGATATGAAGAGTTTTTGTGGTTTTGTGTTTTTTTTTGTTTGTTTTTTTTTTTTTTTCACATGCACTGTAACTTCCTAATGAGAATAAAAAAAAAATCCAAATAGTAAGTCAATATGACTTCTTATTACATGCCAGAAACCAAAGCAGGGATCATTCCTAATTCCGTTTCTGAAGAGCAGGAAGCAGTGCTGTTCATTATACCCACCTTGTTTTTCAGAGTCAACTGCTGGAGGTTATAGTTTTCCAATATAAACATCGACTGTAATAAAAGAATGAACATAAGGCCAGAGGAGAGTGGCTGCTATGCTGTTCTTTGAGAAGAGCATATATGCTCCAGCTCTCAGAGCTGATTAGTTATATGGACAGAGGAGGGGAAGGACCAAAGCTAAGACACGACAACCCTGGGGTTGAATATTGGTGAAACTTCATTAGTTCCACGTTCTCCAGAAACTCATTATCAGAAATAACATTTGATATCGCACCAAAGGGACCAAAACAGCCCTGCTTACTCTCTGTCCTTTTGCATTTCCATGAAGAGTTTAAGTGTGCTCAGAATGAACAATAAAGCTTTGTTTTTGTTTTGTTTTGTTGGAGGGAGATGGTTTAGGTCAGTATTACCTGACAATAATTGAAAAAAACTCATCAGAAAATATTCTTATTTCATAGAATCACAAAATAATTTGGGTTGAAAAGAATCTGTGGAGCTATCTGGCCCACTCCTGACTTGCTTCAAGTCTCAGGTAGATGAGTTGCTCAGGGACTTGTCAAGTTTTTAGTTTTTTGTTTCTTGCCCCTCTTGAAGATGGGTGCAACGTGTCCTTTCTTCCAGTCATCAAGAACCACTGTTGGTCACCATTACGTTTCAAAGGTGATAGCAGCCTTGCATGGGCATCGCCCAGTTCCCCCAGCAACCTCATGAGCATCCCTTCTGGTCCCAAGGGGGCCAGTCTGTATCCTGTTGGTTTAACTCCGTTTTCTAGTATTATAGATGATGCTTCATTTCCACTGATACTCTGGGACCCAAGAGGATCAAGAGCAGATTTTGCCAGATAAGAACAATAAAATAAAAACCTGGCATTCTTCTTTATGTAACAAAGATATTTTTAACTTCCTATCACATCTGACTTCCAAAGGTGCCTGTGACTAATACTACACAGCTAGCTTAAATGTCTGGTCATTGTTGCCTGTTTTTCACTCAGCTCTGAATGGGGAAAGTAGGACAGGCTTTCTATAATACACAATTATTTACGAGTTCAAATAAGTCTTCTAATAAAATGTTCATGCCCACAACATACAGTGAGCAGAAAGTCATAGTTTCTAATATTACTACACACTGCAAACACAGCATAACATCAGGAAATAGCTTTTCTTGAAAACCTGTGTTTTTTCTAGACAGTTTTGACTATAAGTGTTTTAGTCCCATCCTACTACCAGCAGTAGCAACAGAAGCAACTCAACCTCTTTCCTCATCTATTTGTGTGCTCAGGAAAAAAAAATCTTGATACGTGGCTTTCATAAACACTTAGAAGTATATCACACATGCCAAGTTTAAGAATCTCAGATTCAGATTTCTTAATAATTTGTCTCACTCTAAGCAGAAGAGAGGCCAGAGAAATCCTCTTATTCAATCTGTTAATTTTCCACCTCTGTATTTTCAGTTAGGAAATGTATGGTTTTCTATGCTTGAGTTTGTCTAATCAGACTGAAAATCATGATCCTCAGTCTACTTATGCTCTACATTTAAGTGACTACTTCCCTGTTCATTGAACGTGAGCAATCTTCTGTAGGATGCAAAGCATAACATTTTTATTACCCAATTTTCTTAATGCCCATGCAGTTTCATGCTGATATCAAGAGACTGCGAGAGTTTCATTCTTCCCTTTAATTATTTGTGGCTGTGATTTTTGATAGCTACAGTTGCCACTTCAATTCTACTCCTGTAAGGGATATATTACCACCTGACTAAACAGCCAATACACTTCAGATTTGCGTAGGTTTATTTTTATTATTTATTATTGATTTTTTTTATTTTCCTTTTTAGTCATATACTGAATTTCACATGCTCCACATTTTCTAGCAAATTTTGCAGTTATCCCTACAAATTTCCATTCAAATTATTAGCACTAATGAAGCATAGGCAATTAACTAATCACTGCCCAAAGACAAATTTGCTGTAATAAATATCAGTTCTGTAATCCATCAGGAAATTACATACAGATTAAACTCTGATATCCCACCTACTGATACTGCAATGCAAAATCAGACACTTCAGGTAGATTTTTATCAGTACACCTTCTGATATTATTTGTTACAAAAAGAAATGTAAAATAATGCTGCTGGCAATGAAAACTCTAGGAAAAATGTATTTTCTTGAAGGAAAATATGTTTACCCGCATTTTTCATTAAAATGAAATTTTGTTTCAAAATACAATGTTCACCTATGTATTGAGATATTCTGGTTTTGTTTGTTTTTTGTTATGATATGTGAGAAGACATTCTAAATACGGTATCAAAGTCTCAAATTCTCAATTTACTACACACAGGAGAAACTTTTGGTTCAGGAAATCACCTGAGCAAAAAGGTATGAAATAAGCTGAAGAATAATATACTTATTTAATTTTATTTAAAGTATTTCATAAAGTGACAAGTCATACAATAATAAGGGATCACTTCTGTTTGTGTCCTGTCATAACATTTCACAATGTAAGTACCCAAAAAAGAAATTTAAAAAATGTACTTTTATCATTCTATAAAATTATTGCTTTGTAGAAACATTAGTAATAAGCTGGGCAATAATTCCTTCTGTTGTGATTCAGAAAGAAAAAATAATACCAAACTTATTTGCAGCAGAAATTCTACATTTAATCACTTTCATTGGGCATGGGGTGTCCTCAACCCTCTGGTGTGCTGATAAGAGAAAGTTCACATTGGGAATCAGGAACGCAAGTAAAAGGATGCTCCTCTACCCAGGCAGAGTCTGCCCTTCTGCTCCCACGCATTTCCAAAATCACTATGTGCCTTGAGGGTAAAAGAGTCAGCCTGAGTGCTCTGCCTTGGAGAAGAATTATAAATGTTATTTAATGGGAACCTATTTTAATCAACTACCAACAGACTGGAAGCTAAGATCACTCTTTTCTTCTGTAGGAGCCTTTCCACTGGTAACAGTAAGAACAGCATTCCCTACGCAGAGATACCAGAGAAGTCCACCCCTGTCCATTTACTCACAGTGAGCTCCAATTTCACTCAGAGCCAGCTTCCAAACATAACAGCAGTGGAAAACACATCCTCATACATCATTTAACTGCTAATCATGAAATGAAGTGTCTTTCATAGCTTCTCAGCACCTCAGGAGTGGTGAAAACGTTGCAACGTTGCTTTTGTTTTTGCTTTCTGATAAAGACTGAGAGGTTATCCTTGCTGCACTGAAACCAAAAGACAAAAAAAAAAAAAAAAGACAAAAAATCTATTTTTCTCCCCAAGAGACAATGGGGCTCCAAAACATTGTCAAATCTAAAATCTCAGAAGTTGTCTATAGTTTTCTGGCAGCTTTCTCCTTGATTATGCCACTTGCTGCTGCCCTGTCACAGCACAGGCACAGCAGGGAGGGCGAATGAAAGGAAGAGCCACAAACACACGCGGCTGGATTGTGTTTTCCCAGTGGAGCAGCGGGAGGTAAAAATGATAGGGATTATGTTGCCACTTGCCCCGAGGCAAAATGTTAATAATGGAGGAAACAGCCTTATGCTTTCCTCTCCCAAGGGGAAAAAAAAGAGGATCTTTGATCTTGGGAAATTGAGTTTTTATGCCCCTAAAGGTTGCTCACTGGCTTATAAACGTGTATTACTGCATGGGGTCGTTAAAGTAGTAACATGATAATATAGGGGCTAGATTTTGTCCAAGGAATCGGGCCTTCATTGCTTCCAAAGAGGCATCAAATAGGTTTTTCAGATAATCCAAAAGTGTTTTTTTATTCCAGCATGGCTTTATTACCACAGCAAGGGTTTTTTTTTGCCTTGATGTTTCAGGATTTTCACATTAGGTAAGTCCTCAGAAAATAGGTCTTATAGTCTGTTGACTGCAATATTAATCCGTATTCACATTTCAGTGGAAAGTAGGAATAAAAACTCATTTGTAGCTCACTAAACTCTGAATGTTTAAGTCTGAGAAAGCAAATAAGGTTGGATCGTCCTGATGACCACTTACTCTGCAGGCACACCCGACCACTGCAGCATTCCTTCCTGTTGTCATTCACCTTTCCATAAGTGGTACTGAGTTTATGATTATGAATTTCAAGAAGGCATGATTAAGTATTATTCTCTTTTCTGTTGATAAAAACAGCAAATGTGCAGCAGAAATCTGGTATTATTCTGAAGAAATAATCCAACTTCAGTTTTTCAGATTTCTTTCTTTCCACTAGTTTACCTTTGAAAAATTGTTATATACAAAGACACTTTCCTGACCTAATCCCAGACCAAACAAAAATCATCTCCTCTATTTCACAACAATAAATATTTGCCAAATATCAGTCTTGAAATCCTGAACTATAAGAAAGTGAATTGCATCTGACTAGAAGGGATTTCCTCTCCATGAGAGATACAGCATGACTGGCACTGCACAAACAAAAAAGCATAATAATTGTTGTCTCCAGTAAATGTAGTGATAGAAAATACTTTCAATATCTTTGCTACCACTTTCTAATGCTCAGAGAGCACTCCTGAAATTACAAATATAAGAGGGACCTGTGGCATTTTTGCCTTAGGATCAATGCAGTTGATAGGATTTGTCATCTCCTTAGTATGGCTTTGGGTTGTAGCAGCTTCTTTCCTTGTACATACCTTATATTTCCAGTCTGTTATGCTCATAATTCCACATCAGTATTAAATGGAATTATGAATGTTTTTTGCTGAGAGAAATGTTCCTTTACGGTTGTAATTTCTCCCAGTGAGAAAAAGTACTGACTCATGTCCAGCACGATACATTAAAGTGGATAAAGCACAAATATTTATTACAGGCTGTCATTCTTCTCGCCTTCTACTTTTTATTTCGTTAGGGTCTTATAGCAGAAACAGCTTTAGTTAGCCTTGTTAAGTTTTATTTGGGAAGAAGAATGGAGAAGCACCACCTGCCAGTCTGAAGCAGCTATTTCAGTCCACAACAGGACTTCTTTCAAATTGAAAATGCCTATGTGAAAGAATACATTTACCTCCAAAACTTAAAAAAAATATATTTTTTTTGATGTTGGTATTTTTTTTCTGTGTTTTCTAATAACACTAACGACTTTAGACCTTAAGAAAGAATTAGAAACATACAGATAGCTATAACAGCTACCCTTATAACAACTAAGTTAAGCTAGCCAAACAACAAAAAACAGGAAAGCTAAGAGAGATTTTGAAAATCAGTGGCATCCAACACTCGTGTGCCTCAGGACATGATCGATGCCCAGAGTTCAATAATTTTTACTTTTATTTTTTTAACGGAGATTAGCAGTCTGATGAATAATGAAATCCTTTACCAGATACTATGATGGTGATCTCCTCTCTCAGAGCCTTTACAGCTACAGATACACAAAAAACAGCACAACTTTTCTTCTTAAATCTTAGAAAGGATTTCATATTTGAATCAAAAGTCTTTGCACGCCTGATTCAAGATTTAAAATATTACTTCTGTATGGACAGCCAGGAGGTCCCTTGTTTTCCTTTTGCTACAACTATTTCAGCTCAAAACTGAGTTGTAGCTCACCAGAAAAGCCTGCCTTTGCTACTTTACTTGTGGTCTGCATAGTTCAAGAACATCAGTGGCATGTTATACAAAACAGCTGGGGAGCTTCAAGCTGTCTGAGAGCATCTGCCTCCCAGACCTGCTCTGGTGCACGTGAGGTGTGTTCTCCAGTCGTGTCACCCCAACAATGCCAGAAAGCAGACTGCAAAGAAAAGGTGTTGCAATACTGTAGGGAAAAGCCAAAGGCAGCAACACTGAACAGGGAAAAGCAGATTTTTATGTCGTGCTATCCTTAGTGTTACCATCACAGCCCAGCTCCAGGTGAAGGAGTCAGGATGGATGCACATTGTCCTGCCTACTGAGACCCGTACAGAACTGTGCCTTCTCTTACCATCATCTCCGCTCATAAAGGGTTGTGTATCAGCAAGTGCATCACAAGCAATAAAAGCTTTCACCATCTTCATGTTACTATCTTGGGAGAACACACACTGAGGGTGTTATCTTTGGTAGTGATCTGTTTGTTCCCTGCTGGTCTTTTGCTTCTTGCTTTTATGAGCTGCTGATGTTTAGCAGATGCTTCAACCCGATTTTTATTGTTGATATAAAGCTTGGTAGCCTGTTCCTACAAGAAGTAGCAGCTTTTCAAGACACTGAGGTAAATTTTTTTAGTGAAGTTACTGTAGCGAATGGAACAACACTCACAAGATGCAGCCATTTTTCTTACCACTGCCACCAAAATACAGAGCAGAAATTTTATAGGAAATTGTGGATGTTATAGTTGGCATTTGTATGCGTGAAAGCAAATGTTTATATTTTTGCATCTGACTTGAACTAGTCACTTTTAGAGACCTTTTCTAGGTATTGGAGGAAAGCTCTTTTGGGCTGTCATTCATCTTAATGAATTTACTTTAAAGTACATATCTAAAATACAATGTATTGATCTGGCTCCAAAAGCACCTATTTTTTTCCCACTTACCAGAAATAAAGCCTCAGCTGTCAGTTCAGATGTAGACATCTAAAGCTGGGTATGACGAATCTCGCCCTGTTAAATCATAAAAAACTGACCTGCCAATCAACTTGCCTCACTGACAAAGGACTATTACAGAATTGCAGACACAAAGCACACACGATCCAAATAATTAGTTACCATAAGCTCACCTCTATGCTTTCAGGGACAGAACAATTTCCTGCAGTGTCTCTGCATGAGCACAGGATCCTTGCACTGAAAAAAAAAATGTATGATTTCCCTGGTAGTAGCACTGTATTTTCTAATTCTGTTTTAATACAGGTGGAGCACCATGATGCCCTCTGTTTCCTGTGCTCTGCAAGGCAGGCACTGCCCTGGGCTGAGATGTACAGCTACCTGTACAGCTGCTGCCAATACCGCAGGACTGAGAGCCCAGAGCGCTCCTCTGAATGTTTCAGACACTTTGCAGCTGCCAAAATCCGTGCTTGCTCTTTTGTCTACTCCTGCCTTACAGACACTAGCAGAAATTCTTTCAGCAGCCAGACTTGTTTCTTTGCTCATCCTTGCACAGCTACACAGGTAAATACATGTCCTGTGATGCTCAGTGCTACCCATTGCATAGCAGGAAAACCATACAGCTGTGAGTACTTTACTAAATTTGGCAATAAGATTGTTAATAGGACTGCAAAGTTTATAATTTTCCTCATTTCTGTGGGAAAAAAGATGGCAGAACTATTTGCTCCATTTATCCTCGTACACAAGTCAGGAGAGGAAGTGATGATAAAGTGTATTTTAGAACATTAGAAACTGTAGTTTGAAAAGCATTCTTTAGATCTATAGTTTATAATGAAGTGTGCAGAATGATGATAAGGATGAGCTATCCTGAATAAGTATTAATTCCATTCCTACTTATCTATCTCTTTTCTGTGTCATGGCTTCAATTTCAGGTTATGATTACCTAGATAAAAATCCTTCCCTTAAGATACCTTGGCATTTTGTGTGTGCGCGCATGCAATGCAATTATGGAAAAGATCATTTGTTTTCTTTTGAGTACAATCTCCATATCCAATGTACTGAACTAATAAATGAGGCCAAAAGTTCATATAATGAAAAATTGCAAGAACTATGAGAAAAAAAGATGTAAAAAAATTGGAAAGTGGAGAAGATACAAAAAGAGTTGTGTGTTTTGTGAGAGGTCTTAACAAAGTACCTCTGCTCTTAGAGAAGAAGTATGAGAGAGAAAGGGTTGCTCAGTCCAAGGGGAAACCTTTTTTTTTTTTATTTAAACAAGGGAAAACAGAAAAGGAAAAAAAAAAAACTGGCTTGAGAAAGAAAGCTGCTTTTTATTATTATTTATTTTTGTTTTTATTGATTTCCTGAGTGATCCTAACAGCACAAGGCAAATCCCAGGAGATTCTGGCTTTTCTGGAATGAAAAAAAATGTTGCACATGGAGCTAGCACAGTAATATGCAAGGCTGGTAGCATGTGCACTCACTCCAAACATGTGAAGATCAGACCTGCAAGGCAGGCTAGTACTGAAATTGAAATTCCTATTTTGTTTCATCTCTATACTTGGTCTCTTTCATCAGACCTCTCCTTTGCATAGGATTTTATTGATCTTATAATCTATGTGGTGAGTTGGGTCAGTCTAATGAGTTAAGAAAAAACTGCTGTTTTGACAGGTTCATTTTGTGTCAGCAAACGACAAAGCTGAACCCACTCGCTGTGTGGTTGCCAAATTCCTAGCACAGATGACTGGGAGGCTGGGACACGAGCATGTGGCTGAGGAGACAGGCCATGGCTTGCGACAGACACACAGCTGGACTAGAATAAGGGCATCGTAATATGCAACTTGCATTTTTTTCACCTATTCAGTTCCTGTGCATGAGTCACCACTGGTATCATCCCCAGAGAATGTATGAACATGATTAAGGCCAGGGGTATAATGATGAAGGTAGACCCTCCTTGTACTGGCAGTGCCTAGCTGGAGTTGTGACAAATACTTGAAATACAAGAAAGGAGAATGGAAATTGTACCGTGGTTATCTGTGAAGGTGGGAGGACTCAGATCCAATGAACAGCAGGAGTACAGGGGGAACAGTTACAACTCAAGGGCAAAGACAAAAAATGAGAAGTGGAGGTGAATGTGAGAACACAAATTTTGAGAAGAAGTCTATGACTGGAAGCCAACGAGAAACAGGTACAGAAACAAAGCACGAAGAGCTTATGCATAAGGAAAGGTCCCCCATGT
This sequence comes from Anas platyrhynchos, assembly GCF_047663525.1. Taxonomy (NCBI): domain Eukaryota; kingdom Metazoa; phylum Chordata; class Aves; order Anseriformes; family Anatidae; genus Anas; species Anas platyrhynchos. Next base: position 95,853,360 of record NC_092587.1, on the reverse strand, counting down.
GAATGGGGTGGAAGAGGGGAGCCACTATGGTATGGAAGATCAACCCGGACTTGATCAATGCAACCTGAGATGGGAGACAGACACTGGGACCTGAAAAACAGATTGGGTTTAGGAACGAAAGGAGATTAAGACCTGCCACAATGTCTCAGCTGAAAAATGGCAGTACAGTGCTAGACTGGAGAATGCTGAAGACATCAAGTCATCATCGATAGAGGAGAGAAAATCAGGAACATATACCTATGTGCCTGCAAGAACATTACAATGTTACCTACCAATCCTGTGCCTACTTTAGCTTTAGTAAACTTGTGGACATCACTGTGGTGCTCATTTTCTGCAGGAGAACATCAGCCAGAGAAGGGCCACGCATACCATGCTACTTTAAGCAAAGAGGAGAGAGAGAAAAGAATGAACAAGAGCTTTGTGGGGAACACCACCAGCTCCTGGCAACTTGGAAAGCCAAACGGGCATTGTGCTCTCCTGAGTCCTGCCCTCACTGAGAATCAGCCTTGCGCAGAGTGTACGTGGAAATCAGTAGGGAGTATACTTAAAATAGTAACAGCACTACAATCTGGTGAAACTCACTGGGAATTAATAGGAAAAAAAGAAAGAAAATTGTTTCTTTTGTTTATATGCCTAATTAAATTGAAAAAAAAAAAAAAACCAACCAAAAACTATTAATGGTGAGGCAATCAGATAGAGACTGCTTAGAAATTCATTTCTAATTGTGCCTTTTATATACGTGTAAGGGTAGATAATGAGCTTCATGGTGATTTTTCATTTTACACAAAATGAACTTCAATTATCTAAACACCATTTTTAAATATAAAAGTGTTTTTTTTTTTCCTCACATATTGATATAAATTTAAATTAAATAATAAATATGCTTAACGTCTTATCTCTTAGTAGGAACCTGCATTACAATAAAAATTCAGGTCATTCCAGATTACAAAATCAGTAAGCAAAAAAAATAAATATAATGGGTAAAATATAGCCAAGATTTCTCTCATTCTCAGATGCAACCAAATACCACAGCCAGCCAGAAAAAAAATAGGTATTTCTTTTAATAAGTCATGCTCATCAGTAAGAAAGCTGACATAAATGGAAGAATTCTCATTTATTTTACACACCCTCTGAAACATCATCAAACAAACTGTGACTGCCAGAGTAATAAACCTAAGTATCCAGAACATGTTGTATACATATTTCCAGTTATACAAACCTAATAGTACACTAATAAGCTTATTAGTCTCCACTGTACAAACTAAGGGGGCCAATATGCCATACCCCATAGATTCACTATGAAATCATAAATGAGAGGTGCAATTACAATGTACCATGAAGTGCAAAACCAGACTCACTCATCAATGCACACACAGGGATTATTATTAACACATTCAGAAAGACAGAGATCTTCATTAAAAAAAAAAAAATAATCAGTTATCAGATGCTCACTTTTACACATTTAAAATCTTATCTGTGATGATGCTGTAGTTATACTAAGTGTACCTCTTTAACATTTTGCAGGAGTCAATGCTGTAGAAAACCAAGCAGTAGGAAAATATAATTGCAACTTTTTGTTTGTTTGTTTTTTAAGAAACTGTTATTCCAAAATCCACAAGGTTGAGAGGGTCTAAAACTAAGAGACATGTTTTACAGCTCACACTAGTGAAGGCTCTGTGCTGATTCTTCTCAACAGCTGGGAATTCCACCAGCACGATCCATGGTTTACAAAAATCCAGAGAAGACTGGTTATATTAAAATGTGTTAGGAAGAGATTTTCTGAATGCTTCTTATCATCTCCTCTGAATTCAACTCTTGATTAAAAATGATCAGGTTCATGCTATGTTTATTCATACTCATTTATTAAACAGTCAAATCTTAATTTGCAAGTATGCATTCTTAAAGACTGTCATGAGGAAAAATATGTTCATGTAACATGCCTCTTGCTACAAAATGCTGGAAAACCTGCTCTGGCCATTACGTCCACCTCTGAGCTCAGGGGCGACTGGCTTCAAAGTCTCCTTTCTGCAGATGGCTTGGGCCAAATGACCTTGTAGTCTCAACTACAACATCTCCAAAGTGTTTCATAAACATCTTGTAATTATCTCAATAATGGGATTTGCTAGCTGTAACAGATACATGTTTTTTGTAAATAATCCACCCAGGAGCGTGCCTGCATAGTTCTGATCTTTTCAGCTGCTCTGAGGTAAACACACAGATGGGAAGAAAAAAAAACAGGCTGCTGAAATAATTAGCCTTGAAAATTCTGAGCATAGAAAACACACCAGCAGCATGCATTGAAAATACAAGCCTCCTGGTTTCAGACAAAGTTGGACTCCTGGTGCTTCCAAAAACTGTGTTAAGTATACATCTACACCCTTGGATGAAAGATAACTGCTTCTTGAAGGCTTTCGGTAAGATACATATACATATCAAACTGACTTGGAAAAACTATGCAGATGTGCCTTTGACAATTTGACTCTGATCAAGCTTTATCCACCTTGGAAATCCATCTTCTGCTTCCTATGCCAACTACATATTTAATGCAGATTTGCTATTTTTCTTTCTGCATATATACACAGTAACTGTTCATGACGACATGTATTAGGCAGATGCAAAAACAGCAATTATGTGTTCGTAAATGAATTTAATGTGGCACTTTGACTTCCAAATGCTAAGGGATCTTTAATCCAATGTAAGTGGCTATCTTGAATGTGACCACCCACTAACCTTTATGCAACCTATCACAGTTAACCATTGCCATGGAAGCTTTTATGTCCATAATGCTCTAAAAGAAAGACATTATTTATATATATAACAATAGCATTTACCTCTTTTTTTTTTTCTCAAAACATATAGTGAGGTGTGCCAAGATTGAAATGATCAAATGCTTTATGTCTTTGGATAATGAGAAATATATGTGAAACAATTTGTTGTGTTTGGATTCAAACGCAATCAAAATAATTCCTCATTAATATCACTGTATAAGCTTACTGAAGGCAGCCCCTGTTCCCTGAGAGAACCAGTAACCATTTGTTTAGATGCTAGAGTCCTTTTCAGTGAATGCATGACCCTTTATTTGGCTATTACTCAAACGTGTCCTGTTTTCTATAGCCCAATATTTACCAGCTACGATAAGTCACTTAGTGGCTTGGAAACGCCTCGATTTAACCATTGGCTTCCTATCAAGACTTGACTTTTGTAAAGCCTCAACAGAAATTTGTGATATCAACTTTGATTCCCCAAATAAACCTATTTCTTGAAATTTACAGGTTAGATTTTTTTTAATCTAACATACACCATGGTGATTTGCTAGTTACTTAATTAAAATGTTGCTAATTGTCAAAATCAAATATAGAAGATAATAGTAAAGACATGATAAAAATAAATGAGACTGAACACTATGGGGCAAGTGCCCCTGAAAATTTAATTTCTTCTTATTTTGTAACCTAAATACAGTCAATGGATATTGGACATGAAGTGAATAGAAAAGCTGATATGTATTGTTTCCAAATAGCGTGAAGTATTGAGATAATGCTTGTTGCTGTAAGAACAATCTGACATGAAGTATTCATTCATATTTCAAAGGTATTTTTATATCAAGAATTTTTAATATAATTGGGAATGAAAACGTTGGGATATACAATTTCATGCTTTTAAAGTTTAAAGCAATCTAATTATTAGATTTTGAGAGAAGAGCTAATGTGTGGCACATGATACCACATCTGTGGAGATCTTAAACTTCCTTCTGAAGTGTTTGATATCGGCTTTTATGAAAAAAAGGAAGTTGGAGTAGCTGGATGTTGTGTCTGAGTCAGCATGGCAACTTCTACTTTTCTATTTATTGGAATTTTATCAACCAGCTGCTAAGAAAAGACTCTGCAATATAAATATCACATAAAATCTTTTTTTTTTTTTTTTTTTTTTAGAAAAAAAGCTAACAAAAGTTTTCCATTAAAGTACACAGGTGTTTTAACAATCAATGAATGTGTAGTAAATATTTTAGTTTCTCACAAAAATTGCTACGAAATGTCATGTGTACATTTGCGGGATAGCTGAAACAGCCATTCACTGGAAAAAAAAAATGAAGCAATTTAAGGCTAAGTTTCCTCTTGCAAACACATTCATTGTTTTTTCCTCAAGAAACCCCCCCAAGTATTCATTATTTTCCAGTTCAAGACATCTTTATGTTAGTTACTTGTAGTCTGAAGAAACTCTAATTGAGGCATTTCCCGTATAAATAATTCTCCCCCCCTTCCCCTTAAGCTTCACAGTATTGATTTTCACCATGCAAATGACTCCAGATAGTTTTTATTTGTCAGGATTTCTTTAAAAAAGTTTCCTCATCTGCGTTCCTCACAGAATGGCTTGAGGTGAAAAATTACTCCTCTCGCTTATTTTTATTCTGACACTTTTTCTTCTTTATATAAAAATACCTTCATGTCTGAATGATCCATTTTATTTACACTTCCAACACAAAATTACAGAAAATGTGTTGTTCCCTAACAGATTACTAAGAGTAAATGTGTCCCCCGTGCACACCCAGACCGTGCTATATACAGCTCGGGCAGAAAGGCTGGAGTGCTGTCAGCATTTTGGTTTTGGCGTGCTGTCATCAGCTGCAGCAAGCGGTGAAGGCGCATGGCACTGGGGCTTGTGGAGACCGAATTAGGGTAATTTACTGATGTCTGTGAAGGAGATGGTGGTGCTGAAAGCTTAACGCACTACCCACGTTTCACAGCTTCAGCACTTAGTTTCACGAAGCCATCAACAATTAAAGTTATTCTTTGGACAGTCTGACAATTTTTTCAGCTAGGTAGCTTTCTCCAAAGCTTGTTTTACCTACCTGACAGGCAGACACTTAACTTGTTGCAAACAGACACGCAATTCTCCAGGTTTTCAGAAAGCTACTAAAAAGGGAATGTTAGGAGTACATTTAGAAAACGTGATGGCACACGGGAAGCCTCCCTCAGGCTGTCACTCGAATTCCAGGCCAGGGGCCTTGTCCGCCAGGCTGACCATGGGTGGGAGCTAAAAGCAGCCCATGGACTGAGTGCCAGTCTCTGTGTGAAAAGACAGCCACCATGCATGTAAGTAGCCTTCCATACCTCAGAAGGAGGAGACTGTTAGGTCCACTTGAGCAAAATTAAGACAATAAATCTCTGCCTCTCAGGACGATCTCCCCTGCCTTCAGCCCTCAGGGTGGAGTACTGTTTTTTTCATATTCCTTATGCTATAGAAAACAGCTCCAAAGAGTATAGTGGGCATCATATTGTACCTGATTTTCCTTTAACAACAATTTCATTTAGTAATGTCCTTCACAACAGGGATGGATATTTTTATTGCATTGTGTCTGACTTCTGAAGCACAGTTTCCTAGCCCATCTGAAGAGAAAACAAATCAGAAGTAGGCGTCACAGATTTACTTCAGTAGGAGCAAGGAGGAACTGAGAACACTCAGGAGTCAGATAATTTATTACCTGCATGTAAAAAGTGAAGTTTAATCCTTGCTATGCAACTAGAAAAGGGGTGATGAATATCACGGATATAATCTGCTTAACACTGACAGCAACAGAGCACTGAAAAAAAACCCTCAGAAATCTTCAGCACAAAACAAATACGCTGCAACTAATATGGAATACTTCAGTCACATAAATTACAAAAAGCAGGAAAATGTTTCACAGTCTGACTACAAGATCGTCTGCCTTTAATCAAAAAGTTATTCTTAGGCCGTAGGTTACAAATGAGGTTTGGGATTTTCACTCATTTTTGACCTAGAGACTCTTTATTGTAATATATGGAGAAATTCAAATGACACTGCACATTTTAAGCTGATGCAAATTGATAAGTCTGAAAGAAAATCAGTGGGGAAAAGAATGCATGCAAAATATTATAGAATTGTTAATGTTACGTTGACACTGTAATAATGCAGATGTTACAAACTAAATTTTAATTTCTTGTTTATAAGCAGGAAAACAACAAAATGTTGAAAAATTATGTAGGAAGAAGTACTTGTAGTTTTATTGCCAGCAAGTTTTTTTTGTTTTTTTTTTTTTTCCTAAATATTTCAGATACCATTCACTTCATTTTTATTGGTTTTGTTTGTGCATTAATTTTTTTAAAAAAAGAGACTGCTTGGTACTGTGCTTGTACATCTAGCTGAGTGGCACCTTCCACTCAGGACCTTGACTCTGACTCACAGTTTCCACCTATATCTGAAAGGACAGAAAGGTAGACGATGCCCATAAAAAAGTTAAAACAAATAGAAAGAAAGGTGAGCATGCTATAAAGCTAACCTCAGCAACTACAGTATTTCCATCATGTTGTGTTACAGAAACCATGCTTCTTTGAACTTTGAATGTAAACATCATTTAGGTGTTCATTTGCCTATATACAGTGCTCCAAAGAAACGTGTAAACATGCTGGCAAATATGATGAAGGACCAACAGTCCTTCTTTTGTTTTACTATGCTTGTTTAAATTATCATTCAAAATTTTAAATATTTCAGCTTTGGTTGAGTCTGATTTTGTGGTAAATAAGATCCCAACTTGTATTTACAACACTTTTTTTTTTTTTAAAACTTAGATTTATTGCTGATTGTTAATGAAGCAGCCTCTTACTTCTTATTGTCATGTAGTGAAATAACAATAAGATAAACAAGCTTAAGTTGCTTATTCTGTTCTGTACTAAAGCTTGTATCAAGTTGTGATTATAAAACAAGATCAGCTCTCAATAAATGATTCTCAAAATATAACGTGTAAATTCCTGTTACTCTGTGATTCTGTGAACACATTATAATGGCTTTAACAAGCATGCTTAATATTCATCAGCACTTGCAAGATCTCAGGGAACTATAATAATACAGTGCAAATATTTATAGTCAAGATTTACAAAGAAAAAAACTTGAGGATTCAGTGCAAACTTATGTGTGCACTTCCATGCCTGCAGTTTTAAGGACAGTAAGTGTGCAACAACAACACTATATACTTAGGCACTACTTGAAGAAGGAAATTTTGAATCCTAAATCTATTCACATCGCTGGATATCAATGCCAGAATAATGCTTAAAGCCTTAGGGAGTCCAGAGAAAATTATTTAATAATATAAAAACTTCAATGAAAACTGTGATTTTTTCAGAACTATAGGAGCCGATTAGAAACAACTAAGAATAATTATTTATAATCTGACAATACATACTCTCAAAAAATCGTTTTGCTATGCAACAAGCAAATGGACTTCTGTCTTTTCCTTCAAGAATGTTAAAAAAATGCTTGCTATATCCCCACAAAAACAAACAACAACAAAAAACACACTATAATTCCCTGCCCAGTCAAGTAGAGTTTAGAACTTGCTTCTGTTTTTTAAATTCTATGTTACATTCTGCAGTAGCATTATAACATATCTGAGTTAATATCAGGGAGAATGAATTTCACACAATCTCATAATTAAGAAAATATTCTGTTCCACGGAAAACTTCCACAGTTTCCATGAGTAACAGATATATCTGTAAGACTGTAAAAGCTGTTGCCTAAAAGTAATGGAAGGTTTACTACATTTTTTTCAATGGGGTGCATCTATTCATTATTCAGATGTAATAGTCCGGGAGGTTTCCCACCTTGTTTCCTGTTGCCTTCCATTATAGTGACATTCTTAGAGTTTCTTCCACTTGCTGGAAACGAGTCACCGTTTAGAAGAGTGCAAGAAGTAGATGAGGCCTTTTTTTTTTTTTTTCCATTTTATTTTGGCTGGGGGCTGTGCAACCAGAGGAGGATATGATTAGTGATGAAGCTCAGTTTTCCCTTTCAAAAGCAATCTACTTGCTCTTATTTCCACTGATCTTCAGAGCTCCCCCTCTATTACAGTACAGTGAAGTTTTTGAGGAACCGTTCACTACTTCAGATAAACTGGCGTTAATTCAAAATAAAGCTGCCTTGAGGACTAGTATCATTCCAAAACATAAAAACTGTTATTACACCTTTGGTTTTGTTCAGTCAGCAAGATCTGGGCAGCTGGTAAATAGAGAGGAATTCGCAGAAGGTACATCAAACCTTCAAGTAAGTGAGAAAATAAAAAAGCAATTATACAGCAAGTGCATGAATCCATTGACATTGTCAAAGCTTCACCAACCTAAGACATATTCCATCGTCTGGAGTGGCTTAAGCCTTTGTCTCCTAGATGGCAGGATTTAAAAATAAACCAGAAGATTTCAAGAGACGTGGTCAGGCAGGGTGAAACAGCTGTGCCCTTAGCTGACTGAACTATCTCACTAGTTGTACAAACGCTGTGAAAGCTAGATGCCCAGCAAAGTACAGCTGAGTTCGGTGATTTGGACCCTGGGTAGAGAAAGACAGAAGGGACAGAAAGTGCAGGTGAGAAGCCCAAAGCAGTGTGTGCTAGTCAGGCACCACTGCACCTGTTGCACCACAGTAACTGAGGGAAGACCACCACGAAAGGAACTCTCACATTCTTGTGGTAGACACCTACTGTAGTGGATTTTGTTTGCTGGAAACAGCAAGAAAAGGGGAAAAAAAGAACATGCAGACAGAAAAGTCATTTGCTAAACTTTGCCTCATGTCACATCCTACTCTGAGAAAGACCTACGTGCCTATTACACTGAGGTAGCAATCAATCTTCAAGTGAATCAAAGCGTTCAGCAGCTAACAGACACAGATGGTTTCCTATTCACACATTTTTATTCATGAATTCAATTTTGGATTCAAAACCCAGTATAATTATTGAGAAGAAACATTCAAACTTTATCCTCCTAAACTGTCAGTTGTAGCCTTGCAATATATCATATATTTCTTACCAGAAGGAGTAAGTTACGTACATAACAAATGTAAATTATCATGGACAAATAAGTGAAAGTACAGAACAAGAACAGTCTCGTATACTTAGTAGGGGGGTTGATTTATGCTAAATTCAGATTACCTGAATCTAAATGATTATCAGAATCAAATTCATGATCTAGTTTCAAATGTGTCTTCTTTACCACAACTTGTCATACAGAAGGAAAATGTATTCTATGTTGTAGAGACCACATAGCTTTAAAAGACTCTTTACATTCATATTTAGTGTAATGCTTCACGTAAAGACCTGAAAAGCATTTGTATCAAAATAAGTTAAAAAGAGAGAGAACTGAAGTACAGTGGCTCTTCATTGATTAATGTGAGAATTTAGACAAAGTCAGAATGTGTTCTAATACATATAATAACTCAAATCAGTTTATTTTTCAGTTACTTGTAAATATAATTAATAATAAATGCAAGAACAGATCACTGATGAACTGATACTGCAGAGCGTGAGGAGTATTCACCAATAAATAGCAACGTTCACAATCAAGACTAACGCATCTGCAGTTGGCACTTATTCATCAGCCCCATCTTATGAGAGACAGGCTGAGGCCACAAACATGATTTTTCAGCTAAGTATTAATATAGCAGAAAATGCAACAAAACTGGCATAAAGGAAAAAAGGCAATAAGGAAATAAGGTACACTAAGCAGTGTCAAGGTTGTGCTATCGCAATGAATCTAGCTTCACAAAGGCAATTGGGCTGTTAATGCAATGTTGCTATCATGTCTTACTTAATCCAAGAAGTATAAATAGATCTTACAAAGGCTATTTATTTCATTCTTCAGGTCAAATTAATTTTATTCCTGTATCATGATAAACAGAGACATTCAAGATGTCCACTCAAATATGGACATTTCAGATTAATTTATTTTAGCTTCTAGTTTGGAACTTTATTCCATAGAGTTTACGTAGTTTAGCAGCCTAAAATGGCTGACATTTGGCTTCAGATATTTTGTATTCTTATTGCACCTGGTAACACTGGAAATGTGCTTTACTTTACCATTGAAATATATATTGATTTTTTTTTTTTTTTTTACTCCCCCAACAGGATTACTAAGAGTTCTGGCTAAATATCTAAATCAAGTTTTTCTCTCTGTTTATAAATATATAAAAGCAAACAGCAAGTTATGCTTGTACAGGAGTGTGGGAACTGGGCTGTCACTATTGTGAGGCAAGTTACTTAGTTAATGACAATTTGGGGGGTTATTTTCTGCATCTTGAGAAGTAACCTCTAGAAGCTGTGAGGTATTGCTTTGTGGGCTGTAAAAAAAAAGAGTATGCTGCCATTTTGACAATGTAATAAAGCAAGGATGAAAACTACCACTGAATCCTAGGATTATTTATTTCATATAAAATTGTAGAACTTAATTTAAGGTTTCATTTATTGATATTTTTCCTTTAAAAAGCCACAGTGTAATGGATTGGAATGATAAAGAAACCCACCCCCTTCTTACAGAGCTGAATCTTTCTGACCAATACAGAGCATATTAAGTAACCTCAGTGTTTCTATTTAGGGAATAGAAAGGTGCTAACCAATTACATCCAATAAATATTTTCGTATTTTGGCACACTGCAGAGTATAATGAAAAATAAATCCCATTATTATTTAAATGGAGAAAGTTTGAGTTTTACCATTTTATAACAAGAAACTTTGTCACTTACTACTTTTATAATGGCTGTTGTGAAATACATAATAAAAATACTAGTAGATACAGAAAGAATTTAATTTGAAATGTGGAAGCACGGGAAAACAGATTGTTCAGTGATATAAAGTGACAGAAAAAAAAAAGATAACTGAATAAGACTGCAAATCAAGTTGAAAGACATCATGAAGCCTATGGCTGTTGAAACCAGCAGAGCTAACTGCTTCTCAAAAAGCAGAGATAAAAGATGCCTATCTATAGAAAGGAAGAGATGAACCTGCTACGAAGGAAAGCATAGTAAAGATGCCAAAGGTAAAGATAATGAAGACTAAACAGCAAGACCTGCGTAGCCAAGTTTGCCAACTGCACGGGTGAAACCCCTCAATTAGTGAAGTCAGTAACTGCTTTTGGAAGAGAGGAATGGTGCAGAGTGCAGGGAAGAGAATTTTTATCTTTGTGGGGATGATTTATTCTGAATTGCAAGGCATAAAAGGAACTAAACAGGCCACAGATTTAAATAAGAGCCCCCAAAAAGGAAACAGAATTGAAGAAAGAAATGATTTTGTGGATAGAGTTTGACAAGTATTAACAAGGGAATCCAAATTACCTGCCCACCTCTCCATCACACATGCTGCTACAGAGACAACTTTGCAAGATGAGAAACCATTTAGCAGGAAGTTTTACTTTGTTGTCATACCCATCCCACGGCAGCACCACCTCCTGTTCTTACACACTGTGCTTTTGCAAAACAGTGTATTGTAAGCTGGAGAAAGACAGCACAGCATTCCCAGCAGATCCCCATTACCGCAGCCCTTGCTGTGCCACACACGGGGCTTGGACCCTTCCTGCTTCTTCATGATGTGAGCAGGAGATGCCCCAACAGCATGATAAATAAAGCAAAAAACACATCCTGACCTTGTATCGTTTCATGGAGTCAAAATAAGAACATCATGTAAGGCTGCATTTCTGCTAGAACTTCTCTGCATCCCTGTGAGCTATTGGTGGCACTCCTGAGTTCTTGCCTCAAAACCAGGTCAGGCATGCCAGGGTGGGGCTGTCCACACCGAATCCCCACCACCTCACGGCTGAAATCCTACAGCATTTTCTGCCATTGACTTCCCTGGTGTTTATTCCCTCCCCTCAAGCCTTTATTTCCCAAAGCCCTTCCACCCCAAGGGTTTCCATCCTCCTTATCCTAGGACTGCCTTCACCTCCCAGACCTGGTCTCAGAGGCTTCATGCTTCGAACCCAAAACTTCAGTTGAAGACTCCCATATTCTTTCTTTTCTCAGATCATTTCATATTAACTGCAGCTGCCCTAGCACCCTTTCTGCCCATATCTCTGAATTCATCCTGCTGTACCTCAGCCCAATGCACTCGTACTATCTACCAGCACTGCCTTCAGGATTTTTCCTGTTTTCCACATAGCTGTTTTTTTTTTTTTTTTTTTTGTTTTTTTTTTTTTTTTTGTCTTCCCCCCTGAAATCCTGTCCAGGGTGATTATTTTACAAAAATTATAATTATTTTAAAACTTCATTTGAGAAGCAAACAGAGGGGTATTTCTCCCTGATCCAGCAGGGAATACCAGCTATGTTACAGGTTTCACCAGCAGTCAGTGCTGGCAGACAGTACGAGGCATGACGGAATGCTGTTGTGCATTCATAATTCCCCTGCACATGAGCTCATATATTTATTATTTCTTTGTGTAAATAAATACACTGTATCTTCTCTAGATATAAAGAAAGTGGTTTAGTGGGTTATTCAAATTGCTGGTCTACTGCAGAAGTCAGCCCCAAACTGCAGGAATACCGTCAGTCGTCTGTGCAGCAGATGCAAATACTCGGCTAATTCCTAACACTGGGAACAACTCTTCTGCTTCTGCTATACAACTTACTAGAAGTGTAATGGTATTTTTATAAATTCAGTAAAAAGTGTCAACAAATTAATTAAGAAAATATATTAACTGGAAATGGTTGGCATTCTTTTCTTGGTAATTATTTCCCTATTCTTCAGTGTTCACCTTTTAAATGTTGAGTATGGAAAGAGGATACACTCTTGTCTTTATCAGACAGCAAAGGGCAACCTGCAAATATTACAGAATGCTGCTGTGATAGAAATCTGCCTTTTTATCAGATATTGTTGTCTTGAATCATCTTGCAACTACAGAAGAAAAACAACCTGACACTGTTCACATTTCAGTTAGGAAGCTTTGCTAGCACTGCAAGACATCATATGTAAGCACCTTCAGCACTTGATGTAATAGTCTGGTATGATCCATTCTTGAGGAGCAATTCTAGTGCCCATTAGTTGCATTTACTTTGTGTAAGAAACTGTCTGAAGAAAGAAGGAAACAGAAGAAGAGGAGGTTACAGTGCAGCAGTTATCTACCAAAGGTTTTTCTGGTTTTCTATGTAGACATATTCAGCCTCATATCTTACTGCCTGAGACTTTTTTTTTGTGACATGCTTCACATTGCTAACGTGTTATGCTTGATTTTACCCTTCAGAGAAGTATTCTTGTAGACCAAAACAGCCCACTGACTTTCCTATATCATCATACTTGCTGGCCTGACTGAATCAGACTATTTTGTAAGAGAAGCGCCCTACTTTCCAAATATCCCTGTTTCAACTCTGTAATGCCTGCATACACCCACAGTCATATTGTAGGCTCAAATTGTACCTAAAAGGAATTTGTCCTGACACCTGAAACATGATTGCGTATTACGGAATAACACTAAATATATATTCATGCATCAAGGCACAATATATTACATTTTTTTCATAAAGTAAGCCATCTCACCACACAAGATAAGAACCTGAATATCCTAGCCTTTTCCTGTTGCACATAGTATCCTACATGAAAATGGAAATTGCCTTGGGTAGCAAAAAATAGCTATTTTTAATATGACATGGATTTTCCCATCCTGTAGAAATATATTTTTATAATTATGTATCATCTTTATGTTTAGCCCCTGTAAGAATTTGTTTACTGCAATCCATCTCTAAATTTAAAATACGCTGCAGTGGTAGTATGTGCTGTGCATATACCATATAAAAGCATGTGTCTATAATATATAAGTTAACAACCCGCACTCAGTTAAGGTGGGTGGGTGCAAAGGAGAACAGAAATTAATTCACATTTCCTATAATATATGAACTTACACATTTATAGTTATAGAATATTTATAAATGTTTACATAAGTTAAATGGAAAATTCAGATTTAAATTTTGGCACACCCTTAAGAAACAGCTCTTTGAAGTGAGGTTTCTGCATTAATAGTTTGATTTTCAAGAGTGCCTACTATCCAACAGTCCTCAGGTAAAAGTGATAAGAGGACACTTGCCCTCAACATTACGGAAAAAAAGATTTTGTAAACTGCCTCCATGGAAGACATGAAGGGATTGCTGTCTGTGAGGGGGAACAGCAGAACTTAATGCTCATTTGTAGGTGACTTAATTTGTCATTTGTATTTCACAATCTGCCCAGAGACATTGAGGTGCAGTGTCCTGAATCCACACTGTATCAGCTAACATTTAGAACTTGAATTCAATGATTTACTAGTTGTCCTTTGGCCGGCTTCTTTATGATCCCACTGAGGAGCAGAGGATCTGACACTGGGTAACAGTGACAACCAATATATCTTAAGCTGAGAATCTGTGCTGTCAGTCAGACTACTGCATTTCTGAATGACAGAGAAAATGCACCTTCTCCGAGTGATACACCAGCTAATTCTGTTAAGTGGCATATGCACTGCTGATCACTTCTTCCCGTTTGAAAAGCAATAGGTTTGGGGCACGCAGACCTCACTGACTAACACTTGGACAAACCACATGTTGGTAGTTGAAGAGAGGCACAGTCAAGTCCCTCTCAGTTTTCTACCTGGTTGCAAAGCTTTTCATTGCTGTTCTCAGAAGAACTGGCTGCTGGCCATTTTTTTTTAGTGCTTGATGATCGCTTCTTTTGGAGTTATATCTATCAACACCACTAACACGCTTTGCTCTTGTGGGTATCTCCTTCAAACAGAATTTAGCTTCTAGGATTGTTAAAATTGAGAGCTTGGCTTTCAAGGATGTGCAACAACCTGCAGCTTTTCAAAGGCAACTGTTGGGAGCTAAAGTAAAGCAAAAAAATAGGCCAAAGGCTCAAATCTCTGCTAAGTACCATATACAGTTGTTGCTGGAAAGTTTTCAGGGCACCAAGTGCAACAATAGGCTCTTGCTGTCCTGCTCAAAGCTTTGCCTACATACATTTTTACTTAAGGATGTTTTTAATGACTCAAGTTGCTAATCAATTCAGTGACTGCATCTTAGTCACTGAAAGTAAGGGGCAGAATTATTTTCTTGTACATGGAAGAAAGCCTGGAACCCTGAATCTAAATAAAAACCTCCCACAAAGACAGGTCTTCCAGTCAAGGGATACCATAGCCACCAACAACCGGTTTGAAAATCTTCCTAAAAACTGAGGCATTCAAAACACATCTGAGAACAACAGACGCTCATCAAACAACATCCTCTTTAGGAGATGGAAAACAAATTGTCCGCATGATATCTACTGCTAATACAAACAGGAAAAAAAAAGTCCTGAAAGATTAGTTGGCCAGCACCATGACAGATTGTTCTGCTTGTTGTATTTGTGAACAGAAAAATATTTTAATAATCCAAGATCATCCAATTCCTTCAGGAGTTGCATTTCAAATTATGACTCATTTATTTTATAACAGTAATGCACCAATGATTTATAATTTTGATAGTAAAATCCTCTCAGGGCTGAAATACAGCATAGGAGAAAAAAGCTGTAATTTATTTTTTCCTTTATTGTTTTGAAGGTTATGGCTTTTGGCTATGAGTACGTATTTAAAATTTCATACACATGTTTAAACAAAACACTGATATAATATTTAAAAGACACTTTTACAGACAATTAGCTCATATTGTTATTTATTTCCAGCTCAATGTTCAGTTATGATTCCTATCTTCAGCTCCTCCTTTCTCCCATTTTGCACCCAGCCACACCACTGTGACTTCTTCCACATTTCCTTCCCTACCACATGCACGACTCCCCTCTTGGCTGAGAAATGAGGTTTCACAGGGACAGAAATGCTGTAGAAGTTGGGGGTGGAGGATAACTATTTTCTGTCTTCCTCTATGCTCTACGAGAGTGTCCTGCTGTCCTCCTCTCAGGACTCTGTCCCATGTCCTCTCCTGCTCCCCAGCTTGAACCTCCTGGGGCTATGGAGAAGCACCAAAGGAAGAGTGATGGATGAGGGCCAGGCCCTTGGTGGTAAGGACAGGGGTGTTGGTTCACAAAGACAAGGTGGAGAAGCACCTGCAAAAGGGGCTTTCAGCTTTGAACAATGATGCACTTAGGCACTGCAATCAAGACATATCTGCCCACTCCACCAACATCTCAAGCCAGCTCTGTTGGGTAGGCAAGGAGCAGCAGAGCCAGGCTCCTCTCAGGTGGAAGGGAACCCCTACATACTACATTGAACCTGGAGAAGAAAGAGTGAAAGACAGAGAAAAAATATAGCTGACAGCAAGCTTTTAGGACATATGCTTTCTGGAGTGCCCCACTTGCAGGTGACAAAGTTTGATTACTAATGGGTGGAAATTTTCTTGCGGAGTGAAGAAGTGATCCAGCCTAAAGGCAAGGCATGCTATGCCCACTGCCCAGAACGAGCTGAGGAGCATCACTGAACTGCTGCCTGTACCCGCATGGTTAACAAAGAATGAATGTGCAATTGCTGCCAGAGTCCAGCTAGAGCAGCTGAGTGGAGGCGGGTTTCGATGATCTGAACCTGCTGTGTGGGACAAGACACCTGACACTAAAGGAGCAGAAGAATTCATCTCAGCTGGCAAGGCAGTAAAACGACAGACCTTTTTGTGGTGAGCTGGAAAGCTGGTTGCAATTGTCACCAGAGTTATCTGAGACAAGATCTAAATTCATGAAAGATGTCAGTTCAGGCTGCAGCTCAGGAAGGCATTTGGGTTTCCAGCTCTCTGTGTCCCGGGTTCTTCGATAAACTTTTCAAAATATTACAGGTAACGTTACCAGGCACTTTTGGGAATATTTAAAAAACAAAAACAAAACCAAGATGGATTTTAAAGTGATATACATTGCCAGCTAATAATGGAATTTCAGGAGAGTTTTACCTCATTTCACTGAATCTATGTATATTAGAATTAAATTTGTCCTATTTACCTCTACTTCCTCTACATAAGCTAATGCACTGGATGGTTTCCATAGTAAGACAGCACTTGTAACTAACACTATGAACAAATAAAATGTACAGGAGCATAGAAAGAGGAAGGAAACATTAGCAGTCTTTCTGTCCTTACATGAAAACAATTATTTTTTTAGTATCTCCCAAATTAATAAAACTAAATGAGCAGGAGTTATTTTAAGGTATGGCATTTTGCGGCAGAAGATTCTGCAGATTTTTAAGAGGTTTCCTTTTTTTTCTTTTAAAAATGTGTACCAGGTCTCTGCCAATATGATGCTTCTCTTACATAATTCTACAAAACGATGTATTAAATATTAAGCCCTTTGATACAAATGTTACACTATTATACAGAAATAACTTTTGTATTTAAAGTCATGTAAGGAAAAAAAAATCTTTCTAGTTGAAGTATTTCTATGGATAATTTAAATTGCCATGACTCAGATGCCCAAAAGCTGCCTTTCCATCTTTCTGCCTTGAAGTTTAGTAGTAGATGATAACATGCCTGGTGTGTTGCCTCCCTGCTGTCACCATCTACTTGGCATAAAAATTGATACTTTGATAGCACATAATTCTTAATAGGCTAAAAGCTGGGTATGTATCTTAAACTAATATAATAAAAGTAACTGTTTAGGGGATTATAAAAGCAATACTGCAAGCTTTTTTTTTAAATAATATTTTGCACCAATTTAAATGGAAGTACTTTACAAGTTGTTCATGTGATGTGATCTATACACTGTTTTCACAAATACTTTTAATTCATCTAAGTCACATTAACCTCCCCTTAGTTTTTAGAAGCTATACTTGTGATTTTTGATTTCTGATTCAGGAGCACATACACCTTATATAAGCTGAAGACTTTTAAGCTTCAGGAACCGGAGGGATGGCATTCCTGTAACAATTAAACTTCTGTCATACGAAGCCAAAGGGAACTGAGAGTATTTGAGTACTGATTTTCCAAGCTGCTGTCCACTGCAAGATGGGCACCCAAAAAATATGAGGGTCATTACAGTTCCTCAATCAACAGCTCCTCCTGATGCTTCCTCCTTATGTTGATGCATGTATCCTTTTCTGGTATGAACTGGAGTAGGGCATCACCTAAAGGCATGATGACGATGTGCTGTCCAGGCTGCTCCTGAGCAGAAGTATTCCTATACCAGTGTGAGACTTGTCTTGTTCTGCTTGTATCAACTGGTAAAAATACTTTGTTATATGTCCATGTTTTAAAATCTCCAGCCATAATTCAGAAGAGTGGCCATGGAAAACAGACTTTGCAGTCCCTAGTTGTGAATTGGGAAGGTTCCTGAGCACAGCAAAATCAGAGAGCAGCTCAAGACATGTTCTAATTAAACATACCGCATATAGTGAAGTTGCCACTGTTTTTAACAGGACAGGTAGATGCAAAATAGTCTCTAGATCAATCAATCCCCAAATGGGAAGCTGGGCTTCAAAAAGGAATAGTTAGAATGAGTCACATCATTAGCTATATTATGTCAGTATTTGCCATTTCTAGAACTTCGTAGCTAAACCTTCTGTTAATGCACACGCCATTTAGATGGAGGATGCCAACACATCTGCTGAATCTTATTAAACTAGTTTTTAAAAGATAAAGTTTTTTTCTGAAATTTAAAGTAGAGACATAGAGCAAAAAAGTGGTGTGTTTGGTAGCTGATATATAACATTATCCATCTGCCTGTTTGGTCCTTCTTTACTGAAATAACGCCACTAGTGAGGACTCTGCCAACTGCATTTGCAATTTTCTTTCTGTTTTAAATAGCAGGCAATTTTAGATCCTACTTATATTACTCATATGATTTTCTCCAACTGAAAATCCTTCTGTTACTATTTTCCACTGACAGAGAAAATATTGTTTGATATGCAATCTGTTCCCTGCCTTCCACATTTCAAATTTAAGCTTTTCTCAGCAATCAGCTCCCTATTTTCTTCTGACAAACAAACCTTCACCTCAGCATTTATAGAATAGAAGCCGCACGAGAAAAGTTAAAACATTACTGCTGTCCCAACACACACCTTCTTATTGAACATCACAAACTCCATGTAAGAGAGAATCTGCAGGGACATTCAATCATATATTCAATCATACCATATATACACCATATAGCTCTCTTTAAAGCTGAGGTATCTGGAAATACATGGTAGTAATACCAGTGTTGCATTAAGCACAGGTTGACAAAGTCTTGCAGATGTGTCCCACCTGCATGAACATGTGGCAGCCATCCCAAATGCAGGGGGGACAGGGAGGAAGCCGGGATTCAGGGAGCTGAAACTCCTCAGATAAAGAAACCTCCAGATTTTCTAATCTCTACCATCCTTACAGGTCTTTTCCTGAGACAGTTAGTTTCCATTTAAAAGGCAGCAGAAAGAAGAAGGTGCAAGAGTGTTTTGATTTGTATGCACAAATACTGTGCAGGGTACGCTCCTCTCCATCTGTCTTTTCAGCCCAGCAGACTGTCAGAGACGTGAAACAGATGAAATCCTCTTCTTCAGAAAGCCCAGCATGCAGAAATGTTCCCCACCTCTCCTCACCCAGTACTCTCCTTGCTCCTAGGAATAAAACAGGCCACAACAACACACGGCACGTAGCCTACATGGCCAAGCTAGGTGGGACCTGAATGGTAAGGACTGGTATTGTAATGCAACTGTTGACATGATCAGGCAGAAAAGTCCTTCTCAACCTATTCACATCTCAGCAGGTCCCATAAACATTAAAAATAGTAAAAGCTAAAAAAAATGACAGACCACTAGCAACGTCACAAGAAAGGTAAAACATATTAAGTGATGTCTTGACTCTCCATCACTGTTACCATTTCCTTGCTTGGCAGAGGAAGCAATAGATCAATCTTAATTTTCATCACCACGTTATTATTATTTTCTTTCATTCTGATAGCTTTGTGGACCACCAAGTAATGTCTAATGGTCTATAGGTAGAGAAGTTGCTGGAGGAAATCTGTCTCAGAGCAGCAAAGACACATTTTTCACCTCCGAGGGAAGTGACAGCTGCTGATTTCTGCCCCGAGACTCGTGAAACTCGTTTTAAGTAAAAATGATTACGTAAGTGAATAAAACGAAGCTGACAAATTTTTAATTACTCCTAATCTACCAACTTTCTCACCCACGTAACTAGAAACAGATATTCTCATGGGGAAAGTTTTAATATTCTGAGTTTCATCTAATACCCAATAAAATGTTTGTCTTGAGATGACTCTTGCAAATCTTGCTAACAAAAAAAAAGGTATGTGTCCTGAAAATGGCTTTGTTTGGTGAAGAAATTCTATCCATTAAAAAGAAAGAAAAAAAAAAGTTGAGCTACAAAAAGCATTTCAAAATGTAGTTGTAAAGTCTCCAGCTAACATTTTCCCACTCTTCTATATAAGTTCCTTCTGTTTTTTGTATTTATTATTAAGATAATGTTATTTATCCAGACAGAAGACAATTTCACCTTCTCACTAAAGAAGCAGCAATGTTCAGGACAAAAAAATAAAAAGCACACAGAATTTTAAAGCTACTTTGTTACTTTTGACAGAAGACTAGAAATATTTCAGGTGCTTGATTTATGGCTGTGGGAGCTTCAAGTTCATGAATTCCAGCTGCAGGATCAGCACTTAGTGCCAGTACAAGACATGAAATGTGCAGCCAACACTGCTGTAAACCAGCAGCCCAATGCAACCTTTTGCTCTACATTTCAAACGCCTTCACTGGGAAGGAGTTTTGACCTTTTTTTTCCTTTTTTAAAACAAACAAACAAAAAACAGTAAAAAGAGAGTGCAAATACATGCAGAGCTGTTGTCTCAAACATACTGCTCGCTGCCCAGCACCCTGCAGCAACCCCTTTGGCATTCCCACCTTGTGCAGGGGAAGGAGAGGGAAGGGCTGGGAGCAGGTGGTACCAAAACAGGCCTAAAATTAACTGTTGGATTCATCTGGCTGGCAATGCACTACTTTTGAGTCACCACAGTGACTCTGTGCATGTTTGCAATTGCAGCCGTTTCATTTACCCATTTAGTAAACCAAGGTGCAGCTCAGCTTGTGGCCAGAGGAAAAATCCATGTTATTATCAGGGTGATGGGAAATGCTGAAAGCAGGTTCTTGTCCTCATTCTACCCACCTGACGCTACTTATCCCAATGGGAGAATAACAAAATTTAATCTAACACCAGGGATAGGCAGAGGAAGAGCAAATTTACAGTGTAGAAGAAATTCACCATCCTGTGGATACATTTTTTTTTTCCATAAAAAATAAAAAAAAAAAAGTTTGTCTTACAAAAAATATAGAACAGCCCTAGCCATTGGTTTAATTTAGAGAAATAGCATCCATCTCTCTTGAAAAATTTAAGGTAATTGGAACAGCCTTTTAGACAGACACTGAATTTCAGAGATCTATTTAATATTTCAGCTTCTAAACTGCTTGGCAACATTAAATGCATTGGAAGTATTCTATTTCATCAGTAAATGTAAATGACAATTCAGTCTGTACACCTTTAACATAAACAGCTTAATTCTAGTGAAAACACATTTCTTCCTATTTCTCATAGGCACATTTGAATTACATCTGAGCTGAAGGCACAACCTTGATTTTGGAGTCCTTAATGACATCTCATTAACTATGAAGTTGAACAAAAACTTGTCACAAATAAATGCAGAAAAAATTACTTCAGAGAAGTCCCTTCCAGTGGGAGTGCTAAAGTTAATCTTAGTAAAATAATGGTAATTCTGAGAAATATTCTCAAAAATGTTGTTGCTGTTATTTTGACAAAGTGATGTGGGAAGGCTGTAAGGTTTCATTCTTGAAATAGAAAACAATGAGGAAGCTTATTCTGAACTAATGAATATACATGTTGACTTTCAGCTTCAATTCACTGGAATAATTACTGCACATTATCACATCAGCAAGCCAGCAATCACCAATCTAAGTCTCAGGTCACTGACTACGTCCTGAAGTGTTCCCCCCTCTTCTTACGATCTTTGTGCAAAATTCTTGATCTTAGTAAGTTCTTAAATATTAGATATGCCATTAACTGAGGAACCAAACTTTTCATATATAGATTTTTAAGTGTATGGATGGCACAAGTAAAAAGATGTGCTTAGAGGTAACTATAATGGCACTGCCATGAACTCAGGTAAGCAACAGCAGACAATCAGCACAGCCAGAACGAGCAGGGGATGAGACATGGTGCTGCAGTTTTGGAAATGAAATTGCTTTGTAGAGTCCATCTGCTTTACTTCTTCCAATTTTTTATTTATTTTATTTTACTTTTGTTCTAGTCTTCTACTTTGAACTAACTTTTTTAAAGATTTGGAAGGGATAAAGATGTTTCAAGACATGGCAGCAAGGAGTGACTCAGTGTCAATCTACCAGGTCTCATCATTCCGAGCTACTAAAAGCAAAAATCAGAATTTGATCAATTTTCATTTCCCACAGGATACAGGTTGCTTAACTAAGTCTATTTTTCAATATGTAGATTATCAGTTCCTGTAAACCCCCTGGACAAATGTGGCAGTTGTCTATCTAAAAATGGGTACAAAGGACAAAGTTACCTACTTGCCTTAGAGTGCTGATAACATGGGTGATGAAATAAAATTTGAGTCATGATTTCCCTCTAGATTTTTATTTAAAAAAAAAAACAATCATGACAGAACCCCTATCTTCTTCTGGAGTGGGTTTTAGGAATGGACAGAAGAGACCCGTTGTAATCTGATTTTAAGGACTGATATCACAACGCTCCTATAGCAGTAAGAACACAGCCTGGCATCTTTAAGTTTGATGGGCTGTTGAATCCTTCTGAGAACCAACCTCCTGAAGCAACTTCAAAACAGGTGTTGCACCTAACAAGCAGCACAGCTCATTATATTTTGATCTTATTATTCGGTTTTCTAATGTTATTACTATATAAAAACCCCATCTTGGCAATTCCGTTCTTCCAAAAATATCTTTAAAATAAATATAAACACTTTTTTTTTTTCCCCCAAGAAGCCTATTTGGTTGAAATGTGTTTAGTGCTGATGATAATGACAGGAAAAAAAAAAAAAGAAAAACAAACAAAAACATTTAAAATACAAGGAAGGTATATGGCCAGAACTAAGCCTTATTAAGCGTTATTATTACCTACTACTACTATTACTGCTAATTTACCTGTTGTGAATTTCTCTCAGCTTGAGATGTTTATTCTCTACCAGATCATGAGAGAAAAGATAAAAAGGTATCTTATCTGATTTTTCTAAAACCAATTTCAATTGCTTCCATCGGAATTAAGTTTAGCATCACGGTATGTATACTCTGGAGTGTAAAAAGCAGAGTGTAGACTATGATCCACAAAACAAATATATTTTCTGATTGCAGCAGTTCTCAGTACTCTACCATTATTACATATGCTATATATATGTATATACACAGTTTGAAATGTTTTCATTCTCCTTTTTTTTTTTTTTTATAAAACAAAGTCATTTTTTTGCAAGCAGCACACTAATAATTCCACGGATATGGAGACATAGAGAAAAAGCAATTTTTAAACCTAAAAAAAGATAATTATATTTAAGTGAATTTTCACACCATACCCACCCTACCACAAAGGTATAAGTTTAAAAAGACCAAACTCTAAAACATTCAAAAGCTTAAAATAAACATGAGAGAAGGAAATAGCAAAGTGGATACAACTAGACATGCTTAAAACTCTTATTTTTCAAATACTGCTATTTGAATTTCTGTTAATGCTAGCAATACTGCTCATTGCAGGGTAAGTTTTATGGAAAGAAATCTTTGTATGAAAATTAAAGCTTGGTCTTTTGAATTGCAGAAGATCGTTTTCCTTTGTAAGCATGACCACAGTGGGATAATTACTCTGACATTTAAACATTTCTTTCCTTTTAAATTGTTTATGCCCTTTAAGCAAAACAGCTGATTATGAATTTCACTTTTTTTTCATCAGACCAGCTCTAAAGGTAGAGTTGTTAATAGGTAGAGTTTGCAAATAGGTTGCAAATATGTAGACAGTTCACCAAAAGAGATCCAACTATGCTTAATTTCAATAAAACCTAATAAAATTTAAGTACTAGTAGGTGTTTTTTTTTTTTTTTTTCCCTTTGATGAAATAAGTATTGCTTCAAGACTGTCTTTAACTAAATCTTATAATGTTTGCTTAGGGAATACAATCTCAGTGAACAATGAATGAAGGGTAGTTTAATAAAGCAACTTTAATTTAAGTCAGTCTCCCCAGTTTAACTTGTGTGAATTGTGTCATTTTTATTTTCTTTTTGGCACAAGTTACAGAATGCCAAGAATTAAGTTAAAAATGTCAAAAACTGAGAAACGTTTTATAAGGAAAATATTGGGGGAGGAGAGGAATGTTATTTACGATACTACGGAAAGGGTGATGTTGCCTATTGTTTTACATGAAGACTGACAGCTCGCTTCAACTCCCTTCTGCCCAAACAGGCTTCTGTCTTTGTGCAGAGGGCTCCTGATGTGTCCTCCTGCCATAGGAAGCAGATCAGTGGGATGAGGCACACAGCCACCAGCTCTTCTACTTCCCAGTCAGACAGGCTGGGAAATGCCACAGCCCAGAAAGAAAACACAATTTACCTGTGAGGACTACGAACTGACAACCAAGAGCCTCCTAGGCCAAAGAGCCTCCATGTGTCTCCACTGTGGTCCATCCCCACTGCCCTCCATCACTTGTTAGCCACACAGGTGTCCCACAAAGCTGGCAAAGCAGAAAGGAGGTCACTTAATTAACAAAGCATCTTCTTCAGCCCTGCCCAGCTGGTGTGTGAAGGCCACAGTACTGGCAGATGTTTCTGGAAGAAGTCCCTGGCAGCCCTCTAGGCCCTGCCAAGCATCTGGCAGCTGCCTCGACCTGCCCTGTGCCCGCTGAGAGCATTGCAGCCAAATTCCCACTTCTTGAGAGGCAACACGGCATTATTTTTTCATGCCACCAACTCAAAGTCAGCCATGTGCTGTTTAGATGATCTGAAACACCGATTTTGCACACACAGAAAGCAATAAGGGTTTCCACAGGCGATATGCAAGATGGTGTGATTAATAGAGCTTTTTTGTCTCTGCCTTCCTTTATTTCCATATAGCCCGAGGCTAGATTACCACTGTCCTAAGAGGTCCTGACTACTTTCACTGTTAAGTTTTTCTTAAAATGGGTGTATATGTGGCCTTAAACATAGAAAGAAATGTGTCTAGTATTTTTTTATTCAGAATCAGTTGTGCAGCAAGGAAGGACGTGCCACCCTTTGCTTTCACTCAGTAATACAGAGCAGTTGTTGCCACAGAGAGAACACATCGTCAGCCTCTTCCTGAAGCAGATTAAAGCTAGCAGCAGTGCCCAAAATACCACAAGCAATTTTACGTCATGGTACAGAAAAGTAATGTCACTGAGAGCTTCATTCTATACAGGAATAACTCTGTGCTATATAATGCCCTGGAAAGCGGCAGAGTGCAACTGGTCAATGTTCACAAAGGGTACCTGTAGCTCAGACTTTCTTGAGAAGCAGCAGCAGCTAATAATCTTCTTCCAGAGAGGAACAAGCTCTTTTGAAAATTGATTCAGAATAAGACACTATACTTTAATGTTTGAATTGGTATCACTCATCATTATTGGTTAAAGTCACCCTTTGTAAACATACAACTAGATAATATTGAGGTCTGGTCTGACTTCAAAGAATTGGTTTGGGCAAAAAGCTTTGACCAGCTCAAGACCAGCTGAGAGTGGGGTTAAAAACACTGCCAGAACAGTCAGAAATGGTTCTTGCTCACAAATCTTTGGTGGGCGCACTTCTCCTGCAAATCTAAAGACAATTCCTTAGCCTACCAAACTAAAAGAAACATTGCTGAGAAGTGTATTAATTAATTACAATGAACAAATAGTTATTAATAGGGAAATTTCAGAAAAATACTGCACAACATCAGTGTTATTTTGTTGTTGTTAATGTTTAAACAAACAAACAAACAAACAATAAACCTCTCCCATATTAATATCCACTTATCCTTAGTTAGACATTTTTTAAAAAATGGATACAAAGCTACCAAATCAAATCCAATGAATAAAGTAACTGAAAAATAAAATTCTGAAGAGTTCTCTGTCTCTTCAAGTTCAGCATCATAGCATCACACCTGCAGGAACACTGAAGCTACAGAGCCAGCTCTTTGGCAGAGAGTCATTCTTCAGTCCGTGCTACTTACTCTGCAATACACTGATATAAACATCACCTTGGGAAGACCTCCTCAAACTGGTAAAATACAGCTGAATTGCAGGTTGTCCTTAACACAGACATGATGAACATCTGGGAGTTGCTAGGGTTAATGGGAATGTGACACAGCAAGGTGGATACACTCACATATCCTTTAATTAACACATTTATAAATATTCATAGGTCAACTAGCTCTCTAATTATTCCCAGAGACTTAGGGAGGCCTAATCTTCTATTAAAACCGTAGCCTTTTATCTTTTTATCTACTAGTTTCTTTCTGACCACATGTTAAATCTGGCACTCAAAAAAACGTGAATTGGGGAGTGCTCATTAGAATGTGGAGAGCTCATTTCAATGAAAAGTTAATTTAATTAAAACAAAGTGCAATATAAACAGCACGGTGCAACAAGCTGAACAAGGAATGCTAGACACGTCCACATTGCCTTATTTCAGGTGTAATAACATTTCACATTGGCATTTTTTACGTAATGGTAAAGCTTGAGGCACAAACTGAAAGACTGTTTTCACTATTTCATTGTACAGACACACTAATGTGTCTCACGAGTTTGCAAACATCAGTACCCTGTGAGTTTGTCCCTATATTGCATACAAGTGGAACAGTTACTGGCATCTCGCTGTCCTCCTCTGCGGTGCCTGGACCGTGCTGTTCCTCTGCTTCACAGACATCTCTGAGCCACCATGGGGGCTGCATGAGACATTACAGCATACTGCAAAAGCAGAGACCAGACACAGTGAGATGCCGGAGAGGTGTCCTGTCCTCTGACAGGATGTTTTGCCTGTACCTGCATTTTGCAATGCAGCCCTCAGGGTGAGAGGATGCAGATGTTCGGGGCAGAGCCCTGCACTAATACGGCCGCAGCATCCATGGCAGGCTGGCCAGGAATCTGTGCTGCTTTGTGTGCATCGACCTAAACCAAAAAGCTAAACACTGCCCTCTCCCAGCTAATCTACTGCTCTCTTACTCGTGATCCTACTTGTGCAGGAAAAAAATGCACAGAGATTAACTCAGATAAAAAGAAAAATCTTTCCAATTTCAACCCAAGAACTGTGCAGAATCACCTCTTCAGGACTGCTAAGCTCTCCTGAATAGAGACTCATATCCACCTCCAGTAACAACTGAATGCTCAGAAAATAAACCCCATAACGTTTAGAAACTTGCTACCAGCCTCACCCAGTTCTGTCTTTTTCTTCTCTTTCCTCTTACAGATTTTCCTTCGGTCGAGGCAAAACCAGCTTTGGAGTATCATAGCTAAGATACCACCTACAAGGAGCCCTATACCCTACCTTTGTGAGATGAAACATCTGTAACTGCTGACAGATGCAGCATTTATTCTGTCAGCCCTTCATGTGGAGACTGCAGCTCCTAGATCTCAGTGTATATTTGGCCCTACCTGAGTGCCCAGAGACGGGCTGGAAGAGGCACTGCATCAGCCAGACAAGAGGATGCACTGTGAGGAGGGCAGCTCCAGGCTAGTGCGGGTGATGCTTGTCTATGAAAGTGCAGGCGCTTTTCCTCAAAGGCTAGGAAATAGACAAGAAATAGGTAGAAGGCAGCAAAAAAATAAATAGTTATTTCAAAAGGAAAAAAAAAAAAAAAAGTCTCCTTCCAAGTTTCTTGTGAAATCAGGGAAAAAATAATCTGAATTACAGAGGATGCACTTCTGGCCAGATAGAATCTGGTAGGAGTGTGACTGAAGAGTTTAGGTGGCAGAAAACCTAAATCCCAGAGTGAAACGCTTCTTTGCTTGGCCAAAGGGTTCATACTGGAAAACAAAGGTAAAATAATACAAGGCTTGTGAGAGTAGATTTACCCCTTGTTTGCACAAATATAATTTGGTATCTGTGTTTACACAACTCACTGTTATGCTGTAATCAGAAACAGAAAGCTTGTATATCCTACAGTTTTGAATTGTGAGGACACTAAGAAGAAATTATGTCTTAACATTTATAACACTGAAACCCTCATCAACATACCTGTACCTAGTGTCCTACTTCTGGGGTGTTGTTTTGCATCTCATTTCCTCAATTTCATCAATTCAATTCCTTGAAAAAGGCAGTATTTCCTATGATCTCTTTTCTTTTTCCTTTATTCACACCCATTTCTCCATGATATCCTGTTCCCACTCTTGCTCCCTATGATTTCACTGTTTCTTTTTCACATTTTACTCAGTTCTTTCCCCTTTAGTAATCACAAGACTGTAGAAGAAATATAGTCAGCCTATAAGGATTTTATCATGAAAAATGCATCCTAGTAAAATAAAATCAGGTTCCTAAAAATACCCTGGTTTGGAGACTTCGGGAATTACATTTATATAACAATGACAGATAAATACAAAGCAATGGAGAGCAATTATAGCTACAGGTATCCAATATACAGCAATTATTCCTTTACAAAGGAGATGCATAATCTCACGGTGCCTATACTGAAGAATGTAAATTATTATTGAGTGCTATATGCCATTTGTGCGTAAAACCATAAATTAGATTTTGATACTGTACATACTCAGTTTGAACAGTTTTGAGTTCACTAAAAATACTGTAAACACAATTATGAACCCAGAAACGATACCCACCCCCTACTTTGCTAAGCATATCACCTCCACACAAACTAGTACAGAATGGCACTTACTGCATTGCTCATGGCCAGTTCCCACCTTGCAAACTGGCCATGCCCACATTATATATAGCATTTGGTACTCTGGTTTTAAAGCAGAGATTTTGACCAAGAGGAAGTAATCATTAATCTTTTGTGAAAGAAAATGCTGAAGTGGATTATACTTTTCATGGTGCAACTGGTAAGGCCAATAGTGCTTTGAGAGAGGTGTTATGAAAGAAGCAATGAATATGAGAAAAAAAAAATGTATTCTGAAAAGACCTAAAAAAAAAAAAACTACAGAAAAATGATTGATAAGTACTGCACAAGGTTGACATACAAGCAAAGAGTAAAAAAAGAAAATGGATAAAATTACATGAGCAAGGAAAGTTGGGCAAACACTATAATACTTCAAATATAACAGCAGGATTTCACATGGTGAATTAAAGATTGGACAGTAAGAAGTGTAGTGGTGAGTCAGAAATCTTCCTCACATTTTGCTGATGGTTGCTGAAATTCCTTCACCAAATATATATACATGAAAATTACAACAACAACAAAAGATGATACATTATTGTAAATATGTTGATCAAGTATAACGTAAACCTTTTTAGAAATATCTATAAACATATAATTTGAATTGTAAGCAATAATCAAATGCTGATGGGTAAAAAACATGTCACTTTCAGCCAAACTGAACTGAATTCTTCTCTTTTGCAACAGCGTTATTCCTACAAATAGCAACCTGGAAATGCTGAGATTCTGCAAATGGTTTTGAGGAACCATCTGCAAAATGAGGCATATCTCAAGAAAGTTTTTTTTTGTTTTGTTTTGGTTTGGTTTTTAGCACAGTGGAGAATATTGTTCCTTACTTAAAACCTTAATTTCTAATAAATGTTAATTTAATATACACATACTGACTTTGTAATAAACCAAGATCCTCTTTCTAGACCCAGCTGTGCTGTTTCAGTCTTTTCTCCCACTAAATCAAAGTTTAGAACCAAAGACAACGTTGCACACATCACACAAATATCTTCGTTCCTCTTTAAGGGAACAAAAACATTTGCAAACTAATTACCAAATCAAACCAAAAGAGAGGAAATCAAGGACTTTCACTCAACAAGCAAGAAACTTCACTACAAAATGCTGACAAAGGGGTGAAAGAGAAAAGTTGACTCAGGGAAATGGGATGAACAGAAGACCTATGTGAAAACATCACCCACACATCACCACACATCACAGTGATGGTGCTTCAAGCACAGCCTGCTCTGCAGCTGCGGGGAGAACTAGCAGATTTTCCTCTGATGCAAAAGCAATTAGAATGGCTGTGCTTATAAATGTTTTACTTTTAGCTTTTAATATAATGGACAGCTCGATTGTATATCTGAAAAATCAATAAGTACAGATCAACAGAAATGCAAACATTAGCAGCTTTTTGCCAGTACTGTCTATGTAGGGATTTTGAAAGAGTTTCATAACATCAAGTAACTTAGGAAAGCATCTGACAAATGCAGACTAACGCGTGCACTGGCAGGCACAATTAACCAGTTGCTGCCTCTTTCGGTCTTGCTATCTCTCCTAAAGGTCAGCACACCTTACCCATTGGAAAAAGAAACAAATGAATCCATCTTTCCTGCTTTGGAACTAGTTGTTGAAGAAAAAATGCTTCAGATTCTCACCCATAATTCTGGTATTCTACATGGAGTATCCAAATCCTGCCATTTGGGTATTCCCAGTACAGCTTTGAAGGGTAGGCAATGAAGGACATCTAAAAGAGATGTAGGGAACAGCCTGGGGGAGACGTTTCTGCAAGTAAGAAGCTACAGTACTCACTGCAACCCACAATAAATTCCTTCAGAATTATTTTTAAGTTTTTTGAAGTGTTAAAGATGTATTCTCAAACAAGGCTATCCATGCCTATATCCACTTGATTTTACAGTTTTCAGTCTTTCCATAATAGATCTTGATCCCCTCTACAGAATACTGTACCCATTATTTAGCTGTCATAAACATCAAAGCAGTTCCAACCTAAGGACTTCAAATGATGACCGAGGGCTAAATTTCAAGCACATCAAGCACCGTGGCCTTCTATTAGCTTTAACAGTATGGGAGAAAAACATTCAGTTACGTCTCAAGCAAGGCAAGCAAAGCTCCAGTGACTGCTTTTGAATATTTAGTTGTTAGTGCTTGTTAAAAAGATCTATTTGCCTTTATAAATTATTTGCAATGTGGGATAGGAGTACCGTTGATATACATCGCACATGAGTTTTATGGTAAAACACGCAATATCTGCGCTCACAACAGAAATACTGAGCAGCGTCTCTTAAACTGCATGCTGCGTGATACTGATTTAACAAAAATTTTTGTTAATGTTACAAATCAATGAGCACAGCTCTCAGTGAGCATAACCACTGCTATAATTGCAATCAGAGGCGTAATTGCCGATTCTTGTTTGAAATGCTGGAGGGATACTTTTCTGGATAAAATTTCAGACTAGAAAGGGGAAGATCTGCCGCCTGCTCCCAGTTTCTGTCTTTCCATTTACACAAGCCAAGCCAAAAAGCCGTGGGCAGAGTTTTGAAAAGCCATCTCCGTTCACACCATGATGGACACCTATGGCAAACTGCAGCCCCCCAAAGCCACAGCCACTGGAACAGCTTGTTTCAGGAACCGCAGTACATTCCCTATTCACTTCTTCCCCGTGTGATGGGAACATAACAGCTCTGCGAATAAGGCCCTTAACGCCTGTCTATTAGGATAGGGAGATAGAGTAGCAATTATGATAATTAAATGTAATTACATTAAAAATAATTAGCACTTTAGCTATCAATTGCTGTGCACTGCACGGCAATTAAAAAGAGACCAAATTTCAGTATAATTTTTATTACTCTGTTCTTCATTCAAAACAGTAAATGGTAGAGAATATTTTCTTTTCATGGGCGCTGTGCTCTCATTTTAATGGGTACTATCGTCATCTGAGTAGAGTAAGTACTACCAGAGGTGACATAATTGTCAAAACATTACGATTTGGACTTTTTCCCAATAGACCCGAGTAACTTATTTTAATACGCATACTTGTGAGAGCGTGAACAAAAGATGCCTCCCACCTAACTTTATGGTTTAACAGATCTCTCCTCATTAAAGATATTTAAACACAATTAAAATGGATAATTGGACAAAATTGAGTAAACAAACTTGCGATAGACTTTACTGATTGACTATAGCATTAAAAATCCTTTAGCAGGCCAGTATCCTACAGGAATTCAGCGGGGCTGTTCGCACACATGTAACAGCAAAATACATTCTGGCATTTACCAAACCTATCCGTGACACAACGTAAGTCAAAACCACTTATCTTTGTAGATCTGGGAAACTGGGCTGCCAACTAAGACAGCTCATGTGGTCTCCATAACTGATAACCTTCTGAGCAAACGAGAAAATGCCTGAAGTGCTCAGAAGCGGGACTAACAAAAGACTCTCAACTAATAATATACTCAAAATACAAAATGAGCCCTTCTGGAAATGGTGGCAGGATAAATGACAGCAAACCTGCTCAGCCCACAGAGTGACTTGGGACTGATTTGATTTGACGAATACAAGAAAAATAACACAAGAAAAAGAATATAGTCATGTACCACTTCTGATTCATATACTTACAACTGGATTGGAAACAATAAATTAAAAAGTATCTGGAAGGAAGTTTCACACAGAACAGACTGCCTAAAATTGCAGAATTTGCCTGGAACTGTAAACCAAAATGGACACATGAAGTTATTGAAATGATACCCAAAGAAACAAAGGAATGAATAGTGCTGAACAGAGCTGCTTGGTATTAACTACTATCAAGGTAGTTTAAGTCAGAGCACTGCCTAAATAACCCTTCTAAGACAGTTTTAGGACAGTCCTCTTTCCTTTCAGGCTGCACTTGGATCACAAGCACTGCAGGACACGAACTAAATTTACTCAAATGCATTTTTGCAGCACCCACTACCACCTTGCCCCCTTCTTGGTCTGACAACGGCGGCCACAACTCTAAGCATAATTAACAGCTACTACTGGAAGGTATTTCTGACCAGTCCACGAGACACCATCAGTAACATGAATTGTACAGGTCATAATGTATTCATTACTCATTAATAGAGTAAATATTGGTCTAGTGAGGTGATTAAGAATCCAATGCTTACCTGTGTTAAGAAAATCCACTATTTAAATACTGTCTAAACACCTGCGTTATTCATAAGCTTGTCTCATAAAAATAACTCTTCTCACGGTTGGCACTCTGATTTCTCTCCACTTCACAAGGACCTTCTGAGGCCAAACCACTGGCTGCTGACACCTCACGTCTCCTTTAAGGACTGCAGCAGCATGAAGTACAGGGCACTTTCACGCTGATTTACAGCCTGTATTCCATTCCTAATGGAGTACAAACTTGCTTTTAGGGGTTGCAGCCACTTGAGATGTTTTAAAGAATATTAAACTTTTACCTGTTGCTTCTTCTATGCATCACACTCAACTTCTGCCCTCTACTGACACAGTCATTCCAGGTCTCTGAGGGAGTTCTAGACAATTGGCACAACTACGGCACGCTTAAGGTGGGATAAGGTCACTCTGAGAAAAGCCCTAGAGATAATGGGTCAAGATAGTAAAACCTAGGGGGAGCCAGGACTCTGTGAGGATAATGGGGTGGGAAGAGAAAGAAAAGTTAAAGGAGAGGGAGTACCACTTGAATTTGTCTTGTGTTGGCAAAATGCAGGCTTGCAGTCTATAATCTGAAATGGGCTGGCAGAATACTGCTGTGGTTACACAGCCAAGTCAAATTGTTTGATTTTCAGCTGATTTCAGTGGATTTTATCTTTCTGGTATAAGGACAAAAAGCTTAATTCAGGTCAAATGACTATTACATTTGAACGTTCAGTTTATAGTTTTTTCATTAGAACAGACCTTCAAATGATGTACTGTTTTGAAATGAGTCAACTTTTTTTTTTTTTTCCTTCCTCTATTCACTTAGAACAATATTATGAACAAAATGTAACTTCATGAAACTTGAAAGTCACCCTGAACTACGCTTTTGGGAGAAAAGACCAAAATATTTTTATTTATTTATTTATTTTTAACAAAACAAATTTAGTTTAGTTCCTTAACTTAAGTCAATCTGTATAGTATCTTCTCAGGAGGATGCATATCTCATCCTAAACTCCAATAGCCAGATGGAACTTAAATATTTTTATACACACATGCACGTACACATATAGGATGCCCACACAGAAATGCTTAAAATAAAGACGAATGTTCATTAGTTATCACTAGCTTGCCAAGTCATATTTTTACATGGTCTGTAACTAAAGATATTTATGAATCATATATTCCTAGGCTGTGCCATTAAAACTCTTTAACCTCTCTCTCCAAAATTAATCAAACCGTTAATAAATCTAAGTTTAATATCCCATGATCTTTCAAATCCATGTTCATTTAAAGAAAAAGTAACATCTCTCTGGAATGTATTGCTGTGTAATGCTTGTTGACAACATTCATTACACATTTGTAATGTAATCTTTTCATTTGCCTGTGAAATAGATGGAATAAAGGAAAAGGTGACTGCACTACAATTAATTCAAAATATGAGACTGTACTTCTGAAAGTCTGCTAGAAACATGAAAGCAGGTAAGAAGACTGAGAAGAGATTCAAAACTATAAGGGAGAATCGAAGGAATTGGTTTTGTCTGATCAAAAAAAATAAAAAAGAGGGACAGAAGACATTTAAAACAACCATCCTCCTCTGCTATGATAAAGAGGATGCTACCCAATAGATGATGATGTACAAAAAAAAAAAAAAAAAAAACAACAAAAAACAGTCTAAGCTTCAACAGAGGGAATGAAGGCAATGAACAGGGAAAGCTGTTCCACTCCTAACCATGATGAAAGGCAGCAACAGGGAGCTTGTAGCATCCTTCACCAAAGGTTTTAATAATCCTAGCAGAAACCTCTTTCAGGGTTGTTCTCGGTATAATACAGCCTGCATCAATGCCAATTTATGAATTAAATGGTCTCCAAGGATCCCTTCCAGCCTCAAATTTCACCGAGTGCTATCATCTCCACAGGTAACACATTACAATATGCTATTAACCCCACTTCGTGTTCCAGTTACACCTGTCCCTGAAAAGCATGACAGAAGTAAATCCTGGACTTAACTCACAGCCAACACCCGTAATATTCCTGTAAAGGAGTTCAAAGGTGAGAAGAAATAGTCATGGAAGCATCAACTATGTGGCCTGCACTTGCATCACGGTAGCACAAACTTAGTTGGTGGTATGAGATCAGCGTTGCTATCTCACACAGTATTTATGGAGCCGTTTACCAACCTTTTGTGGGGCTGTCCTTCACATGCGTGGAAATACAAGTTAGTCTCATTCAGAGCCCTGCAGCCTGAGACAACCACAAGACACGATCCGTCGGGAATTCATCAGGCTGTGCTGCTGAGTGAGCACAGGGTTTTCACACACAGTTGCATATATTTACCAAGCCCTCTTTACGTACAACCAGTAATAGCAGCCGGTTCAGAAATCAATACTTCTGTCGTACATTTGTTACGAGGAGTGATTATAATGCCCATTTTTCAATCAGAAAAAAAATATAATCAATGCAAAAGGCTCGTTTACTGCAGATAAAGGAGATTGAAAAGCTTATGCTAATAGCTGAGGCTAGAAAGCCTTTGAGAAACAGTTCCCCAAAGGGAAGTGAAGGCATGCAAAGCTTCATTTTATATAGCTGGAGTGTTTATGCAGATGAATATAACAACAGAAACTTATTTGCTTCTGAAATATGGTAAGAAAAAGGTACGGAATAAATAAAAGCAAGTAATGCACTTACAAAACTCTCAGCCTACTGTAGATGTGACATTATTCACTCAGTTCTTCACATATGCACTAAAATAAAAATTAAATCATACCACTTACACTGAAATTAAAGAAAAACAGAAGCTGCACAGCCTAGGACTTCTGCCTTTCTCGTTTTATTAAAACCTGCATAATGGGAAGTCTTTCTAATGCTGTATTTATTAACAATCCAAGAAGTAAACTAGAAAAAATGTTCCAGCTGCTTTCCAACTGTTGTCCTGATAATAGAAGATACCATTCAGATAGCTATTGCATGCTAAAGAATTGCATATTATAGCATTTCTTGCAATCTGAATGTGCAAATGAGAATACTTAAATACAAAATTTCAGTTAAGGTGACTGCATATCTGTGAGAAAAACATGTACGTTTTTCTGATAGCAACTATCTGCAAGAATGCATGTCAGTGGCTAACACCAGTTTATAAATCCTTCTCAAGCAAAAAATCCATGATGAGGATAAGCTATTATTAAATTTCTGAACGATAGCCAAAAGGGTGAGACTTCATGAACATGTGAGGACAAGACTAAATTTCAGATTTGGTTAAAAAAATCAAAAATGCAACTAAAAATAACCATTTCAGTATGAGAAAAAACAAAGCCCAGTATTCATCTAGAACCAGTAATTGGTTAAACACAGAATTGATGAACTAGAGGCATGCAAGCAGGTAGTCCTCAGAAAACGATAAGGTGACCTGGACCTGTTAGTGGGCCACCATGAAAACATACCGATGTAAAAGGAGAAATACATAAACAAATAAATAAATAAATAAAAAGTTGCCCTTCCTTTCAGCTTGGGAAGGGCATCAGATTTTGTCCACTTGACTTGGTCTGCTCTAAGGTGCCATATTTCAGTAAGGATATGAACCAGACCATGAAAATCAAGAAGAAAGCAATGAGTTTTTCTCAGCATCTAGAAAAAATGATTTTGAAGAAGACTTAAACATTCTGGACTTGTTTAACTGCATGAAATGAAGACTGAGGTCATAACAACAGGTTTTGTCTATGACAAAACTCCACTTTAAGGACGTGGACCGTGGGGTGATCTATACTTCATATCTATAGTGAATAGAGCAAGGAAGAAATTTAGGTTGGAAGGACATTTCACAGTTAAGAGAGTGAAGCACGAGGACTTATTTTTTGTATCCATCACTGAATCTTGTACATAAACTGCTTTTAGGAATGCTACAGATATTATTAATCTAGTTGTGTCAGGGACACAGTATAAATGACTTTGTTGCAGCTCTATAAATCCACAGTGATTTTCTTCTACATACTACCAAGCACACACATCTGTGTCACCCCAAGGAAGCACGCACACAGAACTAGTTTTGTTCTTTAAATACTCTGTGTCTCTTCCACAGAGCAATCATCTTAATTGAGCTGTGTGAAAACAAACAAAACAAAACAGACAACAACAACAAAAAACATACATTAAGGTGTTTTTTTGTTTGTTTTGTTCTTTTAAAAAAAGTTAATTTGGAAAAGTTCAAATGCATTCTTACTTTTTCCCACATAGTTTTTCCAAAAGATAAAACTGCAAGCTAAGACTCATGTTTTACTCAAAAATCCTGAGATCTTTTCCTACCTAAAATTGTCAAAACAAATATTACTGAAGCAAAGGTAGGCAGCTTTGCATAGCTCAGATCATACAGCTTGAGAAGTCTCTGCTGAAAAAGTGGTCATGAAGATTACATGAAAATGAGACACCTTATTAACATAAAACAAAAACTGAACAGACATAACTGTAAAAATTTTTTTTTTTGGAATCTATTATATGGGGTGGATTTATTTATTTATTACAAACTAATAAAGAGATCACCATAATTACTTCTGAACTAAGAAACTTCAAAGTTGAGTTACAAGAACAGTAGTGAAGAAAAAGTGAGTTATGACACATACTCATCCAAGAAAAAAAAAAGGATCACAACAAGTTAAATACCTGCAAATATCTAACAGGCATTCAGTTGAGAGGAGTAGGTGAATTATCTGCATTAGCTTTTTTAGGGCAGAAGCAGAAGGAGGCTTGAGCTGCATCACAGGAAATGTAGGTCAGTTATTGGGACAGCAGTAGACTAGGAAAACATTAAGGAGTAAGAAAAAGCTGTTGAGTGAAAGTAAAATTCACTAAATCATT
Source organism: Anas platyrhynchos (assembly GCF_047663525.1). NCBI lineage: Eukaryota > Metazoa > Chordata > Aves > Anseriformes > Anatidae > Anas > Anas platyrhynchos. Next base: position 95,815,792 of record NC_092587.1, on the reverse strand, counting down.
TTAAGTTGTCTTTAAAGCCTGAATTGATTCAACTGGAATGAATGGATTTGATAAAATAAGACATAAGCTTCACTTTTATCTCATAGTAAATATTATTTTGTAATTGCACTGAATTGAAAAAAATTTAAAATGTTTGGTGTGCATTTCACATACTTTCTGTGTTCCCTGTGTACATACGTTCTTTGTTGTCACAGATACTGTAGTCACAAATTCATGTTATAACATTAAGATGTCTGTACACACAGCCAAACGTTCTTGATCTGATTAAGTGTAACAAGGAAAAATGGAAGCTGTGAAGTATTTCAGACTAGCATTTCTTAACCTTTTTCTGGTGAAAACGTTAAGAGTCTACTGTATTTGGGTAAATATATGACCATTTATCAATTATAGAGCAATATGTCACTGATATATTAACTTCTATTAATTTGGCCACATTTACTTATTACTTAATGCCACATTTGTATTATGGCATTGAATTAATTTGCTTATTATAAAGGAGCAAAATCTGAAATAAAACTAAGGGAGCAAGGCAAGAAATCCATGTGGTACCAGTTAATCTTCATTTATGGAAAAAAAAAAAAAAAAGGAAAAACACCAAAAGGAAATAGTTTTTCTTTCTCAAATATGGCCACAGTATGATTTCAAAACTTCAAGACATTTTGGCAACGGTTCTCTGAGTCATTAAAAGTAACTGTGTGTTATAAAGTACAAATTCTGGAGCTTCTTGGTATGTGAAATTTCCACTCACTTACTGACTACTGTAAGAGAAGCAGAAGTGCCCTGAATTTTAAAGTTTCATCTGTATTTTGTCTGGTAAATGAATCCATGTGTTTGTTTCCTTTTAAATACATAAGTTATTTACATTGGTAGATTAGCAGACAATCTTTAAAATAACCAAAACACAGACAAGCATATCACCCATTATTTTATGTAAAAAGAAATTAACATCATAAGTACAGCAGCATCTTCTGACTCAGAAATCTACTAATTTGGTCTCCTCTGACTGTGCCTTTGTGAGTGGATGAGGAGGTGAAGTAGAACCGCCAGCTTTCTGCAGATAGCCAGTGTGCTTGTAAAATAACATGTACATGTGGCCATACAGCAGACACCCAATGATCTTTGTGGGTCTCTTCACATTTTAAAGTTTAGCACGAACATCTGAGAACTAATATAAAATCAAGTATACGTCCTGGTATACAAGACAAAACAAGCATGACGCACACCAAAAGCACACACCATGGGGTTCACATTATCTTATGGCTATTGAAGTTATTATATTTGTATAAAATAGTGTATAAACAATATGTCTACATTTATATAGCATATTTTTATTTTTATTATACTGCAACCAATATTTTCTTCTGGAAGCAACTGAAATGACTTCCTTTATTCCTACTTGTTGTCACCTCACCAAGCGACCCCCTCATCTCCAGGCTTTTACAAGTGAAGCTGCTGGCAGGCTAATATCATCTTCCCCCGATGCAGGCCATCTATCACAAGAGCCATGCAGTATTTCTCAGCGTTCGCTCCCGAAGCAGCTTGCCTAAAGCAAGGTCACACTCAGCTGCTGTATCACACAGCCTTCCCGTGCGAACACGCTAGCTGCGCTGTGTGTCACCCCGTGTTTATAGCAGCATTACTCCGCGGCTGATGTAAATTTTATGGCCCAGAAGGTTATATCGTTTAGGCACTCTGTCAAATATATTCAGCCCTATCAGTCAAACTGCCTTCTGACAGAAGGCGGCAAAGTCTGTGGCACAGGCAGAGTGAAGAGCCCTTGCTGTGGTTTTGGTGGGCTTTGCCCCCACAGGATGGGGCACCCCAGCTGGCTGTGGCAAACAAACACTGGAGCACTTGGTGATCTTTTACAAGTCACTTCCCAAGGTTAAACCACACTTGAAAAGTAGGGCATCATGGTGTCTACAGCCTAAAATAATGTTAAATGACAAGTGCACGTCCTTTCTGCCGCATCATTTCACAAGTCAGCTGTCGGAGACACTCAAGTCGTTTCTGCTGCACTGGGACCCAGCCAGAAGCCCCGCCTTCCTAGTTCCCTCTGCCAAAGGAAGGGAAAAAACAAACACACACATACCTACATACCCAGGCAGCTATTCCCAGTGTACTACTGCCAAAACTGGTAAATGCTAAGATGAATTCAATACAGAATTGCAAAGAAAAATTACCCTCCTTATCCTATGGCTTGTAACAAACAACTGATTAAAAAGAACATCAGACCATCCTGAAAGCATTTGCATGCATCTTTTGCCCCATCTTGTGTTTCTCTCTCTTTGTCATTAGATATTAATTCCTCACCACACCTAATTCACTCACCAACAGCCAAAGGATATTTAGGTCCGACTTGGGGAACCACATTTCCATTAGCCTCAGCCCTGCTGACAAAAAACACCAGCATGTGGAGAAGGGAGCTATCGGTCTGCAACAGCAGAGAAAAACAAAGTTTCTCGTTTTGGTAGAAATCTGCTACAGCACAAAACTCTCTAGACACTTGTAAGATGAAGAAGGGTTTGAATCACTTCAAGTGTACACTCGCAGAGCAGTCATGTCGCCTTTCTTTCCGGATGAACTTTTGATATATTTTCAGGACTGCATGACCAGCTGCCCTGAAGAGCTCGCTAGTACATGCTAAATAAAATTAATAGTACGTGGTGGAGCTTTTGACACAGCATGAAACATCTCAAATGGTACTGATGATGTACTAAACATCAGAGAGCAGAGATGAAAGACAGTGTTTCTGGGTGAAGGATTTCGCTTTACAGATACTGAATGCATGACCACTTCTCCTGAAATCTAACTGAGTTTAAATAAAACAGCTAGAGAAGACAGAAGCAAAGTAAAAAGCTATAAATGCAGCACTGATGCAACAATAAATTATGTAAATAAGAGATTTGTCCTGTGAAGCATGTTTTAGTGGTTCTGTGTAAGTGCCCAGCCATTCTAGCCTGTTTTGAGAGCAAATCAAACACAACTGAGCAAAAGGAGACATAAGATGTTTCACACAGGTAACCTACTGGAAAGAAAACTTGAAGGTACACACAAACACACCCTTGCAACAACATAAAAACATTGGCTCAGCACAGAAGGACTGTACGTATGAATGCTACAGATGTGGTAATCTTAAAGAAAAAGTATTTGATTACTGTGTTCAATTGAAATTTGGGATATGCTCACAAATCTACAGGTATTTAAATATAGTTGTTTTAAAACAAGAAAAACCTTAACAACTCTGTCACCCTTGACTGAGTGGCTACTTTTCAGGTGGTTCAAGCTATTTCTCACTGGAGAAACATTAGCATCACAGAATCACATTTGCTACACTGTGTTTATTTGTGACATAAATATTATTCTCCATATTATGAAAGTTTCATCTGAACCTTCCTATAAAAATATAATTAATTGCACATAAGCAATTTTGCAAAGTTCTGTTAATCTATCCTGTTCACTACTGTTCTCCCCTCTTTTTTTAAAGATTTTTTTTTTTAATCCTTTTTGAGATACTATCCTTTCATGAGCAAGACATGCAGCGGTAGACTCAAAATATATTTTGCCTGATACCGCTCATCAGATTTATTTCTGTGCATATTCATATTTAATCAAGATTCTGCCTTTTGCAGTATCTGTATTAACCACTGCCCTTTTCCTTTCTCAGCACAACTATGAATGATTAACAAGACACGCAGTTCATTATGGACTTGTAATACAAGCTATTTTTCCAGTGATCTGTTTTGTACATTCAGCATTCTGCAAGGCTGGCATGGTACTTCACAGCAAAACACGTTCAGTACTCTAACTCTGCTACTCTTTCAACATCCTTGCTTTTTGGAACAGGCCACTGGTGAATAAATATGATGAAGGAAGAGGTAGGGTGTATTAGGGAATGCAAAGACCACAATATGGAGGAACAGCACAGGGGAAGACAAAACATCCTAAAGCTGGTGCTGGGGACTTCTTTTTAGAAATCAGAAACTACACAGACTGCTATATGCAGAAGGCCTAACATAATCTGGAAAGCACACCGTTTGCGTAACCATTCCTCACCTTCCCACATCCTTCCCATCAAGGACAATGGAAGGATGCATGAGAAATCATTAAAAGAAGAAATATCACAGTGCAGAGCTTTGTATACCTTAATCTTTTGCTTTATTGTTTTATGTTTTTTGTGATAGACCACCTTGCAATATTTGAAACTATATTTGAAACAATATTTGAAAATATTTGAAATATTTTCTGTTCTCAAAGCGTTACACATTTAACACCTTGCAAATCTGCGAAGTAAGACTACAGCAATATAGTACCTCTACAGCACTTGAGGCTGAAAGCTCCTATTTTAAAAGTCAGTTTTGCTCAGCCTAACTGAACTGCTGTGAAATGCGGTGCATCTTTAGTGGCTTCAGCGAAGGACTGGTGATAAAAATATGGGATCATTCGAGCATTCGAGAAGCTGTCAGAAATGTGCTTGGCTCCAACTACTCCTTGTGGAATCACTAATAAGCAAAGAGTAAGGAAAATGTTAAGCTCTAGTGGTATGTGTAAGCTTGATGTGTGTGTGAGAATCCACCGTGTCTTGCTTGCCATTGCCATGCAGCCTCGGTATGGAAAGGACCTTACATGGAGGTAAATTGAATTTAAGCTTCTGTAAAAAGGAAAAAAAATCTTAGAGTTTCCCCATGAAGCAGTTGTTGAATTGATCTGCTCCAAGAAGAGAAAGCATTGGCAAAATGTCCCACTCAGGATAGCTCAGGCCTTTTAGTAAATATTTCCAATGCCATGCCTCTGGAAGAAAAGGATGCAACGTCAACACAGCCAGGGACACCTTTAGGGCTTCTAGAACACAGGTGAATATATATATATACACAATACTTCCCTGGGAATAGCAGCAGAAACTGGGGAAGATGAGGCACAACATGCTGAAGGCACAGAGAAATGGGAGAAGTATTGCTCCTCCAGGCACCCAAACTTTCCTTCAGAAACCTGTCCAGAACTCATGAGGAAAACTATGCTCATCAAATACCAGTTCATATTTCTTCTACAGGCTTAGTTAGTAGCTATATTCTTCAAAAATGTCAAAGTTACAACTTCCTTCCTATTCTACTTAAGTGACTAAATGAGGTAGGGGTTATGTAGGCACAGCATGATTCACTCAGATGCTGTCATATTACAGCTAGAGCCACCACTGTGTGACCATTAACACCTAGAGAAAAACAAGTGAATATACATATAACCAAACCCACTTCTTTTTCTGCTAAAAAGGTTTGAAATTGCCAACTAAAGATTTTATTAGTATCATGATAAGGCTCTGCAAAAAGTAGTTCATATCCTTACAGAACTGCTTAGTAAACTCTTCTGAAAACAAAGGAACAAAAATAACAATTGTTAACATAAAATTAATACTGCCTTTCTGGCTGATAGGATTGCCTCCTAAGGCTTCTGATTCAACTCCTGAACAAGCTTTAGCTACCATTCCCTTACAAACAGCCTATTCTGCAATAATCTGCTAAACATCTGCTAACATCTTCTAAAACATCTCCTAAACATCTGCTAAACTTTATGACTCTTCTACTCCCCTGATCATTTCGTAGCTCAGTCACAGCTCTGACAATCTGCTTCAACAGATTGCTCCTCTATAAAATGAAGCTGTGTGCAAATCGGTGAAGGAACTTCAGCCATCAGTTCCAGGGACTGGGATTAAGGCGTTTTGGGTGTGCATCTTCATTTTTTCACATAACAATACTCAGGAACAAGTTGGTACTTACTAAATGCAGTTTCCGGCAGTGTATTAGTGGGCTGTCCTAACTTTGTGATGGTTTGGTCTTCTTGACATTGAATATTCCCAAAGTTGTAGTTTTTAAGCTCTCCAAATGCATTTTAGCACTTAGAAATAAAAGAGGGGTGCAAAAATAGTGCCATAGAAGCCACAAAATGTATGCAGCTGTCGGCAAATTTCTCTATAAAAGATAACCGCATACAACCCAAAATAGAACCTTTTCATGATACATTTTCTCATATCCAGCATTAATTAAATTTATTTACAGCAATTCTTTGAAATTGCTCCATTTTTTTTTTAATTACTGCCAGAAAGAATTAAAAAAAAAAAAAAAGTTAAAGTCATTCTTTTTATTTGACAAGTGTTTTAAGATAATTGTTCTTCTAAAAGAATGATGCCCTGTACTCCAGATCTAATCCAATGTCATTAGGCCACAACCATATTCAGGTTAAGTCCATTATCATCAATGAAAAGGAAATTGTTATATGCTGAGCAGAGATATGTACAGTCACCCCATAACTTATCAGTGCTTTAGTTTAAACTTTCTGGAAAGTCTTGCATTACTTAATTTGCCAAGCATCAGCTTTGTAAGATAATAAATAATAAATTGGGGCATAATTTAGGTTTGGTGAAGAGTACTTGTACAGTAACAAAAATAGATTTCTGATTAGATTAATTCACAGATTCTAACACTAGCTGGAATTTATGTTTACAAATCATTTTTTCCATTCTAGCTTTTAGCTAAGTAGAAACCTTACAAGTAAATATTATAAATGTAGATAAAGCACTTTAAAATTGTAAACTCTCATAATTTCTCATTATATTTCTTCTCTTGATGGGTGTGCAAGGAATTTTCCAAATTACGTGAAATCCCTATACGTTAAATGTATAAGGTATATCTGAAGCTGGTCTCATTTTAGGCTCATTTATGGCCTCACTTTGGGGCTCAAAGTGACACCAGCATTTACTTCTTCTTTTGTTCTCTCTGATTGCACTAAAATAGAGTGCCATAAAAACAAAAAGCTACAAAACATTTCAGTAAGTTAGAAACACTTCACTTGGAATGGTGAGACGAATTGCTAAAGATCATTTAAACTGAAGTCACTTTAAATCAAAACAAAACAAAACAACAGCAACAACAACAACAACAAAAGAAAAACAAACAAACAAACAAACAAAACAGGAAAACTGTCTTGTAAATCCAGATTAAGGCCCCAGGCTTTATAATGAACCTGGAACGTGGATCTAACTCCTATACTGGAAGAAATCTACCTCTGATCAGATGCTTCATTAGCACATATTCTCTATTACATAGATATAATTTATGGACGGACATATGTTACCTGAACTTTTCTACTACCTCAATAGATGGAGAACATTACCATTACACATCACTGTGCTCCCAAGCAATGGGAAATTGCTCTGCACCCGTTTCACCGTCATTTCAAACCTCCTTCACTCTAGTGTTGCCTCCATTCCTTTGGGACTTGACCATGTTCTTGCTGCAAAGTCAACAGCAGTTTTGCAACCCAGCATGAACATACAGAAGAACTGCATCTTTTTCCTGTGTACATTTCCTTCTTGTGTCCTTTCCAATAGCCTGATGTTATCTGTTTTCACTTTTAGTAATTCATGGCATTCTTTACTTTTTTTTTTTTTTGCACTTATACTTTCTTTTCTATTCTCTTCCTGCTCTGTTTCGCTTAGCAGCTCTTTGTAGCAATTTTCCACTGATTGTGCTTCTGAAGACATTGTGTCGTAAGAATTAGCATAAAAAACAGCCATCTTCTCTCTTGCACCTCTAGGGTTTTGTTTGCCTTTCTTTTCTTTTATTTTCTTTTGTCTTTTTTTTTTTCCCCACAATTAAACTAAACATTTTCACTATGACCATTCTTTTAAGTAGAACTACGAAGTAGCAGCAGTGTCTTTCTAGCTGGGGATTTGATTAAGATACATGTAAAACCTGAAAAACTGATCAGATGTATTACAAATATGTAATAGCACCAACTTTTCTTCAGACTTAAACACTATGAAAAGTATCCATGAAGCCATCAAGCTTTATTCCAAGAGAAACCATCCAAATTCACAAGGTTACACCAGTATTTTCAGCTTTGTCTGTGCCTGAAGTACCACTGTGATGAGACACACTATTAGAGAATGGCTGAACATCACCTGAGTGATAACAAGGGACCTCCAAGTATTTATTTCATAAGAAGGCATTTTGATTAGGTTTAATTATATGGTAATTATTAAAGCTTCTGTAATTACTAAAACATGTTTACTAAACAGAACATAGAACTGGTAGTAGCCTTGCTTGTGTTTTATTAGTCAAGAAAGAAACATACAGAATTGACTCTCTAAAACTTGTAGGCTAGATTAAACAGCAGAATTTTATCTTTAAAATACAGATATATATATATATACACACATATATTTAACACAAGGTTTAACAGAAGGTTTGTTCACAATTGTTTGCATGAATTCCTGTCATAGGTTCAATTCCCAAGACGTTATACACATTTACTGCACCATAATAGATGTTTCTTCTATGGACTTCTTTCTGTCATTCACAGTGCTAGTATAAGAGAAACACAAGAAGTAAAACCAACTACACTTATAAATCCATTCAAACTAAAAAAGTAATCAATATCAAACTTTTAAAGGTATTTTCTATCTTCTTCTGTGCATCCTATTACTATAAAAAATGAATTAACTCCCTATTAAATAACATATTAAATTTACAACAAAATAAACGCATTTCCTACCTAAAAAAAATATACCTGCATTTTGTCACCCTCTGTACTGCAGGCAGCATGAAGATATTTTCGTATACCAGTTTCAGAAAATGATACCCTCTGATTACAGCCAATACCACAAACTCAAGATCAGTAATATTTACTAACATAAATCCTGTCATTTAGTAGACGTGGATGATTTTCCATTTGACCCTGGAAGGATCTTCAAATGCCTCTTCACACAGAGAGCCATGGGCTCTCTGCAAGATTCACTGAAAGAAATTGATCCCACTCCAATTTCTTTGCAGTTATCTCTACTAGTCTTTTTTTTTTTTTTTTTTTTTTTTTTTTTATCATTTTGTCTAGTTTGGCATCAAACCCACTAAGTCTGCATGCATTCTCTGTTGCTTCATTTGGGAGGCTGTTACATGACGAGTTTTGCTACCATATCAAGAAACTTCCCACAGAATTTCTGCAACGTGATTTAAAAATAAGAAATCAAATGTCATCCAGTTACTTTATGTAGGCAATCCAACATCCATTTGTGTGCACTTAGCCTTGCCTTTTCCAGCCATCACGTTTGTAAATAATGCCTTTTACTACTCTTCTGCTCCTGACTAACAAGTCTCCAGTTGAGCTGCTCTTGCTTACCCAAAGAGGTTCCCTCGGAAATCCTCTTAGCAGAGGAAGTCTGGTCCACTTTGGCTGTTTTAGAAAGACTCAGCCCCATACTACTTTTTGCAGTGTTCTCAAGCCCACCACAGTCTTATAATCTAGGCTATTCTTATCCAAAAAGACACAGATCCCTTCAATCAGAATTTATTGTTTCTGTTAATCAAAAATGAAGCACTTTAAAAATATTAATATATTTTCTCATAAGCAAATGCTCTGAAAAAAAAAAAAAACTATGAAATTTCAAAATAAAATCTCTTTCCTTTGCAATCCTAATTAATCATATATTGATTCAAACTCATATATTAATTCCAACTTTGGACTTATATAAAGTCCAAAAAGAAACTGCTTTAAAGTGTTGAACTGATATTAAAATTTTCATTTTGAAATTGGTTCCACACTAGGAGGATGCCTGTACTGCCACTTGTAGAAAAAGCAGTCCAAATTACAGAAGATTAAATGGATATCATATTTTATGTCTAAACTACTTTAATGAGAAAATCACCACCATAGAACATTATTATTTAATTCTTCAAAGCACAGAAGGCAAAAGAAAATAAGTGTAAGTTCATTTAATTGAATTCAAAGGATATTATTCTCTGAACTTTTAATAGAGTTGCCTGAAATATTGAATTGTTGAATGCTTCCAAAGGCTTATTTTATTTGTGGAAGCACTCTATTGCAGAAGAAGAAGCCAGCAATCTTGGTGTACCTTCTCATGCTTACACAGCTTGGCTCAGAAAAAGGACATAGGCTCATTGAAGAAACTCCTAACCCTTCTCTTTATGCAGTTTAATTTTAGCAGGTTTTTACATATTCCTATAAACATTGTGTATCATACATAAAATTATGATAATACTTGTAATGATTTTCTACTGCTGTGGGTATTCAAAGCATCAGGAAAACTCTTACTTGAACAAAGTCTTATCTACTGTTATCTTGATTAACAGCATCAAACATAGGGTTAAGTCAAGAGCAACTGGGAGTTACTTATGTGACTGTGAAAGGATTACCTTCACATTCCCAAAGGAGAAAGCAGCTTCAAAATCATTAATTTATTGTGAAAACCTTGGGGAGCTGGTTAGTATCTGTGATTCTGACACAGAACTAAGAGAATAAACGCATGAAAATGGGCAGATCAGAATAAGCAGCCACCACTGTTTCCGTACCGATGTTTCAGCTGTTGAGAGCACAAACCCCAAGGCAATATCTGCCTCAATATGGTACTTGAGCCAACAATACAATCATCTTATCTTCACTTCCCACCATCATATTCAAGTATATTCAAGTAGAAATGAGCAGTCCCCTGGTGATTTAACAGAGGAATCAAATTCCTGGAAGATTACAAATCTTTCTAAAACCTAATGACCCAGTTGAAAAGTCTTTCTATAAACAAGATACTTAAGCTTGTGGATATTAATTGGTGTAGACGATCAAATTCAAATGCATTAGCTGTTTCTAAAAGCATCATATCTGTATCTACTGCAAGGTCTTCCGCATGAGCTGCGACAGTATTTCTAGCAAAAAATGGAATGAAAAGGCTTCTCAGCCTAATAGTGCTCTGTCAAAACAGTTATAAAAGCTGATCTGTTTTATTTGATAGCCAGAGAGAGGAAGAAAAAAAGGCCTGTACTCAAATGAAGTCAGTAAGTCCCTATGTATAAATAATGGCATCTGTTCTTTCACCATTACTTCTGTGACTTTCACAGAAGTAAACTACTAAAATACATAGTGAGATACTAATTTTAGATGAATGTAAGAAAACAATCAAGGCTGCTGTCTCAATCAGCTTCAGGTTATGGGTGAGTTCCAATAGTTTCTTTAAGTAGTTGTAAAGACTAAATGGCCTTTTTGTGAACAATAAATCTTTACTGATTTGGGTCATTATAATTTTAAAAGTGCTCACAGAATACTGGTAATACAAAGAAATCAAAACAAAAAGCAATCTTTGACTTTGAGATAAGACAGCATATACCTAATCAGACAGACAATACTGCTCTGACCCTGAATTAATTGACTGTGCAGCACATTTCAACTCATATATATATATATATATTTCAGTTCTTCTCCTACAGGTGCTTAATTTGCTGAGGTACTCTATGTTTCTGGAGATTAACGCTTCTATTATTGCTATTATCAGCTATACTGCAACAATGCCCAAGTGTCCCAGTCATGGGCCAGGACATGCTGTTTGAGGCAGCAGCCACCAAGAGAACAAGAAGGCACACCTGCCCCAGAGATCTTCGTTCAAAACATCTGAGAGAAAAAGTGCAAAGAATGAGAAAAGTCCAAGATGAAGATGTTGGCCAGAATGAAAAGCAGCATAACTATTAAAATATGCAAGGATGAAAGAAAGAAAATAGTGACTAGGCACCAGCCCAGGAAACTATTAATGCTGAATTTAACTTATTGAGAAATGTCAGAAGGCAGGTATTTTCCTTTGGTGCAAAAGTGATAGGAAGGAGATTCAACAAAAAACCTCCATCTGCCTTCCTGTCCTTTCCTGATGTGAAGCAGGACTGAATTTGTACAGACACACCTTACACAAAGTATTTAAAGTTTGGCAAAGCTAAGAAAGCACATCTTTATAACAGGAACCAGCAGCAAACATTACTTGCATTCTATTTTTCAAATTTTTATTGTATAGCTACGGAAAGGGAATTTAACAAAAATAGCTCCTATTAAATAATTAGGTTTAAGCATCTAGATAAGAGACATACACAACTCTCAATGTCACTGGAGACTGATGTACTTTTCCTGAAGTTGTAAAGTAATAAGATTTTAAAACTCGTTCCTCAGAAGGATTATAATACCATTTATCTTAGGCAATATAAAATTTAAACAAAAGAGAAGAGATAATAAAAGCTGTGCTCTCTCCTGCTGCAGTCTCTCAGAAATAGAACTTTGGAACTGAATTACAGTGGTTAATAAGCAATGCAATCTTAATGGTAATTTTTCAGTATCTAAGGCAGCAGATTCCAACTAAAATGTTCAGTGAAGCATCCTGCTAACAAGATTTTGATAAAATACATACTCTCATTTTAGTACCCTATCTCATAGACTATGCTTGAGAATTAATTAAAGCTTTCAGAGCACTGAAACTTCAAAAAGACTTCAGAAAAACAGATTTTTAAGAGGGAAAACTCTCTTAATTTTGAGGCCAAGGAGTTGTTTGCTCTTAAGTATTTTTTCTGCTACTTCTTGAAAACTGGGCATTCAGGAGTTGGAAAAGCACAATAAAAATTAGAAACAGCTGTACTTCAGATGTCTTTTCTTATTTCTTCATTAGGAAGACATGGTAACAGAATTACAGGCATTTCTTCTGCACTTTCTGAGAATGACATCAATGTGTTCTTAATGAAGATGCTGTACTTTTTGTTCCCATATAACCCCTCAAAGCAGGCTCTTTCCTGCTTTACAGGAGATGTGTTATCTTCCTGAATTCCCCCTGCTTCATTTGTGCAGTGAATAAAACGTGGAACTGGACACTTAAAAAAAACAAACAGCATCTACACTGAGATCAGCCTACTTCTCTGGTCATCCTGGCTACTGCTAATAAGAGGATTGCTACCCATCCCTGAGGCCCAGTGACATTTACTGGCTTTATCACGTTGCTGAATGCTGGTTGCTCAATGCAGGTTCTGTTTTCAGAGGGAGCTTGCTGAGGTCCAGTGGAAAGCCAAGGAAAGAGCTGACTGAAGTGCATTAAACACTGCCATAGCCAGCTGGTAAGAGACGAATCTCCCACTACATTTACCGCTGGTGCAGCCTCCTTGCCTGGAGGAATACAGCGTGCAGTTCTGGGCCTCACAATACAAAAGGGATGTTAAGGTTCTTGAAAGCATCCAGAGGAAGGCAACAGAGCTGGTAAGAGGGCTGAAGGGCATGTCCTGATTGCTTCATCTCCTCTGAAGTGGGATTTGCAGGGGAGGTAAGCAAGAAGTACTCCAACAGACTCTGCAGAAGAGTCACAGGCTCCTGAGAACACTGTTAGGCATCCCTCGTCTGACCCCACGGGCCAAATTTCTTAGCTGGCTGGCTGGATAGATGGTTGGATGGATCTCACACTGAGATGAAAGATGAGGAAGATGTGCCTGAAAGAAGCCCACGCTGGTTCAAGAAAAAGTGCTGGCATTTGGATTACCCAAGTACATGGAATATTAATATGAAGCATTTCCTGTGGGCATTTTCTCACAGTTGTGAGCTTTAACTATGAAACCACTGTCATACAGCTCGTTTCTACAGTGGGAAATCAAGTGATGTAAAGATGAGCTGCTCCCTGCAGTTTGTGCAAGAAGCACTGTGAAACAGCAAAATGAAATCGGTTTTCATGTTCTTTTTGTGTTTTTAGATTAAAAATACTTTATTTTAGATACAAAAGCTTTCACTGTTTACCAAGCAAAAGCAGGATTTTAGTTGTGTAATATTTTTATATTTGTTAATTGCAACTGTTTAACAAAACAGATTTGAAACATGAAGCAGTAGGGACTACTGTATCCAGTACATATCCAAAAGTGAAGAAAGATGAAAAATATTTGCTTTGATATTTTATCACAGTCCCAGAACACCCGTGGCCTTCTATCCTGTGGAGTACAGTAATATTCCCCTAATGCTACAGAAAGGTAATGGGATTTACCTTGTGAGTACTATGTATTACAATTAAATCAAGTCTTTTAGATGATCAAAGTCTCAAAGATAAAGTAAACGGTAAGCAACATCATCAAAGGTACGCTTCCCTTGTTTTAAAAACAGCAATGTTAACAGTCAAAAGAAATGCAAATCAGTAAAAAATAATTAAAAAAAAACTGAATGTGTCATAAAATTTGAGATGAATAACTCCTCTAGAATACACCCAATAAAACCCCACTGATGTAAAAATTTTTTGTTTCAGTACAATAAAAATTTCTCAAGCCTAGGACAGAGCTAATGACTATCACATGAAATATAAATCTTTTAAATTGCTCTCTGGTTGAATTCAGTATTCCTTCCCAAGAAGATGGGAGCAACACGTGCGAGTACACAAACGTAAGTGCATGTTCATATACACAAAAATATATAGAAAAATAGACAAATTTAAAGACATAATGATGTTCTTAAGATGTTTTCATGTACATTTTGAATGTTTGTATTAAAAATGATAAATGAAATCATAAGTAAACGAGCTCTACTGAAAACTTTAGCATATCCTTATATATTCCATTACACATGTTCTTAGCACAATGACAGTCATGCTGTTGTCTTAGTTCAGTTTTGTGAGTCATTATGATTCTATAGTCCTACAAACAGTGCCTTATTTTTTTTATGGATTCTGTTCTGTAGGATTTATATGAAAGAGGGAATGCTAAATACAAGATTAAAATTTTCTAGTTATTGAAATAGTTCCTCCCTCGTGGAGATGAATACAAGTTACACTAGATATAAATTTGTTTTAATGTCCTTTACATTAAGGTATTTCCATAAGCCTAAATATTTTCTAAGCTATTTTTACCTTTTTAATAATAGTGTTTTTGCATTTCTGTTAAATTACTAGTCTATACTTCTAACTTTAATGTAATTTTTAGTGGACATTTTCTAATCACTTTCTAAAAGTTAATTTGTATTGAAATACTACTACTCACAAGCAGTATCACTACCCACAAACAGCAGCCACAGTACACTAAGAAAGTTTAGGTTAAAACCGCTGCTCTGTCATTAAAAGGAAGCTAAGCAACTTAAGTACATTGATAAATGCAGCACATCATTTGTAATAATCTATCTGGTCTGTACCATTCAGCTATTTTGGAGCGGGAATGGAAACTAGGCCAACTGAGCTTCAGTCTTGAATCTCAATACCTCCCCCACCTTTGATGATTAAAAAAAAAGTCAAAGCATGTCAACCTCAGTCAGAGCTGCAGAGTACAGAGAGCTAAATCTTGCATTTTGTGTTTCTTCATATTACACTGGCTGTTTAGGAATCAAACTCATGGCAGCTGATAAATTTTTAATAGGTGAAACCATTTAATGAATTAAAAATTTGGTACAATGTATGTGAATACCTCAACAGCTAAGAGTTAGGAGGCAGATGGAGGTGATGCCATCACAGAAAAACAATATTCAACACATCTTCTTGACTCTGTATAAAATAGAGGCAAAATAGAATCAAAAGAGCCTGGCACATTTTAAACCTCAGAGTATCTGTCTGGTTAGCAGAAGTTGTAGTTTCCTCTATTTTAACCCTAATCATCTCTCATTTAGTCTAATAGAATAGAGATAGCAATGCTGGGAAGTGCAACACTAGTGAGAAACAAAACATTTGCAAGATGTTCAACAGCAATTAATTCAATTACACTTTCTTGCTCTTCATGGTAAACAATTACATCATTCTTCTAGTAATAAGTCAAGAAGTATGATATTGTCACTGCTGGATCCAACAAACACAATTAGGATTAAATTTTCTCACTCCAGTGACAGCTCAGCACAGAAAACTGCATGCAGATGGATCACTGCAACCAGGTTAAAATCAATTAGAATTGATCAGTGATAATATAATTTTCAAAACTATCAAAGGAAAAACCTACAGTATGCCCAAGGTTCCAACACCAAGAATGTTCTGTCCAGCCTTACTGATCATAGAAATTCAAACCAGTAACTACCTCACCCATTTGCTCCTTATTTCACTATATTGTTTTAATATATGGCAAATTATGTACTAGTCAGGATGTTCCATTAGATGCCTCAATTATTGCATATGTAGATGATTATTTTTCAAAAGTGTTACTCAAATTAAGGTTCAAGTTACTTTGTACTCCTCTTGAAATATTGGTACTACCAATAGTACCAATACTATCAGTACTACTATTGGTACTTATTCCCTGATGGGGGCAGTCCTAAATCAGATTATCATGCGGAAAACTCTCTTCTCACAAGAGTCCTGTGAGAACATGAGTCATATCATCCTTCTGGCGATGAAGTTTGTCATCCCAGAGTCTCCTTCCTCTCCTCTCTCTTCACTGTTCCTGGTGGTCCCCTAATCCCTTTTTAGGTTGCGAGGAATGTTTTAGCAATTCGTGTCAATAGAGACCTTGAAGGGAAATGTATTTATAGACTTTTCCTTGAAGTCTCTGATATCTGGGGGTTTTCAGAACGACTGCTAACTATTATGACTATTGCATGGGACACTATGCAAGTCTCGGATATCTGACCAGGAGATAAAGAAAGCTGAAGGACAACTAGAAGACAAAGCTTGCAGGGGATGCTGCACAAGTCTTTGACATACAGAGAAGTTGGACAAAGGGGAAGGTCAAAAAAAAAAACACCTGGGAGGAAGACTATGAGCCTTCAGCACGAGAGACCCCCAGAGACTGATACGCATGCTCCAGTAGGAGGGTTTGGATTCCAGAAACTAATTATGATAAGCCTGTTTTTTCTAGAAGTAGTATCGAATATGTATTAGCCTAAGAGCATTAAAATCAACTGCTTGATGTGACTGGTGTGCGTCTTGGTGGAGCAGAGACTCCCGGCACACCCAGCGCTGTTTGCTTACCTCTATTCCTTTAATAAATTGTAAACTTTGATTATAGTCCTATTTTGAAGACTGAGCCATTTATAACAAGGTGATCTCGTAAAATGCTTCAAAAGAGCAACACTCCAATGTGCTTAGGGTTGGCTACATTTAGCATCTAAGTCCTCTCATCTTCACTTCTCACTACGTGCATAAACATAACCTTTGGTAAAGCTTGTCTGATTTCTGCAGCACTACAGGACAAGGTACATGGGACAGTTCACCAGAGCACCTCACTTACAGCTGGTGAGCATTAAAGGCGCTTGATGACGTACCACATCTTGAGAGCCTCTTCAGTCAAGACCTAAGTATACAGCTTTTCTGGGACACAGAGTCCTATAAATAATTTAGCCATGAGATAACTTAGGGACTTCACCACTTCAGCTTTTTGTTTTTGGTTTTAAATTTTAAGTGCTTACACAGGGACAATATGAAAAAAAGGACTGAGAAGGCAAGTCAAGTTAGAGGCTTACACAAACTTTGAACTTCTTTCTGTATCATGCATCCTCATGCCAGTACAGCCTTGCAGTCAAACCAGTTGAGGTAGCTCAATGACAAATCCAAGACAAATCATGCTCTTGTTTTTTATGCATAGAAGTCAGCTAGTACAATCCAACTAGAAAGCACAGAGCAGTTTGAGATACTTTACCACCTACCTGACTTGGATGCTGCCAGTAGCTTGTGATTATTCAGCATGAAAATCACAAGCTCAATAACTGCTCTGCAAATCCCCAACAGAAACACCCCCTTTGCCTGCGCTGCTGCAGAGCTGGTGTCTGTGTCCAGCTGAGACAGCCCCATGTGGGGCTTGGCCAGGTGCTGTCAGGATGCTGAGCCACAGCCAGCATCCCCGGGGAGCGAGGGAGCGATGGGGAAGAAGGCCTGCTTAGCTTGGCAGCCCTGAGCTGGCTGCATGGAAGAGATGAACCACCGGGAACAGAGCCATGGGGGAAAATAAGAGGAAAGGAAAGAGAAAAACAAAAGTGCCTCGGGAGCTTATACATCATAGCCATATTATGGACTGCACAGATGGACCCAAGAGGAGGGCAAGTGACCAAAGATGCCTTTGCTGCTGCAAAACCCAAGGAGAATTCTGGCAGGCTGGGTTAGCATTTCTCTGTCTGTGCTGAAGAAAAGTGGAGCAGCAGCTGTGCCTTCCTTTGGGATACTGAAAAATACTTCTCTTGGATCATACTCTGGATTATCTTTGACAGCCAGTTAAAAAAAGGAGCTGGTGCCAGTAGCTCGGTGCCAGTGTTAGTGCTCCAAGTCCTCTGGGTAGTACTACTAATAGCACCAAGTTAGGCACGCCTGGGAGGACCAAAAGTTGCAAATTACCAAGTATTGCCATAAAACCAAGGAAAGATGCTGTGTGATATGTGACATACAAAATTAAAGCATTCAGTATTAAGCAGGCTTACTCCATTTCCACGAAAATCATCAGGAGCATCTCTATGTAATGATTTAAAAGCTGAAGGTGCCAAGAAAGTGGATGCTAGCTAACGTACAAGACACTGAGACATACAGCTCTTCTCTTTGTAGCTTAGAATTATCTATGGTATTGTCTTCACACACTTACCTTTTCAAAACCACAGTGCTTCTTTGCATTTTTGCAAACATTTATAGTATCTTTTTATGAAGTAAATGCTCTTGACTAGGAGAGTCTACAGTCAGTTGCATCAGTTGCAGCTAGACTGTAACTGTAAGGTATGCAATGCTGTACAAATTCTCTTATGTGGTTCACCAGTCCTCCCTTTAGGGATTAGGTTTCTGTCATTACAGATTGTTCCGAGCAAAACGAAGGACAGCATACAGAAATTCTGTTAGAAAGGACTCCACGTGTGCTCTTTTAGGTCACAGTATCACTATTGCTGATGTGAGAGCAAAGACCTCATTTGATCTCAGTGGGACACAGACTGAGCGCCCAAGAAGCATTGCAGCAGTTTTACCCAGCCAAAGAATATATTGAATACATTTCACTGCAGCACAGATCACTGCAAGATGAAAAATTAATGCCTGAGGTCATAAAAGGAAACACCACCACAGAATAGAGCATTCCAGGAAAAACTCTCATACTGAGATTTCAGATCAGCCAATAAAAACAATAACAAGATCTTCTTGGTAGATGCAGATAGAAGCAGACTACAAATCATAATCAGATCCCCAAAAGCGTGCAACTCACGCCTGAAAGAACGTGTTGTCCCACATAAAATGTCAAGTGTTACAGAGTAAAATTTAAATGGGAAACAGTTATTTTCTCACTGTTAGGTCCTTTTTTAAAAAATAACATTTGTGAGAACTGTGCTCCCAATCCAAATGAGATTTGTGTAGAACTGCTCTACCTAGTCCTCTGGAAAAGTTCACTTTTTTTTTTTTTTTGAGAGAGAAATTAGTCCTCCCAGGCAAACACAAACACATGTAGAATTTTATTCCAAATAATAAAAATTTACTCTAAAAATACTATATTTTCTGTTAGAGTAACTGCAAAGATTTCTCCTTCAGCCTAAACTTAAATCTGTATGAAAGCAACTGGAAGTTTTATATACACAGAAAAGTATCAAGTTAAATTGAAATTAGTGAAAATAACTAACACAACAAAAATGTTAAAGTTTAAAATACCTCTGATTTTTACTAGACGTCTATCAAAATGGACAGGCTTAAGATAAACCAACAATGTTGGAGTTATTTGGAAAGCATGAAGGACCACAAGCATATGTCCTGAGACCATTAAACAGTAAGAATGCTTTGGGAAAAGTTTCACAAACCTCTGGAAGTTATTTATAAACAAAAATAAAAAAAAACAAACAAACAAACCCAAGCCCCATGCTTCATACTCCAAACCATGACAGTTCCCACTTGATCCATCTAAATTGCATACTATCCCATGAGAAACAGAACAATCTCTTTGTCTAATTGCTATGATAATTATTCTCAAATACTAGATGAACAAGAATGGTCCATCTGTGGAAAAATTTTGATGCATCACAAAAAGTCATTTTGGAAAAAAGTATAGGCTCAGTATGTGGGAAAGCACACACATGTATCTACCTGTGTATGGGGAATGTTTTTAATATATTTTCTGTGCGTCAAAATGCCCCTCAATATGCCTCTAAATAAGAGATAATATTAAACAGTGATAGGCAATAAAATAAACAGCAAGATAAAGCCAGCAAAGAACAGCATGAAAATTCACCCTACTTTGGAGTCATTCAGACAAATCTAAATTCACTCATTTAATTATACACAGTGTCTGTAAGGCTGCATGTCCCTTTTCTTCATGGAAACTGCTGCTCATATCCAATACATTCAAGTCTTCTGTTTGCTACTTGATCTTATTAATCAGTAGTAAAACAATCACCATTTCTAGAACTATTAGGGGAAGAATTTATTGATAAATAGTCGTTACGGCCACCACACATTTCTTTGTAAACAAACTCTGATCATCTTAGATCAAGCACAAATTCTTAACTATTCTTCCTATCCACTTCTGTGGTAGATTAAATGACTGAGCTATTACCCAGTTCCTGCTTTCTCCTCTGAGAAGGATGTTTGCTGTGTTTTCCTATTACTTCCAAGGTATCTGCACACTCAAGTTCACTTATTAAGGTTGAATTACTGTAACTCTTTCTCTCTTGCCTTGCCAAACATTTTCCTCTGTTTCATTCACAACATTTTCATGCCTGTTCTCAGTACTATTGCAAAGATCACTTCTGAATGTTCTTTATCCTATTATCTTCTTTCTCGCCCCTCCCTGCTTCCCCCCTCTGTAGCAGGAAATATACACACCTTGTCTTCACGAAAGCTGTGCTAGCCCACCCAAGGTTTACTAACCACAGCTTACAACCAGGTCAACGTCCAGTTGGCTTCAGGTGCCAACAAATACCTGAAAAGTTATTTCATTATTCCCAATGAGAAGCCCCCTGATACACTCATTTGCTAAAAGCCTGTCCATTTATTTTTTTATTTTTAAAAAGCGAATTCTCAGCTAAGACTGTAGACACTGCACTGCCCAACAGTCTCCTTGGTTCCTTGAATTTCCTCATGTGCTTCTATGTAGACAAACTCTATTTTACTCTATCACCTTGTGTCTATTAACTTTTAGGCAACTCTTACACAGCACCTAGAAAAACAGGTCCCCGTTCCATCACTAGAGCACTTGGTTAATGTATATAACACATTAACAACATATGGTAAGAGATGTTCTATTTTCTTATATTTTAATACATCTCTACGGAATATCACTATTTCTCCCCTGAGGATAAAAATCATCTGGCTTCTCAACTTTTGGGCTGACATCACTTGTGTAGCATGATGGAGTAAATTTCTCAAATAGTGAACAGTTTGTATTACTTGTCTTTCTTCTCAAACAAACCTCCTGTTAAATTAGAAATACTCAATCCTCTTTTCCTTCAGCTGCTGGCTAAATCAATACCATAATAGATGTAATCTTAGTAGAAAGCTGCCTCACTTTTGACACTGCAACTGGCCAAACAAATTCAAGCAGCTTAGGTTCCTTCTTGTCAAGCCTGGTTCCGCAACACCATTGACCTTGTAAAGCCCTAGATTCCTGGAGCTGTTGTATGATCTTCACGCGTTAACCTCTGGGTTAACAATTTATGTTAAAATAAATTCAACCATGATGGATAAGATCAGTTTGAGCTTTTTTATTGTTTGAGCAACTCAGACTCTTTAGACTTACTGCTACAATATGTGAAATTGAAAAAAAGACATTTTTGAATTTTCCGTGATCAACAGGGCATTTGAGAAGATTCACTTAAAATTTAACAACTACACAAAAGAAGACCTATTTGACCTGTTCTTCTGGCTCAGCATTTATTTATTTTTTAATACAGTGGCAATCACATTGCATGCTATTTATATGCTATTAGATTTTATTGGAACTTGTTATTTTTTTTACAGTCCTGAAATTTTGTCAGAGACTGGAAGAAGTATTAGTGACCTAGTATTTAAGACCAGTTATTCATCAGTAGTAGGAATAAATGAAGAACACTGATACTCAAGACAATGTGTCTGTTTGCATAATGTTTCTTGGCTTTGCTGCCACCTGCAGCAGAAGAGAGGATAAAAGCCCAATTCAGATATTTCTGTCCTACTTAGCATTATTACTTTCCAGTCCCTCTAATACCTTATTATAAGGGTTTTTGAAATTTATCAGAAATGGATAGCAAAAGATGCTTTCTAAACTAATCTGGACTTCCAAATGTTAAAATGTTATGTGAAAAATATATCAGAAGTCTGAAATATATGTTTTATTTCACTAGATCAACAAATTATTTGTATTGTGTGGAATTGACACGTGTATGCCTACATTTTTATTTAGATTTTCCAAAGTATTTCCCATTTAAAATCTCTAAATCCTAGCGGTAACAAAATTAATTTCCATTCTACCTAGGTAGAATAAACTTATATATTCACTACTTAGAGTGAACATAGGTACGACCTATACTGAATATATGCATCATAATATATGGTTCAAATTTCAAAATATATATGTAGTTGAATTACTTTTTCAAATATATATATTTCAGCAACATTTCAATAATACTGATGATACATACACATCTTATGGTGAAGTCACAGGTAAAATCTTTATAACACTGTATTTTTTACATCACAAGTCCCATTGGAACAAAAATAATTAACAGCACAAAGGAAAAGCAGATGGCTGAGTATTAAGGTGGATTTGTTCATTCTTCTCAGCATTAATTTGAAACTATCATTTGACATATTTCCTGTTTCTCAAAGACCATTGCTTATGGCTTCCAAGGCAGAAAGTAACCTGCTCAAGTAAAACAGAAGCAATACATAAGCAAGTTATCACTGAAAATGGCAACCACCCTGAAGAGCTGTCCAAACTTCCTGTCTCTACCTTCTGTCAAAACGCTACCAGACCCATTTGTCACGATAAAAATATAAGGTCTTGTTGGATTGTTATTCTTGTTTGTATTTATTTTTTTACTCAAGGTGAATATTCACAGAGTATCAGTGTCCCAAATGGCCTCCTTTTATCTCCTGCTTCTTAGGAAACTTTCCTTCCAGATGAAAAGTTGGTCATAAATCACCCAGTGCGTACTCACCTTCAGTGTAGGTCACTGAAATTCACAGTATCTGAATATTAATATAATATTATAATGTACAAGTTGTGGTTCATAGAGGGAGTGTATCTACCTACCTTCGTTTCATGCTTGAGATCATGCTGACACCATCACCCTATACTTCAAATCCTCTATCAAGGTCTAGTAAGAACTGGATGCCGCTCTATAATACCGTCCTGATTTATGAAGCAATCTATATGAAACAATCTTGATATTGGGTCACCCGTGTACCTTTAAAATGAAGCAGACAAAGCGCATGTTATGGTATCCAGTATTGAAAACTCCAGATATGGAGGAAGTTTCCACTCTTAGGAACTACAGGAATTTATTTTTACGCCTTCCCCTCACAAGCTTCCTTGTTTCAAACTCCTACCATGAACTCCACAGGCCCATCGGAAGAAAGCTCTACAAACCAGAGCCTGACTGAGAAAAGTAGTCCCAGAAATTGCACACATTCCACTATTTCACGCTTGCCATTGATGAGGTATGAAAAACATCAAGTCAAACCATGAAGGAAAGCAGTAAAATGTCTTAGGATTCATAATGCTCCTTGTGTGCATTCTGTGATATTGACAACCTATTTTTGGCATTTTTGTCCTAGAACTAAAAAGCTGATACAACCCAAGAGCTTGCTGGATTGCATCCCTTCCCATATGGCACTAGAAAATTTAGTTCAGTTACACCTGTCCAAGGTCTGAGGCTATGCAGATGCACAGCAGTTCTTATGACCTTAATTTAATCTACAAAAGCTTTTCTTCAGATTAAGGGGAAAACGAGAACTCCAGCTTACTTCTCAGATATTAGATTATTTTTTTTTTTCATTTTATGGGTGTGGGTGGGTTTATTGTTGTTTCAGTAGACAACATAAGTTGATTGATGACATTTTGTTGATTATTTTTCTTTCACACTAACCTTTTGTCAAAGGAATGACTTCTAAGGACAACAGAGAGTTAGGCCTTTGACTGCATTCAGTGTTCTGAGCTGCTGAGCAGATATCTTGGAAGTTTATTGCTTTAAAAAAAGTGCTCAAGGACCCCAGCTGAGGTTGTCACCCTACTGGGTTCAGTATACTACAAATACAAATTAAGACAGCTCTCCTCCAAGGAGTTTGAGAGCTCATCCTCTCTATCAAAGATGATTCCACTCTTTGGCAGTAAATCTAGATTTGGTTTCAAACCAAAACAAAAAGAACCCTTGGCTCATCTTCTGTTTGGTCTCAACACGATGAGTTCCTGCCAACTTACAAACAGCAAAGCCTCAGAAATAATGAAAAGGGAAAAGAAAGCAGAAACTCAGCACTGAATCTGGATTTTCATCCTGGAAATCATCAAGGGGAGAAAAGCTGCTTCCATGGAAACACATACTGAAATGGGAGAGGAGAAGGCAGACAGCCAGTACTTTTTCCCCTGCTGAGCCTGTAGAGACCGTCACAGAAGTTGTTAATAACTAGAGGAACGGTTGTTCCCTTGGGATTTTCATGTAGCTGCTGCTCAGCCCAGTGAGACCCTGCTAGCACCAGAACATTGCCTGTTGAAATTGCATAACAAGAAGAAACACAAAGAGGCTTGGGATGTTGGGAATAACTTTTTTCTCCTGACTACTGAAGAGGTGTGCTTTGCAGACCCAGATCCTTTACCTGCTCTTACCTGGGAAAAACTAGCCTAAAAACTTCATATAAAGTCTTAATCTTTCTCATGGTTTTCCAACAGTGAACTGATCATTAGCTTCAAATAATCTAAGTCTGAAAGAGTAGGTATAATTCATAAGGAAAACATTATTTGATTCTTTCTGTTCATGAATAAGCAGCAAGGGTCTTTTTGATTAGCTTACTTAAAGCTATTCAAAAGTCAGTCAGTGCTGTAAATAACAGAGGTTCTATACACTGCTCACAGGCATTGCTTTACTGGAGGTCCTATTAAGGGACCAGAGTTGTTTGTAGTGGGCATACAAGAGAGACGGATGCCTGTTCTCATTTCTGCTCTGTAAATGAATGAGTTTAGCTTTCAAAGTAAACATGAGCACTAGTTCAGTTTCTGCTTGCAATCTCTAATACATACTTACTACCAGTTCCTAGAACAATTATTTGAAATTACAAAGAAAAAATTGTACAGAGAACTACTGAAAAAAGAAATGAAAACACTTGTTTTCATTTAGATAGATACCAAGGACTAATGTCTATTTTGAAAGAAGTATTAAGGAATATTAAATTTGTAGGAGGGTAAAGGTACATAGCAGTTGAGTTTTATTAATCAAGAAAGACTGAGACATTATGAAATCATCTTTGTTTCTTTAAATATTACAAAATATGGAGATGAGAAATGAGAAGGGAAGGTACTCTGTTTTTCATCCTAAGAACCACTTCTTTGAACAGTGCTGATTTTATTTCTAGGACAGCTTCAATCAAAAGACCTTAATACACACAAACATCCAGAGAAAACTGTATCTACACATCCTTCATAATTCCAAGCAAAATGGTATAGAATTAAAGGACAAAAAATAAACCCCTTGCTTGCTACGCTGTTCTTATTTTGTGTCTCAATGGGAAGAGAATGACAGATGGAAGTATAAAGTATGTTTACTCATATCAGGCCTTTGATATGCAAATGCTTGTTCTGAAGAATGAGAAATACACTGACCAGCAGACATCCCCTCAGAAGAGAAGCATCGCAACCTGAGAGAGAAGAGAGATAAACACTCCTTGGCAGATGCATTATGAATATTGACTACGGCAAGTTCTGCCACAACGCTTTCCTGAGGGAAGTATTATGTTTTCAAATGTAACATCTTGACAATATTTAAATGCCAAGAGTGAAAGAAGAGTGAAATATCTAAGGGATATAGCTGATGAATAAAAAACATTCACTCCACTTTTTATATATATATATATTTCAGCACACTGGTAATTACATTACATAACCCCCAAGACACCACAGACAAAAGCCAAGTTAAGTCTCATAAGGTTTGTCTCAAGGATCTCCTTTTTTGGTCAATGGAGAGACATCAGTTGACGCACAGGAGATAGCAGACCATTATGTTCGATTCCTGCTCTGAACTGGCTGGTGGAGCCACGCTGTCTCCATTACCCTTACAGCAAATCAGCAGAGACTAGCCTCTCCCACACTGCAATACCGTGCTTTTCTGACAATGAAGCTATAAACATTAACATTAGTTTAAAACCTGATCCAAACTGCTTTAAAAGTTTGTGACCGTAAAAACAATAACGCTAACAATAAAGCCTCATAAATACCCACTAATATGAAAGAGCTTGCTATAACTCTACAGGGAAGCAAGAATGGTCTTGAAATGCATTTAACCTCTCTTGCACCATGTAAAAATAGTGTTTCCTCTCATTTCCAAACCGCTACAGTACAGAGTTTGGGTGCACAATGAATGCTCCGTGAAGCCTGGAGTGCATCAGTGATGAAACATTTCAGAAACACTAAAAATTCAGAAACAAACAAACAAAAAAATGTAGCAAGAAATAAACAATTATTTTTTTGTTGTTGTTTAAGGACTTTGAGTGTGCATGAAACAAGATAACTTGACAAAAATGATAAAGACCAAATCAATACCACCGACTGTCATTAAATTTAACATACTCATTAAACTGTACTTTTAAATTTGAGATTCATCATGTTCTACAACCATCCAGACCACGGAAATGTAATGCAGTGTAACGCAGATGTGTAATTAAAAACTTTTCCCAAATTATCCTTTATTCAGGCTACATGCCACATCTAAGTGTTCACAGTGGAAGTCAGGTCATGGATTTCTGTCACAAGTATTTTGGGAAAGGAAACAATCCATTAGGATTAAGAAATTAGGAGACATTACATCTCAGAGCAGGGAGGCACTGGAACAGGTTCCCCAGGGAGGTGGTGGCATCACCATCCCTGGGGATGTTCAAGGAAAGGTTCAATGTGGTGCTTAGAGGCATGATTTAGTGGGTGACATTTGTGGCAGGGTGATGGCAGGACCAATTTATTGGCCTCTGCATAGGCTGAAGCTCCTGGATGGAACGGAGTCTCTCCAAGGGTCTGGGTGGTCACTGCCCGCTGCTGACAGGTGTCTCTGTTGCGCTGCTGGAGAAACTGGTGCTGTGCAGCGGCGCCGTGCTGCTGGTAAAGCCTTCCGCGGCTTACTCCAGGCTCAGGAAGGAGTCCGAGTTGTCCATCTGCACCCCAAGCGTGAACTCGATGGAGAGGGTGCTCTTGGAGGCGTTGGCCAGCCTGATCTTGCAGGAGCAGCGGGAGGGCAGCACCGTCAGGTGGCAGTGGCGCGACTGCAGCAGACGCTCCCAGGCTGCTTTCACCAAGGCCTGGAACCAGCAGGTGGTTTTCTCCACATCCAGGTAGGAGCCGCTGCAGAGGGTGCGCAGCAGGCTGGGCTCCTGTCTTCTCCTCAGCTCATCCTCGGAGTGGTGGAGGAAGCACAGCATGTCCCCCACCAGACACTCCCTCACGCACGCGCACTCCAGCTCCACGCGCAGGCCGGGCTTCCTTGCTGGCGTCTCCCCCTCGGCGCCCAGCTCCGGGTGGAAGGCGTGCCCAGGGGGAGGCCTCAGGGGCACGAGCAGGCGGTACAGGACGTTGTCTTCCCGGGCACTCCAGCCTTCATAGAGGCAGCCTATGCCGATGGCCGGCTGCAGCCGTGGGTTGAAGAGACAGTTCCCGGAGAGTCTTCGGCAGGCACCAAGAAGTTCCTCCACCAGCTCCTCCACCATCTGGCACTTGTCAGCCATGCACGGCGCCGGCCACTGGGTGCTATCTGCCCAAACTCTGCCCAGATCCCAGCTGTCATCAGAGTCACCATCTTCGTCTGTGTCATCGCCATCATCGTTGTTCTCCTCCTCTCTTGTAGAGCTGCCGTGTTCGCTGTTGCTGCTGCCTGGTTCACGGCTCCGTTTCCTGAGCCAGCAGCAGAGCCCAAAGACCAGGACAAGGAGCTTGACCAAGGCCCAGAACTGCCACTGCTTCAATGCGGTGAAGAGCAGAGCTCCCAGGGCCACCCAGCTCTGCTGCTGGTTCGTCTCCTCCACCGCTTGCACCAGCCGAGCCATGCCCTCAGTCAGCTGCTCCGCGTACTGCTGCATTCTCTCACAGCCATCTCTATCCAGTGGATCGTTCACCAGCCATGGCTTCTGGGCAACGCCCAGCACAGCCAGGGCGAGGAAGATCAGCCGAGCCATGGCTTGCAGGAGGTGCGATCTGCACTCACCGACGGCCAAGGCCACAGTGTGGTAGTGCTGCTGCTGCTGGCCCTTATAACAGCTGCCCCATTGTGACTCATCCTTTGTGCTGTCATGGGCACCACAGTCGCATCACACCAATCCCCCTCGCCTCACCTCCCTGCAAGCTTGTGGGAAGGTCCTTGCAGCTCTGGGACATGAGAAGACTTACCATGTCACACAGAAAGTCCCTAAAACAGCGACAAATTTATTCTTCCCTTTATATGTGATGCAAAACATACAGCTCTTACTCATTCTGATATAAATATGATTTCTTTAATGTCTTTGTAGCAAATTGTCAAGGTGAAAACAACATCAGCAAAAAGGAAGGTGAAAAGGAAGCTGTAGACAGTGATGAGGTCGCTCCTCAGCCTTCTCTAAGCTGAACAACCCAAGTTACCTCTGCTGCTCCTCATAAGTTTTCCCCTCTAGACCCTTCACCATCTTTGTTGGCCTCTTTTGGACACTCTTTAGTTGTTTTGTACCCTCCTTCTATTGTGGTGCCCAAAACTGCTGACTCCTATTTGCCTTGCCAGAACCCCCAGCTCCTTTTCTGTGTGGCTGCTCTCCAGCCTCTCATCCCCTAGTCTGCATGAATATTCAGGATTGCCCCTTCCCAGGGGCAGAATCCAGCACCCGCTCTTGTTAAACTTGATACAACTGATAACTGCCCGGCACTCTAGTCTGTCAAGATCACTCTGCAAGGCCTCTCTACCCTTGAGGGAGTCAACGGCGTCTCCCAGTTCATTGTCACCTACTCAGAACACCTTCAAGTCATACACCAGAGTCATTTACGAAGACATTGAAGAGAACTGGACCAAAAATGGAGCCCTGGGCAATGCCACTAGGGGCTGGCCAGCAGTCTGATTAAAACCCATTTGCTATAACCCTTTGAGCCTGAGTCTCCAGCCAGTTGTTCACCCATCATGCTATGCATTTATCTAGCTGTAGGCTGGACATTTTGTCCAGTAGGATACTGTGTGAAGCAGTATTAAAAGATCTGCTGAAATCCAAAAACGTGACATCAGCTGGCTTCCCTAGGTCAACTAGATGGGAAACCTTGTCGTAAAAGGAAATGAAGTTCGTTCAACAGGACTTTCCCCTCACGAACCTGTGTTGTTTCTGACTGATGACCACGTTGTCCTTCAAGTGTTTTTCAGTAACTCCTAAAATAGTTTTCTCCATAGTTTTCCCTGGCACTGAGGTGAGGCTGACAGACCTGTAATTACCACATCTTGGGCAGCCTGCTTTGGGCAGCCATGGGGACACAGACCAGGTGACCACCAAAGGTCACTTTTAACTTCAGCTGGTCTGCAGTTCTTTTTTTTTGGAAAGATGCTTCCCAATCGCATGGTAGTAGTGCACTCAGTTACTTATGTCCATAGTCTGTTTCCCCCCCCCCCCCCCCAAAGTGCTGCACAGGCCATCAGGGACAGAGCATTTGTTAATACAAGCAAGTTATTGGCATTTGCATAGGCAGAAGCTCCTGTAGGGAATGGACTCTCTCGAAAAGGCTGAGAGATCGCTGCCCAGCTGCTAACAGCTGTCTCAGTTGCAAGCCTCCACACAACATCTTCTGCAGCTGCCCAGGACCCTGGCTGGGACCTGTGGTTTGGCTGCAGAGAAACTGTTCCAGAGGAATTCCTACTGCCTGATGAGCAGTGTCTTTTGTGTGTCCGATATGCTCAGTCCTGAGGCACCAGGACCCAGGGGATATCTGGGACAACACTAATGATTTATGATTATTACTATGAGTAGTGACAGGTATCATAACCATTTATTTATTCCTCCACATGTCTGTCTTTTACATTGCTCCTCTACTCATCTTAAACTGAAATGATACGACACAAACGGCAGCAAATGGCAGCAAAAATCCAAAAAGCATTCTTCAGAAACAGAAATAAGTAACTGCAGGAAGAGTTAGGAGAATATATAATACGGAGAAGTAGAAGAACTAGCATGCTTGAAGCCAAGTGTAAACACCAAAGGAATATTTTTGATATTACTACTACTAATTTCTCAAGTACCAGAAAAGTTTCATTGTGCTCTTGTCCTTGATCAAGCTGATTTTTACAATAAATTAGTTTGCTGATACTATTAACATTTAGCTAAAGATGGTAAGGTACAGGCATAAAGAGCCACTGAAATACAAGAGAAGCAATACAGGTAATTGGTAAGTACACTATGTTTATTTGCATGCAGGCAACTGTGAAAGTTGCCAAAGGCAGTGATTTGGTCAAAAATCAATCGGTTGTTTTATAGCTACTGCACCTTCATTTCTTTCAGGTTACCTAATTTATCGCTGAAGAGTAGGCAAGTCCATAAATCAGGAACAAAGATAGCAGTTTCACAGATTTCTCTTGAAAGAAAATCTTTTTGTTACTATATACAATTCTTTTCCTAACTATAAATATTACGACTCAGTAGATTCTATCATTGTTTGCTATGCCTTACAAATTATATTTTTATTTCTGCAAGGTTCAGCATTACTTATGTAAAAAAATGAAAACAACTTTAAAGTATTTTGAATTACAGCTTCCACACTGTAGATAAAATACTTCTTTCTAATCAGGAGATTGCAGTTTTTATGATATGTTTACAATGCAGCAGCTTCTAGCTACAGCTAAATAACTGCATGTAGAAGAACTAGTACTGTGATTAACAATTCTCCTACTGGGATCTGGGGAGCAGAAATGCTAACTGGTAACGTCTGCAAGGGAATACACCAGCAGAGAGTTCAGGTCACCAAACTGCACAACAAGCTCGAAAACTGCAGCACAGGTAAGGAGAGTGATAGAAGTATGACTGGTAAATAAAAAAAGGTGTGTGGACACTGTGAGATAATTTCAATCCCCATCTCCATTCTGGGCCTGTGGTCAGCCATCCCATGTGCTAGTTCCCTCCAGGTCTTCCTTTCTTCTTGAGATGAAGAATCTTCTCATCTGCAGATCTTTTCCTTGGGGTGCCCCTGGCATTGGTGGCTGCACCCATGGCAGCCACACTCACCAGGAAAGTGGGCAACAAGGACCTTGGAGCCAGCTCTTTATGGTCACCAATATGGTGAGGAGCAGGGGGAATAATTTCTCCAAACACATTGATTCCAGCCCAAAACCCCAGCTAGTGCCTTGTTAAGCTGCTAGCAAAGACACCTGGACAAGAACATAGCAAAACACCATCCACTGTGGAGCATCTCCCATCAGTCAGCCCTAGCCTTAGCCTCTACTGGCACTGTCCCACAGAGAGGGGTGGGAGAAGCATTCACTGCTGCTGGGCTGGTACAGCCTTCCCAAACTTATGGCCAGGAGACACGTTCCAAACTAGACCCATCTATCCAGGCACTGCTACAGGAGTGGTAGGGTCTGAAAATGCTGCCCCTTCAGATCTTTTATCCTTGCCATATTGCCACAAAGAAACTTACTCGCATTCAACATTTATGGGGGGAAGAGCAATCTTCACGTCACCTTTTAAAACATGTATAGTTCTGGATCATTAGACTAGGTAATATATTTTATGAAGGCTATGCCATTTTATCAAGAGACCGCTTGCAAGCACCATTTTACACTTACTGGAAAAAAAAAAATATTTTTTCTGTAGGCTATTGCAGGCTACAGTGATTAACGTGACCTACATTTTGGGAAAAAAAGAGTATGTCCATAGAGAGTAATCCTACAATTATTTGCAGATTTGATTTATATTGTGATTACATATTCACTATTACTTCAGCTACCTGGAAGATGAGTGGACTGTTTTAAAGTTTATTCTCATTTAGTGAGGCCACCTATTTCCTTAGCAGAAGGATTCAGTTTATGCAAAGTTTCTCTCAACACAGAATTTTATATTATGATTGTTTTTTTATTTAAACATATCAAAGTAAGTTCTAATTTTTAAAATGTCATGGTAATACATTTGCATGTAAATGTCAAAACACTAGTATAAAGCAGCCTGAGCTGTTAGAATACATTTTTTCCTACCATTTTCCTTCCTATATTGCTTATTTAAAAAAAAAAAAAAAGCAAACACCATACCAACTGAATGAAGAACTGTTGCATGAGTATTAAGTGACACTAATGGTGAATTATGAAGGTGGTTGTACCTGTGGATCCCTGTAAGTGTTGTCTCCCCTCTAATCTGAGCCTACACAAGTATTTTAAGAGAAATAAAAGTTGACGACTTTTTTTCTGATTGTATTTACAATCATGTATTAACTTTTACTTAACCACTGACTTGATTCTAAATTACACGGCCTTAATGAATATTATCCACTATATTCCTTTTGAAACTAAACAAAATGAATCACAACACTTAAAATGCATTATCACACCATCCCTCCCCCCACTCAAATAATAACTACTAAAAAAAATTAAAAGAACTAGCTGGTTCTTAACTGAGATCTGCTACCAATTAAACGGCCTGATATTAAAATTTGAGTTGTGTGCAAATAGTAAAAAGAGCCCAGCTAAATAGCATAGACTTATCCTTAGGGTCATCCCAATTACAGCATTAGAAAACTGGATCCAATGACAGAAGAGGCCAAAATGAAGGTTGCTAGACTGATCAGCAGGAAGAATGCAGCCACATGTCTCTCATTCTGTGTAAACACACACACAGAAACCACACTCTAAAACACAGGTTTATTAAAGATGGCATGCACATCAGTACCTGGCTTCTCTTGAGTATACACATAGGTAAGTTCTTGCTGCCATAGCAAACTAATACTACAGTATGACAATGTCTAGTGTCTCTTAATTTCAGCTATGGAGTCATGTTGGATTTTGCTACTTTCATCAGCTGGAACACACTCCGAACTGTCTGTACCTTGTAACACTCATCCAAAGAGGCCTTACAGAAAAACTCTGGAAGATGGAATTGTCATTGCTTTTGGTTTACTGTTGAAATTTCTCAACAGCCTCGCAGATCAGAAAAAATGCATTGAAACAGCCTGTTTGTCAGCTTAGGTCATGTCTTACTTGAAAAAAATACTCCCTTTGCCCCGCTACCAGATTAAAACCTAAGCTCCCAAGCCATTAAAACATCAATAACCGATCTTTGCATTATACTAATGTACTCTAGAAGCCTTTAAGGGTTCATTGTTTACCTACTCTGTATGCTGATGACTGGTAAGAGAAAAAGGTTCTCATTGTCCAAGAATACTTTTCAAAGTATTTCTTGGATCATCTTCAGTCATGATCAAATCATGAGCTGTACTTCATCCCATTATCCTATTCCATCATGTACCACCATTATTTACCATTTTCGGTAACATCACTACCAATTGTACCACAAAGTGACTGCAAAAGAGAGGCTAATATTCTGCTTTAGTGGTCTGCTCTGCTCTTTAGTGCTCTGTTGCTGTCCTTCACAACAGTTCCAGCTATAAAAAAACAGTAAGCTTTTATTTCCTCCCTTTTTTCAAGGAGGGAAATCCTCAGCTTGTGTGTGGGAGTTTTTCATTTCTAGGTAGGGCTGCTGTATCTCATTCAGACTATGCCTTACCAAAGAGGATGAGTTTCACATAGTTCTATGAATTTCAAGTTTATCTGAATCAATCATTTGGCTACAACAACCGTGAATATTTTTTTCCCTCCTCTTGTGCTTTTTATTATGAAGTTGTCAATAAGAACAGACATGACTGTAGAAGTTTGTGGTAGTTAACTTTGGACAGAATAGCTAATAAATCAGGTTGCTGAGACATTAACTGCTTAAAGGAAGAAGAGAATGGCATCCATCTAATAGTGGAAGAGCAGCAATAGTTTAAAAGTCTTGTAAAGGTCTAGAATACGCAGAGAACACTGCTCTGCGTTTTGCACTAGCATTAGCACATTCCATTCATACATATGAACATATATGCTTAAAAAAACACACAAGTTTTCAGCGACCTTGAGCCATTCACCAAATCTAGTGAAACTTTGCATCATTGGCTAGGCTTCCAACAAATGACCAGGAGCCATCCAGAGACCTCAGGCAGTTTGGATCATCAACAAATCTCTTTAATTGGACTTTGTCAACATGGTGGCCATATCCTTATGAACATCACAAATTTAAACAGGCTTCTTTTCCCTCTGATGTTTTTCAGTTAAACACAGTAATTTATTTTGGGACTTCTCAATAAAACCAGGAACTTTCACACAGGAAAAATCATTTTTAACATTTACAAACCTGATCAAATCAAAAATATTATAACCCGCGCAACCTAAATTACTCTATGAAACAACACTGGAAAAAGTTACCTCCCTGCCAGATATTAACCACTATCCATGATAAGCTGATTTTCTGACAAAAAATAGAGTATCTTCCATACTTGTGGCAAGGTAATTACACCTTTTTTCTTATTAAAGATAACGACAAACCACTCAAATGAGTTTTTTCTTTTTTTTTTTTTTTTAATATTTTCATCATCAGTATAATTCATGATTCTTAATAAAAGGCATTCTAAAATGCATAGCATAAAAGGAAAAAAAATTGATCTCTAAATTTCACCCCAGAATTTCCCTTTAAACAGAACCCAGACTTATGGAGAATTGAAAAAGAAATTTTACAAACCTAGACCTTCACAGAATTTCTCTTACTAGAATGGTGTGCCATGCCCTGTTAATTATAATAAAAATGCATATAATTTTAAATAACTAAGAAATTATGCATTGTAAATATGCAAAATGATAATGAAAGGAGCACAAGCAGAGGTAATCAAATATATTATTCATTTACTGTCGGTAGAAGAACCCCTATTCTGATTTTAACTAGAAAACATACTCCTGCTCTGGGATTTGCCTGTACTGGCCTCCTAAACACCATCAGTCAAACACATCTTTAGGCGTTCCTCCAGGCCTGTCCTCAGGGTCTTCTATGCCTCCTAACTTCGCACAGCTTTGCAACTTCCTTTATGTTTTCTTGTACATGTGGTAGAATATCTATTTTAACTTTAAAAAAATCAAAAATGTTTTAACACCTTTACTTGTTACTCAAGTCTCTGATACCTCAGTGACTCAAGACTAAAATTCTGACAGTCCCTGAAAAATTGCATTTTAAAAAGTGGTTTCTCAAATATTGCTGTTAATTAATTGCAAAGTGTGACAATGATATATTATGATCATAGTCACCAAGTGAAATAAATACATCAGGCTGATGGAATACTGATCAAGTTTTGGATTTTTCTCTCCAGTTTCTTGCATAAACTGTCAGTACACATAGACTGTGGTATTCAGAATACTTTACATATTTGAAAACGTGAAAAATTATATCCAATCTTGACCACTGAGTTTTTCCACGACGATCCATTTACGCAAAATTCAAGTCTGTATTTTGACTCTGCATAAAAGAAATATTGCTGTTAAACACACTGTTCCACAGGGACTTTATTAGGGCTGCTGCTGAACTGTGCATCATTTTAATTAGAATTAACACTTTCATCTTGTTTATGAATATATGTAAGATAAGCTTTGAAATATTTAACATCTGGGAATAACGTCAAGCTGTCACAGCAAAATTAAGATGTTTCACATACATAAGTTATTATATAATAACTAGATACCAAATAACTAAACATTCATTGTTAGCATGTGGAGTATAATCTCTCTATGCATACAGTTCCATGTCCTTTGGGACATGCTTTGATCATTATCCCTTTGAAGCAATGCTTCTTTAAAGAGAGACATTTCAAGTGCAGTCCTTGACTCTGTTAGATGTTTCACTGGTAGGTATGAGACCTATTTTACATAATTTATTCTACCTTTAGCAGACATAGCCCTAGAATAACATAAGCTTACTGCAGTAAGCTGGCTCCCCAGGATCACCTTCCTTTGCTAAGATATTTATTTATTGGGCTACAGAGATTATTTATAGGCATTACTGTTTAAAAGACTACCATCACCAGGTCAGCCACCTCTTGCCTATGCAAGATTTAATCTCCTGTGATTTGATGGGACTGTCAAAAATAAAATCAAGGAAAAATACGCCCTCAAGAAAAGGATTTCCAGCACATGAAGTAAAACACTACCAGACCGTGTTAGAGAGCTCATTGTTTTGAGGTGTGTCAGACAGTAGGCCTTTATTTATTTAAACCTTTAGATCTCCTTCAACCACCAAAGCCTACATGTTGCCACTTAGATTATGAGAAGTGGATGCACACCAGATGCGTGTTGGGTGAGGTTTGGACAACTGATAACCCAGAGACCAGGTCACATCTAGAGTTAACTCTCCAGGAGCTGCTGGAGAGGAAACCCAGGGAGCAGTGACCAGCAGCTGGGGCCTGAGAGAAGAAACTCAGGCAAGCGGGAGACCTGGGGGCCATCAACAGCAGTGGTGGCTATAGTCAGGGCTAGCTCTGTAGGGCGCTCAGAGCACAAGATAGCTGCCGCATGTCACTGTCACCAAAATGGTGTCAGGGGACACTAACTCAAGTTGTGGTTAAGCACCTGACACAAACCACCAGCTGTAACAGCACTGATTACAACCCATATAACACCACATGCATAAGCCTGTAGGGAAGAGCTAACACTGGGTAACCAGTAAGAATTAACATTAGTTTCTATAGACTATGTTTTCTTTTAAAGGTGTGTGTTTTGCTGCAAGCACAACACACACCTAAGCTCCCCTACAACTCCTCAGACCTACCTTCACAACTGAAATTTACATTGAGTATACCATATGGATGTCAAAACACAAGAACTTGTGGATTAATAGTGTAACACACCATAACAAAACATTAAAAAAAAAAAAGTAGCCACAGACCAGTCTTCTCATTCTGAGAAGTGAAGCAATTTAGAAAACATTTTAGTCTAAAAAAAAAAAAAAAATATATATATATATATATATATATATGTAAGAGGATACAGTAATACACATGCTTCTCAGGCAACAGATAATGAAGTATTTACCATTCACAAATTAAAGTTCTTGGCACACTATTAATAGTGTAAAATGTTAAAAACAATTTTAAATTGTTTCATAAAAGCAAATGGAACGTACTGCACAAGCAGGAGAAAAAGTAATTATCACAGAAAGAAGAAAACACATAAAAAGGGGAAAGGAAGAAATGCACTCAGATGCAATCTTTTTGCCTGAGAGCGCCTTAGACAGCGCAGACTGTTTATTTTGCTCCATTTATCTTCTGAAGCATTTCTTCCAAAGAAATACTTCTGAAAATCTAAAAACTTTCTGCCAGCGACTTGCCCAAAAGGACAATGAAAGGCTGATGTGTACAATATACAAACAAACCAGGGATCTTCTAAACATTATGATACAGAAAAAGTGAATGATACATAAGCTGATGTGCTAGGAAATAAAACTGCCGACAGGATTTTTCTGTCTTCAGGTCTAAGTCCTTCCCACCCCTCATCTTTAAGTGACATTGTACAGAACTATACAAAATGCTTTGTGCATGTTTTGACTATATAAATGAGATTTGAATATGTCAATATGTCTAAATGATGTGAGATGACAGCTGCAACAGACACGAGGATTTTAGAGATACATAAGCTTAAATATATTTAGATAAATACCAGAAAGATTCACACTAGTCTGCAGTAAGACCAGTGGAGCACATCACAAGTACTGTTAGAAGCATGACAATGCTTGTTCAGAGTATGCAGATATCAGATGTGATACGCCTAACAAGCAGAATATCCTACAAAGTAGATCATGAATAAAAAAGCAATAAAGCAGGAAAATAAATATTTTATTTTTTTTCCCCGATCTGGCAAAAGCTTAAGCTCATGGGTAGCTTCCTCACTGCTTTGGCTCAAATGATGCCTCTAGCATGACAGATTTTGGGGAGCAGTAATTTCTAAGAATCCTCTAAATACTAAATACCTTTGAAACCTAAAATAGTCCATGACACAGAATGACTTTACATTCTACATCAGCCTTGCTCTATGAAACTACTGTTTGATATTATTTTCAATATTAAGCTTTAGGAAAAGGATAATTTAGTCAGCTGAAGCAAATCTCCTCTTACTTGAAGATCTTCCTGAGATACAAAAAGCAACTACAGTAATACAGTTCAAGTTTTTACATTCATACTTTTGTCTTGAATAATAATAAAAAAACTCTCCATCAGACATTTCTTTGTGCAGTTACTTTACTCCTGTTTGCAATTCCCAGGCTAAATCACACATGAGGAAAGCCTTTATTGATTGCTTTTGAAATTATATTTCTCAGTATAAATGCTTTAATAATTGACTGAATAAAATGATGGGTAATCTCTAAGGGAACAATCCCATTACAGAATGTGTTTTTGGTTTATTTCTAAATATTCTGCTCATTAATAACCTTCTTCAGAGGAAATACAGGTGATTATTTTCAGATTTCCTAGCTCAACTCCATGACTTCTCACAGAACATCACCTACACCAATCATATTCTGAAATGCTTTGATTTTTCCTCAAATTATAAATTTAAGTACTTGTGTTCAGCAACAACATGAGGTGTGTCTTACCTAAAAAAGAACCTAATTTCCAGTATATGAGAATCTGAGGCAGAATTGTATCTGCACATAGAAATTTAAAACTTAAACCTTAAGTAAAATTTCTAAATAATTTATTAAAAAAAAATCCATAGCCTTATGTAGTGTAAAAGCTTGGAACCTTTCACTGAGCACTCAGTCTCCAATTTTTTCCTCAGTTTATCGTTATTTTTTCCTACTCAGGGCTCCACTGTAAGTCAACAGTGAATAAACATTCTAGGAACTGTATTTCCAAATAATCCAAAGACAAATGTACCAAACAAATTTGACAAATATAACAAACCCTTGAGTCAAAACTGTTATTTTATTGCTACATATTTCTTTGTATGTCCTGAACACTATTTATGCAATGATGCAGCACACAAAGTGGTCATTTGCCTAATTAGCGGCCAAGGCTGTAAATCACATTTTCTTTGAGAAATATTTCTATTTTCTATTCAGTTTTCATTGTGGATGCTCAAATTGAATGCCTAACACAAGGCAATGTAAACCATTCTGTATTAAATACGTTTTACTGTGTATTTATAAGGGAGTAATTATGATCTTTCTTTCTTCCACATGCTCATCACAGAAGACCTCGTCAGAGCTTTTCCAGATGTATGTTTTTAGCACTGCTGTTGAGGAAACCTCAATGAGAAAGTATGCTCAGCCATAAAACAACCCCATTATGCTTCTCCAGCTGGAGGAAAGCTTCCTATAGCTCCGACATCACAGCTGCAACCAACATTCAACATCTACAGCCATTACATGCAGCAGGTCATGGCTTTCTCTCAAGGAAAACCTGCCCACAGCCAATACGTGACTGTTGAAACAGTTGAGATTGTTCATTGCACTTCACACATGATCAATTTACAAGTCAAATTAATCTCAAATGTTTGAACTCAAGCTTTAGCTAGTGACTCCCAAAGGGAGAAAAGTTTGTGGCAAATAAGAAAAAGCTGTATTACCCCAGGACTGACTGACAGGTACTGCTTCTCTCAGTCTTTTTAGTACACAACACACATTTTAAGGGCAAATCCCACCACAGTAAGGAAGATCAGGCAGGAATTGAAGGTTAGTGACTGCCTTCTTCACCCATGCCCACACCACAGCACCCAGCCTGTCTGTCTTCCTGTTATCCCCATTTTACCAATACGCAAATAACTTGCATATTGGCATAGAATCATAGAATATCCTGAGTTGGAAGGGACCCTTAAGGATCATCAAGTCCAACTCTTGACACCGCACAGGTCTACCCAAAAGTTCAGACCATGTGACTAAGTGCACAGTCCAATCTCTTCTTAAATTCAGACAGGCTCGGTGCAGTGACCACTTCCCTGGGGAGCCTGTTCCAGTGTGCAACCACCCTCTCTGTGAAGAACCCCCTCCTGATGTCAAGCCTAAATTTCCCCTGCCTCAGCTTAACCCCATTCCCACGGGTCCTGTCGCTGGTGTTAATGGAGAAAAGGTCTTCTGCCTCTCGACACCCCCTTACGAGGAAGTTGTAGACTGCGATGAGGTCTCCCCTCAGCCTCCTCTTTTCCAGGCTGAACAGGCCCAGTGCCCTCAGCCGTTCCTCGTACGTCTTCCCCTCCAGGCCTTTCACCATCTTCGTAGCCCTCCTCTGGACACTCTCCAACAGTTTCATGTCCTTTTTATACTGTGGTGCCCAGAACTGTACACAGTACTCGAGGTGAGGCCGCACCAGCGCAGAGTAGAGCGGGACAATCACCTCCCTCGACCTACTAGCGATGCCGTGCTTGACGCACCCCAGGACACGGTTGGCCCTCCTGGCTGCCAGGGCACACTGCTGGCTCATATTCAACTTGTTGTCTACCACGACCCCCAGATCCCTCTCTTCTAGGCTGCTCTCCAGCGTCTCATCGCCCAGTCTGTACGTGCAGCCAGGGTTTCCCCGTCCCAGGTGCAGGACCCGGCACTTGCTCTTATTGAACTTCATGCGGTTGGCGATCGCCCAGCTCTCCAACCTATCCAGATCCCTCTGCAAGGCCTTTCCACCCTCATCCGAGTCCACAACTCCTCCAAGTTTGGTGTCATCAGCAAACTTGCTCAAAATACCTTCTATTCCTACATCCAGATCGTTTATAAAAATATTGAAAAGTACTGGCCCTAAAATGGAGCCTTGAGGGACCCCACTGGTGACCGCCCGCCAGCCTGACGCAGCGCCATTCACCATAACCCTTTGGGCCCTGCCCGTTAGCCAATTGCTCACCCATCGTATGATGTTTTTATTTAGCTGTATGGTGGACATTTTGTCCAGTAGGATCCTATGGGAAACCGTGTCAAAAGCCTTGCTGAAGTCCAAAAAAACCACATCAGCTGGTTTCCCTTGGTCCACCATACGGGTGATCTTATCATAAAAGGAAATCAGGTTAGTTAGGCAGGACCTACCCTTCACAAACCCATGCTGGCTGGGACCAATGACTGCTTTGTCCCCCAGGTGCGCCTCAATAAGTTCGAGAACCATCTTCTCCATGATTTTACCAGGCACTGATGTGAGACTGACAGGCCTGTAATTGCTAGGGTCTTCTTTCTGACCCTTCTTGAAAAGCGGCACAACATTTGCCAGCTTCCAGTCTACCGGGACCTCTCCAGACTCCCAGGATCGTTGAAAAATAATTGAGAGAGGTTCCGCAATGACGTCCACCAGCTCTTTCAGCACCCGGGGATGAATCCCATCCGGACCAATGGACTTGTAGGGATCCAGGTGGAGTAGCAAACCCCGCACACGTTCAGGGGCGGTTGGGAGTTTGTCATCCCCACCGTCCCGGTCCTCCAGCTCAGGGCACCCTGGGTCCCGAAGCCCATCATCGGCATTGAAGACAGAGGCAAAGAAGGCGTTAAGCGTCTCTGCTTTGCCTATGTCATTGTCTGTGAGGAGACCTTCCCTATCAAGGAGCAGCCCTATGTATTCTTTAGTTCTCCTTTTTCCATTCACGTATATAAAAAAAAAAAACCTGCATCTGCTTATTTCTGACAAATAAACCTTTGGGAATTTAACAACACAGGAGTTCATTAAATGGCTATTCTGGCACAAGCAAGCAAAATAAAAGCTTTACTGAGAACTCAGTTATGACTGGACTGTAACCACTGGAAGACTGAGTCTCATGTAGGGAAATCCATCTGCACACAGGTTTACAAAAGATTCATGAAGTAGACCCACAGCCCCTGTCCTGATACTCCAACCGTTTGCTCTGCCCACCATGAGAGCTGATTTGCAATTACAGAGGGAAAGCCTGGAGACCTAAACCAGCATCATCATGTGTCACCACCCCAGGACACAGCCCCACACTCCTACACTGCAGTGAGGAGACCTGCCCCAGGCAAGCCTAAGAAACAGGTTAAAAACACTGCAAAGTGCTGAGAAATCTGCACAGCAAGTTTAAAAAACAGCAAGTCAGACAACAACTTTTAAATGTGCTCATTCTATACACAGCTGGATAAATATATGAACATTTGTGTTATATATATATTTTACAAAACTCAAGGAAAAAATTGTTTCCTGTAGCATTAAGTTTTGCATGCAACTGTCACTGTATACTACTACTTTCAGCACAGCCAGAACAAATAATTGCAATATATTATGGGCTGCTGCTAACACTGAATCATGCAGCTATATTACTGAGTCATAAACAATGACAATGAAATCACTGCACTACTCAAAATTTTTGCCTAGTATATTTTGAGGATAGCTGGGATGATCAACACCCAGCAAAACATATACTAATGAAAATCAGAGGCAAGACAGTAATCAGCATGGTTTTGCTCCTAAAACCTCACGTCTATATGCACAGATGTAGATCAGTGACACTTTGTTTGAAACTTGTTCTTTTACTTAAGTTGGCTTCATGTTTCTATTATCAAAGCACATTTCATACGTAACAGTATTTTAACACACATTTCTGAATTAAAGTGAAAAATAGTAATTTCTTAAGATTATATGATAAACTTATTTGCAAACTGAATTACGCACACTGTTCAGATGCAGGCTTTAATTTGTATTTTACAATGAAATATACTGGAAACGAGGTTGTGGTGGCTATTGTAAGTTTCCTTATTTGCTTGAATTAATGCAAGGTAAGTCACTATGATAAAAGAATGCAATAAATGAACATGTAATTTGCATCAGCTTAGTTTCATTGATAAAATTAAATATATATATATAAATTTAAATCCTTACTTCTTAAAAACAATTGAAAAGGGTTGCTGCTTATCAGATTTGTTGTCTTACAATTTGCCTGACTGAAAAAAAAAAACCTACAGACAGCCACAGATTAAGTAAAAATGGTTGGGTCTGAGCTACAACATTAAATGTGTGTGTCATTGAGATTTTTCTGGCTGCTAACCCACTCAGTCATGGGAAACAATTGCCCTTAGGTACTTAATTCCCAGAATTTTGCTGGCATAAGAATAAAATAAATAAAATCATTTTAGTAACATACTTAAGACATATCCTTAGTTTTAAGATAGTGAAAAATATATAACACTAGAAATTTAAAATAAATTTAAATAAACATGCATATCTTCAAATGCTTTGCATGAACTATCCTGTTACACAGAACACAAAGATACAGTATGAAACAGCTTAGCACACAAAAAAGTTAAATTAAAATAAAAATACAGTAAAAAAAAATTAAAGGGGTATGCAATGAACATAGAGGTGCTACCAGTACTCTGCCCTTCCTCCCCCAAATAATCATCTAACTAAACTACCATTTTGTGCTTGAACTACCTTTATATCGCCATTTTTCTAATGTATGTAGATCTCAAGTTCAGATCAGGTCTGATCTTTGGCAGTACATTAGCAGTTATTTGTGGTTAAGCATATTCAGAAGCTTTGAACAAGTCATTGCTGGTTTTCTGTACCCTCCTTACCTATAGAGTTGCTATTATCCACAATTCCTGATTTTTTTCATGAATGCTATAGGATTATACTAAAAAATCCTTTAGTAATTCAACCTAAAAACTGTACTTTAAAATTTCCATCGGCAATGACATTTTATTCACACTTAGAATTCAACTTAAAGTATGTGGTGAGCATTCCCGGATACTGTGTAGCCTAACATAGGCAAGACAGTGTGTTCCCCCCCAACCTCTGCGCTAATAATCAAAGGTCTAAAGCACTTTCACTGAAAACAGTGAAGTCTACAGTTTTTCAGACTCACGTGAATTACATAAAGTAACCCACCATTTCTAAGCGTAAAAAAAGCGTGTGAACCTCTTCCAGAGCACTTGCATATTCAGGAATTTGCTATAAATTCCAATAAATGATATGGCTGTTCGCTTTTAAAAAATAATGCAAGTACTTAGTTTTGGAATTGCACAGTAAATCACAGAGACTATTAAAAAACAAAAAGTTCTGCATTGGTATCTTCTGGAGAATTAATGTAAAATACTGCAATAAGCAACCCCCTTCTCAGTCACTCTAGAATGGGGGAGAACGTGGTGAATGTGGCAACCTCCTCATCCCCCCTACTTTGTG
The DNA here is from genome assembly GCF_047663525.1 of Anas platyrhynchos. Taxonomy (NCBI): domain Eukaryota; kingdom Metazoa; phylum Chordata; class Aves; order Anseriformes; family Anatidae; genus Anas; species Anas platyrhynchos. The sequence goes on along the minus strand of NC_092587.1, from coordinate 95,771,780 downwards.
ATGTCACTGGGGACATCTGCTACACAGAACACATCATGTCTTGGTGCTTCAGAAACAAAAGGATACTGAAGAATAACCATGGAGTCAATGCTGTTGGGCACATCACTATACCTGATCATTCATTCTGACCTTCTTCACATTGCCACTGCCATCCATGCTTCCACCCACCTCTCCTCTTGGTCCTTCACAAATTGCCACTGGCTTTCTGCACCCTGCTGCAGTATCTGCAGACTGCAGCAATGGTCATCTTTTACCTTGGGTGCGGGCTCACTTTGAGGTTTCACTTGCAAGGCTTCATTTTCAGAAGGAAATTAGGTTTCAGTTAGGTTTTTTTTGTTGTTGTTGTTGAACTCATAGGCTTGCATTATCAACGTCCCTATTTGTCCACCTTGTATTTTAAAAGGAAAGGGTACTCAAAACTTGAAGCAAGTTACATCTGCAGGAGACTCACCTGTGGCAGTCTAGCAGACATGCAGTATCAGCTAATGCAACCACCTAGCTGTAAGTAGTCCCAGGATCTTCTGCAGTGACAACAAAGAATAGTCAGTAGATCATCACAAGTGCTCACCTTTGGCTATCCAGAACAGCCTGCAGCTAATTGCACCCTTTATTGTGCAATGTTCTATTGCGCTGGAGTGGACAGTGTCCCACTTCTGCTGCAGGAGGGACTCTGACTACTGCTATGGAAGGGTTCTCTCAAAAAAAAAAAAAAAGAAAATTTAGATTTAATTATTTAATTTAGCCACTTTTTTTTAGTCCAAGACTTTCTGTGGTTTTCCTTTACACACTTTTCTTCAGTGCCTAAGGGCTGGCAAAGAAAAATGGATCACAAAAGTAAATAAATACTCCAGAGGAAAAAAGTAAACAAAAAAAAACCCAATTCAATTTCATATCTCTGCAACTATCAGGAAGTTTGCCATTCCACTGCAGGTGCATTTTGCTTTTCTTATGCCAGCAGATAGCTAACTAAAGCACAACCACATCATGAGCTTGTGTGGTTTTAATGAACTGTCACAAAGCAGTTGCCACGTTTCCATACCATAGCTCACTAGGGTTTGTAAAGTATCTTTATTACTGGCAAGTATTGTATTAACCAGGGAGTCACACTATCAGCTCTCAAATGATGAGAAGGGTAAGAAAGTATTTTCACTTTGTAAATACAAACTAATTGAATCAGACAGAAAGACTGAAGACAGGCCGCCAAGACAAACCCTAACACAGAAACACTACCACAATTTTGAGTAATGAATAACAAAAGTATTTGTTCATTTAATCGAACTCTAAATATTTTCATGCGTTAGTATCCCTAGGAAGTGTTGTTCGGGCAACTAAAGTTCAAATAACTCAATCATGTTTCTGTTCTCTTGTTATTTGTTTTAATTTAATTAAGTCTGTCAATGCCTGTTACAACACATTTTAAAAGTTGCCTCAACAATGCTACGTTATTGGGAGGGAAGGGGAGGTGTTAAGGGACAACAGCTCCTGAGAATACTCCTCAAGAAAAGTCTACTTTAAGAAGTTAAAACACACTTCTGTATTGCATTTGGTTGGTCTACAATAAATGTTAAGGCTGCTATAATAATTAGTATTTGCTGCGTGTAGTTGAATTAATTACTAACCTTGATTAATTCAGATACTTTTTAGTCAATCATTAAAAAAATAAAATCAAGCTTCAATTAGCAATCAGCCAATTATTAGTATATCATACTTAAGAGAACTGTTCAGTTCTCTGAACTGTCAAGTTTATATGACAACTAATATAACCAGAACTCAAATAGGCATAACAGAACTAACTTAGCAGAGACTCACTTCAGTTTTGAAAAGTGTCACAAAACCTATTTCATTAAAACTATCTTAAGTGTAAGAGCCACATGTTTGTACTGTTTTTCAAAACATCCAGTTATCCTTTTTACATTGCAGATACCTGTCAAATCCACTCTCACTACTTTATAAACAAGACACTGATTTTCTTTTTCCTTAGCTCACAAGAATAAAAGTAACCCTTTGTTCCTCATTGCTTTTCTTTTTAAATACAAAAAGCAGGTGGCATCCCTGCCCATGGCAGGGGTTTGGAAACAGATGATCTCTAACAGTCCTTTCCAACCCAAACCATTCTACAATTTTCATGAACATACGGCCTGCATATATTATGCATTTGTTAAGTCCAAGATGACCTCTGTCTTGAACTGAAATTCAGAAGAGGTACTGCATTGAACTGGCTACTTTTAACTGATGTTTAGCATCTCATGCATCTAATCTCCTATGCAGCATCTCTTCCTTTTATGCTATGACTAACTCACTTGTTACAGGGGCTGGTACCGATGATCTAGCAAAGCAAATGTTTCATACTCAAGACGTTTGTGATTAGCAATGCCAAATTATTGTTTCCTACACATTTATTAACATGTAATGAATCAAGAACCAGTTCAGAGAAGATGGCTTTTTTCCCCCTTCAGGCTACGCCATTAAGAAACATGCACAATACATGAATAACCATGAGCATCTTGCAGTCAATAAGACTTTTTCCATTGACTTCACTAAAGCAAGATAATGCCCAAATCAATAAAAAAAAATCTCTATCAACATCCCTCTGTTCTAGATGCATTCAAGTAGACATTTAATAAAAACAGATATTTTAATCCAATTGTCAGTTCTTTTCCAGACACTGTCACTCTGAAACTACACTTCTAAAGCAAACAATGGATAAGGAATACTGATAGTTTCACAGACAAAGAGAGATGCATATAAAACCAACTCATTTGTATAACTGAAGTAGTAATGCGATGTAGTAATTCCTGAATATAGAGATGTACTTTTTAAGATTTGTGATAGATAAGCCATACTCATAATCGAAAGCTTACTATTCCTCACTGAACCGTGCACTAGTGTGTAACTGAAAGTTTGACTCCATTTGGAGGTAGGAAAAACATTCAGGTATTAGCCTATATGCTGCCCACCACCCAACTACTTGCCAGAAGACATTCCAAAATAATAACATTATCTTTAAAGTTACTGTCACACAGAAGAAAAACAATGGCAATCAGTTTAGATTAGTTCTACTCTAGTAACCTTCTCCTATATTTCCAATACATCTGGTATTGGGATGCCTATTGAGAAACACAGAGAACAGCATCCAATGCTTCCCCTCCCGTGTTCAGACTTGTAATGGTGGAATGGAAGGGATAAGAGGGTTCAGGTTTGGATTTGGATTTAGTGGGCGTGTAGGGTGGAAAGGGAACCAAAAATACATGATTGTATAAAATATATTGTATCAATAAATAGATGCAGAGGTGGTTTTTTTCACCTTTATGTTTCTATGAAAACGAGGCAAGTGTACATTTCACAATCTTTCCACAGAAAGGTAGCATCATTTAAGTGCTTTAAGATGTAATGATTAAGAACAAGTTGGTTCAGGATTTATTGATTGGTGACAAGTCTTTTTAACTCCAAACTTCCGATCCTTGCCTCAGCCTAGAAGCAAGGCTCTTGAAATTGCTAAGGCTGTCTGGAAGCCTGCTGTCAGCTTAGCTGGTGATCTAAGTTCACAGTACTCAAAAACTCGCAAAAATGCATCCGCAGCCACCCAAGCACACATCTCTGCTACAAGTTTTGGCACAAAGGGAAACATAAGCCATCTTGACAGAAACTCTAAGTCACTGCTTAAGCAAAACCCAAGAGAGTGGGCATTAGTGAGGTTAAATTCACCAAGAAATAAAACAAATAAATGTTGAGAAACTGTCAGAAAAAGTAGTACTAATATTAATATACATTGAATATAACTGAAAAGAAAATCTTAGACACCTATGGAAATGGTTTCAAAATGTATACAGAAGCTCTAATAGATTATGATCATCTAAAATAGTTATCTGTTGCTCTTGGGGCAAAAAGGTAAGAATACGTGAATACTCATCTAAATGTTCCATTTAATCTAATAGGTACCTGTTCAGCAGCAGATTGTATGGTCAACTGAATAAATGAGTGGAGTCCATGCACAGCAGAATGGTTTCCTGACATTTTATGTGGGCTTTGGTTGCTGGTTTTATTGCTCCTGTACAGTTCTAGAGTATGACTCTCATAATGGACAGAAATTCATCAAGTATTAATGTCTCGAAGAAAATCCTTATCCCATTAAGAGAGGGACCTTTTGACCTTTTGTAGAAAATTATATTTCTTTCCAGTAATGGCACTGTCAAAACTTTGTGATGAGTATATTTTGATAATTAACAGCAGCAGGATTAGACAACAAACAGTAAGCAGATTTCATTCTCTGATTGCATTGTATAGCATGCTTTTAATATTCTACATGTATATCTCAAGGTCACTGCACAGCTTACTTAAATCTGAGTAGCTCTTGAGCAGAATATTTAGGCAACAGAAATCTCACTTGCATAATTTATAGACACAGACCTCTTTTTTTTTTTTTACCCCTTTTTGCTACAACACAAAATTAAACCAAAGCAGATTAATATCTCAATGGCTAGTAAGGCTCTCTACAATTCATTGCAACAGTGAAGAGTAAGAGTATCTTTTAAAAAAGTCTATGTGAAACTGAAACTCATGAAAGGTAGAAAAATGATGAAAAGTACATGTGTTCTTTAGTACACTGTTTCTGAAGCTGACAAAACAACCAACTACCACAAAACTCCATTGCATGAAAAAATGCATGCCTTTTATGATTAAGTATTACCCAAGCACTAAGTATCACCTATTCTGAAGGCATGGCAGGTGGAAAGTAAGTCTCAACATACATTCTCCATAGATGTCAGTCTCAAATTGAATCCATACAAGGTCACAAGCTTGGGGTATATTCAAGCACAGTACTAGACTCAAAGTTTTAGAAATTCACGTTATAAACAGAAGTAATCTGAATTTTCCCATTTGCGCATGAAGCCCAATTATCAAAGTCTGACAAACACAACCAGTCTTTCAAGAGTGGCAGAGAAGGGGCTTAATGAAGCATAACAGCACCTGCAAAAGACATACTTTTTCCTCCTGCATGTGTCCTCTGTCCTACCTACATATGGAAGATGCTGATACGGAAAGATACATTCCCCCTTGTAGCCATTTTCAGTTAGCTGCCTTGGTTTGAAACATCCTTAGCTCTGTCATACAACAAGGTGCAGTGCTATGTTGTTCTACACACACCAACACACACAGAGGTCTCTGTGAAAGTTTCAAAGGGAGATCAAGTACAGTTATTCTAAAACAGAGCTCTTAAGATACAAGAAGGAGGCAAAACAGCATTCAGCAACTCACTCCGATGTATTGACACTTCAGCAGCAGTTTTGCTTACTGTATTTCTTACCTTAGTTTTTGTGAAACACCAGTATTAGACACATAGCATGACATAAGGTGATAACACAATTTGAACTGCTTTTTTGCTTTAATTCTGAATAGGGACTCAAACTTCTCCAATTGAACCCAGTTACAGATTTTCTAGAACACATTACGCATGGAAGCATTAAAACCCACCAAAGCATGGATGACAGCATCATCTCTTCAGGTGAATACTTCATCTTCATGCACCTACAGCAAAGACCTAAGTCTGAATTAGGTGACTAAGTTTCCTTTTCTAAGAACAGAGGGGAAACACTTCCACCACTGCTTATCTCATCCTGAAATACACATCTAAAATAGATTAGAAGACTCTGCTCCAACATGGACACTTATGTTCACTAATTATTAAAGAAGTCAAGGTGACCAACTGGCTTGTAAACATTTACTCTGTAGGAATCTACACAATTCAACAAAAATCGATCTTCAACAAAATGAAAATAATCTTTAGTAACTAAACATTTTCTTTGAAACCATAGTATAATGATTTTAAACAACATTGCTTATTTCTGCATAAGAGGCATTCCTTGAAAATGTGATGCAGTATTTCCCAGACACAACGAGCTATTTACTGTTCATATAATATCTTAAGACTATGTTTAATCAAGCATTGTTTTCTTACCATGGCAGGAACCATCAAGTTCTTCATATCCTACACTGCAGATACACCGTCCAAGAGGCACAAGCCAATCCCCGTCTGCTCCACAATACAATTTTGGAGTATCACGTTCCTCAGCGCTCTTCACACAGGAGCCCCGCACTTCCACCAAAGAGGAAGAATCAACCCTTGGAATAGTATCAGGAAACATGGCCAAGTTACGGACCGTGAAAGGGCACTTTTTGTAATAAACACGGACTGAGACCAAAGCAATGCACGCTCCAATGTCTTGAAAAGCAAGATAAAATCCTTTCTTGTTTATTGGCCCAACCTCACGAACTTCTGTGTTGAGTTTAAGAATGCGGTCACCCAAGTCCATCTGGGTAAAGCTCTCATCAGCTGCAATAGTATCAATTTTAGTGTACTGGTTTGGCTTGAATTTTAATCCATGAGATTCATCTGATTCCATGTAGTAGAGATTAAAAGTTTCCTTGCAGGTTCCCAGTACCCACGGAATACTGTTGCAGTCCCTCAGGGTAAACTTCATTTCCACATAAATTTTTTGTGCAGCATCACGGGAGATCCAGTTTGTTCGCAGCCAGTTGTTTTGGTTTGGTTCCATCACATTACATACCTGGTATGTATGAATGGGACGATTGTGTTCATCCATTTCAGTTATGGCATCCCACTGAAAAGAAATCAGATTGTGAGAAAACCAAGATATAAATTATGCATATACAGAGAATCTACACACACAGATGTGCACACATTTATGGCATAGTTAAAAATAATTATTTACTTTAAGACTAGAGGAAAAACAGTAGTTTAGAAGCAGATACCAACCACGAAAGAGTATGTCAGTTTTCAGAAACTATTAATTATTAGAAGCTTATTACTGTAGAAAGTCTCTAATCAATGTGGCTTCAATAGAAGACACTGGCCATGGTTCCACTGGTAAATTCAATACACCTGAAAATATTCCCAGGCATCTCATTCAATCCCCTGTGCTGAAAAAATTGCCAGAACCGTCCCATTTGGCAAGCTCATAGACTGGCTCTCCAGTGGTCCTCCAAGCAATTTCCATTTCTCAGGGGCACTGCACAGGCCAAGTGCCTGCAGCGGTCAGCAGCTGGAATGCAGCCACTCCGATTTGATGGGTCTGAGGCACATGTACAAACTGTCCTGCTTACACTCACTGTAGATGCAGCACATTGTACAGACAGATGTTACTTTTCTGGCCCATAGGCTCTGTATTACACTCATTTATTTTTATAAGAAAAATAAATCTGCTATGGGTATCATATTATCTCTTTACCCTTACAAATTCTCTTCCTTACAATTAGGAGCTAGAATAGGATTTTTTTTTTTTTTTTTTAATTTTTAAGTTACATCAATGTAGATTAAAGAACTCAGAAATCAAAAGCACATCTAAGAAAAGCCATTCACGTGCTACACAAGGATTATGAATGCCTAATTCAATACATAATACGCTACCATAAAGGATTACCAACAACCCCAAAATACTTTCAACAAAATTGAGTCAGCTTTCCACACCAACAATATACCATAAAACATGAGTGTCTTCTTATGGAAAGACAGCAAAAGTCATAGTTCTGTGTCCAGAAATATTGTCCCACCAGAAGTTTTGGTGTGGCCTTTTGGACATACTGTTCTCTTATGGCATTTTAGATGTAAACCAATATAATGAATGGGGTTTTGGCTTATTGATGAAAATCACTTAAAACGCCAGACTATGATAATGTAATACTATAAAACATCAAAATACACACTATGCATGTTCATGATTTAGCATACTTGGAATGCATCAGTTATGAATAGACATTTAAGATTACTTGCCTACTAAAAAGAAACATGAGGTTAAAATTGAGAAAACAGTTAGGAATTGAAAACCTGACCAAACTTTCTCATCTTTACAGTTATTTTGGTTAAATCACAGTATGGTATTTTAAAATTTTATATTAGGTATATAGAGGTATACATACAAAACATGTCAAAGCACATGTTCAAATTACCCGTAACATGCAATTGTGAGTACAATAGCAAGATAAGGACCTTACACATCATCATTCAAACATGAATTCAAATACTATAGCGCAGTAATACATCCACCCTACAAATTCTTTTCTTGTAATATGCACAGTATCAATACATATTTTTCTTTAAAGCTAGATTTCTGAAGATGCATTTCAACTACTTAAGCAGTAGAACTTTCAGTGTCTACCCAGTTCAACATTACAAAGAAGGTAATGGTTGGCCTTTGGTCTACTAGATTGAGAAAATACGGGAAGTATAAGTTCAGTTTGAAATTTTTAGAGCAAAGTAATAAATAACAATAAAAGTAAAGGAACAGAAGGTACCATTTAGAAACATGGTGGAAAGAACAATTATTTGTTCATCTTTTTCTGTGGAAGAGGAAGGTATTACTTCAGAGTCAAGTATTCATTTTCAGCAAAATCCCAATCATCAGATGATTCAAGGCCTACATGAATATTTATAGAGGAAAAATCCCATATAAATATGTAGAAAACTAGTACGTGAGGCCAACTAAGTTCCAAAAACAAGTAAGGTTTCTATACAGAAGTGGGGGAGTTGGGCACGAGCTCCAAGACCTATCACACAATCTTCCTGTAAACAGAAAAAAAAAGGGAGGCAGGGAAGTACACTTCCTGTAAGAGTGAACTGATCCATAGTGGCAAAAGTAGCAGAAAAAAATCCCCAAACCTGTAGCTCCACTGGCCTGAAATTCAAAGTGGAAAAGGGAATTCCAAGTGGAGCCAGATGTGATCAGAGGAGTGGGATACTTCATCACTTGAGCATATACCTAGGAACTACCCAGAAAAATTGAGTCACAGAATATCTGAGTTGGAAGGGACCCACAAGGATCACTGAGTCCAACTCCTGGGTTCTCAAAGGACCAACCAAAAGAAAAGATCAGAACACACGTCTGAAAGCGTTGTTCAAACACTTGAACTCCAGCAGGCTTGGTGCTGTGACCACTGCCCTGGAGAGCTTGTCCCAGTGCCTGACCACCCTCTTGGTGAAAAGCCTTTTCCTGATATCCAGCCTAGAGGGTAGGGTAAGTCAAACTATTTATGGGCAACCAATTTTAGAATTACATCTCCCAATTGCAGCAAGGGTAATAGGACCTTCAGACTAGGCTATCTTAAAAAAAAAAAAAAAACAAAACACATACTTTTATACAATAACCAGATAATAGCCAATGGTTGGCAAATGTTCTTCTACCTCTCATGGGATTTTTACATTGCCAAAGGCTTTTGACCTCTGGGTTTGGCACACATGCAGGAAGGACAAAGCCGCTACTTCATCATTTATGGCAACATCAGAAAAAAAAAAACAAATTTGGTCAAAGTTGTGTCATAGAGGACTAGTTAGCACACTGCTCATGTGTGTACCACTGCTCCCAATTTGGGATTTTGAAATATGATTAAAATATACCCTGCAGCAAGCAGTACACAATATCTCAAGTAGATCTTGGCTTTCAGAAAGGAAAAGGGGACTTCCACACTCTGATGGGCCAGGTCTCTTCCCTTTTGCCAAGCATGAATGCACACAGCTTGAATTAATTCAAGATTCCACAGCCATGGAGGATTTAGAAAAGAAAAGTGTTTAATTAAAATACATAGCTCCAAGCCTTAAAATCTTGCCAGTAGAGGTTCTTTAAAAGAGAAATAGAAGGGTGTCTCAGTTGTCGATCCCTATCATGCCACCTTATCTGTTAAATAAGATAAGGGCATAGCACCTTTTTCTCCATAGATAAAACACATCCTATAAGTTTAAGCATTATACAAATATAACCACAATGTAGATGTTTTGAAAAGTGTAATAAGTTTTCTGAATTCATATATCAAACCACATTAAAAGGAGAATGCGTAACAGGCTTCAGAGAGATCTCTAACAAAATTAATAATCAGAATAAAAATATAATAGGTAGGATGACAACAGTTTTTAAAATTGAGAGCAGTCCTCAGAACTGGAATAAACTAGATTAAAGCAAAAAAAGCCTTAATATACTACTGTCTCTTAAGAATATTACAGAAGAAAATCACAAAATATGCTCCCCTAATATGAAATTAGGAACTAGGAACTAATAAAATATGTGAACAATGCTCTCAGACACGTGTTCTGATCTTTTCTATTCTAATAAATATTTCTGAAGGAAATATTTATATATTCACTTTGAATCAATACTTTGAGTTGAACTTAAAAATTAAAGCCCCAAAGTTTGCTGCTAGCCATATTGTTAATAATATAAATCTACTACTTGTGTAAGAAAGCAAAACGTTCAGCATTTCAATAACAGGTATCAAAGATTAAAACAAGAGGGGTTCAAACATGGGCAGTGCTTCAGTTTATTCATAGCAGATCTTACACGTTCCATGCCTGTGCATTTCCACTGTGCTCTGAGCTGTGCTACTGACAATTTCCAATTTGTGAGAATTGATGCATTAGGCAAGAAAAATATTTAAAAAGCATTTGCAAAAATACTGAACAATAATCATCCAAAAATGTATTTTCAAAAAATTTTAACATCTAATGTTTCTACCTAACCACTGTACTGAAATGTATTGCATAAATTATGCTTATAAATACAGCTGTGAGCTTGTTGGTGCATAATCTTAATTACTATTCTTAGATATAACTGCAAATGAGGCAAGTTCTACCACCCCAAAACGTCAACATCAGAAGTCAGACAGAACTCGATCTGTGATAATCTCTGACAAGGCCACATTCTTCCTTTGGTGAAATGCAATCTGCTTTTAATTTTTTAGAGAAGTATTCCTCCCCTACCACAACAGCCAAGAAATATTAAAAAAATGAAATTCAGTGCAACAAAGATGCTGAACAGTTTACCAAATATGCACTCTTTTGTGGTGGTGGTGGTGCGTTGTTTTGTGTAAACATAGTGGGCCTACAGGAAAGATAAGGGAGAGACTCTTTACCAGGGAGTGTAGTCATTGGACAAGGGGAACTAAAAGACAGATTTACATATTAAGAAGAAATTATTCACTGGCACAGGTTGCCCAGAGAAGCTGTGGATGCCCCATCACTGGAGGTGTTCAAGGCCAGGCTGGATGGGACTTTGAGCAACCTGGTCTAGTGGGAGGTGTCCCTACCCATGGCAGGGGGTTTAGAACTGGATGATCCTTAAGGGACCCTTCCAACCCAAACCATTTTATGCTTTAAGTTGTGTAAAATTACTCTTCTCCTAAACCTTAAAAACAAACAGAACTATCTTATTGGCAATGTCAACACTATAATGTTGTAGCTCCTCCCAGAACAATTAACTTGACATGCATGAGAGGTGGCAGAAGCTGCGGCATTTAGACAACATGACAGCAGAGACTACCTTCAAACTGAGTCTCTTGGCATCCCAGCGTACTGCATACTTACGAGATTTTTCAGCACATTTTTCATCTTTCAAATGAGACAAACCTGATACTACTGATGGAAACAGTAGCAGGATAAAATTAGTTTGTACTGGTGAAGTTCCAGGACTTCCAATGAAGGAAGTGGAGAAGAACATTTTGGAAAAAAAAAAGATTTCAAAATTCTATTTTAACATTGTAACCAGCAGTGAAACTGATAAGAGATTCTATTTTACTTTCACTTGTGGCATAAAGCAGGAGTAAACATCACTGAAACAGATGAACATGGAATCTGAAGATCAGGAGAGAATATGACAAGTAATCCTTACATTTTTTCAAGTACAAGGTATGAGATAAGGCTACAGACCATGCTAAGACTTGAGTTAGATGAAAATCTCAACTGTTTTCATATCTCTATGAACTACTTTACAATCTGTTTCCTTTTAGAACATCACTAATATTCAACAGCTGTACAGAGAACACCATAAAAAGCAAATGATCTAACTTCAGTCTTGTTCTAGCTATAATACTGACATTTGGTTTCAAAGTGTTCCCCCTTTATTTATTTTTCTTAAACTAAATACTACAGATTTGCAAAAAATCAAATACTACACTTATATTTAGAAATCTGCAAGAGGTGTTTATTAGAAGTCAGTAGGTTATACTAAAGGCTGTAAGAACCATGAACATTACCAAAACCAGACTAACATTCAATATTTGAAATGCAGTTTTAAGCATTAGTTTTTCGTAAGAAAGTGTTTTAATTATAGCATTGTACAAAAAAAATAAACATAGCAGACTAGTTTCAGTATGATGGAAGTAGTCATAACTTCCCTGAAGACGTGAGGGTTATTTCAATTGTGTCTGACTCTTGACTATTATCTTTAAACCACTGTTGGCCTCTTAAGCGAGGCATTATCACGGACAGAGTGCGCTATTTAAGATATGTTCAACTGAACATTGGCATAATTTACCCAGTACTAGCCATACAAAGCAGTAGATTTGTTTATATCAAGCTCCACAGTAAGAAGCTTTTCCAAGTAATAGGAATAGTTGCATCAAGCAGATGAAGACGTCTATTTTACATGGACTGATATCTAGATAACTTCACATGTACTGGAAGACACTTCTCCCACAAGTTGTCACAGACTGATGAATTAATAGTGAGTTCTTAATCTCAGATAACAGTTATTCAGCCACCAATCCCAGCAGTAGCTATGTAATCTAGGATGGCAGTTTTAGTATCCTGCACAGCACATTTTACTGTATTCAAAAAAAAAATGCATGGACACCAGTTACTCAGGCCCAAGCCCTTACTCAGTAAGGTAAGGAATGGAAGAGACCATCTGACCTTAGGAGTTCCACACATTTTGCTTCCCAGGCTAGAAAGTTCCCTCACCTTTCTCATTAACCTTTTTACTCTAAGGACAATTCTTTCAAAAACAAGTGCTCTGTGCTTACAAATGACTAACCAGTGTATCTTAGCTCATTCCCTAGCAAGGAAGGTTGTGGCATGCAGCATATTCAGATATATGTACTTATTAAGTACATAATAGGACCTCTGGGTAAAATGTTTTATACAAATCCTTTGATGTTGAGCAAAATACGTATGGATAAATCCTAGCCTTGCATTCGGGGGAAAACTGAAGGAAAAAGCAGTGCCTGAGAACAACATGCAGTAATGGATCCAGGAAGAAAACTTGTTGATTTCAGCCACCCTGCAATTGACTAGGAATACATACACAAAGGCAAGTCCTCAAAGGTCATAAATTGTATTACATATCTGGCAACAGAAGAAAGTTTTCCTTTCTAAATCAAGGAACAACACACATAAGGGTCATGCTAAAGAGGTCTTGAAGGTATCAGAACTAGGTAATTCAGAAATGTAACTGTCAGTTACTTTTTACACAAAAATGGAGGCTTGCATTTGAAGACTCAGCGAACCTGAGAAGAAGCAATGTGGCTTTCTGACATAAATCCCACACAGATGTCCATTTGGAACAGGTCAAATCCCTAATAATAAGTGTGGACTACATTCATTATATAAAACTGTTTCTTCGGATAGCAGCAGTCTGAAGAAAGTTACATGTACAGGTAACTTCTGTACCCAAAATCAGTTCGGTAAGCAATTATTATATCCAAAGGGGAAAAGAAAAAGGAAATGGCATCTTTTTTCCTTTTTTTTTTTTTTATTTTTTTCTATTATGATCATTTAATGGAAGATTTTATTACTTGTCCTGGGCATTGGTATTTGCAGTCTGAGAGTCTGCAAAAAAATCTACAAGTGAATTCTCACTTTCAACTGTTAGTTGCTGACAATCTTTTTGATCCTATTTCCATGGAAACAAGTCGAATCATGAAAATAAAGAGAGTTTTAAAAGTTTTTAAAATTCCCATATGCTGTCTCCAGTGAGATGATCTCCATAGAAATGGGATCAGAGAGGTCTAAGCTAGAAAGCAAAAGAGAGGACCTGCACTTGGCATGCAAAGTTGCTGACTGCCACCTACAAACGCAGATTTAAACTCCTAGCTGCTGTAGTGACATTCAAGCAGAAACATTAAAGAACATTATGGAAACCAACAAGTTTACTGTAGAGAAAAAAAAAAACAGACAACCTGTTATCCAATCATTTACCCCCAAGTTTGCATAGCTAGCAAAACAGAAGAGCAATTGAACTACTTAGTTATTTAGGTTGGAAAAGACCTCAAAGACCATCAAGTCCAACCGTTAACCCAGCACTGCCAAGTCTATCACTAAACCACAAACCTAAGCACCACATCCACGTGTCTTTTGAATACCTCCAGGGATGGTGACTCCACCACTTCTCTGGGCAGCCTGTTCCAATGCTTCACAACCATTTCAGTGAAGGAACTTTTCCCAATAACCAACCTGAACCTGCCCTGGTGCAACTTGAGGCCATTTTCTCTTGTTCTATCGGCTGTTGCTCAGAATGATAGACCAACCCCCATGCCACAGCTACCTTTGAGGTAGTTGTTGAGGGTGATAAGGTCTCCTCTGAGCCTCTTTTTCTCTAGGCTAATAACTCCACCTCCCTCGCCTGCTACTGGAGCTCTGTCACTAGGTGGAGGAGCACCTCTACACAGGCACACCTCCCACAGGTGCTCCTGTACCACCATAAAAGCAGGGCACACCCCACAGCTTAACACCTGGGCAGCTGCACTTTCCTACCTGGGCTCTGTCTGGGGAGCTGCCTCAGTTGTGCTGGGTGCAGAGCTCAAAGAAGCCATGTCCTCTGGGTGGGCTGTGACACCACCGCTTCCTGGCAGAGCCAGCAGAACCCCACCTACCTGCAGCCCACCCTCTGTGCCAAATGCCACACTGTGACTCCTGTGGCTGGGGCAAATGCCACTGCTGGCCCTGCCCACTGTCGTGTGATGGCAGCCTATGCCACATGATGGCACCGACCTCTGTGCCCTGGGGCAGCCTCAGGACAGGAAACTCCTGTAGGCCACAGCCTTCGTTCTGCCAAAGTTGATCACCTCAGCCAAGTCTTACATTTAAACCATGCCAATTTAAAGTCTCTTAAGGAATGCACACAGACATGTTAGGTTAGCTCTGTAGAGCCATAACTACAACTGTGACCCATGTTTAGGGGAAAGGATGACAACAGTTTTCTACATGGGCAGCAGCATATAGGCACCTATCACAGTCAGTGGCAAACCTCCCAAAAACTGTAGAAGTAAGTGTAATTGGAAGAGCAAAACCTGAATAAAAAAAAGTTAAACAAGAATATAGAATGGAAAGTGGCAGATTATTTAGCCTGTTTTAGTTCTCAAAATACAAACATTAATAGGTCTTGGACTGCAGAACGTTTGTTCTATGGCTGAAGTAGCCATGATAATGCAGAAAGCTGTTAATGCACTCAAAATGTTAAACCCCAAATAGCAAGTCACCTCCCTGTTATTTACACGAAGCATTAAGTACTAGAACAAGTGCAAGTATGAGCTTCTCCAAATGATTCAGCCTTCTTCCGCTCTGGAAGTTACTATGGTGTATATAGATGTTTTCTTCAGGCAAATGAGACTGAAATTCAGTGAGATTTTGTAGATGAGCCTTGGAATCCAAGTGAGACAACCTTCAGACAGAAATTCAATCGTCTGCCACTTGTGGATTAGCCAATGTAGGAACACTGGGATAAGATGATAAAATAAGACAGCACTGGTTGAGCTCTGTAGAAAATATTGTGGGCCTTTCAGAAGGTAAAGGGAGTCACACATCCTGATTGTGATCCATTACACATATACTAGAAAAGATCAAACTCCAAGAAACATAATTACATTTGAAAGTACCTCATTGGATAGGTGCTCAAACTACTGAGGCAGTAAATCCATGTGACCAGCATCTAAGCAGTGTCATAATGTATCAAGGGAAAATATAGCCATGGAGTAATGTTTCTGCTGTTTGTATACCACAGAGAGAGCATTAAACATAAGTCTGAAGTAATAATACACGTTCTCTTCCATTTTAGACCATAGGAAGGCAAAGCAGTATTGGAAAAAGGTGATATAGGAAAATGAAAAAAATTGGTACACATACACAGAGTTCATAGCAAACCAATGCATAATTGAAGCAGAACACTAGCTTATAAAATGCCATTCCCCTCAGTACTCTGGAACAATACCTTTGTTTTCCTAAACATGTTACGAACTATAAAGACTCAATGACTTGCATCAAAGATATGCAAGGATAGCATGCCAGACTGTAATTTTCTTTTTAAATGAGAGATGATAGTAAAGCCTCAGCAGGAGGTAAGAGATGCCACAATACTGTGGTGAAAGTGCTGCTGATCACCTTTCCAGAGGCATTGTTATGCCTCTGGAATGCAACACTGCTATTCCATCTGCTATGTAATGCAACACTCCCACTGTATTCAGAATTGAATGGAAAGTGAGAGTAGAAAGTCAGCTCCTTCTCCAGATACTGTGCATCTTAGCTCTCAGCCCAGCAGTATGCCCTTCAAAATCTGCTTGTGCACCATCTTTGGGTCCTGTGCCATTTCTGTTGTAAAACAGAGGTCAGAAAGCTAAGAATATGTACACATAATGATGGTTTACAGGTACCTGATACTAGAAGAGAGCTGGATTCAACTG
The DNA here is from genome assembly GCF_047663525.1 of Anas platyrhynchos. Lineage (NCBI taxonomy): Eukaryota > Metazoa > Chordata > Aves > Anseriformes > Anatidae > Anas > Anas platyrhynchos. Next base: position 95,755,328 of record NC_092587.1, on the reverse strand, counting down.
ATCGACTGTCAGTTGACAATTGACAATTATCAATTGACAATTGATCAAGTTGTCAATTGACAATTATCAAGGATGCTGCTAGGAAAAACAGAGGTCTCGTGCTGAAACAAAATGATGAACAATGCTGATGCTGGCAGACTAATGAGAACAAGAATCTGGCAATCCTCATGTGTCTGACTTAGACTTGCAGGATTAACTAAGAACAGAAAAAAACAGAGCGGAAGGGACCTTTACAGAACAACATGATTTCTACATTTATGGTGTCTCTAGTTCAGAGACTTGTACAAATTCAGAAGTCTCCTGTTAATCTTCACCATTTATAACCAGCTTAGTGCAGCCATGTCTGTACTGTACCAAATTCAACCCAACAAGCCTCATGGTACTGGAGCTGGTCTTCAGCCTCCTCTCCTGCCACTGCCATATCCCTGCTTCCCATGGGCCTCAGCCCCTCACATTGTTTTGGCCACCTAAAAAGCCAGAACACAGTCAGGGCAGGGAGAGACACTTGGTACAAAAAGATCGAGTCCTTAGTGTGAGACTGACCTTGCCTGCTCATGATTTAAAGCATGCAGTACTACTCCTTAAATGACTTTTTTTTTCCAGCCAACACCTTACAAAATAATGTAGTGCATCAAATCACAAAGGTGAGTTAAATGCATAGAGTTTCAAATATTACTTCCCTTTTACTTAGTATCCAGGCTTTGAGCCTTCAATTTAGTATTTGAAATTCTCCTTCAGCACTGGAGAGATCCTCTTTTGCCTTCACCTCTTCAAGAAACAGAACTTTAATTAAATACTATGGAATCACAGCAAAACAATAGTCCTGGCTATGTGCCTACAGAAACCAGAGTGTAACTCAGAGTTTACCATTTTTATCTCCTAAATAATAACTCAAAGAAAGCATTTCAGTTCCAATGACAAAAACCGCACAAATACTTGAGTTTTCCCAGTGAAATCTGACGGATCTCAGAGTCTATTGTTACACGGGCATTGGCACATTTAAGTTACTGCAATTAGCAAGCAATCAATGGGGTTAATATGGATGAAGTAAAACCTTTAAGAATATGTAACCATTGCTCCTTCCCATCTTTCCCTGATTCTTCAGGGAAGCCGCTAGAGCTTTGAAAAAAAATTTAAAGTCCTGCCATTTCTGCTTCTTATTGAATTAGTACTAGTCAATTAGTGGTTTCAATTAAAACTATACCAAACGGAAACAATTAAGAATAATAATTACACAAATCAGCTATATAAAGCAGTCCAAAGATGAAAAGCCTTACAAACACTAACACATTAATTCAAACTAAGACATAAAACTAAAGAAGCAAAACTAAAGATAATTAGAGGAAGGTAAAGTGACAGATCACTGATTTTTACCAGCATACGCTGCAAGTTATAGTAATAAAGAGCTTGCTGTTTCGGTGTGGATGCCTTTTATCTGACACCATGCTCACCTGCACGAACTGAAGCAATGGCACTTAAACTTCACTGCAGCACAACAATATTCCTTCAAGCACATTGCTGACAGGCTCCTTCAGAACTGCCCGTCATTCCCCTCCAAATATTGTGCTGCCACATGAAACCAAGGCTGCTCCCATGGCATGTGGCAGGCTGAAACACCTGCTACCAAACTGCTGATGAACAACTGAAGATGTTCATCACATTAACATGTTATCACTGTGTACCAATAACATAATTCATTACTTCATTTTATTTCCAAGCTGCTTATCCATTTGCAAAAATCAGTATCAAAAGGGGAACGACCACTACTAGAGATGGAGGAATTATTATAGGCATAGTTAACTTGCTATTACTTGGCTTGCAAGGGATTATGTTGATACACTCAAGTGAGTGCCAAAAGGAGTGGCATTATATTCTACTGTTTAACTGAACCCAGAAGTTCTCGAAGTAAAATCTGAGAGGTGAGCTGGAAAACTAATTACTAGAAGGGTAGTAAGCTGAATAACCAAAGCAGCAGCACAATCTATTTGCTTTCAGTTCCTAAGTTTATTCACACATTCTAGATACACGCATTACAGCTTCAGATGTTTTCCCAGTCAAAGCACTCTGGAGCACAGAAATTCTGCAGACTAACTTCCATTAGAGCTTGGAAATGTGTTTAACCTGGCCTCCAGAGTATGTTTAGAAACAAATATGTGAAATGAAATTCAGGAGCGTGCAATATGAGTAACAGATTCTCAGATGAACATACCAGCCTCAGCCATGTAGTCTGTGAATTCCAAAGCAGAAACAGAAGAAAAGGGTAAAAGAAGATAAAACAATCACCAATGTCTTCCAGCAAATCAGTTTGCTCATGTTTCCCAAATAATTGCATATTTACTGAGAGCTTGTATAGTACTTGTATAGTACTGTCTCCTGTGGGAGCCTAACCTCAACCATACTAATTTTAAATTACTGGAGGAAAAAAAAACCTGCTACCCCTCCCTGGTGCTCATCCCATGTCTGAGTTGACAAAAGGAGGAAGCATCAAGCTCTTATTATCATGCTGTATATATAAAACAGCATAAGAAAAAAATAACTGGAGTCAAGTCCAACGTCAGAGCAACCTGCTCTGCCATTTCCTCTTCCCTACACAGTGGTCTGTTCTCCTGGTATGTCTGAGTAAGAGATATGAGCTATTATATTGAATAATGAATGTGCTTTTTCAGCCTCCACCATCCTCATTGCCCAAGTTTTTAATTAGATAAAAACCAAAGATATTTTGTAAATCAATTTGTGGCAAAGTTACTAAGAGTAAAAGAGAAACATTCTACTGTATCTTGGTTTATTTAGATACAGTAAAATTTCATGTAGCTTTATTCATAAACTGTGTAAAATAGAACCCATCTATTCTTTGTTGTATGCACAACTTTGAATGACATGGGTAGGTACCAAGTACTGATTTGTTCACGTCTATATATTTGATAGAGTAGATCAGTCTATCTGCTTACATGGGTTTGCAATCTCTTTAGGTTCATCCAATTTAGGGAACAGCTAGAAGTTTAATGAGTAACTCCCTGTGATACATAGAGGTGTTCAGTAATTATTTTCTCAGAAGTCTGTAGTTCCAATTTCTGAAGGGGAAAAAGTACAGTGCAAGATAAATCTCTATCTTCTATTGTTCTGTCGTTAGTTCAGTAAGCATTGTTTTCTTAGAAGAATAAATAATTCACCTTAAGATACAACTAACAAACTTTGGTTGTCCAAAAGGGCCTTGTTTGTAAGATGAGACATCACTCACAGGGCATTCTGTGTTAGGAGCATGTCCTGAGAAAGCTGGCTGCAGTTTCAAGGAAACCATTTGTCACTGATTGATGGAGGCATAAACATCATTTGTCTTTTATCTGTTTGAAGGGATTGGTTGAACATAGAAGAACAAAAAATAAAATGTAGTAGTATTCCACCATATCAAATGCTTTACTCCCACTGAATATGATGCCTAATGAAAACACTCTTATGGCAAAGATTTTGAAGCTTCTCCAGACTTACAGTCCTATAAAGACAGCTCCTTTCTAGCTGCAACATTAACTGTCACAGTCTTCAACTGCTAAGTATTTTCCGCAGTTACATTGCACACCAAAAAAAAGGTAGGGCTTAATTTAAAAAAACACCTCCTAGCTGTCCTACACAAGTTCATGTTGATAAAAGTCAACATCATGTGACTACATTGCAATCCCTCCCCAGACGTCTTCATGACCGCATGCTGGGTACCAAGTGTCTTGTCTATCCAGTACAAAATTCAAAGGAATCTATAAAGCTGAAGACAAGACAAAGACAGAAGATAGTAAGAGAAAAAAAAAGTAGCAATGCAAATTTTTTATTTTGAGGTTGAGAAAAAAAAAATCAAGAAATTTATGAACTACTACAACTCTTAGTTCTGTGAAAATTTGAGTGCTTGAGTTCAAGAACATGCTTTACAAAGGATACTAAGCTTAAGATGAAAACTATGTGGCTCAAAAGTACACTATTTATGGCAAAGATATTTAAACATGACATGCTCATTTGCTTTTCATCTTAGGAGATTTTTTAAAGTATACTGATAGCATTATGTTAAAAGTTATTTCTTCTGTCATGACCTACAATAATCTTTGCATTTTCCAGATTTTGCAATTGCAATAGCAGCAGCTGGCTTCCTTAAGTACAAGGACACTTACTTCACCTGACAGAAACCTAGAGACATATTTGGACCCCACTGTAGATAAGCTGATATGCAGCCATGCAGAGCATCCACATACTAATGACAATTCATGACAACTGTGGGCATTCAGGAACCATCAGCTGCAGATCAAGTTAGATAGCAGGTTCATTTTATCATTCACCTAAAGAAAAACCACACTTGCTGGCATGCTCCTCCCTTCCCCCCACCATGAACTGCCTTCAGTTGTCACAACCGTCTCTCCCACATGACTATACTACATTATACTTGAACACAATTGTTGAGATATTAGCCTAATGTACCTACTTCATATATTGCCTGCCCACATGATGTCCTTTCAATGCAAAAATAAGACTCATTTATGCATGCAATTTCTGAGCAGCAAAAAGAAGGAACAGATTTTTGGCATCTGTTTTCATGTGTGTGTGTTGGTTTTCAGTTTTATGAAGGAAGGGCACTAGGAAGATTAGATTTTTATTTAGAACTTCTACATCAGTGGAGGTCTTCACACCATTTAAGATATTCCATGACTGTCTTATCTGGTCATTGAACACATGCACACCAAAAAGCAGATAATTTTATAGAATGTTACTCAATGTTTTCATTGGATTAAGCTTTTTTTTTTTTTTTTGCTATGAAACCCACAAAATATTGTGATTTTTCTTACTTAAATTATGCTTTTATCAGAGCTTCCAGTTTTCTAGAGTGTAAAAGGATGAGTATTCATAATGGCAAGGGGATGAAAGCAGCTCAACTCAGTTTCAGGAGTCATGAACCACAGAGAAATTCCATGCTGTAGAAGAGGTTCCACAAGAACCAAAAATCCAGGAAAAGGGAGTACAACAAACTTTCAGTTTGTATCTTCCTATTCCTCTCTCTCACTCCAAGAAGTATCCTACAGATACTGTAGAATCCACAGCAATTATTATGTCCACTACACTATATGATGCAGCTGGTCTCCTAGCATAGTATTTAATCTAGGAGGTGGTTTTCAGAAAGTTTCTACAACTCTGGCTCCTGGTAGCAGAGCTAAATAGAGGCTCTTAGAATGCAAGTCTGCCTCATAGTTTATATTTAAAAGAAAGATAATCTATTCTAGGTCTAGATGATCTTTCAAGGTTCCTTCCAATCCCTAACATTCTGCAATTCTGTGATAAATCTATTACATCAAATGACTATGATAATTGTTTATTAGTTCTCTGATGTTCATTCATTATTGCCTACTTCTCGTGATTGCAGAATAACAACTACATAAGGCTTCCAGTTTCCTTACAAAAGTGACTTATTAGCATATGATCACACTGGAAAGCTGAATCTGCAACTAGTGACAGTGCAAAAAGAAATCAAAAGCAGCAATTCTCCCTTCTTACAGATATGACCTAACAGCTTTTGTAACTTCATCAACTCTTTGACCTTTCTGCATTTGGGACAACACATGCCTCTCCACAAACCCTGATTATTTGGGGAGGAAAAAAATGGAAGCTTTTAAAAAATGAAGCAGCTAGCAGGGAACACCAGGTCTCCCCATGTAAAGGAGCAAGGGACCGAGACTGAGAATGCAGACAATCCAGAAGAGGTAGAAAAGAAGCATATAACCCCAGACACTGGCAATCACACTGTCATTCCTCAGCATGTTTCTCTTTGTCAGTCACAACCACGTAGACAGGAGTAGACAGACAGTAACAGGTTATGATTAATTGAAATAGGATGTTTCTGTTTTTTTTTTGCATAAAATGGATAAGTTATTTTTTACTGCATAGTGTATATATACACACTCACATGAATTGCATCGTTCTTCTATACCCCTTCTTCAATACAACACTCTTAGGCATTCTGATGAGGCAGAAATCTTGAGACTGATTCTTTTTTTATATTTTGTCAGATTCAGGAGACTTGTATATATAGGGGAGTTCCAAAAATTTGTGCACAAATCATTCTGGACTATATCATCTGCTAATCACAGTCTTAGTACCTTCTCTGAAAGTAAGTACTTGCCTAGAGCATGGTGTGCTTAAGTTCAAATCATCACCCCTACTCTCCCCTTCCAAAACACAGCAAAACTTCTCCCTAGCCCTTGTCAACTTTTTACTGGGGCATTATGTTCTCAGTTTACATTCAGGTAAACCTGAAAGTGCTGACCAGGCAGTTCTCAACTAGAAACTACATGGTACTACCTACTACTATACTTGTGTGAGATGTAGCATACTGCTCTTCTGCACAAACCTGAGATGGAGGATGGTCAAAAGGAAAACTGTTTGTGTAAATTGATTTGCATAGACTATTGACCTGCAATTCCTTCACAAGTTCTCAGCCATCTCTTGAAGCAGGTATATTAAAATAACAAGTGTACATGTGTACGTATTTGTGTCTGTTTTTCTAATGAGCTATATGAAAATAATCACACTAGTTTTCAGAAACTAATTATCTGGTTATTCAGACAGTTCAGGTAAGCTAAGTTCCAAAGTTCACCTTTTATAGTTGTTGCAGGTAAGAAGAGTGAATTGGCTGTAGGATGAAAGAGCAACACAGTTGTCAGTATTTTTGTACTTAGCTGCTGTACTGGTCATTCTTTGAACTTATAGAAAACTTGATCTTAGAATAGCAGCTACAAAACTGGTAGATTAATCAAAACAGAAGACAGACAATGACATGGAATATTACATGCAAAACTGACATTTGCGGTACGTAAATAGAAAAAAGCACCTATAGTAAAGCCTCAAGGTAGAAAAACCATAATAAATATGTAGATGCGTTACACTTTTCAAGATCAGGGTCGTTTGTTCTCTTTCTAGAAAAGAATGAAATGGGATTTCTATATCTGACCTTATACAGATAATTTCTTTAAAATCTGATACAGGTACCTGATATCTTTGCAGATTTCATAATCCTTTGTTCTGCACGTGTATATGCAAAAAGGGTATTTGGACCTACAATTTTGAAATGGAAGAAAAACACTGAAAAATTTCAGGTGAAAGTCACTTCAGCATCTTCTGCTCAACAGGATAAGCTATTTACCATAAAGACCAAGTTTAGTTTTCACCCATATGTTGTCCCAGGAAGAAGAAAACCACACTACTCTACAGAAAGTTCACAGTGGGAAGTGTGAAGATTTATGTCAACTCAAGAGCTCGTAAGTACATAGTACGTCAATAATGCCATCCCTTTGACACTTGATAGCATCTGAGGGCTCAGAGGTACTCCATACTTCAAGTGTTCTCTCTCATTCTGGGTGTCCACCAACTCTACTTCCTGCTACTTAAATTTCTTCCAAGTTAGGTTCCAAAGACAACCTTCAGAACAATCTTCCAACTACTATTTAATGACATATTGCATGTGACCAAGACTTTCAAATCCTGTTTCTACCCCTACCTTACCAACAACCTGGGACACTTGTTCCTGCTAGTGTTCTGCGGTTCACAGCAGTTCAGTTGTTTTGGGCTGAAAGAAGGGCTGTGACAGGGACTGCTCCACAAGCCAAGATACTTGAAAATACAGGCTGCTCCTCTTTAATTGCACTTTATGACAGAAAGTTATTTTTAGTTATCTCAGCAATGATTTACAGTAAACTGTAACAGCACACCAGAGAAAGGTGTGGTAGTGGTACAGCAGCTTGGCATGCTATCTTTGCTGCCAAAGTATCAAGAAGTTATACAGTCAGCTACCACGAGCTCCCTCCCCTTTCTTTTTCACATTTTTTTCCATGTTTCATGAATTCAGCATTACACAGGATAACTATACATACAATCCCTAACCTTATCAACATGGACAGATCAGATAACCAAAAAGACTGTTTTCTAATGAATCACACAGCCAGGCTCTGCAATTTTTCTGCCCAGTGTTATAGCTCCCTGACCCTTCCAGAAAATCCAGCTCTACCTCCCTAACAGTTTTCCACAAAAACATTCACAGTCACAGCATGCCCAGGAACAAGGCAATTTGCCTGTCAATGAAAAACTTTCTAGCAAATCCCTGGCTCCATCCACTGGTGTTGAGGCTGCTGGGCACAACTTAAAGCCTCCCATGAAATCTGCCATGGTAGTCTTCCATGAAAGCTGCCTCTGCACGTAAGTATAAATGCCACCAGCATTGTAAGTGGACCCTTGACCACAACCTGCAGATCTAGAAGAAATCCAATTTAACAAGCCCTTCAGGGTACAAGCTCCTACCTCTCCAGTTGCTTCCTGCCTGTGGTCAGCCTCCATCCTAAGGATCTGAGGGAACTATGCTGACCCCCACCAGCCCAGTGCCCCCTGATGTCAGTCTTAACAGGAAGTTTAAAACAACACAGGGGTGTTCTTCAAACTACTACCACCTCAGCACATTGGTACTGAACACTTATAATCAAACAATTGTCCTGTTTGTGGGATTTTGGCAGGTGCGGGTAGGCCAGGATGATGAGTAAGATCAGAATCAATGTAGTGAATGTAACAGTAAAATAAAAAACTCTGGTATGCAGAACAACAGTTCTTCAGTCAGCTCAGGCAATTCAGAGCCTCTGCTGGGAAGATTAAATACAGAGCTAGAAAAATTAGCAAAAAAAGCTGGCTTTGGAAACACATATTTGGCACCTTTGAAATCAAGAACTTAAGTTTTTATTTTTGTCCTTACTGATGCATTTTGTCCATACTTTTTTTTTCTTCCTACAGAGTTCACAAAATATCTTTTATTCTCTGGCAGCCACATAAAAAGTAATTTTAAAACCTCTGGGTGCAGAAGCTCTCCTTTGGGGTTGTACTGTTTACAGGACCTTCCTTGCTGTGTAGAAATGAGCAGGTACTTCAGGCTGAACGATGTAGCAGCTACTTAGAGCTACGCTGTTTTTAATGTTGCTGCCAAATAAAGTTTTGCTGGAAACAGCAATGAGTAAATTATACAGGTTCTTGCCTTTTTTCCCCAGCAACTTGTTAACTTATATTTTCCCACAGAATATTTGGCCTGCAAAATTGCTGTTCTGCCGAAATGCTCTACAAAAATACCAACAATTATGCTATAAAATGTCACGAATCAATAGCACTGCATGCAATATCTAATATATGCTAAGCCCCATGAGCTTGCTCTTCTATTTTTTTTCAAGGTACTTTCTGCTTACTTTCAATATTAGATTGTTGAAATGGCTATTATGCTTTAAAGACACAAAGAGCTCCAGTAATCTTTGATAATATAGACAAAACTGGCTTCCCCACTCCAAATGAAGTTTGTTAGGGAAATCACAGGAGGAATAAGACATCAATTCTAGGCAGCCCCTCCATTTGTAACCTTTTCATCAATCTGCTCATGGCATTTAGGTCCCCCCCCCACTTTAAATATAAAGAATATTATACAGCTGTATTTTAATCTCAGTTTGAGGTATTTTAACTTATGTGACAGATAAGATCATAAGCTTAACAAATTCTGTCACATACACAAAAATTATTGCAAACAAATAGCTTGGGAAATATTGTTCTAGGTATTAAAGCATTCTGAGTTAATTAAAACATTTTACAGGAGAAAATGAGTGAGCATAGGAACCAAAATATTGTATGCATGCTAGAGTACAATTTAAAGCTTGAAAAATTTGCAGGGCTGATTTTCTAAGTACACACTTCAAAATGTCATTCATTTCTAAAGAAAACAGAGAAACTGACATTGTGCCGGATGACTTCTGCACAGCAGTAGCTACTTAGGAATACTTTACAACTACTTATATTCCAATCATTTATTTTTCAGTTTGCATAGTACCAAATCAGACTGTCTTGAATGTTTTGTTGTTTTTGTTTAAGTTAGACAGGACTTGTTTTGAATATTATCATTGGTCATAGTCCTGATGTAACTACTGAACTTTTCTAGAGCTACTTGATTTGGACCTGCATGCCCTTGAACATTTGAAGAGCTGAGAGCCAACCACATTGCCTCTAATTCTGGATCTCCAAAGGTACTTTCAGGAAGCACATCACCTGGTGAGTTACCCGTATAAAAGGTTCCGGTGCCATGTATGTAAACTCTAATAGAAGTGTCAATACAGAGATTATAGTTGCTTACTCATTGTCAGGCCTTCCAGTTCATCGATACTTCTTCAGTAGCACAGGACAGCTGTAGTGAAGGATATAAGCATGTGCCAAAGACATCAAAATCTACACAAAATAATAAGATATTCTTGAACTGTTTTCTTGAATTTTCATAGGCTTTTTTTTTTTTTTTTAATAAGATTGGCAGTTTAGGATGCCACTATTCTTCTCCTGTAGCTTACTTTTCATGGACAGAATAAGTCTGTTTCTTTCATCCATCAAGCTTTTTTTTTTTTTTTAAAACTAACTTAAAACCAAATCCAAAAAGTTTGTATTTCAATAAACCCATGTACCCAGATACAATACACTACTTCAAATTCAGTCTTGGTACAAGCCCAGGTAGAAGAAACAGGCTGTTTGCTTGGTCTGGTGTTTCTTTTCCCGAACACAGTATGTGAATCATAATCCACTTATGTTGTTGAATCCTAATATTCCAGTTAACCTGGCCAAACTTGGCTACTTCACGTACATGCTATTTTCAACATCACTTTTTCCCCAGCAAGCCTCTAGGCACGAAGATGGTAACTCCTAGCTGCTGGATAAGTAGCACAAGAGAAAGGTAAGTAAGAAGAGTTGCTCAGTATTTCACAGACACAAGATTGACTTCCTTATTGATCCCTTCTTACACCATATTCTCTGAGAAAATGGACCTGAACTCCCAGAAATAAAAGAAAGTTTTACTCTAGGTTGTCTGATGGTACACAAAGATGTCTCCTTGCTGAGGATTTCCACTGATTAAATTAAAGGCTCATAAGAGGAGAATATTTGAACCTGTATCTACCTTTTCATCATTCATAAGTACACAGCACACAAATAGGCCATTATGGTCACAAAAATCTATGGAAAATACATAATGGGAAATTAAAATGGTAAATGTATAATTTGGATTATGTACTGGTTTTGTTGGGATGGAGCTCATTTTCTTCATAGTACTCATACAGTGGTGCACTTTGGATTTGTGATTAAGACAGTGTTGATAATGCAGAAGTATTTTGGCTATTGCTGAGCAGTACTTGCACAGCAAGGAGGCTTTCTCCACGTCCATCTCTGCCCCCCAGAGTGACGAGGCTACGGTGGACAAGAAGCTGGGATGGGACATGGCTCCAAAAGCTGACCTGAGCTGACCACAGGGATATTCCTTACGTAACATCACACTCCACAGTAAGAACTGAAAGGAGGGGGCTAATAGACTATTGCTTAGTGACTGGCTGTGAATCAGTCAACTTTTGAGAGGTGGTGAGTGCCTTTTCACCCTTTTGTTTGTGTTCTCCCTCTCTCCTTCCTTCCCTTATTGAAGGCATCTTATCTTGGCACATAAGTTTTCTCAGGTTTTCTTTTCCCATTCTCTCCCCTGTCCTGTTGTGAGGTTGGAGTGACCAAGTGGCTGGGTAGTGTTCAGATGCTGGCTGAGGCCACCGCACCACAGATTAAAATAGGTTGCCTGAGGGTTTGGGCTTCTTTATTTCTATCAATTATGTATTTACAGCCAAATTCTGTTATTATAATGGGCAACATTGGAATCAAAACCATGCAAATAAGTTATTTTTGTAGAAAATATTAGTTTTTATATATCCATTTATCTAAAAATAATACAATAAGCAACACCAAGTTTAATACTGCATTATGCAACAAGAGGTATATACACTACCATTCCTTGTTACTCCAGTGTAACATTCATAGTACTGAGTCTGTCTCAGAAATATTACTGTATTACTCAATTTCAGCAACATGACTTCAATCATGATTGTGTTAAAATTCTGCTCCCATACAAATAAAGCCTTTGATAGAGATTTAAGTTCTGAACAATATTCAGCCTCAGTGGTATACTATTTTGTTTACCAACTTCAGAGAAATTTAATGGAAGAAATGATAAATTACTCTAAAAGTTTCCAGTATTCAAGAACACCATTAATTATTTATTTTTAAATGGCTGGTAGCTTTAAGATTTGTATTATAAGGGCTTTGTAAGGAAGGGGGAGAAAAATAAAATGTCTTCAAAACACTCCCTCAACTCCCAGCCAATATAGCTAGCAGTATTGCATGGGGAGCAAGTTGATCAGCACAATTTTAAAACACTGCAGCTTAAGTACAAGCCAGTAAAACAACTGTTCTTGTAAGAGAGAGAAAAGAGGCAAGGATGGCTATATTTAGAGCCCAACAGCTAGCTGCAGCAGCATCCTACCCCTAGCAATGTCAAATAAAGGATGCACAGAGATTTAGGAACAGGGTCCTGCTAAGTCTGCTCTGTGCTCCTGCTCCAGAGCAGTCTCCTGGCCACCGTCTCTCAGCCTTGCTCAGAGCTGGCATTCCCAGGAACTCTCTTTCAGACCAAAATTACAATCCAAACTTTAATAACAGCAGCAACAAAAGCGAGGGTTTACAGAATACAAGGGCCTTGATTTGTCTGGATGGGAGAAACGGTTAGATGCAAATTTGAACCTCACCATTTTCAGAGTTTGCCCTTATCAACTGCTCTATGCAAAGAGAAATAATAGTATTGCAGGACTGCGCCAATTAACTCTTTTCCATAAATTTAATTTAATTCACATTGCAGACAGCTTATCCACATGCTATAGTTTTAGCTGAAGCAGCGTTATAAAAACAGTGAATGCAAACAAATGGATGTTCTGATTCAAACAGTTCTCACGCATGCTCTGAAGACAGAGAAAGTCTAGTCTAGTCTGTCTTGATCCTTCAGAGCAAAATAAATGCTATTGCATTATATATATATTATTTTGAATAATGTTCTTTTACACATTGTATATTTATATCATGTACAACAATGTTTCTTTGTAGAAGTTGCTTAGAAGCATAAGGATGCAGAACTAAAGTATTTTCAGACCTGTATCACTGTTGCCTTCCCTTTTTGTAAATGGTTGTTTATAATTGCAGAGAACTTTACTTCAAGAAAACTTTTCAGTCAAGAGCACTATTTTAACTTTCTTGTCTTCTATGTACACACAACATCAAGAGAACAGTTGCACTGGAGGATCTATGGTACTTTGTTTTGCTGTAGCATTCAGCTTCTCACAACAATGAAAATAATTAACATGCATTAACATGCACCCAGTTTGTATGAATAAACATTTGAATGAGAATTTTCAACTTGTGCAAATTATAACGCTATGCTTGTTTAAACAAGGAACACTGGCTCATTTTTTAACCTCTATTTCTGAAAAGCTCAGTACTTTCAATGACAGCCTTCCTGAAGTAACTGATATTAGTACAGACACAAAATAAAGCAAGCAGCATGAAGGGCTTCCTTACTTAAAGACCCAATCTTCTTGGCTCCACTGGCTCTGAGCATGCACAGGTAGCAGTACCTACAGCTGCCAAACACCAGCATCCCAGTGTGGTGAGCCAAGAGGCTAGCTGGTGCTGTTAATTAAAATGCAGTCAGCTGAAAATCATTAGTATTGCAGAGAACGAAAAACAACCTTTACTCTACTGGGCACGGGTAATAAAGTTTTGTTGTTTTAACTCACTGAGCTCCATCTGTGAAGGTTAAGATGAAGGTTAGCTCTGAGAAGATTGCAACTGTTTTTTAGACCCTGTGGTTCCATATCATTCAACCCTTACCTCTACAAGCTGAATCACAGATTTCATTACAAGATTACACTTTTTTTTTCCTTAGACATTAACATTATTTAAACAACATTCTTGAACAGCTCTATAATGGAAGCATGCCTATAAAAAATAAAGTAAATTTAAAGCAGGCCATCTAAATAAAGCATACCAGCCAGGACCTCTTTAAGGCCTCTGGCAATTTGAATTCTGTCAATGTAAGAAAACTGCAGTTGATATTTTAAGTAATTAAGTAAATGGAGACATGAGTAGTCTGGAAAGACTTGGAAAATGATAATAATACTTTTATTACAAAGTTACACTTTTAAGAAATATTTTCATTTTGTGAAAGTTGTGTGTTCATTTGTTAAACAGCCTGATGGAGGAAAATTCTTATTTTTAAAATATGAGATTTTCCACTTCTATTTGTTAAGGATTTGCCTTGGGGGAGTGAGGAGAAGAGGCACATGTAATATAGGGAGTACAGTGCCTTAAAACTGAACATACAGAAGCTTCCCAGGCTACAGAGCACTAAAAAAATGTATCTGGATTTTCACACCTTAGTCTAACAATACCATAAGATAATACAAAAACCATAATAAGCATTTGCAAAAAGCATTTGAAATCTAAGAAGCAGATGAATGGTAGGTCTTACTGCATTCTCATAGCGTAAGACTTCTCAATACTTAAAAAATTGCTGAAGTTCCATAAAACTGGGAGAGAAAGATGGAGAGCACCAGCAGTGAGAGTTTCAAGTAAGAGAAGTTCATCAACATCATATTAAAGGACACATTTGGTGTTAGATTACCTTGTTCTCCACTCAGGTGATGTGGTGATCTGTTGAAAGCTGGAAGTGGTATTTGGGATCCAAGGCCTCAAATATCCATATACCATCTAGGGTATATGGATAACACTGTGCTGCCACTTTTCTCTGAATAACATAGATAAGGGCAACATACTTAACCTCTTTGTACTCTAGTTCTCCATTTACAACAGAATAACGCTTCAGTCACCAGTCAGCAATCCACTTAGAAAATGACAAGTATAATAGTGATAATACAGCTAGAAAAAAAAAGTCTAAGCAGCTTTTCAAATGAATCTTAGAAGATCTAGGAATTACAGACTGCTGAATATCTCCAGGAGTTGGACTTGATGATCCTTGCAGGTCCCTTCCACCTCCAGCTATTCTATGATCTAACAGAGTTTAGATTTTTCTTTAACATAAATATTACAAAAACAACTGTTTCAGAGAATCACTACAGATACACATGCTTTCACACCTACACACACCTACAGATATTCAACCTTTCCTCTACCCGGATTTGCTGTTATACCATGCATGCCCCACCTCCAACCCCCCCCCCCCCAGGAAACCAAAGACCCTACAATCCCAAATCCAACACCATCTCAGTTTAAGTTTTGTTTCTGCAACTTTAAAAATAAACAGGAGAGAAATGATTTAATAGTGCTTTTTACTAATAGAAGTCCTACAGATAGCAATAAACAGTTTATGTTAGCTTATTTCTGATTCAAACTGTTGATCCTATTTTATTATCCTTGGTGAAGGATATTCTGCATTTCTCACATCTGCAAGGATAAGTCTGCTTGTAGAGCAGGCTAATAAACCACGATCTAACAATTCAATTAATTTGGAATGTGTCTTACTGATTAATAAAAGTCTTTACAGAATTGGGTATGTCATCTGTATTCATATCCTGACACTAAAAACTACCTTCAGTCAACGACACAGATAAAATATTTATATTGAGATAGTGTAAATTTAATTTTATTATTAAAATTTGATATTATCAAAGTTTCGTCTCATACTCTAGTCCTTAGTCCAATGCAGTTTTATAATGAGATTTTACACAGCTACAGCCTAAATAAACTGGGCAAGAGACAGACAAAATTTAATACTTTCTGGTCCCTACAAAAAATGGGGTTACTTTGTTGGAAAATGAGAATGAACTTGACAGAGCACAGTGATGGAACAGCTGTGACAGCAGCTAGCATCACCATGTACAGGTGGAAATTTTAAAGACAAACCATTTTTCTAAAGTACACATTTTTATGCTTTAGCACATCTTTTTACGCACATTAACATCGGTGCACTATATTAGACTAGGTTAGTAGTATGTAATAGTCATACTCATAGAAAAGTGCCTGGAAGAGTCTGAGTGAAGTTCTCAAAAAGGCCACAAAGCTTAACTCTAAACTTGTAAGGAACTTGCTCAAATAAAGAGGTTAATTTCCACTGCAAAATAAACCCTTGCTTTTTTGATAACATGACAAAAACCCCTACTTCTCAGTATCCTGCGGGTCTTGTTTTGACCTAAAGCAAGAGGAACACTCTACTCAAAGTAGCTTTGAGATGGCATAGTGTGTTGAGTAAATAGAAAAACCTCAAGGCCTATTTCTACCACTACAATGGAGGAAAAACAAAAAACACCTTGTTTATCTAAGGGTTATCTCTTGTTCAACAAGTGACACTCATCCCACAATTGTTTTCAATCACAGCTCATGTATCATGACTGCAGATAAAAATTATTCAACCTCAGAAAATTGTTTTATTACTTTTGTTTTTCTCGTAAGAACAACAAAAAGTAATCAGCTGGTGCCTAATCTCCAGACTTGGTACTTAAACATGGTCATCAAGAAGGTTATGACCCTTTAAGAAAGGGTTTTTTTTCTTTTGGCAGGGGTGGGAATGTTACTTTTCACATGTCCTAAAGATACAAGTCACAAACATGCCTTGCACTTCGAAACAGTGCTTTTTCAAAAATGAACTTTTGACTTGCTTTGTTGATTACAGCCTGTCTTCCTTCCCATTACACTGCTGCAAGTAAAATAGCCCCTGATATTAGGAATAAGTATATTTGTTCCAGTACGGAGCACACATTGCTCATTTTTAACAGAAATATACTGTAAGATCTCAACTACGTATTTATTTCTAGTTCGCTCAAATGGAACTTTCCACTGGCAAAACACAAATAGCACTTCCAAGGTACATTTAATGTAGGTTTTATATTACAATGCAAAGCATAAGCCACAGCCCTGGAGAATGATAAAATGTCTGTACCACTCCTTTATTTAAAAAATGTTCCCAAACACAATCTAAAAGACAAGATGAGCCCCAACTGGGATTTCTTAATGGCTGTTTAAATTTCACTGCACCATTTCACATGTCTGTACTTCCCAGCAATGATCTTCAGATGCTGCTGCTGACAAAGTTACTGATTCTGGAACAACTTCCTCTGATTATGGAAATTGTATGAGTAGGGAAAAACAAAATATGTCTTTAGTGATGACAGTCAAATCGTAAAATGGTAAGAGAAATCTATCATTTGCATTTCTTATTTCCCAGTATAGGCAAATCTGCAGTACAAAGGAGACCCTTAGGAAATAAATCTAGAGTCATTTCCTCGTAGTTATTTACATCTCACTTCAAGACTTTTAACTATAATGAAAAGTCAATAGTTATTTATCTGTATAGAAAGACCAACATCAAGCAAATATCCTGCTATTATTAAAAGCATTCTATGAAAACCATAATAGGATTTAGTATTGGAAGTAAGTTGGGATGGGAATGAACTTCTGATAGAAGATACCTGGATTAAAAGCATCTGTTACATGCCTGCTGTATGCATTTGGGCAACACAAATTCATGCTTTTTAGGAACATACGTTCTTTGGAAAGGAGTCTTGCACATCTCTCAGTATGAAGTACTGTTACTGCTTAGAACTAAATGATGATTTAGTGTGGTAAAATCTTAGAAGCCAGTGTATTTGTGATAAAACAGAATACACTGAAGTTCAGGGTTTAAAAGCATACCTGTTCAAAACAACTTGGAAAAGCAATCCCTTGTGCTTGTTTGACACTGAAGAACTGAACGTGCAAATACTTGACTACAGATACTCCCCTAAGCAATCCACAGGGTATGCTTTACATATGATGGGATTTTACACAAATCTGAATTTGGCTTTAGTAACTTTCAGTATTACAAAAGGTATTCAAGGTGCCATAAATTTATGAAGTATTTAAGTAAGAAGAAAAAAGAGCAATTACTATTACCTTATAAATGTTTTATTCCCACTAAAAGAACAGTAACCACCAACAGAAACAGTAGCTGATAAAGCACTGTAGTCAAAGCCATAGAAACAATCTTTTCCTCATTCTAAGGTTCTCTTTGCATCATCACGTTACTCAAAACCTACAATTAGTAACCCAAAACTAAAAGCTTGCATGAGGTATTGCTCCTTACTTAAGATTATAAACAACTATGATCCATCTTTGTGCACACGTATGGGTCTTCAGTCCAGCATGGAGAACATATGTAACACTACCTACTTTTAGATTATTCAAACTGCATGGCTACATTGCTTACTTAAGAGGCTTTATTATACAGGAGTTCAGTGAGTTCCAGGCAGGTTATGTATCGCACAGAGAGATGCTTTTTAATATGAACAGTTATCCCCCTCTTTACAACTCACCAGTACCATGCCAAGTAATGGTTTCCACTGTCCTTACAAAGTTCACCATGACACAAAAGATTGTGCAGTAGTGGTCTGAACAACCACTGAAAAAAATAAATTGGAAGTGACACCTGGATGTCATTGAGCCCCACCTCTTCCAAACAGCAGAGGAAGCACTACATACTGATGAGAGTGCCTGGGGCCTCATCCAGCTCATCCCTGGAGGTGGGGATACAACCACCTTGCTGGACACCTGTTGTAGGGTTTGACAGTGAAGAATTATTGTCCAGTTAGGATTTCCATTGTTACAGGATGTGACGTAGGCAATTCCCTTCTCTAAAACCTTCCCATGCCTGGGAGGATGCTGCAGTTGAGTCCCCTGAGCCTTCTTCTCCCAGGCTAAACAAGCTCCATTACCTCCTTCTCCTTGTATGTCACACACTCCAGACCCTTCCCTTGATGCCTTTCAGCTGGAACGCTTCCAGTTTGTCAATCTCTCTCTAGAAAAGAAAACTAAACCCCCCCTCCCCCAACTTTAGGAAAGCTTAAAATGCACACCATTTCAATGGCCAGGAAAGCTACTGAACTGGTAAATGAAGGTGCCCAGGAATACAGCCAGGTACTGGCACACAACTGAACTATTACTTTCTATTAATAGTTTCTATTACACAGTATTAAACTGTGCCATCAAGCAGTACTAAGAAACTGCTGTAATGGTCCCTCAGATGTTTTGGCACATCCACAATCCCCTGGGGAACCACCAGGCACAATTTCCAGGGTATTGTGGAGGGCATAAAAATGTCCTGTGGAGGGCATATGCCCTCCATGGGCCATTTTTAACAGGCACTTTGCACACAGTGACCCCCATCTGGAGGATAAGAGACTCCAAAATAGTTGCAAGTTATTCCAATACCCCCTCCCCCCCCCCCCAAGAAGGTTTAATTTACTGATATGGATGTCACTTATGCTTCCATTATCTTATCGTGAGGACTTAACCAAAGGCTGTGCTTATCTTTTTTTAGATAACATTAAAAAGTACGCACTTGTAGATGATGTTTTGTGATAACCAAGAATAAGAATACACTTCCCCATCAACTGTGTAACAATCACATCAACTCATATCTTCTTCCAGTTGAACTTCCCTAGACTGGAGAATCATGCTCAAATCCCTCAGCACCACCCTGTCCTTTGCATTGGAAAGCGTACTTCCACTGTAGACAGGCAACAGCTGATCCTCAGTACATCACACAGTAATAACAAAGTCCTATCTTTTACTGCATTCTCCCTTTCTGCAAGTGTTTTGGAAACTGTAGAGGGGAAATAAGATTATACTAGGAGCTGCAGTAAATGTATAACCTGGATAGTAAACATTCAAGTAAAATGTAGTTAAAGATACTATTTAAATATCCTGTTCCCAAGCTGTATGGCAGAAGTTTGCTTCTCATTTCAAAGTTTCATCAGGGCCAACACAAGAACCCAAATTGTGTGAAACAAACTAAGTACAGTTAAAAGCAAAAAACTGAGATTTTTTTTTATATAGCACTTTTCCACCTCTTAATACATACCTACGACTTCCATTACCAGTAAAGCAATTTTCAGGTTCCTTGAGAAAAATAAACTCCAGTAGAGAGTGTGTTCAAAACATTACTTTTCACACATTAAACATGTAAAATCATTTTTCCAGGCAACTACCGTTAAAATGCTTATGTTAAGGTGTCTACAATTGAAGAGCTCTCCTTATAGTCCCCAAACTTAAGAGGAAGACAATCTGAAAGTTTCAGATGAGATTTTTTCATTCCTTTACAGTTATTATCCTTGAAATATTAACCTTTTAAAAAAATTAAAAATTTTTGATAAAAAACTTCAGTTTTCTTGAAACCTGTGAACTAGTACCTATTAGTACTTTAGTGTCAATAATGTACAAATGAGTGCTGAAACAACAAGTAGTGCTGAAACCTCATGTAGAGGTTTGTTTCTTTATAATAAATTCTGTCTATTGGATACATTTTTGTTTTACTATTGACACATCAGATCAAAACATCTAGAAACAACAGTAGCCATTGTCTTATATAGCCATTTGCATTGTAATTGATTTTAAACATAATTACTATTAAATAAATTGAATTTAAATAAAATATGTAAGAAAGGCTATTATTGTTTAACTTCAGAGAACTTTTAAAATCTCATTCTCATATTAACATTCTCCTTTTCTAATACTATACACTAGATTTTTCCACCTAAACAGTTTTAAAAGCCTTCTTCTGAAGATGTCCGAAGAGTGCCACACATGCTAAGTATTTGCTAAATACCTTGCTTTAATAAAAAATGCAAAGAAAATGTGGAAGCATGAACTAGCTTGTTTGAAAAAAATGAAAATGATAAAACCTGACAAGCCAGAAAGATAGCTTTCCAGTTGTCTTCAAAAAACAAAACTGGTAGACAGCCGTATCATCCAACCAGACAAAATAGACAGCTGCTTCTAATTGAAATACAAATGAGTTGAAAAATAGTTCTTACAAGAAAGATGGCTATTTGTGGTAACAGAACAAACATTCGTGTTTGGCTTCAGAGTTTCCTTTCCTCTCCAGGAACCATTTTCATAATGCAAGAGAGACCCATTCTCCATTTTCTATTTTCACATTTTGCTTTTAAGAAGCTATTGATTCCTCAATGAATAGCACTGCAGCTAACCTTTGAAAGAAAATTCTGGTGCCGTCCTTACATGTACAAGGTTGCTATTCTGTGGTACAGACATTGCCAAAATAAACAGCAAGCAGTTGTGACATCCAAGCCAACATTTGTGCTTTCAGTTGTGGAGGACTACTGTAATGGATGGGAAGCCCAGAATGAGTCAGTCTAAACAAATGCTTTATGACTGCCTCTCAAATCCTAGCACAGTATTTAATATGAGTCCCCAGAACATGAAAGATGCTTTGATATTGGCTTGCTGGGAACCAGGTATTGATCTTTTGAGCCCCTCTTCCCTGTTTATTTCTCCTTTTCTGCAGAAGTGTCCCAGAGGGGACAGTTCTTTGGGTACATTTAGCAATCACTATGCACAGTTAAGCCACTTATTTTAGCCACCAAAGAGATACACCAAATCAAATAGTTAATGTTTATGACCAACATGACAAAAAATACACAAAAATGTTTAAATCCCTTATGAACATATGTATTCTTTGAACACCACCATTACAATGATGGTCTAAATATCGATCATTTGCACACAAAACAACAGAAAAGCAAATTAAAGTTTATCAGGTGGTAGGAAACTGACATTCAGAATCAATGAATCACTCTGTTACATTTAATCCCCATTGATTCAAGGAGTTCAGTACACCTTCCAAGCTTGTCTTTATGTCATATCATAAAGTGTAAAGCAAATGGAAATTTATTAAGCTATGAATCCTTTATTACTTAAATTCAATAAACTCTAAAAGGCTCGTCCATAAATGGCGGCTCAGGTTCTCCATGTTTAAATTTTTTAATACAATAAAAAGCTTTAGTAAAATTGACACTGTGGTCTAACACTCTGTACTGTAGTAACCAAATCTAAAGCTTAAACCACTGATACTAGCCCACCAGAGGGTAGCAGGGCCACAGGGAATGCAGGCACAACCAGATAGAAATGGCATTTTGTCAACGAGCTTTTGAAGCCAAGGATGAAGCTGCTAACCCCAGAGAGAACAAAGTCCTCCCAGAATGAGAATTGCTAAGATATGGGATAAATATGGGGGGTAGAATAGTTCCTATTGAGGATGCAACTGGTCACAGATTATTACTTTGACACTTAAATGGAGCCAAAGGACACAGACCTGGATACTGTTTAGACAAAGTGACCTAAGCAGAGCACTGAATAAAGTGACATTGCTGTCCAACGTATAGCCCTTTGCCCTCCCTCCCATACCACCAAAATTACTGGTTATGCAACTGGTACTTGATGAACCAAGTACAATAACAATGCCTTCTTTCATCTAAAACCATCCCCTCAGGTAGCAGTGATGAACAACAGGTGCCACCACTGCTTCTGCTGGTGCTGGCTGCAGCTCCTCCTCTGGTGTTTGTAGCACCAGAGGCTGGACTTCCAGGGAGGCCACAAAAAACAAAGCATACAAGCCGCAGTGAGATGTAGCAAGGGTTGGTGCCCAACACCTACCAGCTCCATCTGGAATCCTCATCACAACCATTAACTAATGAAGGAGATGAAGTCCTTACAATTAAACAAGGTAACTGTAGCTGTTAAGGATTTGCAGATGTAAGTGCAGATACAGACAACACAGAAGCTATTCAAAAGATAATAAGCAGTAACAGACCACAGAAGTGTGCCTCAAGGATGTTCACGTCCTATACTGAGTCGGTGCAGCTGACAAATGAGCACCGTTTTTATTTAGCTCTTGGACTGAGACTCAGCTCTTGCAATTCATTCAAATGCAAACACAGAAATGCAACATGCCAATTATAAAACTAATTACCTTTTGGGATCCAATTCAAAATTAGTTTTCATATTCTGGGCACCTAATAAGCAGTACGTCCAACATGGAATATGTTATAATCCTTTGAAACACAATCAGTGTGGATCTGCAGTAAAATAGTACTAAACATTCTATGAAGTATCCTATACAGCATTTTTTGGAAAAAGAAAACAGTCTGGTTCTTTGAATCGTAGGCATCCTGGCTGCACTGGAGCAGCAGAATGAGCATCCAGAGTAAGAGCAAGGTATCACAGGGATGTTCTTCTCAAGGTCATCTAAAGAAAATTTAGACTACTGACTGGAAAGACTCACATTTCAACTAATGTTGAGCCAATTTGCACAGTCAAGCATCCCAGAATTGATTTATCCTGTTATCAATATGATATTAAATCCATCTGTTGATATGTATTTGAAATACAAGTTTTCATAGGATTTCTCTAATATTTTTAATGAAATTAATGCATTCTAGACATAATGAAATCAATGCAAATTTTGTCATAACTTCAACAGCTTTGAAAATATCTGGAAGCGTGCTATTCAGATTGGACTCAAGCCTCCACAGAAACATGCTTAAAGTGGACTGAATATGAAATCCCAAACCTGGGAGGCATTTAAGGATTTTTTCAAGAAATTACTTATGCAAGAACATAAGCTATTGCCTACTTTTCCAACTAACCTCTTTTCAGATTATTATGGCAATGCAACCCAGAGCCAAGTAGTTATTCTTCTGTCTAGTGACCAGTTTTCTTCCTCATTTGAAGTAAAACAAGATTTCTCTTCACTGACAAGCTACCAAGAAAAAAAACATGTTTGGCAGATGATGCAATAACACTCCATTAACTCTGAAATGAAGGGTGGAATAAAACAGCCCACACTACTTGTTACTTTTTTAAACCTAGTTCCCTTTTAAAATTACATATTCTTAAAAAAAAAAAAAAAAAAAAAAAAAAAAAGACAGGTTTTGCTTTGATACCTTCTAACCAGATCTTTTTCAAAAAATGAAGCCTTCATCCCATACGTTTGTCTGGCTACTAGCCTTGCAGAATTAGAATAAGGTAGTTTGAAGTTTCACTCATTCCCTTTAAGGCCAAGTTTAGTGAAAGCATTAAACAAGAAATAGGCCTTATAGCATATAAATATAAATAGCATTATAGCATTTTCTGTATTTAAAAGACACTGTTCCAATTCATGGTATCTTCATTTTAAAACTGTATCCCATGTGCCATATTTGATCTTAACCAGAAAGCTATATCCCTGTTTGTGTTGGAGCAAACAAAAATGAACTATTTTGAATTCTGTTTTGCACAATAACATTTGTCCTATATTTTGTTCTTTTTGTGTGTGTACTCATATTTCAAATAAAATATATTGATATTGAAAACAATACTTAACTAGTATTAACTCATTGAAATTCTAAGTGCCACCAACATATGGTAAATGAACTTTGTTGTTGTTTTTAAATTAAATACATAATACCTCAAAAAAAAAAAAAAAAAGCTTGTGAGATAAATATTGCACTACATCCAAAATGTAGAAAATTACATTTCAGGTGAAAAATGTATTTCCCAACTTGGCATCGTAATTTTTAAATCTCATTCTTTCTTGTGAAAGAAATAAGAGATGGACAACCTGAAACATATTTCAATATGACTGGATGCAGAATGGCCCTTTCATCAAAATATAGCTTGCTTATCTAAAAGATATCAGAATTGGTGACCTAGAAAATGTAAAATAGATTAATGAAAATGAACCTAGAAATAAATACTGGCATAGTATATAATTTAATATTGTTAAAAGTAAAGTGCTATTCTATTCCACTTCAGGCTCTCTGAACATGAATGAAACGCTCAAAGCTGTGGGAATATTTGTATTTTATGATTCAATTAAGAACATAACTAATCAAAATTACATTCAAGAGAGACTCTTCTTCCTCCTGGTTTACAAGCAACCTCATCACTTTGGAGCAGCCATATGAATGAACATATTGAGATTCAGGTATCTTCTCCTAGCTTCTACAAATTTCCTCCTCCTAATTTTAAAGTAAATCCAAACCTCTGATGTTCTTGACAGTCCTTATCAGCTTTTCTTTAAAAATCACTAAGGAATATGAATCTGGATGTTGTTCTTAACAGTAACTGCTAAATCCTCACATCCAGATGCATATCACTTCTTGTCTGTTTATAAATACTTCTTATCATAATGATCTACTTCTAATTTTGGGCATTTTCTGTGCTCTTCTGACTTCTCCTTGATTTGTAAACTCTCTAGGATAACGCTAATCTTTTTGTTTGTTTTTGTATCACACAAGACACATTGAGACTTGATCTGTAACTACCATCTTCACTCACTATAGGAACACGGACACAAGAAGTACTACGGATCATTTGGGGAGTGGGGGAAGGGGGGGGGGGCAGGTTACACTCTTATAGAAGTAATCTTAATATAGCCTAACCAATTCATAAACCAAACCTGAGCTAAACAAATGAATAAAAGACCCCAAGCAGCAGATAAAGCACAATGCCTATATATGCACACACACGTAATTTTATATAGTGCTGTGTATGTGTGTGTATGTATGTATATATAGATAGAAATGTAAGCTACACGCATCTTTTTACCCATCCATATATGTAACAAAGAAAACTTCAAAGAAATCAAGACATCTCTGATGACATCTTTTATGCTATTTTGTATGAAGAGGTTTTGGTTTGTTGACAAATACTTTCACAAGTTTTACATAGACACATATCACATAGTGATCATGAAATTACCGGAAGGAACTACTGATACTGTATGTGTTTATACAAGGATAAAAACTGAACAGTAATAAGGTCTTAACCAAAAAATAATCCTTTCAGGAAGTAACTTAATTCAAAACCACTTAATTTAAATCAACCAATTTAAGTAAGAAAATTAAGAGTATTCTTATATACTTCTTGCTTAATTCAGAGCTGTTATTTACAGTATGGAAAATTACATTAATATGCAGAATCACTTAAAAATTTAAAACACTTATAATGCATGGAGTTTGTTTCTTTGTTTTTAGGTACATATTTCTGGAAACATTTCGTTATGCGAAAATATTCATCATTTTGCCTTTTTATTCTCCATACAATTTTAATATGCTTTGTAGTTTAACAATTTGGATTTCCCACAGGCCATAAATTGTATTTCTTAAAACATCTCTACTGACAGACTTCAAAATTAGAACGCGATTTAGATTACTTGCATCACTTTCTGTCAATTATTCCCACATTACTTATTCACTTGAGCTGTCTCAGTGTTATAACAATATATCAATAATTTCTACATGAATTCCTCTGTGTTATTTTTCAGTTGCCACCATGACAAATAACTTTATCATCACCTTTGTCAGAACTTTTAATCAGTAGATCTCAAAGATCTTTGGAGAATGGAAAGATACTAAGTAGTTAGGTTTGCTTTGCCAAAAAGTGCTAAACTACCACTTTTCTACAAAGAATCAGCTTGTTGAAATGAACCGTTCACATAACAGGAATTGATTTCCCTGGTTTTCCCAATGTGGGCTTAAGGATGGAGGGAAGAGAGGCTATTCAAAAAAAACAGTATGGGATTTTAGAAATCATTTACTCTTCTGGTGTCTCTAAATTCTCCGAGTATTCTAAAGTTCAGAAAATTCTCAGAAAACAAAAGAACCCATATTAAAGGTTCTTAAGAAATCTAATCTCATTAGAGCTCTGTTTCATAAATAAGTAATTAACAATAGGCAACTTTATTTTTCATTTGGATTCACCTTGACAGTGCTCCTGGTATATTAGTACAGTAAGCTATCTATCACCACTACGCACCTCAGCCTCGAGCTGCAGAGGAGAGGACAGAAACAGCAAGACCCCCAGAATAACTGCCTTGAATAGAGAAGGCAGAAAATCAGGCTTCTGCCTTCTCCGCCAGGCCATGTCACTTCCCATGCCATATATTTATGGAACTACTTCAGAAAATGGCTGAAGTTGGAAGGCACTTCTGTAGGCCTCCTGGTCCAACCCCCTGGATCAAGCAGGGCCACACAAAGCATGTCACGTCCAGGTGGGTTTTGAAGGTGTCCAAGGAGGAGACACCACAGCCTGTGTGGGCAACCTGTGCCAGTGCTCAGTTGTCCACATGGTAGAGAAGTGCTTCCTGATGTTCAGATGTTACCTTCTCTGTTCCAGCTTGCACCCAGTGCCTCTTGTACTGGCAATGAGGCACCACTGAAAAGGGCATGGCTTCATCTTCTCTGTGCCCTCATAGAAATGAATGCTTGCAGGTTGTTGCCTTTTTGTGTCAAAAAAAAAAAAAAAAAAAAAGCAGTCACGCACCCATGAAAACCCACAGTAAGGTTACTACAGCATGTTAACAGAAATACCAGTCTTTGGTTGCTCTCTTGTCCACACATCACAGCATAACTCCTCTAGAAAGGTCCCCAACACTATAAGCTTCCCCATCAGCCTTCACGGGGATCCACCACCTGAAAGGTCTCTGACAGCAGGCTTCTGTTTCCAGGCTCACAAATTCAGTATGGCCACTCCTTCCAAAGAGGCAAACCACACACCTTACCTCACCAAACCCTTCAAAACAGATACTGCAATAGTGAGCTGTTTTAATGCGTGCATTCATAACACAGAAGTGGCAGTCAGAGGAGGGATGTGTACATAAGCATTTTCACAGAACTTTTTATATAAAATATAAATAAAAGACTACTACTGTTGCAGGGCAGAAAGATGAGGAGGTGATAACCCTCAGCCATTGACTTCAAAACACAGAAAGAACTAGGCAGTGCAATATGGCATAAACTGCAACAACAAAGCTTGCTTGAGTTACAAAATTAAAGGGTAGACTCAAATGCAGGAATCAAGTGTTGGTATCTGCCACAGAGAGCAGAGCCAATATAAACGGTGCAAAAAGAGTGAGAATGATTTTTCCAAAGTTTTTACTCTAGCTAAAAGCCTTTTGACAATAGCGAAGGCAAAGTACCTAGCTAGGAAAAGCAAGTTACACAGGCAAAACTGTCAGAGGGCACCAATTAAAGAGGGATTTTACATCATTTCAGGAACTTCACAAGCATAAGTGTTACCTGTTCGCATTCATGTGAGGCAGATCAACTGCTCCTACCTGAACTTCACACAGTCTGTGAGCCAAAGCAATTGCTTTGGGAATTCAGCCTTCCACATCAAAAAAGGTTAGCTTGCAGTTATTAAGGGCTTGAGAAAGTTTTTCCTTTGTGAAGGCATGACACTAACATTATGTCAGAACTCAACTATGAACTCTTTGAAGCAAGGACTGAACCCAACTAAGTGTGCATTTGGAACGGGGCCAGGCTCTGTTACATACTGAACTGTGGTTTGTTGGCACCACTACAGTCTCAATAAAAACAACAACAGCAGAACAAGAAGGATTTATAAGAGGTGCTAATATATCTTCACAGGACATAAAACAGTTAGCATATAAATTCTGAGGGAAGTTGACCTTCGGGTAGATTTTACAACCAAGTGTGCAAGTGACTTATGCATGGATTATGTAACTAAATTGAAACTAAATTTCATACAAGCACCTTGAAAGCAAAATTGGGGGGAAACTACTTACTTAAAAAAACTACAACAGAACACTAACTAGGAAAGAAAAGCCTACAGACAACTTTCTCTTCATCATACATACTCAACCTACCTGGACTGAAGAAAATCATCACCATGAACAGACGTTCAGCCTACTTTTTTAAATGAAATTATGCTCTAAATCCACCTCTCTCACTGCATCAAAAAAAACTGCTGCTGCTAACTCACCATATACGTTCACTCCCATTTTCTCATCAATTCCTGTCCTTCCAGAATAGCCAGCTGAAAGCACTACTCCCAGTTAAGTAGCCCCCAGCTGTAGCTAGGTAAGCAACTTAGCCCTGCTAAATGAAGAGACGGAGTGCAGCTGTAGCCCTGTAGCCAATAGCTTGCACTTCTCTCCCTTCTGCTACTCTCAGTTTTCAGGAGACATATAGGAATTACAGTTCCTTAAGATTTTTATCTCCTTGAGAGGGAAAATTAGCTCTATACTTTTATATGTGTCAAGACATTGAAAGATGAATCTGCCTGTACTCAGACAAAAGAGGGGTCAGGGCACTGACAACCACAGGAGTAACAAATCGTCAAATACTACAAGAATATTAAGCAGCAGTCTATGAAAATATAAAAGATTAAAATGTTTGGGTGAGAAAAAGTAAAGATAATTTGCATTACCATCTGATTCACTCTCCAAAAGCAAAACTGTTTCTAGAAATGTATTGTCTGCAATGAATATTGAAAGTCAAAAATGGAAAGTTGCATTCTTACAATACCATCAGTTTGAGAGAATAAATGACATTTCTGATTCATTTTCCAACAGAATTGGTGACAAAGTTCCCATTGAAAGAGCCTCAAGTTATCTCTCTGACCAATTTTGTCCAAAAAGAAAGGAATAGGTAAGATGTTTTTCTCCAGGGAAATATGACAAGAATCTGCTTAGGCAGTCACCAATGTTTATGACAAATTATGACACATATGAGTTTGATGAAAGCCTGACAAAATCAGTCCAATTTTTTAATCAACCAAGCTTTAAAGACTAATTAGTTTAAAGACTAATTTTAAAGACCATGCTGGATAATAGGTCTCTCATGAGCTGCAGAATTGGCCAACTAATACAATATAAGAATAGAATAAAAGCGTTACTGAGCAATTTTGTAAACCTGTAACAGGCTTTTATTTTAATTCATTTACAGAAGATAGAGTGGGCAAATACTTCCCCTGAAGTATGATCAACATTTAAAAATTGCTACAACAAATGCAATCAGAAAATACAAAATAAACTCTAGTGCTAGCAAGCCGCTCTCCACACAATGAGACTCAAACAGAAAACAAGGAGAGAAAGGAAGTTTGGAAATAGATGAGCAAGTGTAAAATGACTAAGTTGGTCAGAGAGGAAAAACGCACAGATGACTTTTGATAGAAAGCAAAGCTCATCTAGGTGCTTAGAGAGTTCAGTTAATCAGAACTACTATATCTGCAACACTGTATTAGAAAATTAGGAATTTTCAAGGTTCACTGGCAGTAGTATCCATATTATATTTGGCCAGTCTGAGGCAAATGTAAATTCCTGCATGAAGCAGGTTTCTGAAAGCAAAGTAAAGAAAACTCATAAATGTAAAAACAAGAAATCAAGTTTTGCAAACGAATCCCACATCAGCTAATTCTGCTGTTGGTGTACATTGACTGCTCCTCCTTCCCTGCTCTGTGAAGCCTTAGTGGATGGTATTTCTGTGTCAGATAGCTTAATATGTATACATCAGACTGATTCTGGGTTACTGAAAAAAAAAATTAAAAAAAAATTACAAAAACAGTTACATGGAATTTTGCTGTTTTTTTTTTTTTTTTTTTTTTTTTTTATATTAATTTTTTGGGTCCCTTTGGCTGACTTTGTGCAAAATTTTCAGGCATGAATGCAAATGGTTTTGCAAGACAGTCCAAATCTATGGCACATGTTAAAGCAATCACAAGGAAGTTTCTTGTGAAGGATGTTCTTCAAGTTGGCAGGCAACTCCTACTCCCTAAGACAGCAAGAAGAAACAGCAGAGAGCAGCAGAACAAAAATATGCACTTAATTAGTTAAGGCATAAGAAAGACAAAACTTTTGATGTAAAAAACAGCAATTGTGGAGCTACAGTTGTGGAGGCCTCAATGTGCCTGACAATTCAAGGCATTGCTAGTAGAGCTTGTAGCAGCAATTTGCCTTTAAAGCAGCGATGCCCAGAATGGATGTGTGCAGGGCCACCCATGAACCACCAGGCCATCATGTCTGTGAAATGAAAGCCCTTAGACCCCCCTCTCCCAAAAATGACTGCGCACTCCCCAGGCAGCTGCAGTGCAGGGCTGAGGCTCTGTCTGTTTTATTTACCAAGCCAATTGCTGCGTGCTAACCCAGATAACAAATCAGCCAGACAGCCACACATTACACATTCGCCTGGATAACTGAAGCATATTGACCTGGTAAAATCTCACAAGATAACTTAGTTTGCAATGTAGCCAAGGTGTGACTGGATGGTACCATTTAATCGGTGCTGCAGGGAAATAAAGACCCTATTGTGCTGTGGCTGATTTGAGATCTTTCCTCTGGAAATCAGACATTATTTGGTTATGTTTTTATCTTTAAAGCTTGCAGTAGCTATGACATTTTGCATCCTTAAGGTTATTAGAAGCTTGATTAACAGTTTTATCATATCAATAGTATAAGATAAGGTTCACCCTTGTTATATAGTTTAGATAATGATTTGAAAGACAAATCAGTAGAAGCAATTATGAAACAATAAAGCCAGGCGTGTTGGCTAAGTTGATTAGCAAGATGTATTATATAAATTTTTGCTAAAAAGATTTAATAGAGGGAATAAATAAGCAGAGAAATGAACTAGCAAGTTGTACATAAACACTGCATAATTTTTTATATAAACCATATTGTCTTATATAATTTGCCATTACTTGATGTTTAAATTTTTTAGAGAATGGGATGATAAGAAAGGAAGCAAAATGTAAGATACTGGTAAGGTGATTTCTGTCTTAGAAGTTATCATACAATCCAGGTTCATTTCCTAACATGACATTTTGGAATGAGGGACAGGATGAGTACCAGGGAAAGGAATATTACTCTCAGTATAAGAAAAGTCCAATCATCATTTCATATACACAGTGTGCTAACTGGTCTATATTATACATTAGTAAGTTAAATTGCATACCTACTAATTCTCACGAAAAAAAAAAAAAAAAAAAGCACTAGAAAATTACATTTGCAACTAGTACATGGAGGTTCACTGAGCCTGCATAGAGTGTAGGCTCTAGATAGAGGATAAGCTATCAAACTTTTCAAATGTTCACATTTCATTTCTGGAAAAAAAAAAAAAGAAATTCAGAAAGATTCTCGAGAGTTTTTGAGACTACTCAGAATGAATAATGTTGAAAATTCACAGCCTTCTTATATATCAGCTCCTTTTGAACTTGAATATACTTTGCATATCTGCCTTTATCAGAAATATTGACCAGTAAATTTAACATATGATATGTCCGAGTCCTGAGAAAATACTGGAACCAAATAAATTATAAACATATAGTAATAATTTAGTGACCGACGATAAACTTTGATGAACAGTAAGAGGATTTGGGATTATAAATTATGTTATTTTAAAGCAAAATATCATTTCTCTGCATGAGAGTAATTCACTTCCCCACATGTACCTCCGTCTACTAACAAAAATCATGTTTATATCTATAGTCAGTGCTGGTGATTTCAATCCTCCTTTCTCTGCTGATGAATAACAACATTAAAGCAGGTCCATGTTATGAATTCAGAACTACTTCACAGCTTTATTATATTTACAACCAAACAACTTCAGCCAATTGATGTATGTTTTTCATCTCCACATTGGCAACAATAAGTAAGAAAATATTTAATGTGGATAGCTCTGTTCAGGCAGTGGTGTTCAACAGTGTCTGTTGCCTACAGTCATCTAACGACTTGTTTTCACTCTTCAAAATGCTTTTTTCTCCTAGAGTAAACATGTAGGGAATACAAGAATAATCTATCTTATCATAAACCAAATGAAAAATGGTTAACCATAAACTAGTTGCAAAGGATGCCACACTAATACAACTGGCATGTATTTTTATCTAGAGATAATTCTGCATGTTACTAAACTGTACACAAAATAGTGAAAAAAAAATGCCCAACTTTCAGTTGGTGAAAATAAGAATTTTGCTGCAGGAGTTCTTACTGCAGTAGGTCTTTATTAAATTCATACACCTGATAAAAACCTCCCTGCCCCACTGGAAAATGGCTTTACCAAGTGTCCCCAACCTTTTTTATCCCTTTTTTCTTCATAATTTACATTTAAATCAGACAGAAATTTCAACTACCAACATCACTGGGAGTTGCTCACCTCTTCCACCGATAATTTGAGCTTCAGCTTCAGTGCTAGTGATTAAATTAGCAAGTCAAACAAGGTAAATGCAGGAGGAGGAACCAGAGACATCTTTGTTGCACCTTCTATGCCAAACTGATTATGCTGATGGCAACAGTTTGTTTTTAGATCACTAATGGATCTATCCAAACAATCCATTTGACATCATTTTCACAAATAAGTAATGGATATTTTATCACCTATGGATATTTTTCACAGAGCCCAATTGTCTAACATAATAAAGGGGACAATTGAAGGGAAACGCACAAGCTAACAGTAACTTCCAGACACTGGCAATTTGCCTGTCCTTTACAAACCCATTGTGTCCTTTTGTTTATTGAGATGGACAAAACATTCACCACTAATTCAGCCAAAGACTTTCGGCAAAATAAGAACATGTATTTTAACAACTTTAAATTCAAGGGCAATCCAAAGAGAAAGAAAAGAGAACAAACTACTTCACAAAGCATTAAAAAATCCATCATACTGATAGGGCTTTCTTCTCAAGGAGCCAAAAAAATTGGTTCCTTGAAAAAAATTGCAACGCAAGGTATTGAGGGCAAGCTGTCAGATTGCTTAGAAAGGCACAATAAAACAGAACTAATCTTTACCTAAATACTCATTTAATACACTCATTTGTTTGCCTAGACAGTTCTTAGCTGGATTTAAATAATTATCTGGTTTGCTTTGAGAAAAGGTGCCAGCCAGACTATGTACTCTTTTCTTGACTACAACTATTGTTATCACTTACGTTATGCCATTTTATCTTCAGTTTTGCTTTTTACTGAGGAACTTCCTTCTTTTCTTAGTCATATATGTGCTTTCCACAAGAGAAACATAGTTAAATAAGTCACCATTAACAGTTTTTCCTTGGACCTTCCATCTAGCCATTTCTATGGGGTTGGGGGTTTGTTTTTTTGGGGGTGTTTTTCTGGTCTCTTCAAAGGAGCATCACATTTTACAGAATCACAGTATCGCAGAATCGTTTAGGTTTGAAGAGACCTCCAAGATCATCTAGTCCAACCTCTGACCTAACACTAACAAGTCCTCCACTAAACCATATCACTAAGCTCTACATCTAAACATCTTTTAAAGCCCTCTAGAGATGATGACTCCACCACTTCCCTGGACAGCCCATTCCAATGCCTAACAACCCTTCCAGTAAAGAAGTGCTTCCTAATATCCAACCTAAACCTCCCCTGGTGCAACTTTAGCTCATTCCCTATCACACAGGCCTATCACATATTCCATTCCAACTGCTTCCTATTTCTACGAAGTCCATAGCATCTGGTAGGCAACACTAACACCGTTGCCTGCAGCTCTGTACAGGGTCCTTTCCAAGTCCATCAGAATGGAAGCATGTTGCTTAAGCTCTGCTTCTACCTGCTGCTGCCAGGAAGAGGACTGTGGGGGGTTGGCTGCATGAGCTTGTCATCCAAGGAGGAGCCGGAGCTCTGCAGCATCGAGGAACTGCAATATCTTTCCACAGCTCTGAGCTTCACCATTTTCTGTGGGAATTCCAGAGCTGCAGAAAAATTTTTGATCCATATAGGTATACACACACTTAAATGTATATGTATACCCACACTATTTATTCTGCATAGCATTTAAGTCTGGCTATTACATCCAAGTACCAACACTGCATTATTAGTAGCAGATGGCTAATTTGGCAGTGTTGGTTTCTTCAGTCAGGACAAAAGTTCCTTTTGGGTGAACATGCTCAAGTTGCCTTCACATCGAATTTAGGCAACCCATATACTTGTACTCATTCTTTACTCTTTAAGTCATCCTGGTTGAAAATGTCATGAAAGGTAAGGCACATAGTAGGTGCACAAGGTAACTCAGACGTAAACACATTATTTTTTTTATAAGGGATGAAAGTAATCATTAAAATGGATTTGCCTCTTAGATTTTCATACTGAAACTTCCCAAGGCAGACAGCAAAGGAGTAGTTTCTGCATTGGCCAGCTCCTCTTTTGACCACATGCTCATTCCCAATAGTTTGTTAACATGAATGAAAGTGGCCAGGTCAATCTACTGCAGTTGGGTCTACTGACAAGGTTGTTATTTCATTAATTTCCCTCTAGCTGTGTGTTAATGTAGGCCTGGATCTGTGTGTTAGCTGCTTTGTATTTGTCTTGTACTTTGCTAGAAAACAGTAGTATATCATGCCAGAAAGCAGATTCTACAGAACTTCCACTTCTGAGTTCAGTGTGCTTGCTGAAAGCAAATCTACTCTGACTCTTTAATAAACTGTTCCCACCTTAACTCCTCTGTAACAATTTGCATCTCAGTCTATATTTCACAGTTCTACACTAACCAAATCAAACATCAGCTGAGATGTTAATAACTGTGGTGACTCAAGGTTCCGGGGAATTAAATTAGTGTAACATCTTACACACAAGAAATGCAAAATTAAAATATTCTGTTTATAGAATTCACTAAAAAAAAAAATCCCAACAACAGCAACAACAAAAAACAGGGTTGTACATTTATCTACATTTACCATTAACGTTTAGCAAACTCAATAGACAAAATTCCTCAATACAGGAAGCAGCAAGAGATGACCAAAACTTTGGTGCTCAGAGGCCAGTCACATTTTCAATAATGTAGCTTTTAACTGCAGAGTTATAGAGCTCAACCCATTGGGTATTTAATGCCAAACCATTTCCTATGAAATAAATGACTTTTTCATTTACTAATGGCAGTACAACATTGCCCATTGGCAGTGATAACTACTCAAGCTAAATTCAAGGTTACTGAAGCAAAGCTACTGATCTAAGTGGAAAGATTGTACAATGATTTTTATTCGAAGCAGTTACATTTTAGATATTTAATGAGCATAAAAATTTAAGCCACACTGTAAATTTTAGCCTGGCTACTAAACCAATGGGAAAGATTTGTACAGATGATATGAAGAAAAATAGAAACTAAATTTTCCGTGTGCAAAACTGGAAAATATGGAAACTATGACAGCCGCAGTTTGAAGTCTGTATCATGAAGACAGATATAGTGATCAAAACTTTTACCCTCTGCTGCTGAAGGGGTCACCATCACAATAGGCAGTGGCTGCATACAGCTATTATACAAGTATAGCCACGTATACAGTTTATATTGTGTTTGTATAAAAGTCTTTTTAAAAAGCCCTGTATGACATTACTTAGGCTAAAAGCATCAGGCAACTAAATTAGAACAGAAATTTTAAATAGAATTAATTAATAGGAAAAAGGGAGTAGAGGCAAATGAAGACAGCAGGAAAATCAGCTGCAAAGAAATGGCTGGAAGCATGTAAATCACCAAGTATGAAGACTGTTTTCATTTGACTTAAATATTAAATTGTACAATAGAAAAATCAGAAAAAATAGTAAAAAACATTACAAAGAAACACAGGCAGGATTTCAGAAAGACACTTTCTGAATTAAAAATGCATACAGTAGCTTCCCTGTTCAATGCAGAATTTGTTAGGGAAAGAAAAAAAAAAAGCCTAAAACCATTTTGCTTAGTCCAACAGTATGGGTTTACAGAAAGAGAAATGCTAGCCACTATAAATCAACAATGCAATACATTCTAATATAGTCATTTTTCCTTGTACCTCATGTTAATGTAGGTAGGATAAAAGTAGAGGTTCGGGAGTGGGAGACATCTTTTATTACTGTGTCTGTTTGTGTAAGGGAACACAGAAATTTCTGTAACCAGGACTCTGCCCATATTTACCATAAAAGGATATGAAGAAGGGTTTAGCTCTGCCACCCAAAACACAGAGTTTCTGCAAAGCAACAAATTACCTGAATGAGCAGTCTTAAAAAATTGCTTTATTGTAACTTTTTGCAAAGATTTAAGGGTTGGTAACTCCAATTTCATTGTTGCTATGAGTAGCAGATTGTCCCAATATCTTCCCTCAGTGAAAAGATGTATACCTATCCTAGTTGGATGTTTTCATCAAGTATGTTTCTTATCACAGGGATTGATATAAAATAGAAAGCTCAGTTGATGAGGGCACTTCATCATGAAGGACAGAAGAGTACAGTGGGGAAGGAAGAGGGAAGACATCATCCATTGTTGTGAGAAGAGCTCCTAGATAAACCATCAGGCACCACTGATGTTTTACAGGGAGCCATTTGCAGCTTCAAAAGAATGAAATTGTGCTTAACGTAGAGGAGTGCTAAGACTGGAGACTGAGTGCTATCTCCTGAATACATTCAAATTAAATACATTTCAAGAGGAAGAAGTGCTTCTCTTTACGTCTCTTAAAGGACACTGAACAGAAAATAAAGGCTTGCATATTACACTAAAATAGAGCTCTTCTTTGGGAAGTACAGTTAATGTAGGAAGATAAAATCCCTATAAAGATGTATTTTCGGAGAGCGTCAACAGCAAGTTAGTTTGGTGTTTAATCCGAGACACTACTTGGGGTTAATCCAGAGTAAATAGAGCAAGTGTTTAAAAATACACAAAGTATTCTTCTAATTTTTTATATTGATGAGCATTTTATATACATATATATATATATATATATATATATATATAACGATTGTAACTGCGCTGTCCATTTGGATATTTTGTACTTCTTTAGATAAATACTTCTCAAGCTATCTTGTCTAAACCTAAGCTTGAATCAACGGTGAGTAAGTGGTTAACTGTCTAAAAGTAAGGTATTCCTTACCTAAAATCCACACAGCAAGGTGCTAGAAAATGCCTGGGGTTGACCTGAGAGCTGGTATAGCAGCAGTGAGGAGGAGGAGGGCTGATTCTCTGTGATAACAAAGACAGCCCTGCAAGACAGCAGTATATCCAGAGTCTGTTTTAAAACTGGGTGTCATTTGGAATTGTATGAACTTTATTGAGACACCGTCAGGAAAACATTCCTAGGCAACCCCCTGTTAAATTTTGAATTTAGTGGCATATCTATACTGTTAAATATCATAAAAGCACGAGTAATCTTTTGTGTGTTTGATTTGAGGTACCTGAACGCTTTTTCTAACATCAGAGTCCCTTCCATATTTTTTAGCCTACTTCCATATTTCTTCCCAGGAATTTACTACAAAAAAAGGGAGAACAAAAAAAAAATATGATGAAGCATCAGCAGGTCATAACCAAAATGCCTTTCTGATACTGTCCCCTCAAACAACACACCTAACCAAGTGCATGAGAAGAACTGTAAATATTTTGGTCTGTTCTCATTGTTACCTCATTGATAATATGCTACAGTTTACACAGCTAGACTAAGTGGGTTTTGAAAGCTGTTGTGAGCATGTTTTCTGACTGCAACATGTAAAAAAAATAAAAATCAAAAATCCTGTGGTAGTATTTCCACAACCAAGTAAGTATACTTCACAGGTGGTTTAAGAAAACAAGGAGGATTATGTTGTACATCTTTTTCGTAGTTTCTTGGGACCAAATTATCCCAAACTCTCATTTAGACTAGAAATATGTTGGGTTTTCTCTTTTCACATTAGCTTATAAACGTATTCATTTGTATAATTAGGGAAAAGGAGGGAAAATTTACAAAACTTAAAGGGACTTAGGAACTGCAAAATATTGATCTTCAAATTTCCAGTAAGCACTATTCAACTTCATGCCCTCTTTGTAAGCATGTTTCTAAGATATTCTATTGTTTATATATGTTTCTATTTCTGTGGATTTCTGTCTTTGCACCATTCAATTAAAACAGTGGCATGACACTTTTCTTTTGAAGTTTTCATGTATCTTGATTTTTTTAAGTACATACACCGTTACATAAAATTTACCACCAGGATATCTAGTATCTGTCGTGGTTTAACCTGGCCAGCACCTAAACACCACGCAGCCGTTCGCTCCCCCTCCCCCTCCCTCTCTGGGACGGGGGAGAGAAATGGAAAGTGAAGCCCGTGAGTTGAGATAAAGACAGTTTAATAAGACAGGAAAATAATAATAATAATAATAATAATAATAATAATAATAATAATAATAATAATAATAATAATAATAATAATAATAATAATAATAATAATAATAATAAGTAATAGTAATAGTAATAGTAATAATAATACAATGATGATAATAGTATTACTACTACTAATATGTACAAACAAGTGATGCACAATGCAATTGCTTACCACCCGCTGACCGATGCCCAGCCTAACCCTGAGCAGTCCGGCCCCCTCCCCTGGCTAGCCACCCCTATATATTGTTTAGCATGACGTCAGATTTTATGGAATACCCCTTTGGCTAGTTTGGGTCACCTGTCCTGGGTCTGTCCCCTCCCAGCTCTTACTGCACCCCCAGCCTGCCCATTGGCAGGACAGAGCAAAAGGCTGAGATGTCCTTGGCTTGGTATAAGCACTGCTCTGCAACAATTAAAGCATCGGGGTGTTATCAGCACTCTTCTCATCCCAAGCCAAAACACAGCATTCCACCAGCTACTAGGAAGAAAATTCTGTTCTAACTGAAACCAGGACAGTATCAAATTCGACTTATTAAATAAAATAGTTCTTTCTACATGATTTTGAAAGTTTTATTAAATTCTACATCTTTTGCTCCTAAATGAAACTATGGGATTAAGACTGGAGCTCTGCTTCAAAGTCTAGATTTTCATTTCTCCCTACTTTTTTTTTATTATTATTATTTTATTATTATTATTATTTGTTTTCATGCAAGTCAATTCAAATCAGGTTACCTTTAGCTTTGGAACAGTCTTCAAGGTTTTCTTGGCATTCAAATAAAGCACAATCTTTTTCTATAAAGAATGATATTATTTGCTAATTGCTTTGGGGCTGCTGAAGCAGAAGAAGGAGCACTAGCATCCCTCCTGCTCCCACCCAAACAGCAACAACTGAATTATTGAGAAATGATCCATCAGTTCCAAATGTATTTTCTTTACTACAATTCATTTAATTCTCTTGTCTTTCTGTTAGGTAGTAGTATGTGGCCAGTACCATAAAAATAAAAAATTAAAACAGCAGCATATATAACTGTAAATTTAAAATAGCTAGTCCCACTATTTTGTAATTATTGAAGTACGACACATATAATTCCATCTCCATGACAAATGACTTAATATTATGTACTACATCACTTTCTACAACCACACACACTGTTATATCAGTATTTATTTACTGTGATGAGAAAATGACTGAAAAAATCCTTCACCACTCAAGTTTTCCAGTAGGATTTACTGGATTACCTTCCAGTGTAATGATTTTTAATCCATTCTTATTGGTGCAGACCTTCAGTCTTAATGCTTAGTGGAAGTCCAGTGTTTTATTTGGAATGTCATACAGTGTACTGTTTACACTGAATATCATGTAGGAGGTTTTCCTTTTTATTATTTTAAAGATAAAATGTCAAAAAAATGTTTTTGTATTGCTAAGGTAAATGTACTGCTTGTAAGATTCATTTGATAGATTTGTACACATTAAATACAACTTCTATATTGTATTTAGTTGTATTAAATACAACTTTTTATGTTTTATGGGGGTCGGACCCAATGATCTTTCGAGGTCCCTTCCAACCCCTTCAATTCTGTGATTCAATTCTGTGATTCTGTGATTTAAACAAACCCATTTCCTTGATCTAATTAATTGATCAAATTGATTTTTCCTAGTACTTCTTTATCAGCCAGTAGTTTATGAAAGCACCTATGAGGCATCACAGAGAATTGTGTGAGTGCAAGATGCAAGAGTGAAGACATTCTCTTAAACATTCTCTTAAATCAAGCTATGTTTCGAATTTCATTGTGCTTGTCACAGATGTTAAAGTTACAGAAAAAAGGAACCTCCAAGTTATCAAAGGAGAAATTCTGAGTAATTTACATATGGCAAACTACTGAAGCAACTGATGTTTAAAAAAGATATTGTGATTGCTATTTCTAATTACAGCATTTGCAAACCGATTGCCATTTGTCTAACCTTCTTTTAAGTATATATTTGAAGATAAATTGCCAATATACAAATCTATTTAAATGCAAAAGCAGATGGAGTCTTTTGAAGGTAATGGAAATGCTAGCTATTGGAAATACTACAATAAAAGAAACTAACAGTCACTTCTCTGACCCGCTACATTCTATAAAAGTACTGGCAGAAGAAATACAACAGTTTCAGAATAAACTGTTTCAAAATGTTGAACGTTCAAAAATAATTTGTCTGGGATACAAAGGCTCATCAATACAGAAGTGTACCAAACAATAGATTAAATTGTTTTACTCTGCTGAGAGGGGTGAACAGATTTTCTGGATTGGATATTGCTTACTGCAGAGAGAAAAAAAAATCATCTAGCTATGAAAATAGAGATGCAGGCCCACTATGTATGAAATTGTTGAAACATGCATTTACTGTTTTACTTTATTAACTTTCATGGTCTCTTTAAAAAGGATAGAAAAGATATGAAAATAAATTCCATGATTTCATGCAAACGTCTGGAGGACTCAACCACTACCCCCAGTCCCACTTGTTTTACACGATCCTATCACTTGGACCTTTTTTCCAGTGTTTCCATACAGTTTTTATTCGTTGCTCTCCAAGGACT
Source organism: Anas platyrhynchos (assembly GCF_047663525.1). NCBI lineage: Eukaryota > Metazoa > Chordata > Aves > Anseriformes > Anatidae > Anas > Anas platyrhynchos. Next base: position 95,714,139 of record NC_092587.1, on the reverse strand, counting down.
TCTTTGGGACTCTGTACCTATGCTCCATTATACTATGTCCTACTGACTTTATGGATAGTCCTGCCACCCCACATTAGCATTTAATAGGCACTGAAATGACTTTAATCCTGCTACTGTAGTGGTATTTTAACTACAATCTCTCATCCATCTTTTACTGAAAAGAATGGGAGATTTTAAAGTAAGGAAAAAGATTTCAAGCCAACATACAAAAGGACATAGCTACTAATGAAATCTCTGTGACTGCTGTCTGCCTGTCTGTAATTCCTTCCATTAATATCTTTTATATCTCTTAGTTTAGTTTACAGAAAATCTCAACGCTACACAAACTCCAAACATTTTGTGAAAATCAGAGCATGAAAACAGCAACCCAAATAGAGGAAAGGTCAAGAGCATGCCTCTTCTTGGTCTCTTCTGTGTGTGCTGGCTGGCCAGAGAGCATGCCAGGAACCAGCTATAGCATGTCTTGCTTATTCCCTTTGCTGTGGAGGTAGTATAGGCAGTGGGATAAAATGGAGTTTTAGGATTCAGACTTACAGATAACATGAGTCTGCTGTTAATGTGTCTCATGTAACAACTTAATTAAAAGAAGATACTCCATTTTTCTATTATTGTGTTCGTGTCTTCCTTTTGGTATATATTTCATAGGATCATAGAATCATATAGACTAGAAAAGACCTTCATGATGATCAGGTTCATTAAGAGACTATCAGGAGTGAGTGACCACATTTACTACACTATTTATATTAGAATCTAACTTTGAAGTATCTACTAATGTACCGCATAGCTCAAGAAGCTGAGGACACTCCCAGAGGCACCCAAAGCTTGAGTTATTCATTCTGTTAAATGCTGGTTGTATCTTCTTATACACACTTTTTATATCTGCTGGAAAACATGATGTAGATATCTCTTTTACACATTTCTGTATTTGAAAGTATGTGCAGTCTGGCAAGCATATGCTGAGTACTGCTTCTCTAAAAGTTTTAACCCAGAGTCTTAGCATCAAAGAGAAAAAAAAAAAGCAAACAGCTTATTGTTGTACACAAAATTAACACATTTTTCTTTATTTAAGAAACACATGAATATTTATTATCCCTACTTCAATATTTCTCTGAAATCTAGTAAAAAATAAATAGTAATAATCTCTGTTAGGTAATTTTCTTAAGATTCATAAATGGACCAGCTGTACTTGTTAGTAATGACACTGTGTGGATTGCTGTCAAGATCCTGGGTAGCAGGATCTCGTTCTTTATTTTTCACACAACATTAATAATATATATAAATGTTTAAGATGGGGAAGTCAGAAAATTGAAAAGAAAAATCCCATTCCACTTCCTAACTCATCAGCTCTTCTGAAGAAACACTTCCCCCTGCCAGTTAAGACCTCTTATGTGAGATATCCTGTGTATCCAGACCTGTAAACACTACCCTCTTTTCAAATGCTTCCAGCTACACCCTCCCATTTAATACAGACAGACACTGGCTATTAACATTGCAAATTGCCATTTCTTTCCAGCCTTAATTTCTAAGTGAGTTAGAAATGTTTTTAACACCATAAACATGTTCTCAGTATGCATGTAGAGCTGAGCTGCTGTGATGGATCATACCATATAGGTATTTTTCCACCATCTTGTGCTTTGCAATCACCTGTGTACTCATCTTCAATGTCTTTTTGAGATGGGAAATGATCACCTTCTATAATCAAGATAATGAAACAGGAAAATTAAGTAACTCTTGTGAGCAGCAATCTCCCCCACGTTCCTGTGAACAGCTGATGAGATGGTGGTACCTCTGAGTCAACATGCAATCTGTCATTTCCATTTATGACAAAGATAAAGAGCACCGCTTTGTATTTCTTGTGACATTTATTCAATCTGAACAAATACAATATCAATAGTAGTTACAAGCCACCTGTCTTAGAAACATGATACCTCTGTATGACAAAGTGTCCATCTTCTGTGCGTAATGGCATGTTTCCATGGCACACAACACTAACATGTGTCAATAAAGATACCATTTATCATAAATCTTTTAAATAGAATCTATTTAACCATCCCCAATGCCGTAACATTTTGAAAAACAGGCTTGGTATTCTACTTACTGGGACAAGATCACAAAGTCAAAAAAACAGGTTTTGAATGAAAGCAGTATGAACTCATTATTATGTTCAGTTTTTGTTGTTATTGTTATTGATGTTTATTTATATTTATTTATTTTTCTATGCTAGTGATCAAGTAAAAAAAAAATCAACTTATTTAATCCCTTTTAGGAGTCAAAATAGAATATATATTCCAAAGTAATCACGCAAAGAAATAAACAACCTGTGTAGCTACTGGCTGGGTTTTGGATTAAACATAAACTCTAGGAGGTTTTCCTACAGCATTTTACTCTTCAGGGTGTATGAGACACACAGTATTGCAACATACGAAGATCACTTTTTTGTCCTTGCAACATTTACTTCAGCGTTATCTACCATTATGAGCTAAAAGTCCTAAGTCAGTAAAATCAGAGGCTTAATGTACAGTAACAGAGGCAAATTATCTGTCTGTCTTTTCCTCATATTGGCTGCTCTTTGCCCCGTGATTGACTACAAGTGGAATGTCTGGTTATTTACAGAGCTTACATCATTCTTTGCATACACTGGCCTCGGACCTGTTCTATTTTTCTTGCTGACTTAAATAGGAGCAGGATTAGATATCTGATGAAAGCTTTACTGCATAGGAAATATTGATTTGAGAGATTAGCAATACACTCTTGTGGCGAAAGATATTGTTCATCACAGCTAAGTAAAATAGTTGATTACATAGGCTTATTTTATCAGTAAACTGGAATGACATTAAGTAATTTGTGTCACAGAGTATTCCAAGGACAAAGAAGAAAGATATGTTTTCTTATTTGGAAGAGAGGACTACTGTTAAAAAGCCATGTACTCCTGATTTAGCATATGCCAAGACACAAATGTAGTACTGGCATGAAGAAGACTGAAATCCAGCTTCGAGCTTTCATCATTTAGCATTTTTCTGGTGTGCTGCTTGAGCTAGGTTTAGGTATTAGATAGAAAGATGCTGTCAGGAATTACACATTTCCCTTTGGGAGCAACTGATGAAGAAATGTTGCGGCTGTATATGGATTAAAATTTTTCCAAACTGATGGGCAAGTGTACTTTGCACTAAGCTGACTATATATTATAGCAGAGATTTTTTTTTTTTATTATTATTATTATTTTTTTTTTTCATAGATTGTCATGAATTTTAGGAATGCAGAGACTAAACACTAATTCTATTCTTTGCATGTGCATCTTTTCATGTTTGCTATTCTGAACATGGATTTTCTTCACAATAACTACCAAATTGGGTACTGAGGTTATTCTATAGAGCACTCACAGTGAGCATCGATTTGGGGAAGTAAGAGCAATTTTCTTCTTAATCTTTTCCTACTAAATGTCATCAGAAAGCATAGTTGGACTGTTGCAGTCTTTGTTAGGACTGGTAGAAGCATTTACATTTATAAAATTGAGCCACAGAACTCTGTATTTATAAGTTATCAGATCCTAAACTACTATCTAGAATATAGAAGAAAAGGAACAAAAGGAACCAAAGGTTCCTGAACTTTCATAACACTATTGTATTACAAATCTGCAGAATTATTTTAAGATAGTGTAGTTTTACTTTATTATATAGATTGAAACACTGCTCTCAGCCTACATGCCAGAAATACATAACATTCCTTTGTGAGCACTGAGAAGTCTAAGGCCCATCTCCTGTATTGGGATAGAGCCAGTGTTATTAAAATGTAACAGAAATATTGCTATAAGAAGTATATAAATTTGAATGAAACTTTGCTCGTTATTAAAAGTTCCATGCATTTTTCAAAAATAGCCTGTTTTAATTTGCCCATTTCCTTCCTCAATTCATTGTAATCTGTGTGCCTCTGGGGATTACATACATAATTTCATTAGGTCAATGTACATATCTGTTAAATTACATCAAACCAGCTATTTAATTTTCTTTCAAGCTGTCTTAATAAATTTTTGAAATGTTATCATTTGTACACTAAAACACAGGAAATTAACAGGATAGTTGTTCAAAACTGATTTTTATGTGGTTCTCATGTCTTCCTATAACCCGCACGTTTATTGGCTTCACTTTTCATTGACATTATTGCTTTGGCAAACTTGGAGACTAAAGCTCTGTAATTACAAGAAAATTGTAATGGTGTTCAGGGGGCAGTGAACATGTAGGCCACCATGCTCACATTCCAGAGCTCTTAGAGGGAACTTCTCTACCACTAGATTACATAGACACATCTTTTTATTCAGTCTTTGGTACCCAAGCCATATGGTATTGAACAGCAATAATTCTATTCTCTGTATCATTGTTATTTATATCTCCATGCTCAGCAACCAAAATCTGAGCTTGATTGTTGGTTTTCCATCCAATGTACCTTCCATCATGTCCACCTCAGTGCTAAGCCCCTAAATGGGTGTATGAGCAGGTGTGATGCCTAATCAGGTCAATGCAAAAACTTAGGAATTCTACACACACACATCCACTCCCCATTCTGCTCAGGAGCCCAACTTTTATTTCCTTCAAAAGAAGCATGTAAAGGCAGAACATGGACTCTTAGGCCCAATTCAGAACTTAATTTTGTCAGTTGAAAACTAACTAGCCTCTTCAATTCTGCAGTTTTTTGCCACCACCCAGGTTGTACACTTATAAGCAGATATCACAGTCACAGCTATCGCCTTTAGAAAGACGACCCATGCATTAGCAAATGTCTTGGCTGAAGTTGCAGTCATCCAATCCTTGAGCCTGGGAGCTGAGAAAAGACTGGGCAGAAGGTGACATAGTGCAGGCTCCCCCTCCTCCAAATTTCATCATGACTTTAAGGCACTAAATAGAAATGTAAAGGAGTTTTCGATCTCACACTGCTCTAAGGTATACAGAATCCAGGCATCTGATGCCCAGTTTGGTCTCATAGGGGTGTAGATCTGTGGAGTAGCTTGAGTTATTTAATATGAAAGAGCGATTACTCATAGCCTATACATCCAGCCACAACTTAGTGAGATTGTCTCTCTGCTTCTGTGTCAAACACAGTTTTTCTACAAATGGATTTTTTTTTAAGCATTTATACTGCAAATGCATTTACTAAAATTTGTTTACATGAATCACTTAAATGTAGTTACAAATCTTGAATATATTTAAATTATTGTAGGCTGAAGATCTAATTATCCACAATATAGCTCTAGTTGCCCCTACAGAATTCTGAACTTCTATTATAAATGTGTATTTTATGCAAATTATTTCAATTTGCACATGTTGATACTTGCATTTTTATTTAGTCTTGCCAAAGTATACAAATTTGAAAGTTCCATTAAATTCTGAACAAAAAATCTGTTGGAACAAATACTCTTAATTTACTTTTAATTTTCCTGTGCTTAAATAATTCCTCTAGACAAGTGATATTTTAGTAGATTTTGTAATTTATAGATTCTCAACAATCATGTTCTCAGAATTTAAAGTTTTGAAATTTTCATAGAGTTTATGTTATTGTTTTACTGCTTGCACTTTTACATGTTGAAACCTTTACATCTTTATTTCATGGACAAAAAAAGATTTCAAGTTTATAGCTCTTTAATTGATGTCATGGAAATAACAGTCAAAATTTCTATTCTGTCTAAAGATCAGAAGAAAGGCTTTTGTGCATGAAAGATTGCATGCTGAGATAGTATAGTGAATGAAATTGCCTCCAGCTACAAAGTGCCCACAGATTACCATCACCATAATAATTTTATTACCAATACTTTATTTGGAGAGAGAATGGTCTCTCTTACCAGCTGCTTCACCTACATCAGTGTCACGATAGCCACCCCATACCCAGCCTCAACATTGGACAGCAAAACTCCATAATTAGAGATGACATCTGAAAGCAGAAACAGCCACATGAAGTCCTTTGGCCTGGTCTGTTACAGTTGGTAGGTTTCCAGAGAACTATATTTCCAGTGAAGGTTGTGATTTTTTTATGCTTCACTTATCTTATGATTTCTGCAAACTATACCTCCTGGAGTCAAATTTTTAAGATCTGCTCACTGCTCAACTAAATAAATTACACTGTCAGAGAAAAAACGCCATACATTGAATTACAGTGAAAAAAATGTTCATTGTCTTACGTCCAGTTGTGCGTGTATATATATATATATATATATATATATATATATGGGCCATTCAGATTTTTACATGCTTCTTACTACATGTTAATGTTGATGTTTTTCTCGTTATGGAAAACAGTAATTCTCTAAGTGTACAAATGCAGTGGGATGCCTGACTTCAGTGGGACAGGAAATAGCAAGATCAAATCTTGCACAGAAGCTCTGGTATACGCTCGAAGTTTTCATAATCTTCAGTAATCATCAGCCTCTTACAGAGCTTTGTCTTTAACCATCCTTTGTTTCCTATAACTCACCAGAAAGCCTAACTTGAGATGTTGCCCAGCACCTATAAAATTAAAAATAAAAAGACTTTAATAGTCTACTCTTTGTAGAACAGTAAAAGTTAAGTAAAACCTTTTCTAATTTACATGTGTATCTCATTTCCTACTCTTGTACTATCTGGAAAAAAAAAAAAAAAAAGGAAATAAAACCAAAAGATTAAAATATTACCAGACAAAGTAGATTCCTAATCCTTCCTAATCCATCTATTCCACCCAAAACCAATAAATCAGCTGAAAAATGTGTTACCTAGCCATGCCGAATCTCCATATGTCACAAATTTTTACATTTTTATTAGGATTCTTGGAAGCAATTTGAAATTTACATTTCTCTATATGGCCCAAATTGCTTTCACATTTCCTAACTGGCAGAAATACTTATGTGAAACATTTCTTTTGAAAAGGACCACTGGAAAACAATGGCATTTTAAGCCGGTTCCTCTCGTGAATACATGTGGACTTCTAAGTACATCACAAATTGGATGAAGGGGACAATATTTACCATCATGAATTCAAGTTAATTCAGCCCCTCTCATTGGTAATGTCTGTTTCTTCATCAGTATACATGTGACTGCAGTTTACTTTGGCTGTAGAAAATCTGAAAGCAGACATAGTAATTTAAAGCTCTCACGATACGCACTTCCTGTTCCTGATACCACATTTCTAAAAGTCTTCATTCAGATGCTGTAGTTCTGAGCTACAACTGAGGTGCACTTTGCAACCTTTGCTGAATTGCCTGTGGTCACTCTTGGCACATATTTGCAGATCTTCATTTGGTTTCCCTTGGCACCATTGGGCCTTTGATGAAACAAAATGGTTGCTGATAGCTGTCAAGCTTTGTACTTGAAAGTGTGTTTCAATTGAAGTAAGGGGAAAAATTATATTTATGATCCTTCGAAAGAGAGAACTATTCATATGCCACTGATCAAAAGGATTGTTATACTACAGAAAGGCTCTATTGTGATATATCAGGTGCTTTGATTAAATTTTCGAAACACTTGCAGTAAAAACAGTTTTTCCATAAAACTACCTAGTGCTGTTCTTTGAAACACCCCATGTAAATTCTCACTACAATAAATATTGTTTTGAAAATGTCGAATTAAAAACCTGAGTATGCTACTAGTAACTGCAAAATGATTTATTATAGAACGGCACATCATTAGAGAGAGTATAATGTTGTAAGAATATAATAGAAAAACAAAAAGAAAAAGAAAAAGAAAAGCTTTCTTAAGTTTTAAGAGCATCTTAATTATAAATGTGGGTCCATCACAGGTGGACCCCAAGGTAGCTTGAGTGGGATAAGGCACTTCTTTCTTTACTGCATTTCCCACCTATGAGTTGATCCTTCTAGGGGAATAATGTGGCATTATTTCATAAAATCACAGAATCACAGAATGGTTTGGGTTGGAAGGGTCCCTTAAGGATTATGTAGTTCCAACCTTCTGCTCTACATTGGAAGGTCCAGAGTTGAAGGATCTTCAGATAGGATCTCACAAGAACAGAGCAGAGGGGTACAATCACCTCCCTTCACCCTACAGGCCATGCTTCTTTTGATGCAGCCCAGGATATATTTGGCTTTCTGGGCTGCAAGCACACACTGCCAACTTATGTTGAGCTTCTCATCAACAAACACCCCCAAGTCTTTCTCCACAGGGCTGCTCTCAAACCATTCTCAGCCCAGCCTGTATTTGTGCTTGGGACTGTTGATTTCATCAGCATTTACTTTATTTCAGTAACACTAAAAGATTAAAAACTGTTTGCTTTACAGAAATATCACATATGCTGAACCCTGTGGAGTGATATCATGGAAACTCATGGCACCTGGGAGGAGATCAGATCTCCTGGGACACTCCTGGGACTCTGTGTTGATCGAGGTATGCCTGCTGGGAGGGCACTGACTGTGAGAAACTTATTATGCTAATAATGAAGTTAATAATTAAGTTAGTAACAAAGTTAATGAAGGTACTAGAACATCAGTAAATAATATCACACCTTCAAACTTGAGATGATGTTGAAGAAAAAGATGCACATGTCTTGTGGGGTTATCAAGCATAGAGAGAAATGTACTGCCACTAACATATGCTCTCCTAAGGAATTCCTTTCTGTGGTGTTAGTTAGAGTCAAAATTGCAAAAGCATCTTAGTTTGATCAAGATAGTAACTTACACTAAGGCTTTATTTCTCAGAGGCAATGCAGTGGCTTTGTTGAGCTGTAGGAATAACCTTTAGTGTCAACTTGGGCTATTTTTTTGTCCTTAATCCTTAAACCTCATACATTTCTTAAATTACTTCTTAAGAAAGATGATGGACACAAGCTTTATATCAAGCTTACACAGTTTCACTTAACATAATCATTCAATGAACTTTTATTTGGGAACTGGTCAGCCAAGTAAGCAAATAATAATACTTAAGGTAAGAGAAATGAAATAATGACCACAAAGACCCCATGTTTTAGTTTTGGTTCACATAAACCAGAGCTTCTGCATTTTTTTTTTACAACAGACATATATCATACCTCCAGTAATAAATTAAAAGGTCTTTATTTCTATCTGACTAAATCTTCAACAGTGAAATTGCTTATGTCCGTGAGAGAGTACCTGTTACTAGCTGAACTAAAAAGACTAAGTTTTCACATTTATTTCAGAAATCCACATGCCAGCAATAACATATCTGTTTCTCACCAGATAGGAAACACTGAAATTCTCAAGAAAAGGGGAGAGAACAGGAAACTTGTCACCTACAGACATCACCCATTAAAAACTTAAGATTAACTGAAAATGAACGTTCTAGTTCCCAGATTATATTTGTATGTTACCTTATTGTATTTCACATCTAACTGGTACTCCTTTCCTGGAAAAACACAGCATCTCCAAGTGTCTTAGATGGAGCTTTTATGTATATGTACTACGTGTATATTTAGTAAAATGAAATTTCATTATCCAGGTCTCAAGAACCACCATAGTCACATAATTTATATTTCTTGTCCATAAAATCTCAAATGGTTCATATTTACCTGTATGAACCATTCTTAACGTCAGCTTTTTTTGTTTTGTTTTGTTGCAGAACAAGTAGGTAAAAATTTAGATTCCTGATAGAAAGCATATTTTTTAATATTTAATAATACTTTGATGAAGTCACATTTCATTTCAAAAGACAATAATGTTTCTTTGGATGATGATAAAACCATGAAATAAAAGACACTCTTTTTCTAAAGTATCACTTAGCTAATTAACATTCATCCAAAAAGAATGATTTGCTTTTCCTCAAGACCGTATGTGTCTAGTGAACCTGTGAATATCTTATTATGTTTGCTATCATCTTTCTTAATCTCTGTTCTGTATGGTAACGATTTTCTTTTTTATAGAGAGGGTCAGGGGTATTTGTTTTATTTGTTGATTCCTTTTTTGGTAGTCCTTCACGGAATAATTCCCAAAGAGGTTTCCTTACCCTCATGTTCCTTACAAGCACACTGGTGCTTCCAATGGAGTGTGACTGGTTTGATAAATGCTGCTATCATTTCATTTTCATGACTTCTAATGACTGTCTTAGGAGAATAGCAGTTGTTATGAGCAAATCACATGAGTAAACTTGAGTCATAATATACAACATAGTCTTATAGGTTAAAATGATTCTTTTGCTTTGGTTTCTTCAGTTAGTTCAGTTACTAACTGATGTCAAATGTACTGACTGATCCGTTCTGAGATTAAAACTCTCAGAATGCACATGCAGGTGGCAACATGTAAGATTCTCATGAAATATAAGAAACAGAAAGGTGTGAAATGAAAGGCATGTCACAATAACTTTTGGCTTGTGACATAATCATGAGTAAAAAGAAAAACACACCTGTAAAATGCTCTAAGTGATGGACACAAAATCCGTTATATTTAAAAAATGTATTCAACCAGTGCATTTGGCAGTAATTATAAAAATTCAATAATTTTGCCCTAAATTCACATTAATAAACTAAACATAACTACAATCACAAACATCAAAACTCTGATCAAAACTTATAAAACCTAACAAAAATGAAATGCCAATATAAAAACCTAATTAAATTTTGTCATATCTACAGCAACATGCCATGTCTCCAAAGGGTTTCCATTTACAAATACATTGGACTGTAAATATACAACTAGGGATTATTGTAATGATGATAACATTTACTTCTATTCTAGACAAAAAAATATTTACAGTAATTACCATATATTATATATTTTTCATAAATAATTGGTTTCCAAATGGCTTGAATATTACAATTACTAACAACAATAACACTGATTCTTCACTTGTTAAATACATTAACTTCAAACTCTATTTTAAAGACCTCATAAACCTGCTAGCATTTAGAAATATGGTTTTGACAATGAAGGAAATGCATCGTTTGTTCGCTAATTTGAGTGAAATTTTGGGGTATATTTTCCCATTTCTGAATTTCTGTGCCTGTAGTTTCACTAATGCTAACCATTCCTGCTAGCACAGCAGTAGTTATAAACAACTTCAGCAATATAGCTCTAAATCATTGGTAGATCTAGAAACAAAAGCAGTTGTTTTACCATTCTAGCAGGGGCTCTAAACTAAAAATTTCCTAACATTAAGAATTTTTTTCTCCCCAAAAAATTGTTTCCTGCCTTGCTAATATTTTAAAAGGGAAAAACTCTCTCTACTTTGATACTTTCAGTAGCAAAACATACATTATTAAATGAAACCTAAAAGGATAAAATTAAATTGATCTATTGGTATTTATTGATCCAAAGCAGAACAGTACTTATTTGAAGCTCATACATTCCTGATATACCTGCAACACGCTTGCAGACCTTTGTTTTTTGCCTTATTAAATCTGTTGATGTATTATCACAGAAAGAATAGCTAGCTAATGAAATTCTCTGAAGCAAAGAAAGGAATGATTTATATTAGGAAGGTCACATTTCCCTGTCAAGCTGTCCTATCTCTAATACATGATTCCATCAATCTCTAAGATTGGAGTACTTGGAGGGAGTTTATATACCGCTAACTTCTTCCCTGTAAATTCATACTTGTCTAAAGTGTAAATTAAAAAAAAAAGAGGGGGGGGGGGGGGGAACATTTGATATTTTGCATACAGGAAAGAAAGTAGGAAGGGCTAATTACAAACACTGAATACTTCAATGTGTTTTCCAATGGTTATTACAAACCCTACAATAAAAATTCATATAGATAATTCCATCACAATGACTTTTTTAAGTTTCATATCTACGCATATTTACACATGTGTGCATGTGCTTATATTGATGCAGAATTTTAAAATTAAAAAATATATACTTTTTTTTTTTCAAAATATATTCATTTTTTATCATTGAGAACAAACAATAAGGAAGATTCTAACAGGTTTAAAATACTTCCCTCTCACAACCTCTGAAATAGAAGTTCAGCAACAGCTGAAAAGAAGTGGGATCTGCTTCTTGTGCGATCAAAACAATGCACTGCATTGCCTTCAGTGGTCACTTTTGTGATTTGTGTGAGAAGTTAGACTAATGACAATTACTTCTGTGTTCCTTTCTGGTGAAGCTGCAATTCTATTAAAACTATTTAAAATTTATTAATTTTATACCATTTTTTGTTACCTTTTATTATGTCATATTTAGTGAGCATGAAAACTTGTATTTTCAGGTTATTGGTATACATCAGATTAATTTTTTACAACTTTTTTTTTCCATCCATTGACTTGTACAAAAGTTCAAATCATTAAATATTTGTAGATAAGATATAGGAAAAATGTTTCACTTTTCTCAGCTTACTCCTCTAGGCAAAAATATTTTTCATTCATCTTTACATAACTCAAATCTGCCCTGATATTCTAGACTCATCTCCAATATTTGGTTGATTGATCTTCTAGCACTGAAATGGTCTTTTACAATGCACAAGAAGTCAAGCAGGCATGGCAGAAGGTCAGCATGGAATTAGGGAGCTCCTGATTGAGCTCACACATACAAAAGAAATGTATGGAAAAGGAAAACAAGGTTAAGCCATCTTTAGAGGAATATAGAAGGGGTATGTATACATACCCTGGATATATATGAGTAGAATTAGGAAATCTAAAGTCCAGCTGAACATGGAGTGGGGTATGAAGATCCTATACATACAACAACAAAAGAAAGACATGGAAAAATGAGGGCTTACTACTCAGTGAGGCAGAAATCTTGAGGACAAATGACATGGAAAAGGCTAAGACAGGCCCTGTCTTATCAATTTCTGTGATGACATAAGTGGCTGTGTGGCCAAGGGCAGAGCAGCGATGACTATTTACCTTGACTTTATCAAGGCTTTTGACATGGTCTGCCATAGTGTCTTTGAATGCATCCACAGCCAGATTGTAGATGACACTCATCTAGAGGTTGATACGGAGACCAGGGCTGTCATTCAGAGGAATTTTGAGAAGCAGACCAACAGAAATCCCCAAAGTTAATCAAAGGCAAATGCAAAATCTTGCATGTGGAAGATGGGATAATCCCATGTAGTTGTAAAGGCTGGGGACAGATTGGCCATAAAGAGCTTTGCAGAAAAAGATTGAGAGTCTTGGTGGACAACAAGTTGAATGTGATTTCACAGTACAAGAACAACACTGACATTCTGCAGTGAGTCCAGTGGAGGTTCAACAAGACAGTGAAGGGCCTGAAGCATATAAGATACAAGGAAAAAAGCTTTTATTCAGCCTGAGAAGAGAAGTGTAAGGAGGCATCTCTTATGCTGTCAGCAGTTAATTAACATCTGGTCACAGAGAAGTCAGCAGTGAAAGCACAGAAGGCAACCGTATCATGTTGCAGTAATGAGAACCTCAGTCTGATATAAAGACAAAAAATGTTCATAATGAAGACAGTCAGGCACAAAGCTAAGTTGCCCAAAGACTGACATCTACTTCCATTTCAGTATATGTAAAACTTAACTGCCATTTCATTTTTTAATTGTATGTTGCTGACAGTGTCAGCCCTCTCTGAACACCTTTACTGGCTATCTGATTTCCAGCTTTAGATCATAACTCTGCACCTCCTTCTCTGTTAGTGTGTTTACTGTTGTGTGCCTACACAAATAATTAGGCTCTCTGTCCTTTGAGTCATTTCTCATGACAATTTTGCCATTCTGTTTACAAGAGGTAAGGTGACTAATAACAGAGACAATGGGAAAATAATAGAGACAACAGGAAAAAATGGGTTAACTGGCATTTTGTGAAACCATATATAATATGAACTTATATGAACTTCCTGTTCACTCACATTTCTTCAGCATAGTGAATTAATTTTCCTTTATGATGGTAGGTACCTCATATCAAGTGGGAAAATTGAACTGAACCAAATTCTAGTGTTCTCGCAAAGACCCACCATCATTACATTGTAACTTTACAGTTCTAAGGGACTTAAGAGACTAATATCTGCTTCAAAGTTTTCCTTTTCCCAAAAGATCTGTGGTCGTAAAAGCAGAGACCATGCATGAATTTGACCTTTCTGGCAATATCCAACGTCAAATTTCTAGTTTTGGCCGCTGGAGCTCCCTTTAATTACAAGAGCTATTTATAAATGTACTTTTCTTTTACTTTTATTAAGGAAGTTATGGCACACTTTCTGAGATAAATTTCTTTTTCTCCTGTAACAAAAAACACATAGATGGTATAATCATATGTTGTATCAAAAACCACTGTAGTGTTTTTGTTTGCTTACGGTAAGTGACCACTCATCATATTATATGATAGCTTTTCCTGATCTCCATCAACCACTTACAGTAAAACCTTATTAAAACTCTGGTGTATTTCATCTTTTGCAGGCATTGTACAAGGCAGTGCGAGGCAGCAAGAGTAAATTCTGTCAAAGGTGAAAGCAGAGCTAATGTGAACACTAGGAACTTCTAGCAGCTTTTAAATTAAGTGGAGTACGCATATAATGATTGTATATGATTTCTCTTCTGTCTTGTGACTGTTCATAACAGTATCAGAAATACTTGCAGGCTGAATGTAAACAATTTATTTTCTGTGGGACAGAGAGAAATTGAAACTTAAATGAACCCTCTGCAACATATATAAATTCTGTAACAGAATATTTATATTTTGAGAATATATATACAGGGAGACTTACGACATACCGCTAGGTTTCACATCTGTAGTTTGAAGAGCTATCGTATTTATTGGTTCAACTCTCCTAGTACTGCTACATTGTCAAAGCCAAGAGTGAGGCACCATTTACATCACTAGAATGACTACTTGTATATATAAACTATAAACTATAAACTAACTTGTGTATATAAACTATCCTCCTGAACAATATTAGTTGCTACATAAAGGTAGATGACTTTTTCCCATAATTTTTGAACATAAATCTACATCTTTATATAAATAGGAAATTTAAAAAGTATTAAGATAGTTACCTAACAGATGTAGACTTTTTCCAAAAATCACCATAATTCTCCTCCCCTTCCTTCTTGTGTAATTAATAAATAGATTAAACGTAAAGCCTGATCATTCTTGATTCCATACATTGTTCTGACTTTTTCTGTCTTGAGAACCTAAATAAATGTAGTGTGACAGTAAAAGGCAGCTGAGAATAAGTTCATTTACTTAGATTAAATAAATACTCTAAGAAGTATTTACAGGATACATTTTTTTCCCCTTCAATTGTATAAAAAATTATAGCCTCCATAGATTTTTGAAAGAATATGCAAACAGAAATGTTCCTTCTTTTGAACTTTGTCCTATTCTAAATTGAATTTTTTCTTAACAGACAAGTATGGCGAAAGCAACAGCATTAATTAAGTTTAATCTTTAGCTAAAATAAAAAGAAACTGTAACTGTTACATCAGAGGAAAAGCAAAACCTTCTTTAACTGCATCCATTATTCACTGTATAGTACAAGAGTCTCATACTACTGGAGTGCACTGATCCTGTCTTAGTTAAAAGAAAAACTAATGAGTTTAGTTCCTGAGTCCTCTACCTCTTGTTTTCCTTGTATTTTTCTTTCTTGAATTAGCAACATGAACAGGAAGGTCACTGAAAGTATCAAAAACAATCTAAGAAAGATTTCTATCATATAGTTAGATAAAAGATTTCAAAATCATATCGAAGTACAGTATGAGTACTGGGACTTTGACTTCTAACAGGTATAGAGCAAGCTCAGTCAAGAAAGAAGACTTGAATTTACCTGTAGGACCTCTAGTAAATAAAACAAGCCTCCAGCTGCATTTTAAAACATATTTCAAAACTTCATGGATGTGACTAATCAGCTTACTGTAGCAGAGAAAGTACCAATATGCAAAAGGTATTTTCCTTTTTAATCTAAACTTACATTCACTTCTTTCTTACCACTTTAGAAATATTAAAGAACCTAATTCCTGGATCACTTGTCGGTAATACAGAATTATAGGCTGGAAATTCTTTAGTCAGTACACTGAACAGTTGAGTAACAACAGAACATTGTTGTCTTTCTTGGGATAGAACAGTTCAATTTAGATTTGAAAAGAATACAAACAGTATAAGATTTTTTCATTTTATCTAATGTATTCATTTTTTCATTTTATCTAATTTATTTGTGCCTTTTTTTTTTTCCAAACTCAGGTAAGTCACAAGACTATTTCTTCAAATTAATTACAACACTCCCCAGCTTAACTTTAGCAAAATTATTAGACATTGTTTATCATATCTGTCATCATGGGAATATATACTAGTTTTTCTTGGTAGAAGAAAGTATAGACATCTGAATTTGCATTTCTAAAATTTGCTCTAATAATTTCATACCATTTCTTAAATTTATTAATGAAACAAACTTCCAATTTTTTCTGTCTTGTGCCAAGATCAATTGGTGTTACCTGTCAAATGATTATTTTACTGATCTGAAGTATACCTACTCCGTATTATATTACCTAGTCTAGCTGAATTACACTACACTAAGACGTACTATCACTCTTTATTGAATTTTTGATGCAAATTATCTTCCAAATAGCAAATTTATATTGAAAAGATACTGAACTACTAAACTTTACTGAAAATCATATTGTACTAGAACATCACAGTAGTCTTTTCAGACTAATATACTCCACTGCAAGCTAATATACTATGACATTTTGAAATGCTGATAAAACTCATGTCTAATCTATACTGCATCAATTTTAACAATTATACTATGTCACTTTCCTGCACTTTCAGATTACTTACTCTGATTATCTTCACTTGCTTTTCTGGCAATTTAGTAGTGTTATAGATGCAGTTGTTCTAAAGCACTTAAGGCATCTGATAAACGTTTGGCATGATGTGTTTTATCTGATTTTACCCATTAGACTGGATAAAAAACAGAATTCTATTGCATTTCTATATTTGGTGATTAAGTTGTACTTACTGCAAAAAGTAATAGTAATATGAACCAACATAAGATGACCTCAACCATTCACAAACTTTAAGAAATGATCATGTTATCATCTGTTGGAAAAAATCACTTATGGTATCTTTTTTTTTTTTTTTTTAATGGTAGCATTTCCAAACTCCCTATATTGGCTCTTCTTTTCAGTGTGGATTTCATCATTCAAACTAGAGTAGTGCTAGCCTAGTTATCAACATCTCTATTTCTTTATTATTGATCCTTAAATATCTGTCTGAACCCAGTTATTTTGGGTTACTCCTGAATGCAACACATACGTTATTACCTAGTTAACATGCTTTCAAAATCGACGCACTCTCCTACCAATTCCTGTTTCTTGAAGTGTTTAGTGTAACGAACATTTTCATCAGAGCTTTCATGCAAAAAGACTTACTAACTGACAATCTGAGCACATCTTTTAATCAAAAATTTCCTAGGGAGTATTTCAGTATTCATTTGCTTTTATAACTTTAACACAAATGCATAGTTGTAATAAAGATGTATGTATGACTGCAAAAGTAGATGCTAACATATAGTATAACTGTGTTAAACAGACAACTATTTCCATTTCCAAATGGTTGCTACGTGGATAACAATGTATTTGTTTTTGATATGTGCTTACACATACGAAGGTCAAAGGGATGTGTTTCAAGGTATTTGGTCAGTTTTGCATTGTTTTGAAAGCATAATTATTTTTTAATCTCTTTTTCAAATTATGTACAATGCTTTGAAGGTGTGAACTGATATATTTTACGAGTTCAAGATTTAGAGGTTATGCCTATGACTATGAACATAATTGAGAAAAAGAACTCAAACGATCAGAGTTCATGATACTGTGATACTGCATATAGATGATATACTGATGACAGCTGACATCCAAGTTCCAAACCATTATCAATTGATATACCAGAACAAACATACATGGGCATTAAAAAAAATAAAAATCTTATTAAACTAATTTAAACAATGTGAATATGGGAGATTGGAGCAAATCCTGTGTTTGATACTGGGATCAGGCTTTGATATATGACTAGGATCCTGACATCTCAAAGTGTAGATGTAGTTAGGGATATTTTTCAGATGGTGGTGATAGGTTGAAGATGGGAACTACATATTTGAATTACAAGGTATTAGCATTTTCTAACAAGGCAAAATTTCACTTGACTTGGAAAATTTGATCATAACACTGTTGTCATAAATGAAGTACTTTATTATTAAATTATCCTATATATGATCTGTCATTTTTGTTTTAAGTACATTAAACTAATGTCATCATAATTTCTTAGTTGTCCCATTTTCCAACTGACCAACTGTCAGTTACTATTTCTAGACACAATTACAAATTCAGCACAGAACATGGCAAAAAGAATGCAGAACAGATTGAACACTGAGGGGAATCTAACTGATGTAGCTAGCAGAAATGAAAATGTTGCAAGCCTGCTGACAGATTGGAAAGTAGCAAGCCAAATGAACTGTCAAATGCGGCCAGAAAACTTGTGAGACAGCAGGGTACAAAAAATCTAGACTTACAACAATTGGGATATAATAGTAATTTTAAAAATGCAGCACATCGTAAGATATGCACAATTGTAGGGAACTATCTAGAGATATGTATACCTTAATACTGCTATTAACAAGTCAGTAATTAATTAATTAGATTATCTCTGTACTTAATGCAGTATTTGAATTAATTTAAACTGAAAGTGACAAAACTGAAAATAGTCAGGATTACCTTAACATTGTGAATTTTCTACTGAAAAAGGTATTTAATTATCTATGTATATAGAGAATCAGAGGAAAAATGTGTCATGTGTTGATTGTTCCTTTATTCTTGACTGATTCCAGGATTCATACAGCAAAATTCCTTTAGTAATTTTGTGTAGTATTATTTTTTCCTCTTAAGTATCTGAAGTCAAAATGTTACAACTCTTTAACAATGTAAGACAGTACGTATACAAAATACAATGTCACATAGCTTGAAAATATTTCTCTTGCATTTGGGATAGAAAATAATGCACAATATTTTTTCTGGGGACAAGATGATGTCCTTCAGAATTCTCAACTAAGAATCAGGTCCTGAGAAAAGAAAATCTAATTATGTCAATTGTCTATAGGGTTTTTAAAATTAGATTGGGCATTTTTTTTAGAAGACATGTTAATCTATCAATTCACTTGAGAAGAAAAAAATCCTTACTACTTAAATTATTTTTTTAATGGAGAGTGAAATCCATTTTCAGCTACAAATTTTTCCTTAATCCCAATATCCTTAAAATTCTGATCTCTCAACTGCACTTTGAGTAACACATAACTAAAAAAACTCTTTTGCCTGCTTCCATCTCCAACAGAAAATTCAGTAAATCCATTGTACAAATCTACAGATTAAGAAAAAAGCCCAGTGTGGTCCAGATGAGTATATATTTGGTCCATAAACACAGGCTCAAGTATTTGTGCAGTGGCTGTTAACTGTATTTTATAATTTTCATATACTTTATTTTATAATATATATATATATATATATATAATATAAATATATATATGTGAATATATAAATCTATATTTATTAGATATTTAAAAAATATTTTATATTTTCTTTGGTTTTACTTATTCATTCTCATTCTAAGTAAATTACTTTATTTTTATTAAGACACATTTAATATATGCTACTTCCATATACTAAATGCAGCCTTCACTATACTATTTATATTTCTAGAAGGCACTCAGTCAAATTTTTGAAGAGAAATTCAAATATATGCTTTGCATTTTAGAAATTCTATGTAATTTAAAGGGTATAAAGATCTAGATATAATTTAGAAAATCTTTTTTACCTTCCTAGAAATTATAAATGAGCTGTCTTTAAAAAAAAAAAAAGTCAAACATATTCCATGACAAAATTGCGCATTTTTAGAAATACTTTTCCAGTGCTACCTGTAGATATTGCCAGACATATTATGTGAATGAGTTTATTTTTTGCCAGTTAGTCACTGTGGCCAACAGCCAAACTCCTACCCAAATGCTCACTCACTTCTTCCCTCCTTCACTGGGACAAGGGAAAGAAATTAGGAAGAATAGGAATCAGACAGGTTTTGGCTCAAGCTAAAAGATAAGATTGCCTACCAATTATCCTCACGGACAAAACAGACTCAATTTGGGGAAAATTAATTTACTACCACTGAAAATAGATTCAGGTAGTGAAAAACTACCTGAAAAAAAAATTCTAAGCAACATCTTTCTTTCTCCCTTTTCCAGGCTTAACTTCACTCCTTCATTCCCAAGCCCTCTACCACGTCACTGAGAGGAACAAGTGTTTGTGGGTGGTGATCGTCAGTATATAGCAGTTTCTTTTTGCTGCTCCTTTCTCCTCATACTTCTCCTCTTCTCTGTAATGGGCTCTCCATGGGTGGCAGTTCCTCTAGGAACATCCATCATGCATGGTTCTCCATGGGCTGCAGGGAACATCAGCTCCAGCACCTGGAACACCTCCTCCCCTGATGCCCATGGTATTCACAGGGCAGTTTCTCTCTCTCTTTTTTTTTTTTTTTTTTTTTTTTTTTAACTCATTCCTCTCTCTAACATTTTGTCCCTACTGAACACGCTTTGCCAGAGCTGCCCCCATAGTGGCTGTGGGGCCTGGCCATGCCCTGCATGGGGCCATAGGAGCTGTCTGGAACCGGCTGTGCCCAGCATGAGGCAGCCCTGGCCTTGCCTCACACAGCGGCCGTGTGGTCCCCTGCTACCAGTACATTCAGAATGATGCCCAGTGTACTCATCTTGATAGGATGGAGGAGAATAATTCTAAGAGAGTTATTGCAGTTTCTGTAGGGTTTCACACATTTTGGAGTCCTATACTTTCCATATCATCCATGTCTGTACCTTTTTCAGGCACAGAAGACACAGCCATTAACTTGCATCGCATACATTTTAAGAACAAGAAGTTCCATCAAGCATGCCAGATGCCAGCTTCATCTATGTCAAGGTCTAGACATGAAAGTACCCTCCTTTCAGACAGTGACCAAAGCAGCCCCCTGTTCCTTCTGCATTCACCCAGAAATGGTAGAATTCAGCACCGTTTTCTTTAGTAAGTGAAAAAGAGCAAGGAAATCCGTGAATGGAAAGAACTTTACACTAGCTTTTCATTCAAGACCTCAAAATGTACTTTACTATTTAAAGGGATTTTTAAAAAATCCTGGGATTAAGAAAGTTGCTGTCTCAAATACCATGTCAGTCAGCATTAGCTGTGGCATTATTTTAGACAAACTAAGAATTTGAATAGAAGTATTTATCTTCTAATGTCATATTCCCAAGGCTACTGAAAGTAATTACATATTGTATCATGCAAGGCCATGAACTTTACAGGGCTGGCTTTCCTCTGCCATATGAACTGTACAGCACCTAAGAACTGCTGTTGCTTCCAAGGTGGAAGGTGTTGCCTGCAATAGCTGTATTTAATATTAAAACTCTAAAAAAGGGATTAGAAATGTCATTTCAAGTGCAACCATTTCTTTTAGGTAAAATTTAGAATCTTTCCAAAAGCATCTGCTACTGACTTTCAACCCTCATAAAAAATAAAAATCTATATAATGTCCTTTTTTATAGTACTCAAAGAAGTCAAATAAAAAATATTATTTTTATTCTGTGTGTACAATTAAGTATTTTGCACCTCCACACATGTAAATCAGAAGGATGTTGGTCAAAGTTGCACACAATTAAAAGATTTTGTTCACAGAACATTAAAATGGTAGGAAACTTTGGACTACAGTTCTTATAAATATTAGATCAATCTTGTACTGCTGTCACAAGCTAATAAATCTCAGTTTAAATTTATGATGTGGAACTTTTTTTTTTTTTTTTTTATATACTGTTTTACATACTGGCAACATATCACAAATATCTAATTGATTACTTTATAAAGAGAAAAAAAAAGAGGGATATCAAAAAGAAAAATTGTGCCATTGTGCCTTGAATGGAACAGATTGAAAGAATATTTTTCTAGACAAAGACAAAAAAGCTTTTTGTGCTTCTTTCCTCTATATAATGTAGTGCTGTTGACTACAACCATAAACAACATGAACCATGAACTACAAACATATTACAGTATTGCACAAAAAGACATAAGTATGACAGTGTTGAAAACTTGTCTCTGTGTAGATTCCATATAGATTCAGGCTTTACTCCTACACGAAATGATCTCATTGTTTGCGGATACTTTGCTATCAGGAATACCATATTTTATTGTATATTCATAACTTTGAAATACATGCAGGAAATCACATTACTCCAAGGGAGTCAAAAAATATTAAAGTTAATAATCATAGATTATAACTGATCTCTAGCTCAGGCAACAGCAAGTAGATGCATCGTAATTCCCAAGAGGAAGGAATATTCAGATGAAAGCCATTGCAGTAACTCTTACTCTTTTATTCTGTTCTCATGTAGCAGTCAAAGAAGGAATTCCATCACCCTCAGAAACAGTTTCCAGTATATAAATCAAAATAATTACAAAGAACGAAACGTTTTCCTTCAGGAAATTTCCCACTCTGACCCAAAAGGGGAAAAAAAAAATCAAAGCTGGTTTCACCTTTATGGGACTCTGATCCTATGCTGTGGGTAAACCAGCTGTGCTTAAGCTAAAGCCAAATTTTCATAGCAGTGCCACCTCAAATGCATTAGAGAGGATTCCATTTTTTACTGAGGTGGTTTGCTGCATGTTTGGCTGAATATACTATTATCTGCTCCATAAAAGGCTGGAGTTGTATTTGTCAGGTTAGCGTTTCTGGAAAAACTCCTATCATTTTTCTTTTTTTACAGGTGATTGTTTAACATAGTGGACCACAATAACAGAGGAGTGTATGTTTATTTGCACATCTCTTGCATTCATATACAATCATATTGGTATACATAAAACTGAAGTGGCTGCACATGTAATAGAAATAATCAGCTTTTGAGCTGGCAGATAACTGCAGCAGGTAGATGCTGAAATAGTTCTGCTGTATCCCATTGTGGAGGACCGAAATTAGCTATATAAATGGCATATGCCTTTGCAAGTATTCTCTTAAGAATATTGTCCCTAAGGCTAGGTCTGTAGTAGTAGCACCAGCAGATGCACTATCAGTGATAATGTTTATTTGTTAGGAGAGTTTTTGGTGTTGCTTTGGTCTTTGCCAACTAGCACTTCCCTAGACTTTTCCTGGGCAAGGTGGATCTGGATAGGACACATCAGGCAGGACACAATGCTCCCAGCGAATGCTATGGATGAGGACTGTAGCTAAAGGGTATCAAACTAAAAGTCACCATCTGATTTCTTCTGATGGCTTACATAATAATTCTGACATATGACTGGTTCTTCACAGCACATCACTTCAAAAGAACTACCTATACCATTAAAGATAGACATGTTAAAGCAATTTGGTAATCAAAAACCTAAACTCTGAAGCACTTCCACTACACAAATAAATAAAAATAAAAAGATATAAAATACATTGTCAAAGGAAGAAGCTCATTATTTTCTGGATGTATGGTCTAAAAACTGCTCATACCCTTGATAGAGACTTAGGTAAAAGCAATTATTTTAAATGGCTTTATGGAGAAAGAAGGCATGCCATGCCCCTGCCTTCAAGGCTAGGGCAGAGATCTTAGTTTATTTAATAGCATAGACATAAATTATTTATCTGTGCATGAAATACCTATTTTGAATTTACATACAGACATCTCATTTGCATCTAAGTTTGGAAATACTAATTTGTGTTAGCTGCATAATGCACTTTGCTGCGAAGGTCTCAGAGCTGGTTCAACTGGAGCTGCTGTATTCAGAGAAGCAATGCTTTGCAGAAACAAGAGTTTCTCAGAGCACTCAGATCCAGAATTTTGCTCCCTAGCTAACAAACCCTGGCTTTCCAGAGTGCCAGCTGGCTTGGATTTGGTGCCACACCAGCTTGGCTATACTGCTTGTGGATCAGGTAATACCTTCATTGGACTTGTTCCAGAATATCTGCTGCAGTTGTGCTCTGACAGGCAGTGTTAATACTCCTCTGAGTCCTTCATCTACTGCTAAAGCTCATGGTCATGTTCATTGTTAGAAATCAGATAATACATTAGATGGACCACCAGTGTGATCGGTTATGGCAATTCCTACACTTGGTTTTATCTGTAGAAACAGTAAGTGCTGAATTTTAATGAGGAAGAGATTAAAAATACATGGCATTTTATTACTTCTCATTAACTTCACTTTACAGATAAAAGGTTCAGTATGGGCCATGTGCTTTCTGATTGCTGGGCAGAAAGCATGAACAAAGTAAAATAACTTTGGGGAGTAAGAACAGAGGAAAAGAAACTGAAACAAGAGCAAAAGAAGCAAGAAAAATCTTGATGCAACTGCATAGGCAGTGAAAGCTATTGCCCCTTAGTTACTGTGTCATGGAATGAAAAGCTAAAGCTAATCCCCTTAGCTTTCCTACGTGAAAGTGGAATCCAAAACTAATCCTTTTATAGTAGCTATACCACATGAAATGGGGTGTTTAAACAAATTCCCTTAATCATCATGGCAAGAATCAGGGAACCGAAGTCAATCCCCTTAGCTATTCTGCAAGAAACAGAGAAGCAACCAATCTCCTTAGTTATGCTAGGGTTAAAAATGAACTCTATCAGCCTTTGAAACTATTTTGATATAAAATTATTAGTACTATGCTTCTGACATACCAAGACCCAATGTGAATACACAGTAACATCTATGGTACAATAAGTTGAACACTGATAGTCGAATGTTATGGTGTGAATTATATATTTAATACCACTTTATCATTTACTAGTTGTAAGCATACTACAAGAATGTGTACTCATAGCTGAGAGGCAAAAGAAAATGTTTGAGCTCTTCTTTAAGTAAAATTAAAAAATTAGGAGTATTCTTCATAATATTAAAAGCTGACAAAAAGTACTAACAGACGTGATGAGAATTGTTTGAACAAGGTGATAATAAACATATCACATTATTTAGCTGTTGTGTCTGTTAACATTCACTTTACTTTTTCTTTTTTTTTTACTTATTCTGCAATGTGTCCAGTTTTTTAATACTACTAATCAAATTCACAAGAAACATTAACAGAACTCTTAAAAAATAACTGTTACTAGTTGAAGTCACACATATTTGTCCCATTTACTGATAGTTTTGTTTAGTTCTTCAATCTTGCTCATTTGTTTTTTTAAGCAGATTGTTTGATAAGACCCTTCCCCTACAGTATGATACCAGAGGCAGATCACCTACCCCTTCATCTTGTCTCAGTGTGTACAGTGGAAAAATTTTGGTTGTTTCTAAAATACAGGGGATAGGCAAGCCTCCAGAAATACAAAATTAAATATGTACTATTTTGCCAAGTGAGACCATCTATTTCTGTTCACTTCAAGGTTATATGCTTAATGCAAAACATCAGCTAGAATATCTGCATCCTTCAAATACTGTTCTACATCTCAACAGCACTTGTGATCTTTCAATTTATTTCTGCAAGTCATGTAGTAGTGTTTTAAACTCTTCAGAAGGGATTCTTTTGACTAAATACAATAGAGGAGGATTATCCTTTTAAATCTGAAATATAGTTATAATTATTATTCATAAACACCTGGATTTTCTACTGTGGTTTTTTTTTTTTGTTTGTTTGTTTGTTTTTTTTTTTTTTTTTTGGTTGTTGTTGTGGTTGTTGTTGTTTGTTTTTTTGGTTTTTGTTTTTTCCTCTCTCCATAGAATTGTGATTCTTAAAAAGAATTCAGTTTTCTTATTAGCAGTCAATAAACATATCTACAAACTGCCTGTTTTCCAGTTTTTGAAGTAGCTTATTAGGATTATGTGAACAGTTTCCAGTCCTGCTATAGAGGCCTCTATACTCGCTTGGATCCTTTTGCAGGATATGTACATTAAATCACGAGTGAAAATTACTATGTAAAGTACCTCTTCTTAAATCTGAATTTTCCATTCTTTGTATTTTGGACTGGCAAGTGCTGCACACTTTAAATGTTGACTGTTCCTCAGAGAAGA
This sequence comes from Anas platyrhynchos, assembly GCF_047663525.1. Taxonomy (NCBI): domain Eukaryota; kingdom Metazoa; phylum Chordata; class Aves; order Anseriformes; family Anatidae; genus Anas; species Anas platyrhynchos. Next base: position 95,688,271 of record NC_092587.1, on the reverse strand, counting down.
GATTTTAAGCTCAAGCATTCTACTGGAGGTTAAGAAACAGACATCTACTGGCAGAGAGAGCAAAGCTGAGAAGAATTTCTACAGCATCGGGTGTTCAGTTCATCTGGAATAATTTTTTCAGTAGTAGTCTAAGACTAGGGTTTACCACTTCAGTGTTTATACTGAGAAGTATAGGAGGGCCAGGGTCTCATCCCAGCCTTGAGTGTATAGAAGATTTGTCTTAGAAATGGCAAGTGGGATCATTGCAAAGCAGCAAGGAGGTCAACAGGCAAGGAGTGTGCGCAATCCAACACTACTCTACTATTGCTTCTTGTCTCTCCTTTAGCTAGCAATATAGTCATAGCCTTTATGTTTACTTGAGTTTTTGGCATGAACTCATGGACAAGGAAGGGCACATCACTGAGGAAGCTGGTAAAACAGGGACCTTTTGACAGAAGATAAAATACAGACAAACGAAAAGAACTGGAGTAAAGCAAAGCAGGGAGAAAACTCTGTGTCTGACTACAAGGAAGAAAATCAAATGTGTGAAGTCCTTGAGGACTGCAACTAACATCGAGATTCCAGACAGTGTCAAAATGGTAGTGATAGAGTCCCTCTTGGCCCACACTTACTCAAAAAGAAATAAAAAAGTCTGTGTCAGCACCAGACGGGAAAAAAATCTGGGAAGTAGAGCTGTATTTAAGTGTGCCCCAAACAAACTGGTCCTAATTGCTCTAGCAAGATCCATTTGGCGAGAATTCCTACAGAGCAGAAAAACTATTTGTATACAATCCTTCCATCCTTACAACTGTGAAAACTCATGTAAGGTCTTATAATTGAAAGCAATATTGGAATGTAAATGTTTTACTGCAATTTGCAAAGGGGATTATATGTGCACTTAAGTGTTTAAAAGAGGCTTGAAAAATGCCTCAAGCTTACAGATTTCTTGACAAATTGGTCACTTTTCTGTAACTTCAAGAAGTAAGCCACTGTGCCAAAATACCAGTAAAATGTTCAAAACCACAGTTTGTTTTTCTGTTTCATTTCCTTTTCTTTTAATTCTAAGTAAGGGCTTCCAATACAAGGTCAGGCTACTGCAAACCCTTAAGAATATATAAATTATTTTACTTTCATTACACATAGAAGATCCACTTTTAGAAATATAATTATTCCTGTCACTAAAATGATAAAAAGAAAGCAACAGTCTGTCAAAAAGTTCCCTCAATTACTGAACACAGCATACAAGCAAAAAGCAGCAACTTAGTAAAGACTCTTTGCTGCTGCCACTTTTATATTTTCTCTGGGAAAAAAAAAAAAGTTTTGTGGCTTTTAAATAATCCACAGATAATGCTTTTCAGAATACCTAGGTACTTCTCAACCACTTAAGCATTTATGAGAGCATTTCCAATGCACACAGGAATTCCAAAGGGTAGTTCCCATGAGTTCAGTATAGTTCTTAGTCTCTAAAAATACACTGCTTCAAATAAAGAGATGTTCAGTATGCACCTAGTATTTCCATAAATACTGCTTTTCTTCTACTTTCTTTTTGTCCTTTCTTTTCCATGATTTTGTAATAAAGGCAACATTCAGTTTGGTGTTCTTTATAGCTACATGCTTGTGCAGAGTGAATGCTGAATTATATCACAACAATATTATATTTGATTGGGAATTAAGTGAATTTTTTCATTTAGATTATAAGTGATTTTTTTTGGAATTTCAAACTATCTAAATACTGGCAAAAACAGTAAAAAATCAACACTGCTGAAAATATATCCCATACTATTTTTAAATCAATCATACTTGCTTCTGCAATTGAGTATGTTTTTCTTTTCAAAATATTTTTTCCCTATAGAAAAGGCAAGAATATGTTAATTTTCACTAAAGTATACTTTCTTTTATTTCTTACTGCTCCTTTTGGTAAACCAAAATATGAAGGTGAAATCTACAGTGTATTAAAAGCTATTTTCCATGCATTGGGTACATAGATGTACAACCCATGTATGGTATTTTTATTTATTTTAACTTCCAACTAATGTATTTTTGAAAAAAAGTGTATAGGATTTAGCATATATTTTGTGGGGTTGCACAACAGAAAGAGATAGACGTGCTCAACTACTTACAGTGCTTCTCATACTTCCAATGGGAAATGTAACAGAAAATATAAATACTGCTACTGCCACTCTGTGCCCTCTTTTGCTATATAATATAAAACATACACTGAAAAATAATCAAATTTCAGTGTGCATTATAATTAAATTACCTGTGTTAGACAAGATACATTACAAATCAGTATCCTAAGAAAATGAAGCGACAGTTTTACATTTGCTATTTGGCAGTTTCCAGGCACTGAGCGCATGAACTAGTTCTAACCAGAGTACAAACAAGCATTTTTAAGGAAAGAAGGTTTGCATTATAAGTAGCATTTTCACTGCATCAAGGATTACAAGACTGCCTGCTTTGTTTCCATTTTCTTTATTATATTCCTGGCCCTACTAAAAAGGGACTTTTAACACAAAGTCCTTAATGGTCATAAAAGCATACAGACAAGTAAGAAAGTGAAGAGTAGTTGGTGTTTGAAGGCAGTGGGGGAAGTCTGATCTTGGGCAAGAAAATAAAGCCTCATTAAATGTCAGACTGCTCCATTATTAAGGTGATGGACTTGAATTTCAGCTATGTGGATTCAACAGGGACTTCACTCCTTTGGTATGTTTCATGTTAAATGTTTGAATAGTCAAAGAAGATGAAGTGGAGATGACAAACTCCTAGCCTGACATTCTAGTGAGAGGTTATCCTGCTACAAAACCAGTTAAAAACAAAACAAAACAAACAAACAAACAAACAAACATAAACATGTTTCTGCTTAGCAGATATAATATAGAAATGATTCCAGTTATGGACAGGAAAATTTACTTTTACTAAGAAGATATTTGTACACAATACCATCTAAGTTAAACAAGAATAAAAAATCATTCAAAAAGTATATGCCAAATTACTATCAGTAAGTTCAGACTTACTATATAGCAGATTTAAAATAATAATAATTTGGTTGAGCAGTTTAGAGACTACTTCTACCACTTTGGTTTTACAGATTACTATTTAAGAATACAGCTGTTCTCTACTGAACCATTCAGATTTGTTTATAATCCTCATTATACATGCTTTCTTCCAAGTTTTTTTTTTTTTTTTTTTTTTTTTTAATTTACAGCTAATTATATCTCATCATTTAGGCTATGAATGCTTTAGATCTGTGACTGCACAGTGGCAAGAACAAATGGGTCCCAATGTGTTTGCAATATCCAAATAAGAATATGACTATGTTTTGCCAATAGCTATCCTCTGTGGAATCTGTAATTAGACGTTTCACACAAAGCCAGATGAAAAATAATCAAAATACTGCCCAAGTGTATGAACAAAAGAAAAAGAAAAAAACAGGGTGATAAATATCTCTTCTTCATAGTGCCTGGCATATTTTGTGAATTTAACCATTATAGATGCAACATGCTCTGGTAACTGTGCATCTGTCGAATAGGTACTCAAATCCCCAGCAGTTACAGCTAGGGTTTTCAGGTTACGTATGCACACGAATTAAGATTTTTGACACTAACAGGAAATACGGGTAAAACAAAAAATTTAGGCATGCGTCAAATTACTTGGACATTGGTAGTCACAGGGACATACACTCTTCAAGAAAACCTTTTATGTTCTAAGAGTTGTTCTTAAATGAAACATGAAAGTTGACTCTCAAAGGCAAATCACCTCAGATTACAAACAGTAAATCCTCTAGAAAATCTTTCTTAGTTAACGAGATCTTGGATGTGCCTAATCATTAAATCCCTGCAGATAGATATTAATCTCAAGAAAAATGACCCTTGTCTTACCTCTTATATGGCATGCCTCAAACATCAAAAAGGATTCTAAATAAGGTGTCACAGAGCATGGGTCTGATGATGTCTAAATTACAGTTCGACTAAGCATTTTTAAATATTTTTCTTAGTGTCATCTCTGTAAGTTCCCCATTTGTGTGAAAATCTGAATAGCTTCTTTCTTTTCCTTGATCTCTGTTAAATGTCCTAAAAGCTAAATCCCTAACTTCTATTAAACTTGTTATTAAAACCACCGTCTCGGTGACACCTCTGAAATCTGGCTGCTGAGCTTTTATAGGTATAACTACATGTTACAGTTGGACTGCTCTAAGAGAGGGAAAAATTTACGCATTGTTTCTTCTCAGAAATGTTCTTAATTCCTGGTTATAGCTCTTCTTGCTACTGCTGCAACATCTATCTACATGGATGTAATTCTCTATTCCATGAACTGTTCAAAGCTATTTACTTGGAATAAAACACCTTCAGAATGTGAGTCATTCTTGGTATTGGTATTTTTTTTCTCATTGATTTTCACATAATTTTAAAATTAAGTATGTGTAATGGATCTGGCAGGGATGGAGTTAATTTTCTTCATAGCCACCTCTATGGTGCTGTGTTTTAGATTGGTGACCAAAACAGTGTTGATAACACACCAGTGTTTTAATTATTGCTGAACAGTGCTTGCACAGCATCAATGCCTTCTCTATTGCTTACTCTGCACCCTCAAGGAGTAGGCTAGGGTGGGCAAGAGACTGGAAACTGCCCCCAGCTGACTAAAGGGATATCCCTTTCTATATAACATCATGCTTAGCAATAAAGCTGGGGATGAGTTTTCTTTAAAGCAGTCTTAGAGTCTGGCTGCACATCAGTCTGCTGGTAGGAGGTGGTGAGTCATTGCCTTTGCATTTATTTTTTTTCCCCCAGCACTTTTTAAGTGTCTTTATCTCGACCCATGAATTTTTCTAACTTTTGCCCTTCCAGTTCTCTACCCTATCCTGTTGGCTGGGAATGAACTAGTAACTACATCAGGACTCAGCTGCCATGGGGTCAACCCACCACAGCATGCCATTAAAGAAGCAATGATGTCTTGAACTATTATGTCTTGTTCATTAAGTCACAGTCCTCCAACCACATGCCCTTGTCAGACTAGGAATTGATAAATACAATCAAATTTATTAATTATGGTTTTAAATACCCTAGACTATCTTATTCACCACACAAATGAGCCACAAAATGCCACTGAATAGTGTATCACACAATACACTATTAAAAGTATTTTACAATATTCAAGCACAGATTACAGAAGCTAAGAAGTATGACATTTTATAATACAGTTACTTAGTATTTTATTATTTTTATTTTTATTTCTCTAATGAGACTATCCAAAGTTAAATTGCTGGGTAAACATTTAGAACACAAAATCATACGGGTTGTTATAAATATTTTGGTCAGGAAAACTCATTCAAAGATGATGTATATTTACACGCCTAGGAGCGGGAATACCACTTATACCTAATGAATAGATTACTATGTGTTATAAAACAGCTGTTCTGGTAGACAACTGTGAGTCATGGCGAAGATCAACCGAACATGAGCTCCTAATATTATTACTATATAGAGAAAGCCTAGTGGGAACTCTTTGATGTTTAAACAGGAGAATAGTAAAGAAAAGTGGCATGACAATTTGTAACTGTAGAAAATAATGAAATTGACTGTAAAATACTGCATACTTGTGTCCGTACTTTTGAAAAAAAAAAAGAGTTGCATGCTGATTTGAATTTTGGAGAACGGGAGGAGGAGCAATGAAGGACTTTGTCTACTTAGATACAATATTAAGCTAAGAAGGAAGAATGAAACAGTAGGAAACTTTTTTTTTTTTTCTTAACAATGATTTAATTAATTAATGGAATAAATGACCAATGAAAGCTTCTTGATGTCTTTTAAAATATATATACTGTGAAATTCTTGTTACGGGGTTAACACAATGACAATGCTTGAAATCTTCCCGCCTCTGATATAAGGGTGAACTGATACATTGTTCTTTCTGGTCATAAGGAATTTAAATATCTATTGTGTTCTTACACAAGACAGTATTAAAAGTGAAGACTAAAAGTACTGATGACATTATAATTCACACTGCTACATGAACTTTTCACATCAAAGTTGTCCTTAAAATCAATATTGATGTGGCCAGGTGGATATGTAAATACATGTATATCTGTTTACAAATACAGATAACTCATCTGGTTTCTATTTCATAGACAAATCCAAGCAACTGCCAACTATAGTTAGGAGACTTTGCATTTCTTTCATCCTATAATCTGTACCATTTATTTGTTATGTTTTAGTACCATGTAGTTCTCTTCTGCTGGTAGATAACAAGATAACATGAAATGCAGAACTAAATTGTAGGCACTGGGTATCACCGTATCTACAAAGCACTCCCTGTCTTTTTCTTATGATGCCACACTGGTGCCTGAGCATGTTTAATGCACTAACCTCACTTACTGTTTGTTATAAACAGGTTAGTCTTATATTTGAGATACTTGCTCGGGTTTCACTTTATAATACTTTCTTAGCACTCCAACATTTCTTATTTTCCCACATTATATCCCCTTATACTATATTCTCTTGAGCCTCAAGCTGAATCCGTTATTTGTATTATCACTTCCCACAGCAGTCTTTTATTTTGCAGCTTTCCTTTAAGTCATCTTCTTTTAGCTTTTATTTAAGTTAACTTGACTTCCTACACAGTTTTCTACTCTTTATGCATACAAAGACTTCATATGGGAGAGTGTTACTTTTTCTGCCAGTTGCTTTGCTCATTGATAATTTTAATAAGGGAAAGGGCCTAAGCTTCCATCTCTTTCTTTATAAGTATTTTTATGTGATTTCAAAGGATATCCAGAATATTCTAAAAAATAATTAGTCCAGCTAAGAAAATAGATGATAGTTAAAAATCCTGAGTAAGAATCAGAATACTCCGTAGGTATACTGGCCCAATCACAATAAAAGCTAACTGTTGAAAAATAAAGAAGAGTGGATGCAGCTACACTGAAAGAAGTGGTTTGCAAGTTAGTAGTGGAAAACTTCTGTATCAGCTCTGATTACAAACAAAATTAAAAAAAAAAAAAGGAGTAGTAAACGAGTAGTGGTATGACAAATACTAGTAAGATGTTCAAGAGCATGTTACCATAAACCCTAGCAATGTCTTCTAATTACTTAAGAAGGAGCTAAAAGTGAATTGTAGACAGATACATATAAATTAAAACAATTATTTTAACAGAGGGTAAAATAATCAGTCTGGTAGAAGGAAAAAAAAATGGTACTTTGATGAGTTCAGTCTCAACAAATCCGGAACAGACAAAAAAAAAAAAAAAAGCACCTGCATATTAGTGACAGTTATTCAAAATCTTAAATGATCACCCAAAGAAAGAAGATATTTAAAATAGACTTACTTCCGTGGATAAATCAATTTTAAAAAATTACAAGGAAGTTGTTCAGATAACTACAGGAACTGGGATTAAAATAGTTTCATCACTTACACAGCTGTCAAATAATGTAGGAAACTTCTAGTAGGCTTTTTACTGCTGAGGCTTTACGTTTTCCCTGCAATGATAAGTCAAGGTAGCTTCTGCAAGCCCCTTCCACATGTAAATAATTTCTCATAGCCTTGTGTTATGTGTCACCTTGCCCTTCTTTTGTACTACATTTAAAATATTTTTGGAGTTTATGAAGTGCCTACACGGAAGTGTAAAGTTTTATTGATGTTAGAAGCAAAGAAATTCTTCATTATTAATTTTCTTCTTCCAATAAGAACATTTTGTTCCAAATTACCACTTGCAAAGTAGATGTAACTCTTTCAAAATAAAGAGTTCTTAGATTTAAAAAGAAATATTTATGGTAGAAGTTTATCAGCAATAGGCAGGCCCTTATGGCAGTGCTCTCCAGTCCATACCAATCCATAACTCACAAGCGTATTTTATTCACAAAATTCTGTTACATTGCTTAATGCAGTGGAAAACTAAAATTAGATAAATAAATCTAAGTGAGAAAAGAAAAACAAGCAAACAGACCAAACCTAGAGTCGTCCAAGGCATATTAGGTTATTAGCATTACTGCTAACGGATAAGTGAAGGATAAGAGAATCACTGCATATCAGTTAGGCTTTCAAATTTTTTCCTTTTCTTCCTAAATTTCAAAATGGTATTAATTGCTGAATTAATCCCGTAAGAAAAAGAGGGGAAGAGGGGGAGGCTAAAAAACAAACAAACAAAAAAAAAACAACAAGACCTTCTAAGGATCACAGCACCACAGACAGTAGTGAAAAAATCTAACAAATACAATTCAGTTCAGTGAATTGACTCTAGCTGTAACCACGGATAATGGTTCATACGTTCTCAACCAGCCTGCCCACTTGCTCTCACTCAAAACCTCTTTTAAAACCTATGAGGGGATTCCTTCCAGGTTTTTGTACAAATTCCAGCAAAACTTCTGCATTTTCAAGGTTACAGAGTAACAGATGAGTAAAGTTGTATCTTCATTCTGAAGCATAGAACAATGAATGGAGTAAGTATCAGATGGTTCATTATTAAAGCAGAATTTTTATACAGCCTGTCACTGAGAGGCTAAATTGGAACTCAATCAACAAAAGCTGATTCTATTGACCTCAAGGATATTAATGTTTTACAATGCATTTTTGTAGCTCTAAGCACTTAATTTATTACCCAATCAAAATACAAGGAAAAAAATCTGACAAGCAAATAAAGAAAATAGGTTTGCAAGAGAAAGTACTGTATTCTAGAACTTGAGAAAGGTTGTACAAACAACTGGGAAGAAAATGAAATAGTAAAATCACATATTGTATTACCAAAGAACAGATAATGCAGTTGAGCATGACTCATCGTTGCAGCTAAATGATGGCACTGCATACAAATGCCACATAAAAAAAAAAACCACTGTGTTGTATCTTCGCTTGCTTGGGTAGGTGCCTCTGGAGGTTACCAAAACTGCTGAAAGCTTACAATCTTTTTTTGCATTATGAATATGCTATAAATAGAAAAACTGGGAGGTGAAGGTTAAGGTTCCACAAATTTCAGAAGAACACCTACTTCTAAATTTTTCTTCTACTTCACCCTAGCCTGTTAGTTTAAAATCGCTGAGGCATACTCAATATTACATAAATCCCAAACATTAATATTTCAGTTGCTATTTAATTTAATGGAAACATTCTTTGAGACTGAGTAAGCCCATAAATTAATGACTTCTGTTAATGTCAGTCTCAAGAACACTGTCATCCCATTCTTCTACTGCTGAAAATGTTCTAAAGTTAGAGTAGCTTTGTAACTATATGTCAAGGACATTTTTGTTGCACACCTAAACACCACACTTACTCTTACTTTTTGAAAAAATAGTTGATTAAAGTAGCATGTACAATTTACACAGTATCTGAACAAAAGTCTCTATCAAAAGCGCAAACAAACCAAAACCAGTCTCTCTTCAAGAAAAGAATAAGGATAGGATAGGATAGGATAGGATAGGATAGGATAGGATAGGATAGGATAGGATAGGATAGGATAGGATAGGATAGGATATTGTTCAATTGCAAGGGACCTTCAGAGATCATCTAGTCCTACTGTCTGACCTCTTCAGGCATAACCAAATTTAAAGCATATTGTTGAGGGCATTACCCAAATATCTCTTGAACATTGACAGGCATGGGGCATCAACCACCTGTCTAGGAAGCCTGTTCCAGTGTTTGCCCACTCTCACAGTAAAGAATTTTTTCCTTATACCTACTCTGAACCCTCCTGGTGTAGCTTTGTGCCACTCCCATGCATCCTGTCTGGCGCCTCACTCTATGCTTCTCCTTCTCAGGATGTTGTAGAGAGCAATGAGGCTGCCTCTGAGCGTTCCCTTATCTACATTAGACAACCCAGTTGTCCTCAGCCTTTCCTCATGGGACATGCCTTCCAGCTCTTTCGCCAGTGCCATTGCGCTCCTCTGGATGATTGAAGGGTCTTTAACATCCTTTTTATATCACGGGGCCCAGAACCACATGCAATGTTCAAAGTCGGGCTGCACCAAGGCTAAATATAGTGAGCGAATCACCTCTTTTGACCAGCTGGCTGTGCTGTATTCAATGCATCCTAAAATGTGGTTTGCTCTCTTGGCTGCCAGGTCATCATCTGGTATCTTGTGAACCTGTTTATCTCACAGCTGGACAATTTGTCTAGAAGGATACCATGGGGGACAGTATCAAAGGCCTTACTGAAATCCAGAAGGATTACATCCACTGCCTTCCCTTCATCCACCAACTGGGTGACCTGGTCACCTTAAATTTTACCTTAATTTTTCAAAAGAATCAGGTAACAACTAAGACAAATGCTGGCTTTTTGTTTCTTAGCCTACATACAAAATTGACATGAAGAAGCATATAAATGTAATATTCTGTTAATCACCTAAAACGTTTGTAAACTCAATAATCTTCTCACCTTTGCATAAGGTACAGGATCCCACAATAATTTAAATAGGAATAGTTTAGAAGTATATTCCACTTTAGTTTTTAATTTTAGTATATTTAATATTTTATAAGCAATGTTGCGTATTTTAATAGTTGTATGCAATTCTTCAGTATGATCAACTACCCAAACCAACAAGTACATTTGCTATATTTTAATGAAGTTTGTCAGAATGAGACTAACCCAGAAAAATTGGCAAACATTGATTTTAACCAGTACTTCTGCATAACTCTGTGAGAAAAGTCTCATTGCATAGAATTCATTTGTCTCCACTATTTATTTTGCTTTGCTGTTTGTTCTTTCTTTCTGCAGAGGTCCAGCATTGCCACTACCTCTGAGTGCTCACAACAAACTTTACAGGACCAGCATGCTGACCTAAGATATTTTCCTCTGTGAATCTGAGAGAAATGGAGGACCTCATTTGTCAGCATATCCAGTCATCTGCTTCTGTATGTGACCAGTGGCTTACAGTCTCTTTCCCAAAGTGCTCATGCTTCTTCCCCAAATCACGTATTCCTCTCATCTGCACAACTCCCCAAAATCTGTTGCAAAGCTTCCTCACTGAAGTGCTCATGAACCTTATATAATTTACAGCTTACATTAATTAATGCATGGTTTAGACACTTTTTTTTTTTGAAGTTCACAGTTACTACCTCTCCATACTGCATTTATCCAGTTCTTACCTTACCATTTTCACCAGATTTTTCTATTAAATGCCCCAGTAAGCCTTACTCTGTATTTTTTCATCATTCTATAGACTACTTTTCTCCCACACATTTACTCTAGCTACTTGTTATATATTATTATTATTTTTTTAAATTGAATTTTACTTATTGGGAAATTCTCTAATAATTGAATCCCAACTACTGCCTCAAAGGTAAGCTTCTCGCCTGTTCTTAACATGCAGCAAAGGCAATTTCCCTGAAAGCCTCGACATGGTGCAAAAGTAAAGTTAAGGATAGGAATGACCAATCAAAAGAGATATTTTGTAATAGTTATGCTTTAAATCAACTTTTATTGCCTTTTTATGCTTCTATATTGTGGTTATTGTCACAGGAGTAACTGAAACTTTTAAGAATTTACTGAAAAAAATGAAATTATATCCTGTCTTCTTTCCAAATGCCAGCCTCCTTGTCCAATCCAGTAGGACTTTTTTATTGACATTTTTTATTTTTTTTCTAGAGCAAATAATGCAAAAATACTGTGAGGAATTTAATATATAACAATATTTGCTTTGTCTAGGAGTTCTGAAGGAAAAAAAACTTTCAGAATTATAACGTAGACTGCATGAGACTGCATACAAAATGAAAAATACGGAAGTATTTATAACAGACTGAAATGTGTCTAGGAATACAATGTACTGAAAAACTCTGAAAAAGAAATCACCATAAAGTTGTGAGTAGGCTGAGATTAAGAAACATAACATTGCTTGAAATCCCTGAAGGCAAAGACACAGAAGGTATTTTATAAAAATGGGTTATTAAGGTGCTGAGGACAGACAATTTCTACTTCCTTCTGCAATGGATCACAATAAATAAAATAATTAAAAATGAAACAAGATTTCTCACTCCGAAAAACAGAACTTTCTGAGCCCATTTCAGAGCATCAAGAAATTATGTCATACACAAGAATTAAGAGAGAATGCCTGCTAATATAAAAACACATGACACGTGATCTAGAGCTGTACATATAGTGACATAAGTAGCTGATGGGATAGGTGTTAAATGCTCTAATACATTGTATCTTGATTAAAAACTCAAACTTCAAATGCCTCTGATGTTCTGTTAAGTGCACCAACTGGGTGGAAGGAGGACACAGACTCTGCATAGCCTCTGGCAAAGCACTGATGGCTGTACTTCAAAAAGCAAAAATGCACCTCTTCCCCACCCTCATCTAGCCATACCACCTCCAAATATACCAGGTACTTGCAACTCTCTGAGGTCTTGAACACAATGTTAAGTGCCTGACAATCTGTACTAGCAGCACAATGAAACTGTAAAATGTTAAACTGGAATAGTGAACTTTGACCTAGAACAGTAAGTGGAGGGAAAAAGAAAAAAACCATATAAATTTATTTATTTATTTATTTATTTATTTAAATATTTTCTCTACAGGTTTTTACTGGTTTAATGGTATTAACATATTTGTAATGTTCTCCTGATTTAGCAAACCTGATATCATTTTACCAGATGCTAAAGTCCATATTAATCCTCACTTCAATCATGTTACAAAATCAAAACTTGTTTTTCCTTTTAATTCACAAAAACGCATTCATAAATACATCCTTCAAAATAAGAACTTTTAATATGTAATTTTATGATATGTAACAGTTAGAATTAGATTTTTAAATGGGATAGATTCCTAAGCAGAAAAGCCAGAGAAGGGCATAGTATTGTGTACTCATGTCATTCTTGCATCTGTTCTTCCTGTTATTACAACACAGGCTGCTCCAGTCCTGAGAATAACTAAAATCTTTCCTGTGAGTCCATACTACAAGAATATTCACTCAGTTATAACAGTCATTCACTTTAGTACTGTTGGAACGCCAAATTCAAGACAATAAAGCCAAAATAGCGAGTGACTTACCCCATTTAAAGGAAATGTTTTCCATCCTAGTTCTCCGAGGGCAGCTGTAGTATCAAGCAACACAACTGAAAGTGGAAAAAGAAATGATATGTTTGTGGTGTTGTTTTGATTAGACATATACAAGTATAAAGTATAGCAAAGTATAAACCAATATGAACTGGACATATCAGCCAGGTACATCTGCTTAAAGCTATTAAAGCTTTAATATTAAAGCTTTAATGAAAACATTGGAATATGAATATTCCAATACAATAAAAACATTTAAGCTTTTGAGGTTTACATTTCATTATCATGTGTCTCAGAAAATTTCACTCATACAAAAACTAAATCTTTTGCTGAAAGCATTGCCAAATCACAACACATTACTGATGCCTCATCATTCAATGGTGCCTGAATACGCAAGCATGATTTTGCAATCCTTTGCCTGGAAATCTAGAAAGCCTTCATGTGGAGTTGGGTATTAAAGCCAAGAAAATAAGGAAAAACATCTTCAAAAGAAAGACATTTGAAAAAAAACCACCATAAACTTTCAAGAAATAAATGCAAGTTATACAATGCACAAGTTGTATAATACAGAACAGAAAGACTAACAACATTGGAGTGGGTATTTTAGCTGGAGTATCACAATGCTGAAAGTTGTTATAATTATTTTGCAGATCTTCTGCCTTTTTTTTTTTTAATATATGACAGAATGAGCATGATTGTATATTACAAAATACTTCTGCACTATTCTAATATGTTAAATTACATTATCATCATATCTCTATTCCTGTCAGTAACAATGCAAAAATTATGCAGAACACAGCTCATAGCAATAAAGAAGCTGGCTGTAAACTAAATACGTAGTACATGAGACATCATACCTACGTGTACTACTGCCCTCTAATGGAATTGTTTAATCTGACCCTCTAATTTAATTTAAAAAATGTAAATTATGATTTAACATAAAATTAAGTATAGTATAGTGCAGCTGATTTTAATTGTCAAGTTACTAGGTTTTGAAGGCTCAGTTCCTCCTTACAGCCCACAAATACCCATTCTCCTTCTGATAGCTAAATGATGGAGAAAAATTAAGCTATTAGTCTGGAACATGATACCACTTCACATACATTTTGGGGTTTTATGCTGTTGCACATTATCTTCCACCTTTTATCTGCACATTGATTATTTAGACAATAAACTCTACAGCTATCTATAATGTTTCTATAAAGCATTTACATCATTATGAGTAGATGTCAGGTCATGATTTTTTGCCGTATGGAATAGATACATCAGCATGCAAACTGTTGGGACTTGCCAGCTTCTTAGATGAAACTTGGCCTAACACCTTCATCTCTCGTATTAGTAGCAGTTAGAGTTCTATATTTGGCTGTATGTTGACTTTTAACTTCATATTGATGTAGCCTTATCAGCAAATTTACAGTCAGGTAAAAAGCTCAACAACCAACTAAATTTTTAATGATTTATCTGAAGAAATAAATGACATTTTAAAAAGGATACTCCACAAAGGGGAGGGTTCTACTCCCTGCTTCTTCAATGTTTCACCAGTTTATGAAGTTTTGTGAATAACTCAAAGACAAATTCAACCTTTTAATTTACACACCCTTTTATTTCCAAAATATTGAATCCCAGTCCCCACTAAGACCACTGCTTCTACCGATTACTTACAAAGCTGTGATTTATAGTTGTCGTAGTATTTGCTGTTTACATCAGGCTACCAAACTCTTGTTCCAGAGTCAGAATAGCATCTTCAAATTTGGTTACTGAAGCATCAGCTTCCTCTATCACCCTCCAAGCAACAATGTACTGGGGATCTGTCACCTCCAAAAAACTTAAGCCAGTGGTTTTTGACATCTCCTTTTCATAGCCAAGACCAAGTACTGGTTTCTGAGAATATTTCAGTTCATATTAGGAGTTTGTTTTCTTTCCTCCATGTCTTCCTCCCTATCTCTCAAGCAAACCCAGACAGCATGGGCAATTTATAAATATATTTGCTTCTCAACTGAGATTCTATTTTGCTATTTATCAAGTAATATCATGATGAAATTTTAATTCTTTCATACATAATTAAATAAATAAATAAATAAAAACACTGGAAGTTACTGCAAAACCTATGGACCTGCAGGCAGAAACTGACTCTTGTAAGCAGTGTCAGGGTATAATATGCTGTTTCGCTTTCATGATTTTTGTGGTATCACGGCAGTGATTTAATAAATATCGAGGTATTCGAAACTAATACTTCGAAGGAACAAGGACCAAAATACAGGATGGAAAAGTAATTCATTTCTTCAGTGGAGGTTGAATTAATTAATTCCTTGCCTGAATTAATCCAGTACTACCTGAAAGCTCAACGCTATATATTAAAAAAAATAAAAAGTGGTGTGAATTCATCACTGAAAGTACGCTAAATTTAAATGTACATGAACCATGTTCTAATATTTCATGTATATATTTACAAAATGATCCCCATCAAATAACTGACTTTGCTAAATACAATTTTTGATATATTTTTACCTACTAAGCATCTTTTATGGTCACGTATGCTCACCTATAGCCACCAAATCAGCTAGAACCTCAAACTGGAGAATTCAAACAACCAACCAGCAAATAACCAGAACTAGAACAGCAACACTTTCAAAGTCAGAAATGAAGATCATTAAAATTAAGGCTGCCATTGCAACAGGATTCCTATCAAAAGACATAAAAGAATTACCAGTCAAAAATGTGCAAATGATGACAGATCAAGTAAACAGTACATTTATGACAAAGAAATACAAAGCCCTGTAAAGCAGTGAAATCAACAGGAGCTGCAATACAAATGAGGACACAGATAAAGTAATAAAATCCTCACACACTTCAGTGATTTGGAGATATCTACACGATAGACTTCAGTGTGGGACAGATACCCGAGCTAGCTTTAAATGAGGTAATTAAGAAACAGTCTATCCCCAGCAGCACAGACCTGATGGCAGACAAATTTGCACTGCCAAGAAGCTTCCAACTCACAGCTCCTTGGCAGAAAATTCACTCTGCCAAAAAAAATCCAGAATAAGAGGAATGCTTGCATGTATACGTCCAACTCACATACAGGAATGAGCATCTCTTTGCTGGCTGTAGAATATTTGTAGCTTCTAAGGAACTGGAAATACACATGCACAGAGGCTGAAAAGAGACGGTAGACACTACACACAATGTTTAAAATAAGAACATTCTCCAAAAAGTTAATGGAACCAGGAAGCTATATTTACTGACCCTTGTCCCCGTGCCTACTTGCTTATGCTTCTTTCTCTGTCTTAAAATGTCCCATTCCTCTTAAACGAGACTTCATGCAAAGAGGTCATTATGGACAAGCCATTAGCTGCCAGCATAAGAAAAGTGGATGCCTGGAACTACTGAAATTAATATTTATGAAAAAAACACCTATAAATAAATTGGTTGCAACTAAGCAATGTTATTGACATTTCTGACACTAACCTTCATCTGTAGGAGGCAGATCTTTGAGGTGATGCAGACTGTAAAACTTGCAGAGTGAACAAGAACAAAGAACATAGTTCTGCCATTAGTCATGCATGTCCCAATTCAGAATGAACTGAAGAACCTTTAAAAATCTTTTTCAATAAAAACAACTTAGATTTAGCACTTGCATTTCTTTCCTTAAGTAACTAAGCCAGGAATGCTGTCACTTGGACAACAATAATGTCCTGACTTAACATCCAACTATAAACCTATTGTTTTAGTTAACTGCATAGTTCATACATAGAATTTAGGTGTTCAGCTTTGTTTTCCAGTATATTCCTTAACAGATATTACACCATTATAACTCATCATGCCATAATGAATTTTTTTTTGATGTGTCTTTCATTGCTATTATTAGACTTTACAATTGAAATTAATCTTTTTAGAAGTTTTGCCCAGTCCTGAGGGAACTGCTTTATTTAAAATTATGATGATCAGAGCTCTGAGGACTGGCAGCGTGGAATTTTAATACTGATTCCAAAATACTGCTCTGAAGATGAACTCCACAATCTTGTCTGTACAACAAAGGAAAAAGCCTTCCGAACATTCACGTCACCCACTTCTTTTCTCGTTTCTTCACACAGCTGCAGACAGTCTGACCTAAGAGTTTTAAAAGCATTAAGGATTTCAGCCAAATTACTTCACGGATTCATAGTCTGACATCAGAATAGGCTATCAGATCACCTAGACTGACCTTCCACTCATTATAGACTAATATATTTCACCATTACCTCTATATTGGGCTTGATAGCATACTTTTTTTAAAAAAAAAAAAAACTTTTTTTTTTTTTTTCCCTGTCTAGGTATGTTGTAACAACTTGCTTGCCCTGGCAGCACGCTTGCCTTAGCTGTCTGCTGGCTGGGTTGGCCAGCAAGCCAATGCCAGGTTCACAGATGTAGGATCTCTCTGCTGTGCAGGGTAAAAGATGCACAAATAGCAGATGGAAAGTTTCACTGTCTTCCAGTAGGGCAGTTATGACTGATGATATCCTGAGACACACAAAACTGGCACTATTTTTTTGCTCTGAGAACTTACTTATCAACTGTAATCAGTTCACATTTAGAAGATGAACACCCTGAGCTTCTCAAGTCTCTCACTTCCAGCCCCCAAGACAGTTGTTACAACTCTCTTCTGAAGTGACTGCACTCTTTTAATTTTGATGGCCTTTTTCATTTTTTGAAACAAGGATCACCTAAAGTATTCTGAAGTCATTCCTTCTAACAATACTCATTAAGATAAAGAACCTTCCCAATTTTCATATCCTGTTTGTATATCCCAAGTCACATCAGCCCATTTTTTACGGCAGCACAGCTCTCATAGGCAGCTACTAATCTATCAAGATCACTGTCCTTTGCTGAATCGCTCCTTTTCACCATTATTTTTCAATTCAGGTTGCATTTTTCTTCTTGAGCATACAAAGATCCATTTGTTTATATTAAAACACATTTTACTTTTAAGGGCTGACCCTTACTAAGTGATACAGGCTGGTTTCTGTCTGCACATCCTCTTTATTTACTTAGCACTCTGTTACTCTTTTGTCAGCTGCTGACTTTATTCCCATGTTACTAACGAACGATGTTGACCAGTCAGAATTTTGAATGCTGCATAAAGAACATCTCCAGTTCTGCAATTTACCAGTCACTGAAAAATACTTCACGGTTTCTTAGACCCCCATTTCCTAAATCCACTTTCTACTTTCAGAAGCTTTCTACTGTCAGAATGCTCCGTGGTATTTTGTCATCCTTTACAAAATCTAAACATATTACCTCTGTGGTTTGTCTGCTTGAGGGAGAAGGAAAGAAGAGATAAGCAATATGCAAGTTATCTTTGGCAATTAACATGTAATCAACTGGGAAAAAATAAATAAATGATTTAATGGTTTGGTTTTTGACCAGGCCTGTTTTCTATAAAACAAATGAACTGACATCATTCTATATATATCAACTAAGTCCTTTTCCAGCATTTCCATTATTTTGCATGCCACAGCTATCTGGTTTAGGCAAGATTAAGGAGCTGCAGTAATAAAGGACTGGGAGCCCCTGTCTAGATAGCAATTCTGCAGAAAAGGTATAGGGGGGTCATAGCAAATCGCATAGCAAACAAAGTATTAGCAATGTTGTGTGACTGAGATAAATAAACAGGATTAGAGCCAGTAAAAAACATAAAGCTATCCTTCCCCTCTCTTCAACATTTGTAAGCCTTTTGTAAGGGAGTTCTGTGTCTGGTTTTCAGTGCCTTCCTTCAAGAAACACAAGGATCACTTGCCAAGAAAACACTGGAGAGCAACAGGAACAACGAGATCTCTAGAAAGGCTGTGCTCTGGAAAGTCCTGACTACTCTGGAGTCGTGCACCTTGGAGGTTAAATTAGAGGGGCTATCCAGTCACAGACCTCAAGTGTATCGAAGGCAGTTTAAAGCCAAACAGAATGATCTGTTCTCTTTATTAATGGTTAATAAGGAAGAAGAGTTTTATGTTAGACTGCAGGAAAATCCTTACTTCCCCTACAGTTGTAGAGAAGAGGGATAGTTGAGACTAATTGGGAAGTTGGGGAATCTCCACGACAGGAGGTTTTTAACACACATTAAACACTGGTTTCTACATAAACTGACGTTGCCTTGGGGCAGAGGGAGCTAAATGACTTCTCAAATCCTCTCCAGCACTGATTTTTATAAAAATCTAGTTTCCTGGTTAATGGTGCTTCCCTTTTCTGTTCAAACTAGTACTCTAACACCTACGCTCTTCCAGCACTCTTAAATTCCCTGTGTCCCCAAACTCATTAAAGTTACCATCAGTAGCCCAGAGATCTCCTTGGCCAATTCTTCCAGGACTCTTGGAAGAGAACTTTCTGTGTCAGCTGGGGAGCACTCCTTATTTTTCATGTTGTGTGAATAAATTACTAATTTCTAAATTTCTCTATTCTGAGCACCTTATTTTCTTCACCTTTTCAAAAAAATAGTTCAATACTATTTACACAATAACTCTATTCATAATGCAGTAAGGAAATTCTCCTTATCCTGAGTATTCTGAGACATGGGCTTTTATCTAACACACTTAGTTTAATTTTCAATTTTCTACACTTAATACTTTCTAATGGGTATTAACTTCCATGTGTGTAGTCTTTTTCTATTAATTACTACACGTGTTTTTATTTCTAATTTATGCTTTCATGTTACCTCTAAAGCAGACTGAGCTGTTAAAACTGGCCTTTTAATGTATCAATGATTTTGCAGTCAAGAATTTTAAAAAGTAATTTCCAGACTTTGACCTTTTTCCTTTTCATACTTGCACACACACACACAATTAGAATTCTACTCTAATGAATGAAAATAAGTCAGAATAATTTTTCATGAATAAATACCAACATCTCATTAATGGCAAACTCACCTCCCCAGCCCAGTAAGTTACTAGACTGGGTGCAATATTTTTTAGGGTAGACAACTGTTCTTTGACTTGGTGGCATTTTACTCCTAGTTACATGAGGTCTCCAGTAATCATCTTCAAAAACTAATTCCCTCACAGCACCGTTTTTCTTTCCATTTATTCCATACAGATGTTTAAGGAATAACTTACCCTGTTTTCTATATTGATTCAGTTATCTGTTTCAATGTCACTGTTCCCTACTATTGCCTGGATACATGTAATTTCAAATCCTGTGGCTCTGTGCTGTTTGCTAACAAACAGCATTTCTTTTGCATAAAACACTGCTACCCACTTTTTTCATTCAACCTTCTTTCCTAGAAAACCTTATTACCTATTTTCCAGCAGGATCATATTTAATGAAATTAAAATTTATTCTCTTTTTTATTTTATGCTTTCCTACACTTTCTTAGTGCTCCTGCTACTCCAGAGCCAAAATAATTATCTTCTCCGTGCCTTTATGTGCAAACATGCACATACTTCTGAGACTAGAAGGCTGCTCCATCTCTTGCCAGAATATAAGCCAACATTTTTCATACCAAAAGCTTTATCCTTTTTCACATTGCTTTTCTTTCATTCTGACTTCCTTTTTCCTTTGTTGTACTATTGTTGTATGCATTGCCAACCATTGCAGACCACTCAGTTACATCAGAATAACTTCATTGGATTAAGTACTAAATAGAAAAAGCAAGATGAAGCTCTGATTTAGTATTCAGTCTCTTCCTGTGCTTGTTTGGTGGAAAATGGTGTTGAATTTGGATTATGGATTGCAGATTTTTATATAACTGTGCCATATAAATAAGAAAGATAAATAAACTAAAATCTTTACTTCATTCTTGCTACCTAAAACCAGAAGATACCACACTGAGAGATGTAATTTATGTAATTTTTTAAAATGAAAGAGTGTCTTGTACCTACTGAGAGAACTGATGGAGGCAGAGGCAATTGATTCCTGCTGTATCTTCAGTACCATTATTCCATATACTGTCAACCCCCTGAAGCTAGGGAAAGGGAAGCAGCAACTAACCTTGGAATGACACGGTATTTCATTTGAACAATTAAGTGGATGAAACATATTTAAGACCAAAGCTGATTACTATACTCACTGCATATCATTTTTGCAAGCTTATATGTTCCTTTCTGTTTGCTACTCATTTGCCAAATACTTATTTTTTCAACTCTATAAGTTTTTCATCATTCAGAGAAATAAGCCAGTTCCTTTACAAACATGTAGATTTTTCTATTTGTTATTCATGCCATGTAATTGATCTCTGATTGCATCATGACCTTACTTTAGAAGAACAAATCATAAGCATAATATATGATTATATCTTTGGAAAGAAGAGCTATATGAACATACATACAAATTATATTTTCATGAAGAAAAATGCAGTTTTACATATATTTCCAAATAACAAGGCATGCAACCATAATGGGATGAAAAAATACTCAGATTCTGAATAAATGTGTTTCAGTATCTCAAAAGTAAAGTTATATCTGAGCTAAAACCAGCAAACTTGACATTCAAAATTCTACAGGTAGGCCTAACTCATTTGTTATTTCTATAGCACTAAGGAATTTACATTTTTATCTTTTACCAGCGTCTACTAAGACTGCAAAGGTTCACTTCACATATATATTTTCTTTATCTAGAAATTACTGTTGAAATTATCACCATAAATTCTGATGGGTAGTTGGTAAAGTCTACTGTTTGGAGAAAGCCCTGGCTTTCATCTTTGGGGAACAATAGACAGCAGTCCTTATGTGTTATTTGAATAAAAAGACAAAAATTAGAACATACAGTCAGCTTTTTGTCTACAAAAATAGGTCACATTTACTGTGGCTTATTTTTATTATTTTAACATCTGCCTTTCTAAAAGCAGGACAGTAAATTTTTAAAAAGTAACAAGGCTGTGGCTATAGGCCACGGACTTAACACCATCATTTCTTAGTTTAACAATAGCATTTTTACTTCCTTCCTAATGTCACTTTATTGTGAGAAACAATTCTTCAACGTACTTCAAATACTTATTAAAATGCTCTGATGAGCAATTATTATCATTTGTAATTTATAACCTGTATGCAGCCCACTGAACATGCCTATATCATTTTAAGTAGACAAGATATGATTGATACTTTTTTTTTTTTTTAATTTTGGGACCAGTAAATATTTGAAATGCTGGACAAATTTAAATAAGTTTTATAAAGTTGGAGTTTAATATTTGTAAGATAAAGAACAAAGACAGATGGCCTTATTTTAAAGCTATGAGAATACTTACACCCAAACAATGGTAAACTTTTATGTTATTTATTTCCATCACCATTTTAGTCTGTTTTAATAGCATTAAAGTCCTGTAGAATAGCGCACAAGTGCTTAACTAAACAAAAAAAAATTTGGAAACAATGGATTAATTCTGAATATTAGTCAATTATCGTAAACCAGGCAGAGTTCACATCTGAAGTAGTCTCAGTACAACTAAAATAGAGACTATTTGACCAGGTATTAGCATTTAAAATTATTTGAGACAAGGAAAGGTATGAAAGCTTTGTAGCAGCTTTCTGTATGAAACATCTTGTGAGATTTATTTCTCTGACGTAAAAAAAAAAAAAAAAGAAAAGAAAAAAAAAGGAATAATCAGGAGAATGGAGGCAAGAGAAATGACCTTTAGTCCTGTTTTGCAGCAGCACTCAGAGCTCCTCTGTGTGATGGCCTACAGCAGGAACTCCTTGCTGTGGAACTTAACTACAGATTGCATCACCTCCACACTGCCACAACAATCCATGTTTTAGTGTTTTTTCTGCACATGTGTATAGGACTGTTCCAATGGTACAAGTCCCTCTAAAGCAACTTATGAGGGACAGAAATGATTAAATGGATATTCCACATTGACTTTCTTTTTCAATATCACACAACTTCAATTGCTGTTAACAATACAGACATACCAAATAAATAGGAGCAATTAAGCAATTTATCAGCCATGGACACACAACATCATTCAGAAGATACAGGCTTCCCCAGTAACATGGGTGCCACATTTCATTTCATGAATACAGTGTGGAGCCACGGGCATCATCCTGACACATTCAGTGGCACCAAAGCATGTAGAAAATGTAGCTATTGTGCTCAAATACATGACAATTTCTACACTGGATTTTTTGGGGGGATAACAGTTACAAACCCATATTTTACACAGTTAAATCTTAACTACGTTATTTTACTGTTTCACAAGTTGTTTTGCCCTAAGACAATTGTAAACATCTGTTCTGAGGTCTAACACACACTCTTACTTCTCCGACATGAGTCTTATCCACAAGCACAAGAAAAAAATAAAATTATTGAGGTAAAGAGAAAGCATATTCACATTTAGAAAAAAATTAGTTTACTTCAGAAAAAGATGAACCCCCAACTTTTCCTCAGGTAACTGTGAAATAGAGACAGAATAGGTAATATCCTCTCTCTCCTAGCCTATAATAGAGATTTTTCCCAGGAGCACAGCGTCAAAGTGATTTCAAAGTGATTTAGTTGAACACTGCACAGCCGAACAGGGGAATAAGACAGAAGGAGGTTCTCAAGTCCACAGACCAGCCAGAAGGGACTAATTCCTATATTTGTAACGCATCAGTAGGGGCTGAGTGCTGCACTGTCAGCCCCGCAGGACAGGCAGCAAACACAGAATTGAAGAGCAAGTCCTGGCCGGTAAAAGCAGACTGTTGTACTTTACTGGACTCTGCACAAGGTATAAGATGGGAAGAAAGACTTTTCAGATACCAGGAAAACAGTGTGATCTTAAGCATTGACTCAGCTTTCATTTCTAAGGCATTTCTTTTCAGCAGGGATTCATGGCAAACTGATGTGAGATAAATTAATGCAGGTCACAGGTCCAGAAAATAACACTGGAGATGGTATTATGTCATATATCTATATTATTTTTCTAAGCTTTTCTTTTCATGTGGGAGATGCAAAGTCAGGAGCTAACCCTAATAAAAACAGGAGTCACAAAATTATGATAAGAGTCTAGCTGTCCTACGTAATAATTTTCATTCTGACTTGAAAAAGCTAATTGATATTCAGTTCAGCATCATGTTCATGTCAACAGTAGATTACTGGGCAGATTTTTCTAAATGAACATGAACACCTGACAGTTTTGTCAGCTATGTTTATTAACCTGACTGTATCTTCATTAGGGAAATTAGAAACAAGTGAAATTCAGACAAATGGATTTCTCTTTCCTTTCACTGGTAAAGTACAAATGACTCGCGTGTTGAAGCCAATCCTACTAGACTGTGACTTGGTGGTGGAGTCATGATGCTAGATTTAATACTCTCCAATTTACTGTAAACCTTTTTTTGTTCTGCATTCTTCCATGCATTTGCTTTTATGAAAATTGCTTTTATTTATTTTACTATACTAATATTTTTTTTTTCAAGTGGTGATAAAACAAACAAAAAGGTTACATGACATCAATCCATAAGCGAAAAGAACACACAAAATTTTTCAGAAAAATATACCAAAACTTACACGGAACTGTCAGTCAGACTAGTTACGAAGTTAATGCTTCCGTAGCTATTGTTCTTATACTCTACATTTCTTGGGATTTCCTCTGTTCAAGTGGTACAGAAACTTCACATGGGAGTTGATGGAGATAATCAAACCCACCTTATTAGAAACATTATTAGAATTATTATGATATTGTTATTATATTATTCACCCATTCTTTCTCCCACTGCACTGATCCAAAGACTAGACCCTCTATTAATGAAGCATAAAATTGTATAGTTAAGGGTTTGTTCCCTTTGTCCCATGCAAAATCAGAGAAATTGACACAGGAAATTGACACCTTCAACTGGGTGACCTGTTTCTTTTCAAGTGGAGTGAGAACCAAAACCATTACAGAACTTTTCCTTTTAAAGGAAGAAGTTTGGAAGAGAACAGCTCATAGTGACAGATGGGGAATGGGAAGATAGATGGGCACTGCTTACTCAAGTAGTTACTTAATAACCATGACCAAAAATAAGCTGTTTGGTCCCTCTGAGGAATAAAACAGGAAGATGTTAGGAGAGGTACAAAGGCTGAGGCAACTAAAGAGAGGTCATGCTTGACTCACAGCATGGCTCCATGAAGAACTGTTTGAGCATCTCTAACAGAGGAACTGAAATAAGGGACCACTCTGGGCTTTGTGGCAGGGTGCTTGAGGGTGCATATTGCCGCAGCTTCAGAGCATGCTGCTTCAGTCACAGATGAAAGCAGGAACCAGGAGTCTGAAGTGTGACCTACAAGCAAATCAAATGCAGGAAGAAGAGCAATGAGACCAGCAGGCAGGCATTTCTGTGGCCACAAGATGCAGAACTGGCCTCAGGAGGATGAGTGGTGGCACAGACCTACCCTCTGAAGCTGATGGGTCTTTATCACCCTCTGTCTTCTACTACTTCTGTAGTTCAGCATAACTTAACTCTAGGCTGTTAAATAAGAGCTTGCCTACATTCAGTCAGTATTTTTATGTCACAGAATGAGATAGGAGTCATGCCTATTTTGCAGACAGAAAAGCTATGATACAGAAAGCAGAGGGCTCATACAGCTCATAAATGGCAGATCTATTAGGGGTGCTGGTCAGGGGATGTAGCTCAGTGGGAGAGCGCTTGCTTTGCATGTAAGAGGCCCTGGGTTCAAACCCCAGCATCTCCAGCCTTTTTGGCTCTGGTGAAGCTGCACCTCAAGTACTGTGTTCAGTTTTGGGCCCCTTGCTACAAGAAGGACATCGAGGTGCTCAAGCGAGTCCCAAGAAGGGCAATGAAGCTGGTGAGGGGTCTGGAGAAGAAGTCCTATGAGGAGCGGCTGAGGGAGCTGGGATTGTTCAGCCTGGAGAAGAGGAGGCTCAGGGGCGACCTTATTGCACTCTATGGGTACCTTAAAGGAGGCTGTAGTGAGGTGGGGGTTGGTCTATTCTCCCATGTGCCTGGTGACAGGATGAGGGGGAATGGGCTAAAGTTGCGCCAGGGGAGTTTTAGATTGGATATTAGGAAGAACTTATTTACAGAAAGGGTCATTAGGCACTGGAATGGGCTGCCCAGGGAAGTGGTGGAATCACCATCCCTGGAGGTCTTTAAAAGACGTTTAGATGTAGAGCTTAGGGATATGGTTTAGTGGAGGACTTGTTAGTGTTAGGTCAGTGGCTGGACTAGATGATCTTGGAGATCTCTTCCAATCTAGACAATTCTGTGATTCTGTATATCCAGCTATTTGTTTCAGTACGTGACTGGCCTGCTCTTGCAAACTAACAATGTCTCCATGAAGTGGCACAGAGGGTGAAAAAGCATATCCACCCATAAGGAGTTTAATCCCCATATGTTTCATTGATGTAGGTTGAACTACCACCTAGATTTTAACAACAAATCATATAAATGAGCCTCCAGAAGTGACAGGATATTAACATAATCCACTGCAGATCCATGGCAATGCTATAAGCCTGATGAAGTTAGTATTCATACTCAAGTACAAGGACGTGCTCCCTGACCTCCCTAATGACCTGAGAAAACAAGAGAAATACAAAGGACTGGGGAGGGCTATCAAGCCCACATTTGTATTTTTTTTCAGCTTGTTAAGGGTGATGTGGTTAGTAACAGTTTTAGCTGGTAGCGGTTAAGGCAAGTCATCAGTAGAGCCAAAAGCTGTGGGCATATATCACAGCAGAACCAGTCAAGACTTTCAAAGGTGTCAGTGCTCTCAAGTAAAATGACCAATTTGCCTCCTTGAATTCTGAAGTGGCATCTCATTTCCTTAGTAAGTTACACACTTTGGAAGTGAAAGGTTTACTATAGTTGGCTTTATGGCTGCGTTGTACAAGACATACAGAAAAGACTCTAGCAGTCTAGAACTGTGAAAAAAAAACCTTCCAGAAAGAACTCAAAGGCAACTTGGAAATCATGAGGTTAACATTTGACTATATATTTTTATTTTTTTTTTTTTTTTAATGCAGCCTCTCAAAATATACCAAAGTAAATAAAACTTATTAGAAAGAAGAGTTGTTCCAATCATGACAAATACTCCCAGAGATATCCCAGGTTTATATTCATGATGATAAAATGCTTTCTATCTCCTTTGATTAAATATCCGCACAGCCAGTCAGTTTAATGTTTTTCAGCTTTGTAATTCTCTCTTTCTCGGAGTCAGTCTGTCACTTTTTCCACCAGCTCTTCATTTATAATTTATGGTGTCAAGCACCAAGCTTTCACAGCATGAACATTTTCCAGGTGCTAGGTCAGGCTGTCAAACTAAAGTACATGCTAATAATTGGTAGCTTTGAAATTCTTGGTCTCTTACTTACAGTGGAACATCAGCATGAAGGCTCAATTGTTTTTACAAAATAATCAGGTTTGCAATACTTTTAACATTATCAACAAATAAATATACAGCATCCTGTCATTTACTTGACAGTAAATAAGTTTTGACTATCTAACCAAAAATCAAATTGCTTTAAAAGATTGGATGGCATGGAAGTGCTCATCTCTACCACATACAGACTTCAAGCTTTGAGTGATATACTTTTAAAACACATACATACAGATTAAGATTCCAAAGATAACTGAAGAGCATAAAATAGATCTGAGAATGCGTTCATGTACTAAGTTGGTATGCCTCTCCTGTTGAATAAGTAGTCTCATATTCATCAGTATATAGTTACAGTCTCTTCCCCCTCAACCCCCTTTTTCTTTCCTTCCCCTTTTGTGACTATCTAGTAATGAAATGGGAGAAAGTAAACTCTTTTCTGATTTCACATCAAGAACAGAAAGTAAAAAGACTCTGCTTTTCTATCTTACTTCAGGAATTCCTTTGAATTTTCTACAGTGCAAGAGGTGATTTGAATATGATACAGGGAACATTTTTTAATTCATCTTTTCCTAGTCTGTGGCTCTTTAAAACTGAGCAGCAGAAAAAAGAGTGTTATAACCTAACTGTATAATACTTTCATGAAAATAATAAAAGCAAACAAACTGACCGCTAAAACAGTGCAATGTAAAACAGTCACTTCTGCTAAGGCTGAAAATAGTCTGTTTTGTAACAAGGGGTAGCCATGTGTAACACACATGAACATGGAGGGAATTTGTGAGACTTCCACTGACCTGAAATGAACACATCTGGGGCACAACAATTTGGCAGGTACAGTGCTGCATCGTTGCTGCTGGAAATGCAGTAGTGCTCTTCAACCGGCTTAGTTCAAAGCACTGCTTCCCAGGGCTGCTCGAGACATAAGTGCCTGTTAGATAACCCAAGGATGCAAGGGGAATGTCATTGCAGATTGCTGGAGTGCTGCCAAGGGACTCTGAAGGCAATGCAAAACATAGACTATATAATACTACATCCACACTGTAACTTCACATATATGGGAATATATGGGAATATGTTAATATATAAATAAATATGGGAACTCTTATATTTGAATGATTATCACAAACTCAATGTTTGAATTAAAACCTGCTTTATATAATTTCTCTTGGAAACTTCTTTTCTTCTCTTTTGCCATTCTGTCTGAAAAGTTTGAGCACAGAAAATAAGAGAGGGATGCAAACAGCACCATGACTGTGGTGATGTGTTACTCTTAAAGGAAAAATAGGGAATAATTTAAATTTTTTTCTATGCTCCTGAGTACTATATTACCTCAACCTTATCTTGGAGGGCCATCCATTATATCTATGAACTAGCATAATACACTTTTTACCAACAAAACAAAGACAAAGCCTGAAAAACTACTATTGCCCCTGCACTTCTTTCCAATAAAGTTCTTTATATGTAAATACTTTGAAAAGCATATGGAGAATGTACTTTAGCTTACACTGACCCCTTGTTTAAGGTCCTAACATATGCAGTTCCACGTAAATGTTTTGTTTTTCAATCAACCTTTGATTGAAGATTTTACCAGACATAATTAAAGCACAGAGAAAACTGTACTGCAGAGTGACTTACATGGAAGATTATCAACATAGCATGTTAAGTAGTATGAATGAAACCTTCCAAAACTGCATGTATTACTATTCTAGTTTTCTAGAACAGAAACACACTATAGCATGGCTACATACTTGCTTAAAAGTCACAAAAAAAAAGAGAGATGGGAAATGAATCAACTAGTGTGACCCTGCCACCTACCCCTGGATTTACCACACCTTTTTAGGTGTCATGGAAGTCTTACAGAGCAGATGATTCAATGGCTCTGCCTTGCCTACAAAAGGTCCCTGATCTTAAAGGGTAGCATCTCTACCTTCACGGTCAGCCAGAGTCTAGTTGGGACTACAAAGGGTTTGGAGGTAAAAGCTGAGGAAATGGAGTATGGTATTATCTGCAGAAGACACAAACACTAAACTAGCAAGGAGGAACAAGTACAGGGGAAAGCCAGAAAATTAGTGGAAAGGCCAGGAGCCATCCAGAGCAACAAACCCTAATGACTGAAGGTCAGTTTGTGAAGGACAGATATTTTTACGCAAAGGCACAGTGAGTGGATTTGACAGTTAAGAGAAGACCCAATGAAAGACGAATATTGTGGGAACAGAAGTTTGATGAAGGTGGTTAAGGACCAACAGACTGATGACACCCACAGAGAATGAGATTGGATTGAGTGGGTGGACAACAGAAGCCAGACAATGAACTTTGCAGGAGCATAATGTGAATTGATGGGGCTAAAAGAACATACAATGGACTTAAGAGGGCCCAAAGATATATAGAGGAATCTGAGGGAGAAATGGCTAGCCTAAAGACAAATGTTTCTACAGGAAGACTTGGTGGGAAGGAAAAATGAATTATGTTGAATAGCATAAAAGGTAATTCACAACAGAACTGGGGTTGTAGGAAAATGTGGATTGGAGAGTGTGACACAGTCTCCAATGCATTGAAAAGTGTTAATGGATATCTGGGCTGTGCAGAAAGATCATAAACATTGACTCTGTTAAAAGGAAACATGTTTATTATTCTTTGCACATCAGGAGTGATGTAAAAATTCGAATGGGGAGGCACCTAACAAGTTTTGCACATATTTGCTTTCATTAAGGCAACTTGTCATCAGAATTGTATCTAAAATCCTAAATACATCATCCATAACGGATTTGTCTAAAATTCAAATCACAATCTTTCAAAATATGGCAATTTACAGGACATATTAAAACTAAGACAACTGAAGCTGTCTTTCCCTTTTCATTTCAGACTGCATGATAAAAGCCTGTCTACAAGAAACAAGGTTTCACGTTCAGTAATGATAGAGTAATTCTGGAATAAACATAGTATCATCAGTAGAGTTAACACAGGATAATTGAAGGCAGTTGAATCTACGAACAGTGTCAGGCCAAAAATATTTTGTTATTTACCTACATGTATTTTTATTTCTCTACCTATAAAAAAGGGTGAGATTATAACCAGCATTAAATAAGGAATGAGATGGAGAGAATCAGTGTTCAAATGAAATACATTAGCATGAAAATTAAGCATACACTTCGAACACTAGTTAAAAAAAAAGAAAGATAAAGGGATGTAATATGTAAAATTGAGTACTGTATTTCATAAACACGCATCTATCTAAGGCCTTTTCTTATAAGAGCTAGCTAGCATGGTATCTGAGCAGTCCAAAACCGCTGTACTCATTGCTCTCAGTTTACTACCTGTTCAAAATCATTCTCAGACTATGAATATTATACTATCTCATGGCAGGTTTCTCTTCTGTCTACATGAATGCAATCAATTATTGCTTAACGTTGTTTCCCACCAACAATAATGAATGCCTTGATCAGAATCTCAGTTTACTTTTTTGATTGTCCAGTCCCTTCATTTCCCGTGCTTGCTCTCAATCAGGATAAGTGATTTAAATCTCATACTTAATTTAAAACAGATGAAGGGGGAATTTAAGATGTTACATTCATGTAAATGCCAAATTTATAACAATGAATATTATCTTTTATATTGCTATACAGCTTAATTTATTTCATCTAAGTGCAATAAAACAGAGTAAGTACTGAGCAATCCTAATAGCCAAGAGGAATCAAATTATGGAAGAAAAAGCTGACATCTGAATTATAATGCATTAAGGTAAAATTACAGCTGAATTTGAGTATAATTTCATTCAATTTGACTTTGAGAATGCAGTAATATTTTCAGGCTTATTTCAGAATTATGCAAACCAAAAAGTGTTTTGAAACTACAAAAATTATGAAATATGATTTGTGTTTTTATAGCTAAGTTATTATTAAATTACTATTTGTGTGGCAACACCATTTTAGTAGTGAATGTTCTAACTTCTGTGCATTTTGTTGCATAAATGTCAGAAATAAATCTGAGTTAGGAAACCGAAACAAGCTGTAAAAGCGTTTTTAGCTGTGTTAAACAGAGAGCAAAAGAGGTAAGGAGGTACATAAAAGGCATGATTTGAGACAGATAGTATTTAACTGTGCAATTCCTCAAAGATTAGTCATGAGACCAATCTTATTTAACATTTTAGTAATGTCCTTGGCCAAAGTAGGTTTGTTCTAATGAAACTTTCATGGAAAAGTAGAGAGTGTTGCGTCAATGCAACTGAAGGCTGGAACACTATGTGGAAAGCTATGGGGACAGAAGGAATTATTCCTTGTATCTGGCATAATAAAAAAGGGACGACATTAAACACAAATAGTAAGGCAATCCAAAGTGAGCTAAAAATACTATTATTTTTTTAATGAATTGAGAGCTTAGTGGCAGACATATCAGCTGGCGACAAGACAAGCAAGGCCCAATCAAATAGCATAGAAAAAAAAGAGACAAATTTTATCACAGGAAATGCCAGGTAAATACCACTACTGAACAAAATACTAGTAAAATCATGCCCACAAAGCCACACAGAGTTCTGGGCACCTTGTTCAGGAACAAATGTGTTGAAAAGGGAAAGAGAATAGGCAAAAGTAACAATAACTGTTAACAGTGCTGGCACAAGAATAAATGATTAAGCACTGACTACTAGCAAATACGGTTTACAGATACACGCTAATATCGGAGTAGTGAAGTACTGAACAAGCCTCCAATGGGGGAAAAGAAGGAAGATCAACTAACTAGATTTAAGATGAAAACTAATCAATTCTTTATACAGAATGATATGAGGCATTTGTTTGTGATAACAGACCTCCTTTCCAACCCTGTGTTCCAGTTACAGTCAACAGAGCCACTCCATGCTGAGTGTAAACATTCTGAGCACGTATCACTAATGCAAATACTATTTTCTCTGTCAAGAACAATTAAAAAAATAAACTTTCAATGCCAGTAATGTTACAGCATTTTTTTTTCCCCACCTCCAAGGAAATGAAGCCATTTGCTGAATGATAAACTGACTCTTCCATTGCTGATTCCCTTTCCTACTTTCAAGGCTGATGACAATTTCTTCCCTCTCGCCCCATTTCCTTTTGGAACACAGTAACAAGTACTTAAATAATTCTTGAACCCTCTTCACAGAACTACAGTATAGATCTTCCTGAACTACTGCATTTATCTTTAACATAAGTCTCCAAAGGACATAACCCACATTATGGACTAATAGCCTGTAAAACTGAATTTTATGAACTGTAGCAGTTTTGAGCAATAAAAATGGAATCAATGGACTCAAGTTCATGACATTTCTTCCCCACCCTATACTGGAATAAAAGCTTTTTTTTTTTTTTTCTCCTCCTTTGAACATTCTTTTAAAAAGAGCTTGAACTTGCTTGATTCTACAAACCTATATGCTTATACCTGCAGATGACATATTATTAAAGTTATGATTTTTTTTGTTCCAAACTAAACACAAAATTTTGTAAGTTGAAATATTCATGTTAGAGAGAGTCAGAAAAATGTGATTTTTAATCCCTTCCACTTCATACTTTCTTTTCCGCTCTCTTATCAAAAATGCACTGCTCCATCTCATTATTTGAAAAAGGACAGCCCGCTGCTACTTTAGGAGCTTTAATCATATGGTATATCACTTTACTACAATGAAAATCACCCCTATATTCCTTACAGCTGCATAAATACGTTTACCTCTACTCAAGGAACACTACCTCCAAGAAGCTCATCAACAAGTCTTACTTTATCCATAAACCATTTCCTATCAAGATTTTATCTTAAACCTTTTCCAGAGTTTTCTCTTAGTTTTAACCAGATCAGAAACATTTAAACATGTTCCATATGGTACTGGCCCTGTAACCCAAGCATTGAAAGCAAATTGTGAGGTCAACCTGAGCTAGTACCTAGCAGCTCAAAGAAGGTCATTTGGACAATGTATTCACTGAATTTCATGTAATCACATCTCATTTGGACATGAGAGCGCTGGATATCAGAAAAAAAGGAATCTCTTCAGTCAGAGAGTCCAGCATTTGTGATAACAGCTAAAAGTTAAAATACATTAGTGAAAGAAAAAAAAAAAAAGAACAGTTATTCAATCTCTCCTTGCATGGCCTGAATAACAACTGACCAATGTTTTCCTTTTTGAAATACATCATAAAAAAATACAGCTTACAACCCTTTACTAAAAAGACCCTTAACTAACAATGGTTATGAAGAACCTGCCAATAGCCAGTTTTTTTGTTTGTTTGTTTTTGATAAAGTCTTTTAAAGTATATTACATGCTACAGTGAAGTAAAAAGTCTCCAACCACAAATTGTTTTGGCAGTCTCATCTGACCTGGAAAGGTAGGAAGTTCTCTTCTGCTCAGGTGGTAGCAATTGGTCTTACTCTGAGAAGACGAGCAAGACACACAAACTTGTCACCTGCAAAGAGGTTTCTCAATACACAGCATATTAGAACTCTTCACCCAACTTCAGTATTAATTTCAACCAATTTGTAACGTTTCAAAGACAAAACAGAATTCCTAAAATGGAAAGGGGAAGAGAAAAAAACTAACATACTCCCACTTAACTGCACTAACCCAGTACAGACAATTCTGCTTTTCCATCTTTCTCTTCCATTTCTAGCCTTTGATATTGCTCTGATACACTTTGATATTGGTACCATTCACATCCCATAACACCAGCACTGTCTGGTAAATGTCTGGTACTTATATCTGAGCTATGTGATACAGCAAATCCAGTTCCACCATCTTGTTTTATCCCTTTTATATAAACCAAACGTTGCACCTTTGAACTACAGTGTAACCTTAATGTTATTTACATTGACTAAATGCAGTTCCAGATGACTCACTTCGACCATTCTCATTTGCAAATGGACAGAGTATGCTTTTTCCATCCCCATCCCCCCCCCTCCTTTTTTTTTTCCCTTTCTTTCTGCTGGGAAAATATTTCACTATTTGGGGATTTTTTCTTTCATTCCTACTCCTGGAATTTCAGGTTATCCAGGAACTTCGTAGCATGAGTCCCTTACATAAATGAAATAATCTGATTCTGTCAACACTGACGTACATGGTTATTAAATTCACCAGAAGCTGATAGACTAATGTAAATTGTTTGCTTATGCAACATATTGACAATTCTTGTTCCAAGCTATGCATGCAAGTAGAGAAGGTATTTGGGCCACATCTCAACAAGGTTCCCCAAACAACTTTTTATTAGTCCTTCAGGTTTATGAAATAGATTAGACAAAACAACACATACCTCTTTTATCCAAATAACACAGAAATAATACCAACAGCTAAGGACAGAAACCAAAGAAAAGGACCAGAATCTGTATTACTACAATCAAAACCCAAGCCATGGGATGTTAATACTTTTTGATTTTCTCAAAAACCAGCATCTGCAGTGGGCTATTACCTGAGAAAATTGTTTTGCTTGTTTCTTCATCTTTAGCTAGATGGAAAAGTTTGAAAACATTACCACATTTTGCAAAAACAAATATATAAAAAGAAATCTATTTTGGGCTACAGTTCTACCTTTGTCTCACAATATTTGGAAGTTTAAATTTATTAAAGCCTACTTGTACGTATATTTAATTTTTGTCACCAACTTTGGATGGGAATCATTACAGGACACTGGACATTATAAAATTCCTATTCCTTCTTTTGTGCCTTATGATACATTCTTCAGTCACAGTTGACCTAGAAGCTTTTGCTCTTTTTCTGGGGGTATTGCCTGACAGCAATAAGATGAATATATAGAACATAAATTCATTATGTGATTATCATCTCCCTAGTTTTGGTCTTGGTTTTCTGCTCTGATACCCAAATGGTCCGGCTGTCCTTTCCTATACTTCCCTTTAAGAAAGACACAGTGCCTTTCATTGACACACAAGCTTGCTTTTTTTGAATCTGTATGCTTTAATAGTGCCTAGTACAATTAGGTCCAAACTGACCCCTCTTGAACTGATCCTACAAAATGCACTGTAGTCCAGAAATAACTAGGAGAAGACTGATTATTCACAGCTTCATTTTCACTAATGCACTGGGCATCGCTGAAAAGAGTCAGGCTCTGTCCTCTTTGCACCCTCCCTTCAGGTTTTTATGCACACTGACAAGACTCCAATTGAGCCTCCTCTTCTCCAGGTTGAGCAGTTCCAGCTCTCCCAGCCTCTCCTCACAGGAGAGGTGCTCTAGTCCCTTCACCATCTTTGTGTCCCTTTGCTGGACTCCCTCCAGTAGCTCCACGTTTCCCTTACTCTGTGGGGCCCAAAACTGGACCCAGTTGTGGCCTCACCAGTGCTGAGGAGGTGGGAAGCGTCACCTCCTGCCACCTGCTGGCAGTACTTTGCCTAATGAAGCCCAGGACACTGTCAGCTGCCTTTGCAGAAAAGGCACACTGCTTGCTTGTGTTCAATGTGATGTACACCAGGACTTCCAGATCCTTTTCTGCAGAGCTGCTTTCCAGCTGGGTAGCTGGGACTGTATTCCCCAGGTGCAGGACTTTGCACTTCTCCCTGCTAAACTTCATGAGGTTCCTGGCAGCCCATCTCTCCAGCCTGTGAAGGTCCCTCTGGGTAGCAGCATGCCCCCCTGGCCTAACAGCTTCTCCTCCCAGTTTTACATCATCTGCAGATATTCTGAGAATGTACTCTGCTGTCATAGAAGTGATCTTCTCAAACTGCAAAAATGGGTTTTAAAACAAAATACTCTTCAAGTAGAGTACAAAAGAAATTTGTTCCTACAAACAAGTGTATGGAGCAAGGTAGAAAGGAAAATCACTTCATAAATTATTTTAGACTAACCTAAACATTCAAGCAATTTAGAATTTCATATAACAATAAATAAATAAATAGAATTAGGTTTCACAGAAGACAAACTAGATTAGAAAACATTCAGCCCTCCAGGCTAGAGCGTGAACAATCAGATGAGCTATATGGTAATTTTATCATCATCTCTTCATTAACCTTTACAACGTATGTATCATGATACATCTGAAACAAGAATGGAGGTAGAAATGCAAATCAGGCAGAAGACTGTCTGTTGTCAGTAAATTTTAACATTCTCTATGTGCAGTTCTAAATGTCAACATCTAATCAAGCCTAATCTATTATTGATTTTCTTTTCTGTTTTCAAAATATCCATCTGTGGCACCATTTCAATCAGCTTTTATTTCTTAAGGCACATCTCTCAAGTATAAGATACATCTATCAGACTATAGCTATTAAAAATAATTTCCTGATTTTCTTTAATATGATGGAAACTTGCTAATGCTAGAGCTTCAGGACATTACTTAAAATGAAAACTACTTGTTACTAAATTAGTAAGGAAAATGATCCTAAGTGAAATGAATAGGCTAAACATTGCTGTAACTTTTGATGTACTGTTGCAAAAACAGGTATGCCATGAGAAGGGGAAAAAATGAAAAATCAGCTACAAGTGTGACCTCCACTCTAACTATTGCTATGGTTCAGGTTAACTAAGTCTCTCATCTTACGGCAGTTTTCCTTTTAAACATTTTGAAAATTAAAATATTCACTCTGAAATATTTTATGTTGAATTCTATGTCTGAAATGGACTTCTGCAAAAACATTTCTAATAAAACTGTTCAAACATTTCCAAGAGAAAGACAAGGGAAAATGTGTTTTGAATATTTAATTAATGAACACTAGCATATCTGTCATTTGGAGCATCTTGATAACAATTCACTGATGTCCTTTGCTGCAAGTTCACATTTACCCAAGCAGAACTTGTTCATTACAGTAAGTCAAAATTTTGGTTCTGCCAAAGCCGATCTACACTTAGTGCATTTCATCCTTAACAGACTCTACATACCAATTTGACTGGGCTGATACTGTTAAAAACAGAGCAAAGAAGGAAGCCGATTCCAACCTAGTTACTCCACACTAATTCCAACCTAAGATACAGAGGGTGTGCAAGACAGTCCTCTCATTTTATCTCCTGGTTGCCACATTAACAAGTACAGAAAGCTTTCAGCTGTACTTTTATCCTGACAGACGTCAGAGAGTAGAGGAATATGGGAGAGAAACATCCCAAGTCAAAGGCAACAAGACGAGGAATGGAAGAAAGAAATAGAAGAAAACTACAGGCACTGACAGACAGAAACCATCTAGAAGTGTTAAGAAAGGTAAAAAGGAGAAGAACAAGTGAAGATACAAACAGCTACAGAATGGGAGGTTATAATCATTAGAGCTCTTAGGCAAACTAATGAAGACAACTCTGTTGTGTAACCTGTAAATAAACCTATTTTTCTTCAAAATCCCTTTGCTGTTTAACACAATCTACTGGCAAGGTGCATGTCTTCGTTACCTTCTAATGCCTATGCCATGGAATATGGCATCTCTCTTCCCTTAAGTAATTTAGATCATTTAGTAGATGATTACACTGTCAGTCTAAATAAACCAACATCCTACATGAATGATCTGTGAAGAATGAAAGAATAAAGAACTTCGCAAAATACAAAAATTGCAGTCAGAAAGGAAATTTCGTATTAACTACATTTTTACATTGATGGGATTAGCAAGTTCCACACTTTAAAGTTAGGAAAAGCCAGAACTGAAATAGTCACTATGGTTCACAGTCTACATCAAAGTCTGGTTCCTAAGGCTACGGGAGTCAAACAGGGTAGATGAAGCCTCTGCTGGATGAAGCCTTTGCTGTGGGGCTGGGGCCTTGCCTTCAAGGAGGCTGTTAAGAGACTAGGTGCACAGAATGAAAGAAAAGTTTCAGATCTTTAATTTCTAGTACAAATTCACTTCATCTGCATTCAATATTTTGACAAACTGTGTTTTGATAAAAAAAATTGTAAATTAGGAACAAATTTTTGCAAGTGAAGAACTTAGTTGTGTATAGGAAGAAAAAATACAATTAATTTAGCTGAAGAGCACGGTGACAACCAAGATGTTATATCTATCTCTGCCACCACTTTTCTGTACGATTATAGGTATCTCACAGAACACAAGGTGTAGAGCTGATCAATGAAAGTGTCTCATCTTCCTGTTTCCCAATATGACAGAAGATATATCTGAGCTTCAGAAACACATAGCTCTCTGAGTAGTCAGCAGTAGCTTTTTTCAGAGCATGTATAAAACTAAGTCTTTGGAATGTGAAGTGGGTGTCACAAACTGCTCACCTAAAATAAAAGCTTTAGCCTCTAACTCTTCCCCTTAGTTCAGTGACTGAAAGGAATATGGGACACACACACACAAGCTTTAAAGAGATTCAATACTGGAAAAAGAACTCTGCATCCAGTATAATGTTTGCACAGAGCTACACATTAAACAACAGCAGCAAGAAATGTTGGCTCCTTCCAGCCATTTTTCTACACTAAACAAAATACCCTTTAGCTTTAGATAGTCTATAAGAAAATGAAGTATATGATAACATCATTATACTCAGCTTCGGCAAGAGAAACCATTAACACAGCATGGAATACCATCTCACTTCCTTGATTTCGCAATCCTAGATTTCTTCAGAAGCAGTTTTTATACAATACCTCTCTCTTTCTTCTTTGTTCAGTATATACAATCACTCTTCTTCCTTTGAACATAACCACTTCCAATATATACTATTTTATAAAGGCAAATCCTTATACCTAGCATGAGATTTTTCTGTATATTTCTTGAATTAAGGAATAAAGCTACTTATTTTCTATAATTGTTAGTCTGGAAATAAATATTTTCCAGCAATTTAATGATGCCTTTATCATATACCCAAATCAGAGGAAACATTCTTACTGTTGTCTCAGAAGCAACAGGGTGTAGGTTTCTATCACATCTGACAACAGTCTGAGTGCAAGTTTGGTTGAGAAGCCATGTGTGTCATACACTGCATCATGTTTCTTCATTTTAAAATATTAACAGTATTCACATTTACTGAAATTAAATGTTCTTCCAAGAAATAAAGTCCACTAAACTCAATGATTAAATCTAACAATCCTCCGAGCGATTGTTCCTACTGTATCATTCTATCATGTAAGCACTTAACAACTTCAGTAATGCAAACAAAATCAATCTAACAGAGACAAAGGTTTTAAGTTTCCCTTACTTTCCCCTTCAAGGATCTTCACTAGTCAGACAGAACTATACAATTTTTTAAGGTCCCACTTTGTTTAGCAGATACTGCTGATGAATTCAAACTATGTTCTGAAATACAAATTCTCCATGCTATCAATTTCTAGCCACAGAGAATGAAAACACTATACAAACAATGCCTAAAAAACATGACTAAGGCAAGTCTAGATCTCCTTTTTTTTTTTTTTTTTTTCTCCCTCTCTAATATATGTAAAACATATTTGGATGATAAAACTTGAAATTTCAGCAGAAACTTTTCTACAAAATTTGATTGTAAACCAGAACTGGGAAAACTGGTCTGTGAAATTTCAAAGATAAGTCTCTTCCACCACGATTAAAATGCTTGTGCACTATTTTACAGAATGCTTTGTAATTTGCTCTTTTATTCCTTTATTTTAAACTGAAAAGCTACCAGCAGCCAGAGAATACAAATTGCAGCAGCAAGTGCACTCTAACCAAGGGTCCCCAGCCAAGACAAATCACTCATTACATGCATCAATGATACTGTTTGCTATATGTGACTTTTCCCCTTTTGTCCTAGGTGCAGAAGCCATTAAGTGGATTGAGACAGTAGAACTCCCAGTAAATACACCTTTAACTATGTCCTCATTCTCTGTATGTACCTTCACAGTAGTTTGTTACAGATGGTGCCTGCTGCCCATCTTTCTTACCGAAGTGACACAGCACTGATTTTAGGCCAGGCTAAAACTTCTATAATTGCAAAAACCTGCTGGAATGAGGGAATGCTGCATCACAAATGCAGCTAATGCAACTCTATATTAAAAAGTTCACCCTGGATCGCTTTGCTTATGTTAGTGCTTTTAACATAAGCTTTACCTGTGCTATCCAACAGAGAGCTGCACTGACCTATGAGGAGCAGCTGTGCATCATTAATCTGGTATTACTCTTCTTGGAGAACCTGTCAGCAAACAGTAGACACCTTCAAAGTCTGTCTGGAATTCAGTCAACTCAGAATTAATAAAATCACTTCTCTGAAGGGGAAAAAAATGCTATCAGCCTCTAATAAATGTACCTTAACACAGACCAAGAATTGTTATTCAAATAAAGAGTATTACATGTTTAAATACTTATTCTTTATTGACTTTAAGCAGAATCCTTCCCAGACCACTGTAGAGGCTGGTTTTCTGACTGAAAGAAAAGCAGAAACATCTGCTAGAAACTAATGTTCTTTTTCCTTTCTTAATTAATTTATTACTTTTCTTAATTGAGTACATCCATGAAGCGGAAGGAGCAAGGAAATATGAGAAAAGGAAGACAGATAGATATTACTTTAATACTGAACTTTCAAATGTACAAATATAAAACGACTATTGAACTTGGCCAAATATCTGTTGTTCACAAAGCATCTGCTTATAATCGGAGATATTAAAGTAACCAACTGAACTGAAATTTGTTCAGATATTGAATATTTTGCTGTTACCAAATGAATTATGGAATTAAGGAATTTGGTAAATACAATCAGAATAAATTTGATAAAATTTCTAGTGAGAAACCTTAATGCATGTTGTTTGACTACTGCAGTTAGTGAGCCCACTACAGTCCACTTGTGACGCCTGGTGAAGGCACGCTTCAGTTTCATCATGGAAACTGCACGCGCAGATCCAGATCCAGTTTAGAAGTCAGGGTAACTGTGTGCACATGTACGACAAGGAACACGTGGGAGAGGCTGATGAAACAGTGAAAAAGGAGTGATGAAACAGGGAGAAAGGAGTGAAGAACGACCTTTTCTGTGTTTCTGATCTTGGGACTGCTTTGGGCCAGATGGCACAAGGAATACATGGGCAGAGACCAGCCCTGGTCATACATCTCCTATGGCAGCATGAAGGAGAGAGTCAACTTTTACATCATAGTTAAGGAAATGTTAAGGGTCACTAAGCTGATGACTAACTGAATTAAGCACAGCCTTCTCTGGTGCCGCTTACAAAGAAACATCAGGATTTAACTCTTCCTCAACATTTCAGTCTGGCAGGGAAGTATTTGTTGGGGATGGAAGGGGGGTGGCAGAGACAGCAGGAATTAGGGAGAAAAACTTTGAGATCATTTAAAAACAAATTTTGTAGCATACTATTCTTTACAGATTTTAAGAGAATTTCAAGAGAACAGGAAAAACATTCAGCTCTAAAGCATCTTTGCTTTGATTCACTGTGTTTCAAGCCTGTGTTTCATGTTCAAGCACAATGTATATGTTTAATGTAGTCTACATTGTGTTATATCATTTTGTAAAAATTGAATGTTCCTATGATTTTGAATCAAGGCTTCAGAACTGTTAAAGAATTGTTCAGAATTGTTAAAAATTTCACCTTTTTATATCTATAGACAAAATACTTTTAAAATAAGACTATTCTATAGAAAGGAAAAAATATTTTTAAACTAAATAAAATTTCCTCATAAATATTTTTATATTTTACAGAACTGACCCTGAAAGACTACCAAAAGAAACATCAAGATATAGCATTATTATTTTTTTTAATTTAGCCTGGTTTTAAAGATGATAATATATATGAAATACTTCCTTTAAATGCCATAACACTTATTAGGGCTTTACATGTTTAGGAGATTAAAATACACATTAAAAAAAAGTTATGGTATCCGCTAGCTTAAACATAGACACATACTATGAAATACTGTAGAACAATTGTTTAAAGTGAAGGAAATTATTTGTACAGTATCTCTGGGAGGAAAAACACCCATGCATTGCTTGGATGGTCTTTTTTGAATATCTATGTAAGTATCTAAAACATCATAAAAACACCTGCATGGATTAAAAATAATAAATCTCTAATGAGTAAATCATAGCCATTATCAAGGTGTGCAGTATTTCTACATTTTCTTACAGAAGGATAGAATTTAGTCCAAATGCAGAGATCTCAGACAGTAAGTGCTGGAAATGCAGATGTGTTATGTTGTGGGTGAGACAATTAAGTAAAATTTTCCTATTGACTACGAAAAATGTTTTTTTAATTATATATTTTTTTAACATGTCTGATGAGCAAGCTTCTGATATTCATGTAAAATACACACTTGATTTAAAGCCAATTGGGCCTTCAAGCTGTGTTCTCTAACACATTAAAATTAGTACTTGCATTAAAAATGGACACTGGATTAATTGAAGAGGCTTCTCTTTAATGCCTACTTTTTAAACTGACTTATTCTAAGACACGTGAAGGTACAATAGCTTACCTACGCACACATGCATGCACTCACAAAAAAAGGTGTTACAAAACTGATAAACTGATAAAAGCATCCTTCAAACCAGTGTAATGGTTGGCAGAAAAAGTGGTAGACTTTAACTAGAGGGGTTTGAAAAGAAATGAATAAGCTAAAGGTAATTTCAGCGTTAAAGGTTACAGGCTTTTGTATGGTCTAGAAATATTCTGGAACCATCACAACAGAAGATGGACTGATGATTATTCTGAAGGATTTGGATAGAAATGAAGTATTTACAAATATAGTAAAAATAAATAAATAATATAAAATAGATCTTTAGGTTATTAAAAGCTTACACAAATCTATTCCAAAAATAGAAACAAACATTAGTAGAAAAATCCAAAATTTTACACAAGTTGCCACAATGTAAGTTCACTAACGCAAAAATTATAAGGAAGTGGCATTCAAGAATTAAAAATCAATCTACAAGAAAAGTCTGAGAAATAACTTATTTAACTTCATGAAAAAGTGAATATATATATAGACCACTACTGAGAAAGAAATCCTGAAAACAATTTCATGCTTTTATCTCGCAAGAGAAAATTTATTTTCAGTAGAAATCCTTAGTTCTAACACTCAACCATAAAGATTGGTGTATCATTTACAAGTTCAAAAGTTCAAGGAAGATGCATTGTTCATAACTGATATCTTTCTTTGACAACTTCTGTGAGATGCATTGTTTCCTGATGTCAGGATGGATTTTGGATAAACAATTTCCTTCCCTACTCCTTTACTTCCATACTGTTTACTGTTCTACCTCTGTGTCCCAAAGTTCAGCGTGTTAACGGGCATGATAAACAAAAGACTGGCCTCTTCTTTATGTCAATGTCAAGGTAGAGTAACCCAGTGATCCCAATGGAGACATTCCATTTTACACATCCAGCTGCAATACGAAAATGTCCTAACATAGCAATGCCAGATTGGCATACAAGAACAACGCAATGCTTCTCATATTGCACATGTGTATCAGTTTCTAAATGTAGGTGATTAGTGTAAGATTTTAATCAAGTTAGGCCTTGAATTTTACAAAGTTTAGCTAACAAACTGAATATTTACTTACTGTACATCTTACTGACAACCCATCTGCTGAACTGACTTCTCTAAAATTCACAGTTGAAAAGTCTAATATCAGATACCCAAATGGGCCCTCAGACAGAGTTAGATCTAATTATTTAGATCTAAAATATGTATCTGGAAACCCAGAGGAGCTTTCCATAGTTTCCATAGAACTGAATTTCTTGCACACTCCTTCCTCCTTTCATTTAACTATTTGATTTGTCAGAAAAATAGTTTATGTTGAAATGCTAACTGTTAATTCATAGGAGGATAAGAGTGGTTGTTCCGGATCAAACCCCAGATATATCTAATCCAATTCTGAAGTCCAGTTTGAGAAAAGCCAGCAGCAGAGTCTTTGAAAAGAAACCCAGAACAGGAGACAGACACGGGACAGTCACCAGTCCTGTGTTTGCATCCGGCTGATTTCTAGGAACTGTGCAGCCTTGTTTCCCAACAAAAGCAAGACGCCAGGTGAAACTGAAAACTTGATCTCTCTGAATAAATCATGAGAGATGGAGAAAACACTGCTCACTGTCAACTGTTCTCTTCAGTTTATACTTCCATAATTCCTCTACCACTTATTTTTGACTTGCCTTCTTTCTCAACAGTGCGAAGTTGTGGACTTCTAAAAATACTTTAGTTCCTCTGAGGTGTTTTCACACCCCAAATTACATGAAAACCACAGAAGAACAGAACTACAGAAGAACATAAGGTCTTAACTTATAGATGGTTAAGCTATACGTTGTTTTTTGTTTTTTTTTTTGTTTGTTTTTTAAAAAATTCCATACCAATCATTGTTGTTTGTCCAAAACAAATTAACAAAATATCCAAACAGCACTCAGCATTGCCAAATACAGAACCAGGAATATATCATTAAGCATCAACGTCAAATCAGTTCATCTCTGATATTTATGGCCCTCAAATCTAGGCTCTTGGATAAAAAGTCATTTCATGCATATCTACATCTGCAGAGGTTCCAAAGTCATCCTTACCACTGAAGTCTGTAGGGTTCTAAGATAAATGGGTAGAAATATTTTTTTATATAAATGGGTAGAAATATTTAAATTATTAACAGCTTCAGGCAAAAATATGATTCTGCTCATCACTTTCTCTACAGACGTAAAAGAGAGTAACATTTTTACTGCAATGGTTTTATTTAATTTTC
Source organism: Anas platyrhynchos (assembly GCF_047663525.1). Lineage (NCBI taxonomy): Eukaryota > Metazoa > Chordata > Aves > Anseriformes > Anatidae > Anas > Anas platyrhynchos. Next base: position 95,643,527 of record NC_092587.1, on the reverse strand, counting down.
TCATTTTCATCTAAGGATATAGATGTTCACAAATACCAGCTGGACAACTGAATAGCAGACTCCAACAGGGTGAGTACAATACAAGCATCAGCACAGCCTCCTCCTTAGTACCTACATTTCTCAATGTAAGAGAGATCCCCTACGAGTAAAATATTTTATGATTCTATTCTATGATTCCGTGTCTTTAGAGGGACGTTCAGCCTCTACACTCAGTCCTGGTCTCCTTATTATGACAGGAAAATTTGGAATGCTATATGAAGAAAGACCACTTATCCGTGACAGATTGCTCTTCTGTAAAAATAAATATCTGAACAAATATAAGGCAACATCTTTGAACTGATGAAGAACTCAAGGTCATTAGTAATCTGCCTCAGATTTTAATATGAGAATCAAAAGGTTTTATTTACGTACTTTGAGATACCCAATTTCATCAAGCATAATAATTGTGAAAATAGAGGCTATATGAATTTTCAAAATGGCACTTGACATTATTTCATACCTTATTTTTTTTGTAGGATGAAGAAAATAAATATGTATGCCTTTCAGAAGGAAGCATAAAACAAACAAACAAACAACAACAACAACAACAAAACTTACATAAACCTAGGAAGATATAGTGACATCTGGTAACTGAGAAAGCACACAACTTCCTTTCACAGTTCACTGATAGCCATGAAGCATGATGAACTCTGCAAGTCCTACAGTTTACTTCAGAAATTGATGGTCTGGTGACAGATAACAGCAGGTACAGTTTGCAAGAAGCCAGTGTATAAAAATCCTTTCTGGTTTATGTGTACGTGGAAACATACGTGCATACTTAGTGCTGGATACTGTTAATCTGTAAACTGATGCTACTTCTATCTCAAAAAGTCATGTTTTATACAATGTTCATGGTTTAGTTGCTCTTATCTTTATCTTTAGGATTGAGAGTAGTTGCTCAATTCAATGTGTTCTGGCAACCAGAAAACAAGCCTATAACACAGGATGAAATCTTGTACAATAATGCAACTTATTTGTAACTAGATGTCATGGTCAACTAACTAAAATTTAGATGAACATGCAAGCACTCAACCTACACTGTTAACTGAGGCTTATATTTCAAGCAATTCAATTTCAGACTGCAGCGATACATGTCCTACACAGCTCCATGGCCTTGCCTACCTACAGGGTTTTTCTTAGCTGTAAAATCTAGCTCTTGGCACGGTCATAACTTGTTTTCGAACTTACCACTCCATTAAGATGAATGAGTAAGTTCACTTCTCTGTCAATAGTATTGTTTCTGTCTGCCTTGCTACAGATACTGTAAGGCACCATGCATTGATTTACGGGGTAAAGAAAGACAACCTAAGAGTCTTGGAACTATATAAAAATATCCTTCTGTTTGAGGAAAGCAAACAAAACGATAAATGCCAACATAATAACAGTAATTTATAAGACTGGAGTATATTAATTCTCTGAAAATCCCTCTTTAATAACAGAAAATTCACCATTAAGGATGAAGAGGAAGGGCTCTCTGGTTACCAAGTTGGATTAATAAATGTATTCCCCTTCCACATTTTTCCCCAACCTGACAACCCAATGAAAACATTCCTTTGGAAGTTTGCATTAATGCTGATATGCTTGTAAATACAAAATAGAAGACCAAATATTTTAGATAGTAAAGTTAAGTTATAATTATGATGATAATTAATGAAAAACCAACAAGTATTGCAACGGTGCTTCCAAGACGTATACTCTGAAATATCACCTTATGAAAATATAAGATTTATTTTTTTTTCCTCAGCTAACTACACAAGATTCAAAAAAAAAAAAAAAAAAGAAATCTTTGTAGCTGGGATACCAAACATAAGTAACTGGTACTTTAAACTTATCCATTTAAGTGTTTACACAATATGCAACTGCTTTATTGTACTCATTTTCTTTCATTCAATTCATGTTTTTAGAGAAAATCATCATTAAAAGTAGACTTTTTTGGCTAACATTTTATTATTCGGGTGGTGTGGGTGTTCTGAATCACCTGTATTAATTCAGCAAATTTAAATTTCACATGTGTTTGGATGAGTTAGATTAATCATTTGATTTCCATGGTACACTGGCAATACCAAATATATTAGAAGTTCCTCCTTTTATTAGAAGTTTTGAATCGAAGTGCAGAAAGAGAAGTTAACTCAGAAGTTAAGAAATTCATCAGCATTATATGCAGCCAATACCTCATTACCCAAACATGTTGAGAAAAGTTATGTCAATATCAAAAAAACAAAACACATCATCCTTGAAAGCCTTTTCTTTGGGCTAAGCTGTTTTGGTAAGTTTTCCCCATTTTTAACTAGTTTTTGAAACATTATTTAACTATCACTAATTTAATCCCAGGAATATCAAATACTAGTTCAGAAACTTACTTTAAAATGACCTAATCTAACTTGCATTACTTAATACAAATTCTTTACCTTTGATGCATAGAATGTGCCATGGTTATTCTATCACACATGTGAATAAGTTTTTTTAGACAGCATTTATGTCTTGTAAGGCCTTGCAGTAACATAAAGGCATTAGCATGCGCTAATGAATGGGACATAAAAAGAAAACCGTGTCGTGCTGCTGTGAAAATCTGATGTCTTCTAAGACAAGAGTAAGGGCAAACTGTAACACAGCACTGATCTGGCTATATGTTATCCAACTGCAAGCTGAAATTATACATCACATTCAGTACAGAAGAGGCAAAGGAATAATATCACTTGGAATGTCACTACCACGCCTGACTCTGATTCTTCAAGGCATTTGTGGCCAAACTATCACATTTTCCTACTTTCCTGATATTTTATGCTCTCTTTTTACTGTTAGCCATGTACGTACAATGAACACTGAAAATGGACTGTAAAACAGAAGTGTGAAAATATATGAGCTACACATTTGGTAGTGCTCCACAACTAAAACCAGTTTGTTTTCTCATTACTTTCCACAATAGTCATTTTCAGCACTCCTTTCAACAGTAACAGGTACAATAATTTCTACCAGAAGCGACGTTCGGAGCTGCCCTTCAGCTCCCGTATTTTCACTCACATCACACTAAAACCCTATATCAGGAAAGCTAAATTGTACAAAAAAAAATAAAAAATAAAAAAAATAAAAAATAAAAAAAGGAAAGACTGACTTTAGGAAGAGATGCACCCTACATTCTCCCCAACTAAGTAGAGAGATGTGCATTAAATAAGCAGTTAAGGAAACGCTCTGCTCTCTCTACCCAGATGTTCAGAACGTATAACACGATGTTTCATGATCAGTTACCGTGTGTTTTTTTTTTCCCAGTTCTATCTAACAAAATTTGATACCGTCTGAATGTGCGATGCAGCCTTATCCTTACTTCTCTAAGTAGGGTGATTCATTTTTTAAGCCACGGGCGTTTTCCTTCAACACAAGCAACGTGACAACCTGGGCAATTAAACTACCGTCTTCAGGAGGACCTGAGGAGCATGCACCTGTGCCAAAGCCTTTAGAGGGGATTTTTTCGGGCCGTGGGACAAAAGCCCGCAGCGCTGAGGTGCTGAGGGCAGCCACGCATCCCTGAGCAGCGGACGAGCCGCAACCTCCTTTAACGGGCGTTAAGCTCCCCGAAACCCGCTCGGAGGGCGCTTCGCTCCCGGCAGGAGTCGCGCAGACCCTAAAAATTACACCATTTCACGTCTACAAACGCTACCGCTCCCTGTCAGCGGGAGGAAACTTCGCGGCCGGGGCAAGCAGAGCCGCTCGGCCGGAGCCCCCCGCGGGTCCGGCGGAGCCCCCCGGAGTGGCAGAGCCCCCCGCTTCCCTCCGGGAAGACCCCCCCCGTCCCCGTAGCCCCCCTCGGGAAGTTGTCAGCGGGCCCCCCGGCGCCCCTCACCTTGGTTGGCGGCTCCGTGGCCGCCGTCGGCGGGGCGCGCAGTCAGCAGGGGGAGGAAGAGGCCGAGTCTCCAGAGCAGCCCCCTCGCCTCACGACACCCCATGGCTGGTCCCCGCCGGGCTCCCCTCGTCCTCGGCCCGCCGAGGCGCCCTCCCCGTCCTCCTTCAGGCCAGCGGGGGACGCCGGGGGGGCCCCCCGAGCGCCCGCCGCCCCGCCGGGCTCCGGCGCATCCACCGGCGGGGTCCCGGGGCACGGCGGCGGGCGGCGGTGCCGGCAGCCCCCGTGCCGCCCTTCCGAGGGGGGCGGCGGCGCCGGGAGAGCTCCGGCAACCGGGAGAGCCCCGGCGGCAGGGAGCGAGCGAGCCCCGGCAACTTCGAGGCGGCGGCGGCGGGGGTCGCGCCCCGCTCCTCCCGGCGCCCTCAGCCCCGCAGAGGCTCCTTCGGCGGCTCCGTCCTCGGCGGCTCCTTCAGCGGCTCCGTCCTCGGCTGCCCCCTCCGCCGTCCCCGCCGCGCGGGGCCCCGCATCCCCGGCCGGAGGCAGCGCCGAGGGGCTTCAGTTTGCCATGGCGAAGGGTCCTGCCCCGCCGCCGGGGGCGGGGAGGGGAGAGAAGAGGAGAGGAGAGGAGAGAAGAAGAGGAGAGCAGAGCAGAGCAGAGGGGCCGGCCGCTCCTCACGCTCCCCGGGGCATCAGCGCAAGTTGCGCGGCGGCATCCCCGGCCGCTCCGCCGCCGTGCCCCGGCTCCCTCTGCGCCTCTCTCCCCCCGTCTCCGGCTGCCTCGGCGGAGGGGCGATCAGAGCGCGGGGCGGCTCCGCCGCTCTCTCCCGCTGCGCCTCGCCGCGGTTTTTGGGGCGCCGCTGCTCCCCCGCCGCCCGCCGAGCGATGGCGGGGCCGCCCCGCTGCGCCCAGCCCGGCCCAGCCCGGCCCGGCCCGGCCCGGCCCGGCGGCTGCCGGGTCCCCGGGAGGCCAGCGCGGCCCCCCGGCAGCCAAACGGCGCGGGGGGAGCCGTGGGAGCGGCGGCGGCCCCTCCTCAGCCGCCCTCCTGAGGGGAGCGGGAGCCCTGTGCGTGTGTGTGTGCGAGGGGAGAGGAGGAGAGGAGGCGCCCCCTCGCCTCGCCGCTGCCGGCAGCCCGCGGGTCGCATGCGGCCGGCTCGGCGCTAGAGGGGGTTAGTCGACAAGGCAAAAAAAAAAAAAATAAGTACCCAAATGGGTACTGGGGGCTGCGGAGTGCAGGGGGCACAGGGGACAGCGGGGACCGCCCGGCCGCGGGCTGGCTGGAGGCTGCCTCTCGGAGCTGCCCCAAGGGAGCACACATCCCTGTGGTGGCACCCCCAGCTGCACCCCCAATATTAACTCTCTTCTTCTTTCCCCTAACTCAGATCATAGGGCTGGGGACGCCGACTCAGCCAGGAGGCCCAGGTGACTTAGGTGAGTGTCTGCCCTGAGCAGAGCTGCCTGCTGCTACCCGCAGCAGGGAACGGACACTTGGGATGGGTTCGCTACGTGCTGCACGTACAGCACACCCCAGGGGCCAGGCCATTGCGGGTCTAGTTGCTTTTCTTTTGGTTGGTTGTTTTCTTTAGTCCATACAGCATTTCGGTTTCTGGGTTTGTACAAAGACAGAAAGAAAAAAAGCAACAAGAAGGTAATCACATCCACGTCTCTGAAAACAACTTCCTAAAATCAGGTGTCTAAATCCACATGTAGGAGAGCAAAAGCTGTCTGATTCCCAAGGCTTATGAGTGTCCATAAATCCCATTGAAGTCAACGGGTAACACAGCTACAATATACTACACCAGAGGATATCAAAGTTCCTGCTGAGGTACCTAAAGAGACATTCAGAGAAGTTATATATTGAAACAATTGCTTTGTAATGCAAGAATAAAGAATTTATTTAAAAAAAAAAAACAACAAACAAACAAATAAATAAATAAATAAAACAAGGATCAGCTCTTACATCAATTATTTTCAAAGGTGTTGCTCAATAAAAAAAAAAAAGTCAACACAGAAATATATATTTTTATTTTTGTGAAGTGAATCTTTCCAGATTACAGCTGGCCTACAATATTGCAATCTTTCCGACATTTAGCTGAACAACCTCCTATAAGGAAATTTTATTCAAAAAGAAAGTTTAACAGGAAAAGCTTAAGGAAATATTTATATATAGCCAAATACTGATTAGTATTTTTCCTTAGTTTCACGGTGGAGGTAAAAGGAGAAAGTTCAGTTTTTAGCATTTCATCTGAATTTCATTATGAGACTTTACAGGCCACATGGTAGTGTTCTACTTTAGAAATAACAGGGTCAAAAGGCACATAAGAGTGACATTACAGAGATAGTACTTCTGGGTAATGAGTGAGAATTTAGATTCTTTATCTGCTCCAATTCTCAGTTCAGTAGTAAGATGCTTTCCAACCAGACTGACAGAAGAAATTTGTGCAGGACATCACATATAAAGTCTCCCAAATTCAAATGGGTCATTTGGTCCTCATGCATAATCAATACAACTGCTTTTCACCAGCCTTTGAAAAAGAGTTGTCATGTGTTAAGGCAAAAGTGCACTTCACACAGAGAAAGTAAACTGAGATTCCTTTCCTCACATCTGTTACCGTATGACACAGGTTGGGGCTTTTTATGATAGTTTTTTCTCAGATAGCCCTCGTAACGCATGTGTATATATGTTTGTATGTGTATCTCCACTCTCGATATGCACTCCACTCTCCATTAGTACGTATTTGCATCACCATATATATCTGCATAAACATCATGGGGGCACATTATACATCTATTCTTACTTGCCATCTCGCCATTAATGAAGTCAAATTAGTTTTTTTAAAGCAGCTTAGAAGGTCTGGTTTACTACTTCCTTTACTTTTATGTACCAGTTCAGAATACAGCGGAATACAAAAAGGAGGCAGTAAAAGATGTGATAGGAACATAGACAAACTCTTTATATGTCCTCACATGCAAAGCACAGTTTAGCGTCCTGATAACCTTGAACCTCACAACCCAAAGGAAGCAGTTAGGGAACAATTAAAAGAGCATTTTCTCTGACGAGTCCATTCACCAACATTTACTTGCTTACAGAATTTCTGGGGGAACAACTTTGAAAAAACACCTCTTATTCATTTATATAAAAATTAATTTTATAATTATGTATTACCATGAGATCCAAATTAAACAAATTAAATCTTAATTGTTGCACTTTTACCTTTCAGACATGCAAACATGCTAAACGTATCAGAGGAAAGCAAAAAATATATAAAATGTGGAGTCCTATTTGTATACACTTTTTTTTTTTTTTCCCTGAAATTTAGAGCCACTTAGTATTGTAAACTGTAAAACAATAAATTTATTGCTTGTGCATAACTGTACCAGCTGAAACAAAGAATAAAAAAACACAGTTTGAATATCTTCATACTCAGTTTTCTAAAGAGTATACTTTTCTATAAGCAAGGAAATCCATATGTTCCTATTCTTAAAAAAAACTTTCATATATCCTGGGAACAGAAAAAATACCCATTCTATCTTCAATGCTATTTTCTTAAACAGAGAGATCATTTTTCTTTTGAAAGCAAAAAAAACCCAAAACAAACCAAAACAAAAAATGATACAGCATAAACATAGAATTACACGTAATAGGCTGTCCTTTCTCGTTTGTGTAGCTAAGTATACATAATTTGTCTTTAATGTACCACAGTGTTGTTAATTATAACAAAACAAGTTGTGACTTCCTGGAAAAAAAGCAAAGCTATTCCTTTTTCATTAAAAGTTCCCATAATATAGAGCGTTGTGTTGTGTGTTAGTCCTTTGAGCCATCATTCACAACTGCATGTGATTTACTGTGATCAAAGTAAACATTTTAATTAAGACACTGACAAAGAACAGATTTACAATAAACTTAAAATGCATTTTCCATGCAGCAGTCAATGGAATTCTGTGATTTTAAAATTACTCTAATATCTGGACCAAAACACCTGCCTTTGGATGTTTTAGAAGAGTAACACTCACACTTCCTACCCTAAACTATAACATGTATACTACAAAAAAATATAATGTAATATTGATCCCTTAAAGTCTGAGCCAACAGCTTTTTTAATGAATAAAAGTCACTGCTGATTTGGCAGTGTAACAAGAAATGAAACTTTTCGTAGTATATCTCCTACTCAGGGCTCTAAATTGCACTTCCCATAAAACTGAATGTGAACTCCGTTTTGTTTTACATGGTATTCATGTTTCTATAGAATTAGAATAATAAAATTTTTGTTTGATTAAGCAGGCCTTTTAGTTAACTATTATCTTTAATTTTCTACTAAATTTAATGACACGTTGACACTAATCACCCTGATTCTTGTCCTGACTGCTATAGTCTGCAAATATGCTTATGAGCAAATGTGCAGCAATTCACATGAAATATTTGCAGACTATGACACTTCTCTATGTTCAAAATATGACCCTCCCCAACACCAAGGGAAAAAAATGGAAGGTTCATAAAGTTTCAGGTTTATTTCCTTCATTACGATTGATACAGAAAAAGATAATAAAAGAGAAATGGATTGTAGTAAAAAAAAAAAAAAAAAGAAAACTGTATATTGAGAGAAATCTGATAGAAAAATACCTGTACTAAACTAGGTTAAACATGTATTTGAATTCTGGCATTAAAAATATGCTTTGAAGTACAGAAGTAACATCAACACTTTAGTCATAAATATACTGTGTTGTGGAATATTTGTTACAAGCAACATTTCCTGTACACACAGGATCCTGAAAAGTCATTTGCAAAGTCTTTCCAGCTAATTATGTAAGTTATGTTATGTACCTCTTTCTTTTCCGTTGACTTGTATATAATACGGACCTATTTCTGAGCACACTAATTCTAATGCTCTGCATCGTGTAAGAAGGTGCAATTTAATTAAGTGACAATGAACCAATTATACTGATCAATGTTTTAGGGAAATTACTGACAAAATGTGTAGTATAGTAGCTTCATCCCTATCTTTTTACATGCACAAGCTTTGAATTGTCTCAAATTATTTTTACACTAAAACTACAGAATTAGGATGAATAAATTATATGATGTACAAAATCATAAAATGTTATACATTTTTCAAAATGTATACATTACAGTTACAGAAGTTGTGTCTATGTGACAAGTCTTTCTCAATCTCCAGAATTTCCTTTTCCATTTCCACATTAATTCATAAAATAAACAAAATATCAAAATTGTAAAGGGGGCGATCCAGGCAAATCAGTTCACATGTTTTTTTTACTTGCAGTTTCTACAAGTAAATCTAATTATTTGGATTAATAGGCAAAGCAAAGGATACAATTTCAGAGGTTTATATTTTGTAGGAAAGTCTAATAATAATAGAACTGCCCTGGAATTCTTTCAAGAATAACAAATTGCTTGGCAGTGAGTATTTTCAATATTTGAATTTAGTGAGTGGAATCATGCTGCAGCAAGGCAAAGGGATTCCAGAATTCCAGATAAAAGCAGCAGAATGAATTAAGTTAAAGATCCTTAAGCAGAAGAATTGGTGGTCTGGACCACAAAGGTAACTATCATGGCCTCACTGACAATAGAGGAGCAAAAGTTTTCTTCATAGGCAAGGGCGTGTCAGAGATTTAGGTATGACTCTTGTTTAGTAGAGCATCCAAATTAAAATGCAAGAGAGAGCAGAATTATATACTAATCAGGCTTGGGAGTGCAAGAAAGGTAAGCTTTTGTATAAGGGCTTTATCCATCTCCATCAATTAAACAATTCCAGCTGATTTAATTGCAAACTGAGTTGGGTCTCAAAATGATAAAAGAGTTTTATTCATGAAAAAAATGCTTTGGAAAAAAAAAAATGTAGTTACTAAACAGCAAATCAGATTCTATTCACACTACCCAAATAGTCCCTTTGACATAACTAAGAGTGATTAAGTGAGGGCATACTTCAAGACTGTGTCTGAGCTGTTTATCTCCTGGAAGTTAGAAGACTTACACTGCACTCTGACAGCACATAAAGTCTCCTAGTTTTTGTTTGTTTGTTTGTTTTCCTAAGAATATTTAGAACCAATTAATGATAGTAGTGAAATATTTATTTAGCAATTAGAATAGTAAATATAACCATTACTGAAGGTCTGATGTTAATATTATAAACATTCTGGGTTACAGGTACCAGATTATATGCCCAGTTTTAAGGATCTAAATTTGAAGTTGTTATTGAAACATTACTGCTAAAATATAAAAGCATACTTACGGCTCTGAAAGAGAAAAATTTTAATTTGTATCCTCCACATTTATGAAGAGAAAGAACTTAAACTTCATGTCACAGTCATGAAAATGGTGAAACCAAAAGCGAGGTCAAACCAGAGTTTTGCTTTTGAATGCTTTTAGCTGTGGGCAAATTGGAGCCGCCTGTGTCTAAATACCCTACTTGAGTTCTGTAATACCTTAGAAAAATGGAAAATTTCACATGCTTTTATATATATTGCTTCTGAAATTAAGCCCTGTGGCTGTATACTATTTTACTTGATCTAATACTGTATCAACTTAAAGATTTGAAACTTCCTGATTGTTTTTCATTTTTTGGTACTGTTGCCTTGTAGATGAAAATGAGAAAACAGTGAGGTTGGCTCAGTACAAATAAGAGTAAGGGTAAACAACCAGACTTATTATAAAGACATATATTTTTGCCCTCACTGAACTTCAGCTTAATGTAGAAATCGCTTCAGGCACTGGAGCAGACATGTTTATCATTACCAGAGATTAATGCTTTGTTTGAGCAGTAACTCCTATTCATGCCTTCATTATCTCAGCAACTGGTGTGATGTGACATACATTTGTGCACACCAAGTTGAGCCAATCTCCTCTAAGAGAGAGCAATCATTCCCATGGAAAACTAGCAGTAGGATGTAGTAACTTTATTGTATGTGAGACACGGGTGGCAATTATGTCAACATAGCTGATACAATCTTTAACTACTTCTGAAAACGATGAGCCAGATCATTTCAGTTATGTGCAATGGTCCTTCATACCATCACAAATCTGGTGCAGTCATGTAGACTTAAACTTCATGTGAAATATTTTAACTAGTTTTGAAAAAGGGTTAGCCTCAAGTATACTATTCCAAGTCTGAAAATATCCGTCCTTGGCACACACTCAAACTGGCATATAGAAAGTAGCCATTCACAATCACTTCAGAGAATTCAGACCTCCCAGGCAACCTTTACTTTGACCTTAAAACATGAAAAAGAAATCTTGGAATGCAGTCATAATCTACTAATTGAACTTCGCAAAACAGAAATGTGTCAGTGAGTTCATTTATTTAAAATAGTCATGAAACATCTAACACATTCAAACACAATTATCATTTATTAGTGTCAGAAACCCTAAAAGTGCAATTTTGCTTGGGCACCATGTCCCTTGCCACCAGCAGTGACAACTCATATGTTTGATATTTGAAGAATGCACTTAGATGTCCAGTGTAATTTTGCATGTAACTCTAATGAGACATGGGATTATGCCTTCAGACATAGCATTAAAAATGTATACATGTGTATGTCTCTGTGTGTGTATATAAAAACATGTATGTACATGCACAACTGCTAAGTTTTTAAAATATGTGACTGGACACTGAAGTTCAGATGGTTGCTCTTGATTTCAGTTATCGTAAGAAATTATCTGTTTTGTGAAGACGTCAGATAGTCTATATATCCTAAGTACACACTTGGCAAATTAATATTCAATGATTGCTTAATTTTTAAAGACATGATAGAAGGGGTAACAAATTGCAGGCTTATATTAACTATTGTATAGGAAGCCATCATCTAAGTCTAGCTTCATAATTTTCATATTTGATATTCCCAATTTTTTACATTCTTATCACTTTTATAAACTATATACTTACATAATTAGGTGCTGGGTTGTGTCATTATGATCAGCAGACATTTTTCAACACCTCTGGAAACAGCTGTATTCCCAGAGCCTTCTACCCTTCAAACTCAGTCTGACTGAAAGTTCTCTGTATCAGTCTAGAAATAAATCACAGAAAGCAGGACTGGGCTGGACCTTCTCTTCAAGGCAAGTTCTTAGGCTTAATGCTTTGAGTGGACAGACATGATATCTTGAAAATCCCAACAAGATCTATGAAATTTATCTTCTATGCTAGTCTTTCTCCCTTACAATACAATGACCTAAACTTCTTAGGTAAAGGAATTAGGGTAGCAAAGTAAGCATCCAAATGCTATGATAAATAATTAAGAGAATAGTTAAAGAAAGCTGTTATGTGCCAACAAAACTTATTTATAAAGCCCAGGAAATTTCATTTCTATTAAAAAAGAAAAAAAAAAAGTGTGAATAGACAGGGACTCGACTGTTAAAAAATGAGATTTGAGGTGTGTTTTTGACACATTACTTTCATCTTATGAATAAATTGTTGCAGAATTTCTATTTTGTTAGTATAAAATATGTCCTAGTGCCTGATCGCTCTTCCTTCAATGCACAGTATTAGTAGCATTCAGGACTTTAAAACTGAGTGAAACAGCCAGGTATTACATCACTTATTGTAAGAGTCAGAACATAGCCAAGAAAGCCAAGGAAGACAAACTCAGTTCTGTCCTGACCTTTACTATAGCTTTTTTCTGTGGCATCAGAACCACTAAGGTCAATGTTAATCACGGGTAGTTGCACTGATTGTGTAGGTAGGAGTTGTCAGTTATAGATAGCGGGTGGTGGTGAAGATAGGTACCAAATTTTAAAATTCTCATCCCTTTGTCCTAATTGCGAATGACTGTCTTCCCATCCTATATAAACATGCCTTCTAATTACAATTCATTTTTGTCTTATGGGCATAATGGTTTTGAATATATTTCTTGGTTGCTTGATCACACACAACTTTAAGGAAACCTGGAGAATGTTACTGATTGTAAGTTAGAATATCTTAAATTTTGCAACACTATTATGATTTTATCTAAAACACTGATAAAAGAGAAAAAAAATTCTGCACATATTCTGATTTGATGCAAACTTAGCAACTAGTCTGTGGTACAATATAGTGTGTCAGATTGCAGTTTTGCCTGTTTTCATATAAAAAAAGACAGTCAAAAATGGAGCCTTTGTAAACAGGAGGTTTGCTTAAACCTTGAGTAAAAATGAGATGTCACTTTCTGTTGTAATATATTCTTGATTAGATCTCTTTAGGCAGGTGTGACAAGTTTGGGCAAACTATAGCAGAAATAACAAAAGGAAGCTATTACACCACATTAATTTCTGCACAAGAGAAGAGAGATTTATTCTATGATATATCACCACAGAGGGGGTAAAAATTACCAAAAAGTTGTTGTTTGTTTTTAAAGTCATAGGTCTAAGAAGAAATCAATGAAGAAAATACATATGTTGCAAAATCTCTGTGGGAAAGGGTTTTAGCAAAAAGTCAAATAATAATAGTGGTAAAAAATGAAAACCCAAGGTGTGTGTGTGATGAGTAACTTTGTGCCGGTAACCCCTGGGAAGGCTTACTTCGTACTTTGAAACTTTGGTGCTGACAATGATTGTGTATACCCAGATATATGTTGCTTCCTCTTTGCTACAATTCATTATTTCTTAAGAACTCCTAGCTGACTTTACTAGTAAAGATGCTTTGCTGCCAGACCTTCAGCTGGCCGCCTCTCCCTAATCCATGCAGTGTTTCCTAATAATGTGGAACAGGATTTTAACACTACTTTCTAGATGCATGGTTGCTTCTATTCACCAGGGTTTAATTCACAGTATAATTTACTATGTTACTGTGTGAGTTATATAAAAACACCTATGTGCATTGACTGTGTAAAAAGATCCCATGCAGGCTTAGAGGAACTCAGGGTAAACAAACAATTTTCTTTAAAGGCTTCGAGGAACAAGTATTGTCAACATTTTATTCTATACTTATTATCTCCAATCCACAACACATAACGAGACTTATATTGGGATCATCCTGACCACTGAAATCTGTGGAAACTGACAGTTTTTCAGTAAGGCTGTGCATTTAATCTATAAAAGATTATATAAAACAAAATAATTACATCAGATAAAACAGAAACTATTCCACTTTGATTCCTGAAATATATTCATTTAGATCAACTTAAATATTTGTCAGCTTTATTAATGATTATTATATAGTATAAGAAAGAACATAAATTATAATGCCCTCAAAACCCTTAGAACAGTTACCCTGGCTACCACCATCATTTTTGTAAAGAATAATATATTTCTGTAAATACACATAACTAATATATTCGTTAAAGTCAATTGCTGATGTAATAGAGGATAACTTCAATAATAAAGGGTAGGTGGTATGGAAACCTAGCAACACTGAATTAGCAGCTTAAATCTTACAGTACTACTTTGCATTATACAATATGAATCATATTATCTTTTGATCTGTGATCTTTACTTAATCCCAGAATCTCAGAGAGTTATAATGACTGTAAATGCAATAAACAACAATCAAATAAATATACAACGAGCTGTTGCTGTACAACAGCAGTTGTTTGAAGAGAGCAAATCTACTTGTTCATGTGATAGTCCATCACAACTATTTGAGCAAGCGTTTGAAATATTTTGGTACAGAAGCTTTCACTAATCTGAGTCTGTCTCCAAAATATCTTTTCAAGGTGGATTATTGGTACTTCTGAAATGTTTACTTAATGTTGTATTGAAAGTAAGCAGTAGGCAGAAATTGAAACTTTTTGTTCTAAGAAGTATGAAGCTAAATGATGCTCTCATAGAGATGAGAAAGATGAAGTAAATTTGTGTCACTGTCACTGCTTTTTAATTTATTTCATTTCTAATTACTTTCCACAGGAAGAGCACTTTCAAAATGCAGAATACAAAAATACCTCAGATTATTTTACAGTCAAAAGCCAGAAAAAAGTGAAAAAGGAGTTCTTAACTTCTGAATCCTTCAGAACCAAAAAATCAACCTAACGCAACTTCCTCCAAATACTGCTTCTTAAGTCTGAATGGCTATTTATAACAATGCCGATTTTTTAGGAAAAAAAATAACCTTCTAAGGACTCATAGTATAGATAACATGAACACAAAATGAACTATTACAGGGACTATCAAAGGAGTTTAAACCAGAATTTTTTTTTCTACTTGTTCAGCTGACAGATTTTACATAGTTTTTTTTTGGTTATCTGTTACATATAAAATGCCACTAGAGGGACTTGTACAGCCAAGAGTAACTTACAGGAGCTTCAGAAAGAATTGTGGATAAATTATTAACAAAAAATGAAATACGAATAAGAAGTAGTTATATCTATATTTTTAAACCACATCTAAAATGATCTCTGCCTTTCCATCTCTGTCTTTTCTTGGCAGCATACTAATTTTTTTTTTTGTAATATTGACATCTTAAAATGCACCATCAGTTGCATGCCTTTAATATTATATATATCACATAGCAAAAAATAGGCTTTGGTTTGACTTCTGAATATGGATTAAATACCTTTAAAGTTATTCTCATTTCCTTTGATTAAAATTCAATTTGTGCAACTCAGACAGTTCATTTGTTTCTGTGCAAGCAAAGCAATGTAAAACAGTATGCATAGTTTACGAAGAAACCTCTTATATGTACATGATGAATATTCCATGAGGTGAAAGGATTGAGGAATTTTCAAATGAATTTTGAGAAGATGTCTTTAAAGTGATCTGGCCGTACCACATGACTAAGCTGCTAAAATGGGATAAGGAATTTTCAACCCTGTGTTTACAAAGTGAACACTTGAACTGCAGAAGAAAAGATATTGCTGATCTTACAAGTTTTTCTACACATCTGGTTCAGGTAGTAAAATATGCAACAGTAGTCCAGGAATAGAAATGCTGTTTTGCTATAGGTAAGAAATAAATTGACAGTAAAGCAAGTAACCAAAATATCATAAAAAGATATCTGTGTAATTGCCTACTGTCAAGTTCAAAGTGGGGTTAAAATGTATCAATAGTTGCCTTCATATTTATTCCAGACAATTCCCACATTTATATTAGTTTATAGAAAATGAAGAGGGTAACAATTTACTTATAGGCATGAGAAATGCATGCCATATGACTGTTTATTTTGGCCATCAAAGGGATATAGCTAATCCAAGTTCCACTATAATTTTAGATCTTAGAAAAGTGCACTTTAAAAACTTGATAATCCATGTTCTAAAATTCTTGACAAGAATAAGCTGAAGTATTTAAGGCAATGAGAATTTTACGCTACTGAAATGGCTGCATCTAATTCAAAACAGAAAGTATTATGATCTTTCCTATAACCTGTTTAGTTGATGCAAGCTGTTTATTCTATCTAGGAAATATTTTTTGACAGAAAAAGAAATATCTTAATATTTTCCAACTCTGATTTGAAAGTAATGTTATATTGCACAAAAAAATGTGTATTAGCTAATGTCTTAAAAAACATGTTCTTATTTTCAGACTGAATCAAATGTAGAACTTGAGAAATTTTTGGTATTATTTAGAAAGGAAAATATTACAATAGAGAAAATATTAGAATTGGTCTGCAAGACATTAGTTTAAGAAGAATGTAGAAAACTTTAACTCATGTTTCTTAAAATGGGACAAAAGAGCTCAGAAAAAAAATGCTATTTGTATTCAAAGTTCAGTATTATATAATCCTCTCACTTTCATCTTTTTACAACAGTTTCATGTAGATTATTTTTTACTCACAAAGTACCTAACAACAGATGCAGTATTTTTTGTTTGGGTGTGTGGTTCTTCAGCTAATTTTTATGAGGAGAATTGCAAATTTGACAGTAAAGCATCAGAATAAGTAGATTAGAGACCTTACTATATTCCATGGAAAGAAAAACATTGACTACAAAGATCTAGTCAAACACTCTAGAGCATTTTGATTAAATTAACAGGATAAATAAGGTTTTCCCGCAAGCCCTGCACTAGGTGATATGTAATGTATATGGATGATTATGTGAATACAGAGAGATGATGAAAGCAAACCTTAAACGAGACAGACACTTAAAATCAGGAGTAAAAATTACTACCCTTTTGCTAGCAGGGCAGTTAGTTTTAGGGAAAGAGCCGTGTCTAATTTATCTTACCAATAAAATATAGGAAAATTTTGAGTATCTGCAAATGCGAATCTCTACATAAAAACTGGTTAGAGGACAGAGGAATGCTGTTATGGCACACAAAACAACAGCAATTACAAAAGTATTAATGTATGTAATGTAATAGGATTGCACCCTAATCTGAACAAAATAACATATATATTTATTGGCTACTGGGCACTTAAGTGGTTTCTTCTAACCTTCGGTACCTGAAAAGTCATCACTCATCTTTACTTCACACCTTGTATGCTTTCTGAGCATGTAACATCCTCTTAGCCTGTAAAGATAAGTTGAGTTTTGCTGCCTGCAATAGCTATGGTTATCATGTATTTTTCTGTGCATTATCTTATTCTAACAACTAATACCTGGGTTTACTAAAAGAGGATTAAGTGACAGGTCTACACACTGACAAATCCAGACTATTTTTCTTCAAGATTATAAGGGCTGGGCTGCGATATGGCAGGGCTGTAGCTCAGGCAGGGACCAAGCATGAGACCCTCAGCCAAAAGCAGCTCCCACAGGAAGGGGTTGGCCCCAGCTGCAGCTTCCCTGTGGTGCTGTGCTGTTGAGGAGCCTCTCCCCACAGCCAGCAGCAGGATGAGGAGCACCCCAGCTGCACTGGCTCTGAGTTCAGCATCCCCCACACACCTCCTCCCTGCCAGGGGGATGCTCTTAAATCCCTTACAGCAGCCTCTTTTGAAGCTTGGACTTACATGTATTCTCGTTCCTAATGCCTTCCTCCTAACAGTCACCTAACTATGTTATAGCACAGATCTTTCCCCAAAATCCCCTAGAATACCCGAAGTGTTTATCTGGTTATTTTGTGTCATCAAGGACACATTTGTGAAATGTGATATGGGAAATACTATTCTTCACAGAGCTAAGCACTCCAGATAGGAGCAGTCACTGTGCACATGTCCACCCTGTGCATGGAAAAAAAATGTTCAGATTTTGTAATAGTGCTGAGTGGCCCTAATGATTTACACCTGTGCACTGTAAATTCAGAATCCATACTGAGAAAGCTTGTTGCCTAGTTCTACAAGCATCAGAAGTATGTAACACCATACTATTTAGACATACATTTAATAAAGTCACACTCATCTTACAGGAAAAGCCTATTCAACCAGCAGAGAGATCTCTGCTCTCTGCTGTTGAGACCACTTGGAGACCACTTGTATAGTTTCTCCAAGTCTATCCCATATGCTGCAGTGTATGTCCTGATGTATCCTCTTTCCCTGTTCACATTCAACATAGATGGAAAATTCAGCCTATAAAAGCATATGGTTACACAGGATGTCCTCAGCTACATCTTTTTCAGACCAGATAAAGAACTCTTTTGCCATTCTGTACAGCTGTACTTGTTTTGACAATTCCTGGAAGTACTAAAAAAGACCAAAGCTTTTTTGGACATTCAAAATAAATTTGGACCCCGTCAGGCATGCAGGAAAAAGAAAAGATAGTAGGGCACATCATTAGCTTTTAGAGAGTTGCAGAAACTTCTACTTCATTGATATTCATCCAAACTTAATTATGTTTTTACAAATATCTGAATTTGGGAATAGAGAACGTATATAATTAGAGTATGTGTTGGAAAGCTATAATTAATATAATTTTCATTTTTACAAGGTATGTATGAGATAGCATCAGATGATGTCAGAAAATAGCTATCTAAGAAGTGATGGTTACTAAAGGAGTATGAAGTGGGAAAAGTGAGAAAATGTGAGAGAAGTAGTTCAACTTATCCCCCGCTCACTATTTTTAAAATCTCTTTATGGTTTCAAATTCAGACAAATCACAACATACAGAAACAAAAAAGAAATGGTGACTAAGCTGGTCTTTGAACGTAGCTTATGTCTTTTAGATATTGAAATTAATGAAGTAATACCAGTAACTATATTTACAACCATTAATATTATAAAAGGATCAGAACATCAGAAAATCTTTTATATTGGAAATTAAAGAGCATGTTAAGACATGACATTTCCTCTACCTGAGAGTTTAAATGTCCTCACATTGTCTCTTTCCATGTCCCTCTCCCTGTCTCATTTTCTCTTCATGGAGAAATCTGTTGGAATTGGAATTCCAGTAGCTGTCTCTGCTCAAAAGGGATGGATAGAAAGAGCTGAATACTCCATCAAGAGACATTTAGTCTTTTAAAGGGGGAAAAAAAAAAAAGAGAAGAAAAAAGAAAAGAAAAAGAAAAAAAAAAAACACGTTCTGATAAAGGTAGCAGGTCTAATGCAAATAAATTTGTTTTGCGCTGTTTTCTTCATGTTATTCAGCACCTTACTGTTGGTACTTCTGAAATGAGAACAATGAGAGCAAATGACTACTGTTTCCCTAAAGATTTTATCTTAGATTTTACCCCTAATCTTGCCAAAGGCAATGTATAGATGGGTCAGGCTTCTGAAAGTGATGTTAGAAGATTCCTGTAGAGAACATCTAAGAATTTCTTGATCTAATAATATTAGGTGACTGGTACACAATGTACTGTAAGAAACAAAATTCTGTTTTGTGATTGATATTCCATGATCAGTAAATTTTTTTATTTACTTCACCTGTCTTTCACATGAAAAATATTCTTCACTTTCCTAATGTATTCTTGTTTAGCTCTAGTTTTGCTAGAGATTTTTGAACATTTTATCAGTCCTAACTTAATAACATGGAAGTCTTGTTACTGTATGAAAGCAATTAAGCATACAATCAATTTTTTGGGGTAATAATTTTTTCAATTAAAATGAATATTTGTAAACATTCTTGGAGATACATCCTTCTTATAAAAACAAGCAAACAAAAAACCCACACAAGATCTAAAAGAGATCTAAAAGAGATATTTGTCTCAAAGGATCCCTCTCTGTCTCTCTCTTTCCCTCTCTCCAGAAGAGTGCATACCAGAAAGAGGAACATCAGAAGACTATATGGAATTGTGTTTGCAATGATTCTCAGTTTCTTGTAAGGTTTTCAGATGAAGCCAGAACTTTTCCCAGTATTTTGTTGTCTGGCGTTTTCCAGTTTCTTCTAATCTTCTGACCCAAATCACAAGCATCAATTTAATATTTAATGGAAAATTTGTAGACATAAATTTACAAATGTCATTTTGGGGCTCCTAGCAATGAACACAGCACTCAAGATATCCTACTTATTCATTAATATGATTTTTGACAGAAAACTCCTTCCCTTACACTATTCCTCTTTGGAAATGCCCACACTCACCAACACCCTCTGGCTTGAGGAATCTATAGCAAACCTTATCAAGACATTCTCCATCAAGTCAGAGACTGACAGAGACACAGTACAATCATTAATCCTCCACGGGATACACAGCAGCAAAAAACCCTGCTTCACAAGCCACAGGGGACCACTTGCCTAGCAGACTGCTAAGCTGTTGCTTTTGAGGAAGTGTACAGTAATTCACAACTCCTGGGCATAACTGCGTTTCAACTTTGACCTCTAGAAAGTCTCTCGTGCATATCCTCATTTGCTTCATTCTGTGAGATCAGAGGGACGACTTCTTGTCAACTAGTCCCCTACTCAGCTTTTATTCTGAATACAAAGCCTGAATACATGTAGAAGCTTGAGCACTGAGTTGTGAGTTTGCCATTTCAGCATAAAACTTTTAGGGACTGCATCCTGTACTACTCTCAGTCTAGATTTAGAAACATATGCTTTCCACAATGCATATGGGAATAATGAGACTCTGGAATGGAATTCACATTCACATTCACAAGTAATTCACCAGGAGGCAGGGATGTCTGAACTAGTAGTAGGAAATGATCAGAAATTCTGGACTTATAAAATGCATTTTTTTTCGTATCACAGTTTAAGATTTTTGAGGCCACAAAACTTTGGGGCAGGGTGGAATGGAGGGCATATTGTTTTTTTTTGCATTGCAGATAGGAGAACTGCAGCCTACATCTAAACCAGGATTGTATGTCCCTTGAATAATTCATACAGTTTCTTTATTTTGCAATGAGCACACTTTTAGTAAGATACAAATTTTTATTTTATTATTTTATTTTACTTTATTTTACTTTATTTTATTTTATTTTATTTTATTTTATTTTATTTTATTTTATTTTATTTTATTTTAATTTTTGTAAACAGAAGATCAGAGTCACTATCTCTGTAGGTGATCTAAATATAAGCAACAGGGAATTTCCATTCCTGGATATTTATGTTGCAGACTGATTCCTAAAGATGGGGTCTAAAATGAGTTGGGGAATTTGGGAGAATATTTCACCTCCTCTTTTATTTGTTCCCATCATCCACATCAGGTTTTATCCCTTTAAAACTTCTAGAAACCCTGGAGGTTGCACACAAAATTAGAATTAAAATAAGTGTTTATGGACGCTCATACACAACACATGAGAGAACATCTTTTCAGCTACAGACAACATCTGCAAGAACTATGTCAAATGCTGACATTTTCTAAACTTTCATAAGTTTGGAAATGTAAGCCACAGTATCTCATGTGAGGCAACAGTAAAAGGATATATAACTGAAGGTAACAGAAAAATTAGCAACATGAAACTCCTTAAAACCCTGCTTGTAGCTGAGGAGCCTTTAGAGTGTCTTTAGGGAAAAAAATCCACATTTTCATATGCTAAGTTCCATGGTAAGATCCATTTTCTTACTCACAGGTTGCTTAACTCCTACAATAAGAACATAAAACTTTACCTTCTTCCAGTGGAATACAATGTAGTTTTCAACATACAAACGTGCTGTATATGATATTGGGTAAAATTCTTCCTTCTTAAAATTTCATCCAATTCATTTGCTGGTAATATCTATCTTCTGCCATGTATACAAGAAAAAAAATAGATTTCCAATACATGCTTAAGTGTAGATAGGGTGTATTCTACTGTTGGACAATTATGCCTATATATCATCTTACATAGTTTTATACTGTTTCATATAGTATCTTCAGAGTTTCACAGAAACTACTGATAGTCTCAAATGTAATTAAAATATTGTCATATGTTGTCATTGCTGGATTTCTCACATAGAATTTTTATGACTTAAATAGGAATTAATTATAACTTAAGAGTTGCAATTTCATTCTGTAAGAGGTAATGTACTTCCTAAATTTCTAAAAAAAGGTACTCTCAAGTTACACAGCAGTCATTTCATTTATTAGACTTCACTGTCTTTTAAAAAACAAAAACAATTGCTGAAAAGAAAACATGCATGAGCATGGTTTGATAACAAACTTTGATTTCTTAAGTACACCACGATTAAGAATTCAAGATATACTGCAATATTTTATTTTTTTCATTAGAGTTTTCCTATTACACCATTTTCAGACTGTAAATTATTTAAGTGAGTTGAACATTCTGCCTTGAATAATTTATTTACTATGAAATTGTAAATTGCAATATGCTGTCAAATTTTATGCAATCTAGTGAAAATAATCCAATTTATTGAGGGTTGATATTATTGGTTACGTGAACATCCCTAGTGACTGGTAGACTACACTAAATAAACTTATTTACTTAGTTATTTTAGGGTAAGAAAAAATACAAGAGTAAGGAAAAAGTTGGGAAGTAAACAGGCCTAAGTTTTTTTACTGAGACAATAAAATCATTGGCATTCATTGAATCTTTGCATATTTGTCATTTAGTTTGCTATTATGTGTCAGAGATTTTGATTATACTTTATAACAATTGTCTTTTAATCAAATGGTTTATTTACAAAGCAGTGAGAAACTGTAGTGGTTAGGTCTCTTATGAAAATTAGTGTATGATTTGCATAAGCTAATAAAAAATTATATTCAAAAATGGGACTGTTTGACTTCTTTTTCAAGTGTAACAAAGATGTGTTGAAAAACATAACTAATCCTTCTTCTCTTTTGCAATCTTTGTGAAGCCATGGCAAATATTAAGACAGGGTGATTGGGTGATTTCCAGTTAAACAAGGAAAATTAGTTTAATAAGGATAGTTTCACTAACCTTAATGGAACAAAAAAAAAAAAAAAAAAAAAGATGAAGGAAGATAAGATTTGGCCAAGGAAACAATTGTACAGCCTTGGGAAAAATAAACACACAGACTGTCTGCCACAACAGAATGGTTAACACGATAAAACAAACTTGGATTCCTGCTGACCCATATGGGCTGTTCAATATCAGTCTGGGAAAATAATGCTCTGCCACAACAGCTCATTCCATAGTGAAAAAAGTGGATATGTTGTTCTGACAAGAGATAAATACTTTAAGACACAATTTAACAACTATGAAGTCCGTCTAGTAATGGGCTATTCATCTGAATAAGTAGACAATTTACAGACAAGATTATTCATTCTGTGCTTTTTAGAATGTAATTAGCTATGCTATTCACAATCTTATGTTTATTTCAATACCTCATTCTTCTGTTTGAGATATGTTTGACGTGCCCTAATTCTCCTTTTAAACTGGACCAATGCAGAGTAACCATCTCAAAAGTCAATGGATTGCAGTAGGGTAATGAGCAGAAATAAGCATCAGTGTTCACAGTTCCTCCCCTGATATACACAGATTGGATACAAAGGAGATGAATTATTTCCATAAATGCAGGACTAAGCGTTCTTGAAATGGCTTTCCATTTATGCTGCATTATTTTGTTTATTGAGTAATTTGGTTTTAAATGGATGATAGATTTATATCAGACAGGGTCAGATTTTCTTTACTAATTGCAAAGTGGATTATACTGCCCATGAAATGCATTGCATTCTGCCTTTCCAGAACAAAAAAATTCAAAAGTAGAACTGCTGCACATTACCTCAAGATATCCAGATATAGCTGTTCCTATTATTCAAATGGCTGCTAATGCAACCATCTCCAGCTTGTTCTAAAAGCTCATTTCCATTTACTTTCAAGTTCTTTATCAACACTCTTTTTCTTCCAATGAAAAATGAATTCAAATATTAAATGACTTAGTGGTTGTCTTTCTTCTTCCAGATCTGAAACTAAGGAAAGCTTCAGTTATTCAAACTAACTAATCTATTCAAGCTACAAGCAGATCTGCACTGGATACAGAGTAGTGGAAATAGGATTTATGCCTGCTTCCTAGTTTTCCAGCCGCTAGAGGGCAAGGCTTTTCTGTGCCTTTTTCCATTTAAGAAAGCATTTGACTCCAAACACATATGCTTTGTTTCCTATAAAGCATATATGAACTTGAACATGCCGCTCTACTGGGTATATCTGAACTTGAATTCTTTCAACACTATTGAAAAACATTCAAGGAACAAGTAAAGCATAAGATGCACTTTCTCTTGTGGCTACCAGGATTTCTTAAGTGGTCATGGTAAACAGGAGAGAAGATAAACTCTCATTCGACATCAGCCACAGTGTTAACTCAATTCCTCACTTACTTAAAGTGTGCAATCTTCATCTTTTTGTTCATTATCTTATAAAACTGTTAAATGCACCAAAGTAAATTGGAATAAAGATGTCAAGTACTTCCCTCACATATTAACCAATTTGAAAGGTAATGTGTATTCAATGAGTATTCAAAAAAAGGTCAGCTGTCATTTTTAATAAGGGGAGAACCTAATTTATTTATTTATTTATTTATTATTTATTTTCAATTTTTGCTTCTAACTCTTTGTTTGTCTTTGGAGCACACATTTCCCCTTCTTCTGAAGATACATAACCTGTCACGTTTTACACCACCAATCTCACCACATTTTTTTTTAACACAATTTTTTTTTGGGTGTGTGTGCTCTTTTGGTGAAAATTTTGTCTCTACTTACAGCTTCCAGTGATTTTAATTAATCTTCATTTTTGTTACTTATGGATGGGCTGGATATTATAAGGCCCAATTGTGAATGACTATGTTTTGTAGCCAGTCATATTCCAAAGTCTTCTCTACATAGCATATTTTGAAAATATTTTTGTCATTGCTCTTTTCTCATTTGTCTTTTATCAGGTCCAATTGCTATCATAAACTTATCTTTGAAAGCATAGTTGACTGAGTAAATCTCTTGAGTTGTTATCACCTGCTGCTCCAGCTTATTTGACTGTGTTATGTGTCTCCAGTTATTTCTTTATATTAGTTTTTACTATTTAGGCCTTCATTTTATACAGTTTTCTCCCCATGTTGTTTCTGCTAGTGGATTATTTTTCTTCTAGTGGTGTTTATTAAAAGAATATTCTGCATTCATGTCTTTAAGTAAAATTCTTTCATCTGTACACTAGATTTGCTCATCTAAAAATCATCTTCATGGCCGTGTTATGAATCACACTGAATAAAGGATCACAGCATTTGGCTGATAAACTTACAAGGATAAATCTAAGTTTTGTAACACAAAGTATTCAGTTTAGTTCAGTACAAAAGACTTAGAGTGTTGTCTGCACATTCTTGTATCTTTAGGAATTACATTTTTCTTATACCAATGTGCAGATGCTCATAACATCAGTTCCTTTTGCATTTGACATCCATCTCAACTCCCTCCCAAAACACAGATGACTTGTGTACTTTCTTATGTGTTGATAAGCTATGTTCTGGAATGGTTAGCCTGTGGAAGCTGTGTTTGTGCACCCATATGTAAGAACAGGTCAGGGTACCAAGTAAATTCCTTTCAGACTTCGGTCCCATGGCTCCTTCCCGTTCATTACTTCCTCAGCTCAATCCCTATCCTGGGATGTCAATGGGCGGATTTTTGTCTGGTCCCTACTCTTCGATCTAGTCAGTGTGGATAAATTATTTGAAGGAAATATTTTCATTTGCACAGCTCCTCAAAGTCATGGATTTCAAGATATGGTCCTCAAGAAAGTCCATCAAATAGATACATGAAACAAAAGCACAGTATGAAGTTAAGTAGAGAAGAATCCAGGAACAGAATGGGTTGCACAGTAGAAAAAGCTGTGTCTGTAAGTACTTAAAGACAAAAGCCACAGGATGTCTTGTGCCAGATACAGCTGCCAGATACTATCTTGTTATCTTAATATACTATCTTCCCTGACATATCTTTAATGGATAATACAGTAAAATGACCCAAAGCCCTTCTGTACAACTGAAACTCCACCCTGGAGAGGTATTCAAGCCATGAATGCAGTCATGTCTGCAGTCAGATGTTCTGACTGATTTCACACACTGACTCCACAGCCCTGCCAAACTGCTGGAGTTGTACGGTGCCAGTGATGAAACCACTGCAAGTGGAAAGATGGTTATAACTTTCACAGCTACCAGTCAGTTTAGAATATATTGCCTACAACTATTTCAAATAGCTAATACTGTCAAAAGTGTAGTTCTCCGGTTAGATAAATTTCACATATGATTTTCCAATAAATATGTTTTTAATTATGATTTTCAAATCAAAATGTAGCACTTGATGAGCCTATCTTACTGCTATATACATAAGTAGGAAGAGCAAGGGGGAAAAAACTACAGAAAAAGCCTATTCTCTTAATCTCTATTCTACACTAACGTTATGAGTTGTGTATAGACTTGGGGGAGAACTTGTAAGCTATCTCCAATGAATGCATTACTAATACCTTTTAAAAAGGAATTATGTAATAGCCAGTATAAAACAGTATAGTATAATACGGTCTTTAAGATGTTAAACATAAAAGTTACTTGTTAGTTGATTGAACTGACGAGCAAGAAAGGTGCATACATTTACTCACCTCTGGCTACCTCCTCAAATATAAATCATATTTAGGGAATCTACGAAGAGCGTCCCCTCACTCAGGACTATAACTTTCCCCACACTTAGCCACAGCTATCAAGTCACAGAAAAGAGGTTTCTGCTGATAAATTTTACTTGCAGAGGGAAAACAAATCGCCTTTGTCTGTAAAATGATTTTCAGCAAGGATCACACTTCTAATGCACATACAAAATACTTGTATTGCATTACATATTGAGAGTGATGAAGAACAACCACATTATGTGCTTGCTGGATGTTAATTCTGAGGCTTGCTCCCTGTGGCAACTGTAGTCACTTGTCCCTTGCAGTACAAGTGAGAGTCTGAGTTCATCTAAACCCAATCCAGTGGCAGCACCTGCCCTGTGTATGCTGATGAGCAGAGCAGTCATTACCATACAGCTGTGTGTATCTCAGGGAATAAATCAAAGACTTGCACTGAACTAGCAGAGTGAGGAACAACAATCACTAGTGCTAGGTATGAGTTGTGTGAGCTATCTGTGTCAGAAAACCCTCCTTCGGGCATACTTTGCTAAAAAAAAAAAAATGTACAAGCATTATCTCAGTGGGAGATGAGCATTCAGTATCACTTGGCTGCTGCTCTTTGCTGACTTTGCACCAACAGTTCACCCTGTATTTCAAGAATGATCATGACAGTATCAAAAGACATAGAATTATTTGAAGATGGATGGATGCAGAGAGAAGTTTTCACTATAGTTACTCAAGTTCTAGTCACTACTAAACACATACAAGATACTTAGAAAGTAAGAACTTAAATGCTTCATGTGAGCTTTCTATAAATATAAGAAATTCATCACTGAATATGCTAGAAGGCAGCGTCAAATAGGGGAGGGAAAAGTTGCACAGCTCTATTCTGACTGTTTAAAGTAGAAATTCTATTTACTATTCTCAACTCATTTCATGTCATCATTTGGTCTTTTCCTTCTCATATTAGTAAAAGAAACAAACTGTTTATGGGGAAGACTACCTTTTTTTTTTTTTTTTTTTTTCCCCCATCTATTACTCTAGTCATCTCATTACAGCAAGAAACCAGTTACCATTTTCGCTCATAAAAAATGCATGTTTTAGCTATCAGCTCTTTTAAATCTGCAGCACCTTTGGAAAAATATGCATATAATTTTGTATACTAACTAATGTGTAAAGGACAATATTCATAACAATTATTTTACTCCCTAGTGCATAAAACAGTCTCAAACTTCACCATTCTTCAGTATGTGGTTAATATATTCTACACGAACAACCAGATTAATAGTGTGTCTAGTAAAAGTTGCAAGCCAATTGCATTGGCTTCCTCATAGCATTTTGATTTACAGTTTGAGTCCCTTAAGGACAAAATTATGACAGTGTTCTCTTTTTAAATAAAAAGAAAGTAACAAAATAGCTTGTTTAAACTAATTTCTATACTCTAATTCTTGTATTTTTCCTCTTGTGTTTATCAGAACTTAATGTTGTTATTTTTTATTCTAAGAAGACTTTATTAGGTCTTTTTTAAGATGCTCATGCATCTTCCAGTGCCAAACAAAATCTGAAAACTAAAGGCTCAAAATGCAAGAACATGGAGAAGAAACCCACACCTGGAACTTTTAATTTCTTTTCAAGGATTTGGTCTTTGATTTTCTATTTCTTCCTGTTTGTGAAATTTCTATTGGGATTTTTGTGAGTGCATGTATGTTTTTTGTATGTTGCTGCACCCGTATGTACATAAGCTTATGTACTGATCTGAACTGTTGAACACAGCTCACGTGATGAATTAACTTTCTCTTAGAACAAATATTAAACATCATTTATTTAATTGCAATTAGAGATGATACAGTGTACCTCAAAATGCAACAGCTATTCAAACGGTGAATAAGATTCGGGGAGCTACAGTCCTTGCAAGAATCAAGCAAGATTAAGCTACCTGCCAGCTAGAGAGTAGTTAAATGAAACATTTTTTCCTGTCCTTCTGTGCCAGAAAGTGAATTAATTGGAATCACCTGCAGAAAGTGACATGCGTGTGCAATTGCTGCATATCACCTGAAATTCCAAGTCTGCTCTTTAGTCAGTCTGGCTGTGCAGATCCAGATTCTCAAGAACGACTGTATAAATATAAGTAAATTTATGTTTCAAATGTCATAAAATATAAAATAAAAGAAGAAAACTTAGACACATTCTGCAAAGGTATAACTCATTACAATCTTTTAAAGCAAGTACAGGCTTACTATACACATAAAATCCAAAATCTAAAAAGTATATAGGTCCAAACAAATGTACAAATATATTCCATAAATTTATATACAAAGAGAACTGCACTAAAATTCCACAGTCAAGCAGGGAAACCCTTGCTGCTGTTATAACAAACGGTCTCATGGACATGCTTTGAAAAATTCATATTATCTTTTTTATCTCCTTTACAATTTTTAGGTTTTAAAGCTAGTTCAGTAAATGCTATATTGCCTCTCTGTAGCTGCACCAGTACAGCCACATGATTACTCTTAAGTCTCAGTGGTAGCTGCTCTCCTAATGAGCCAGGATAAAATCATTAAAAAGTAATTGTGTGCCGGTTTTACAGATAAGTCTCCGCTCTGGGACAAGGCAATCCTGACAGACTGTAATATTTCTAAGGCAATATACTCCTCCCTTCCTGTTTAATGAGCCATAGATTTTTAATCTGGGAGTTTTGGTGATAGGTAGAAGGAATGCACAAGAGGTCTGTCTGGAGGCATCTGTACATTGTACATGGCTGTATTCAATACAGACAGTGAAAAGATGAAAACCAAAACTAGCTTTCAATCATTCCAGAAGATATGTATTACAATCTGTGTCACAGTTTCCTCTGTAATTTTTGATCACTGTACACTAGTCCAAATGTATACGTTCTTTCAATTGATGGACTGTATTTACTACTAATGTAAGTGAAAACATGCAAAAACATGATTTGAATTACACAGCAAAACTGGAAGAAAATCTAATTATAATTTGTAACATCAGGGAGAAAATAATTGCAGTAAACAATTTTCTTCCCCCCTTTAACAGAATTTTAAAGATAGAATGCAGTTATATCATGGATATATAAAAACCTGTTAATGTCACACACACACACACACAAAAAAAAAAAAAAAAAAAAAGAGAGAGAGAGAGAAAATGAAAGACAAGATTTCCTTGTGGGAATGAGTACACTATAGTCATAATTAAACACAGTTCATCCAAATCATTTTGTAAAAACATTCTATGAAAATAAGGAAAATAACAGATGTGAAATGAATAAGGTGTCTTCTGGCACATCTTGTGAAAACCACAAAATCTACAAGAAAATGATGACACAATTTAGGAGTATATGGTCTGCTTTTCAACCCACAGGCATGCATCCTATCGTATGAGTAGTATGCCATACAACATATCGATGTTCACCATGCTGCTAGCAAAATTTCAAGCTTTTAACGTTCACTAAATTCATTTTCCTGCAGGCCACAGTACCTGGATTTGCCTGCATAAGATCATAACCCTGTCATGAACAGACATCCAGTGAAATATTTTGGTGAGTTAGAAAACAGCAAATTTTGAAAATATTTTAAGTGCCACTAATCTGTAGAAACACCAGTTTCCCTATCTTCTATAACAGGTTTTATCAACTCTTGAAGAGAATAATAACAAAAGCACGTAGCAAATGGCATCACAGAGACCCAAGTAAGATATTTGCATGCAAATGGGGTCATCTCACTATGATGTATTTTCCAGAGGCTGGAGCATCCCCAGAAAAAAAAAAGCACAAAATGCACTTACCTTGGTTAACTCCCCTATGGGCAGTATATGCTGTGTCACATTTTTATTTAAGTGAAAAAGGCCAGAATTTAATTTCAGCATTCAATCAAAAGAGCTCCCTTTCTGACACACCAAGGGAAGAGTTTTCAGCTAACAGGGAAGATTGGAGTACTTTCTATAATGAAAAGTACTGCCATTTTTTTCTGCTATAATTTAGATCTGGAGAAACAGACAACCACTTGTGCACAAAACCTAGTACCCATTAAGTTTGGGGGTTTATAATGTGTCCATCTGGAGTCTTCAAAGATGTTATGGGAAGATATGCAGTATCAGTGAAACCTCTTAAAAAAGAAGTATGAGATAAAGAGATACAGAAATGTGCATACCATTGGTTGACACTGTATCTTATTGTAGATATCCACATATATATTGCAGCATTTCTTTAACTTCCCAAGAGAAAGAGCTCAAGGTCCCCTGAACCCTTTTCATGATAAGAGGTTCTCAATTACAGTCCCTTTTATCACATCACAAGATCCACTGAACTTCCCAAACTTGCTTTACATAATTTTCATACTGGAATATAAAATCAGGAGGAAGAGATTCTCTGATTTTTTTTCCTGCCTTTAAAAAATCAAATAATTTAATATGTTAAACACGAGACCATAATGTAATAAATAAAATTGTTACTTGCTGTGGCAAGAAGCCTTCTGGAAAAATGATTGAAGTGTGGAAGAACTGACTATTTTTAGCATGCCATCTAAGCCTAAGTCTAGGGTATAGTGTTACGTGCCAGGAGGTAGGCAGCTCTTGCAAAATCTCAGGCTCTGGATTTCATTGCTATTCTATCAAATACAACACCACATTGAATCTACCCCTTACAGCCGAACACATTTCTCACGTTACCTGATCTACACATTTCTCTCATGTCACAGTGCAGGTCTAGTAGAAAGGCATTTTATTAAAGCAGCGTTTTTCTAAATGATGTTATTAAAATGTATAAAGCAATTTCTTCAGCCTTGTTAGCTAGACAAGCTGTTCTTAAGATTAAAACCAGGAAAGAGTAAATGACTAAAAAACTGGGCTGGAAGCAGATTTGACTCTTGCACCTCATTTCACTATAATTTTTTTAATATGACCTTCAACAATTCTCTCAGCTATGGCATATTTTTCCCTCTGTATAAAATATGGATTACGATTCCTTATATCTTTGAACTGTAAGAACCAAGACACTGTTTTACAATGAGCTCTGCACATTTTGAGCTTTGTTCAAGATTGACATCTGCCCCATGTCTTACTCAGGAGATACGGAACAGTTTAGGGAGTAACTCATTGGTAAATTGAGAATATGACACACGCACACACAAAATTTCAATCCCATACAGTGATCCTTTAGATAAGACTGAAACATAACAAAAACATCAGCAATTATGTAATAAACATTTATGGTTCATCTTTACATTTATTATTATCCATCCTACAAACTTTAGCTGAAGGGATATATTTTAATTATTTTTCCATATTCTGTTTTTAATCCTTGAACTACGTAATTCCGAAATCCATTCATGAATCACTGATGTTATAGGAAAATATGACCAGAATTTGTAAGCATTGTACACTGTTCTAAACTTACTTGTTGTCTAATTTCATCCCTGGAGGATTTAGCCTTTATACAGATAATTGGTGACATTTTCAACAGTCTCCAATCTCCACTAAGGTTAGACATTATAAATTGCACACTGAAAGTTATTGATTACTGAATTTCTTTATGCAACTGAGCATATTCAATGTTTCTGAGGAACTAGTGCCAGTTCCTCAGTCTTCTGTTTTAATATTATCTCTGGGCTGTCCACAAATGACATCACCTGTCCCATCTGCAGACCTTTGAAGTGTGGAAGAATACTCAGTTTCTACAGAACCATGTAAGCTCGCTTTAATAAATCTGTCCACCTTCAGGGTTGGAGAGAAGGATATGAAATTTAGGTGAACAAATTTTCCACCGAGACAGTGGCTTAGTACTTGCTGCTTGATCAGCTTCTCTTCACAGTGCCTGCCTACAGAGACGCTGTAAGAGAATCTCTGTAGCCTGTAGGACCAACTATGTCTCATTTCTTCTTCTGTGTTACAACACTGACACAATGTCCCTGGTCACAAAGATACACACTATGAAACTTCCAGTCTGATTGAGGGTTTAGGCTTTCAGGTAATAAAATCAAAGACAGAAATGAGTGCAAGAAAGTTACAGCAAATAAAGCTTCTGGAATTCAATGAAAATTTCAGTCAAATGTAAGAAACAAATCAAAGAAGTGGATAAAAAAACAGAACAGAGCATGAAGTTTTGCAGTACCTTTAATTCCATAACAAATAAGAGAAAGATTTCCTAGAAAGCACTTAGTTTTATTTTTACAGTGTATGTCTTTCAAGGTGAGCTTGTAGCTTGGTTAAGTCAGAGCTGTACTGCAATATAGAGTTCCTTGTGCTTCCTACCTCTGCCATAGTAAAAGTAGAAAGATTTTGTTTGTTTGTTTGTTTGTTTCTTAAATAAATATCAATCAAGTATACCTACAAAAGAGACTTAACAAAATCTTATCTCCTGAACAAAATATAGCAAACCTCTGCCTGCCCTTGTGTCAGGGAATGAGAAAGTCTCTCCATTTTAGTGGGTGAAACAACAAAATTCATTACAGGTTCAAGCTCAAGCCATACTCTTGTCCTGAAATAGAGCCATTTTACTTTACTTTACAATAAATGTTTTATTTTTAGTCAAATGTACCACTTGTTCATTTACTTAAACCTAATATAAATGAACGTCATTGAATAATTAATATTCAACTTCAGTAAGATGGAGATGGACACACCTTTGCACAAATGTGTCAGGACAAATGTGTCTAGTCCTTGAAACATGGACTAAGAAATTGTTTTGTTTTAATTCAAAATATATGAAGCAATAGATACATGCCTGCAAGTTTACCAGCAAATTGATGGAATAACTTTTATTTATGCAGAACTTTAAAAAATATTTATCACCATTTGAGCTTCTTTATCTTTTCTTCAAAAACTCTAGTTATGCCACTGCAAAGGATAATATATTCCTCTGAACAGACTGACTAGAAAAGCCATAAGATTTTATTCTATTTGAAAACACTAAACCTTTAGAGAATCTCAACTTCATTTGGATGGAAGTTTCAGCTCTTACACTGCCAAAATGCTTTCAAAGAAGGAGTTTCCTTCTGTTTGCTTCCTACAGATGTAAATGTATCATCATGGAACTTAACTTATGTTTTGACTTTTAGTGTTTAAATAACATTTTTTAGATAGGCATTGAGAGGCATTAGAGCAACAGAAAAGAGAAGAAAAACAGAATTAGAATGCATTAAATGGAATAAAGAAAAGCAAAACAAGTAACATTTATTACACAAATGCATTCTAAAGAGCTATGACTTTTCGTCTGTGCCATATAGGAAGGGCAATTACTGGCAAAAAGCATGCAGAGCAAAAAAATCTCTAAATATGGTCTGTCTTCATGCAAAACATATTGCATAATGAAAGTTGTTCTCTGTTTTTCTTCTGTGAGCAAGGGCTTTTTGGTTACAATAATAATAATAATCACTTCTTTTGTAATCCAACAGATATTTGAGTAATAGATAAAATAGTCATTTGAGAACTTTATCTGGTATTGAGTAATCCTTTTTTATTTATTTGATTTATTTATTTTTATTTAAAAAACATTTAAGATATATATGTCTTTGTTCCACAGCTTATTTTATTTATTTATTTATTTATTTTAAGAAAGAGAATTTGCCGAATGTGGCAGAATTTGAGTTGATTTGGTATGTTTGCTTTTCTTTCCATTACAAAGCATAAGCATTTAATTGAAGTCAAGTGTGTGGAAATTTAGAAGTCAGGAAAGCTGTTTGCTGGAGTTGCTTTGAGTACTTCAGGCACTACAAACTGGAAACTGAGTCAAGCATCTCAATAAGCTCACAACTGATCTCCCTGAAAGCCTCTGAAGGACTGAAATAGAACATCATAATCTCCCCAGGAGCATATTTGGACCTAGAAAAAATGGAGTGAAGAACACCGCCACTGATACTGCGTATCCTTTTGAAAATGCTTTGTCAAAAACCTTTGGCATAACATTAAGCATGGCTGCATCTTGCACTACAACACAGTAAAATGTGTATTTTTTTTATTTATATATTTTTAATAACTTCATTTGAATAAATATTGTATTGCTTAAGTTGAGTTGCAGTTGGAAGGTAAATCTTTTGCTGTTTAGTTACTTTCACAAACTGTCATTTTTTTTCAACTGGGTGTTGCCAGTTTATTTTTTGCCAGGCAAAGTATTCTAGATTGTCATGACAGCCAAGATAGCCTATTCTGGTGAAACTGCAAAAGGGAAAAAAGAAAAGGCAACGTCTGATAACACCTACCTACACCAAGTCACGTACAATGTTCACAAACTGACACACTATCTGAGAGCTCTGAAACCAAAGAAGGCTTGACATGTGCCTGCAGGTATTAAGCTCACACATCATTTCCAAGCTTTTGATTCCCCTTGACTTCTATGGTAGCAATGCTGAAAGAGTTCACAATTAGGATTGATACTAAGGGCTTGTGTTCCCCAATTAACTGCTGTCAGAGCTGATAGGCAACATTTGCCAGGTTACAGTCTATCATTTCAAACAATGTTAGTATCCCATATCTAGATTTAAAGCTCCTTATAGCAAGGCAAGGGGTAAACTGGCAGCAAGTTAAGCCTGCTGAGACACAGAAGGTTAAAGGTCTAGTAGGACTGCAGAAGAGAAGCCATCTGGAGAGCACATCCTGAGGAACCACTGGGGAGTGTGGAGGAAATAAAAAGGCACTCATTTTCAGAGGCAAGGCTGGAAACTCTGTAGTTATTCAGGGAAATAGTCAGAGGGCCTGGGATAAGGTATGGTGTGTTAATGTGGTTAAAATCTACTGACAGGAGCACATAATGTCAATAACGGACCTCTAGAGTGCAAGAAGAAGCACCAGGAAGAGAACTTGTTCTGTAAAGCTTATGTCAGCTAATCCAGACTGTCATATTTTAAGACTATATGTCATATTTTATGTCTAAAGCTATCACAGTAATATCAAAAAAAAACCAACAGATTCTTATACTTCACTGATGTGTTTACTACTGCCAAGCTTTACTGTAGGTTAGCTTTTTGCCATTTTAAGGACAGATTTATTTTTTTTTTTTAATCTTTTATTTTTATTTTTAAGTATGTAGATTGTTTGACTCCATTACAAATGGAAATGAATGCCTTTCTGAGGGGAACAGAAAAAGTATGATTTCCAACAACTCTCTTATTGAACTAAAACCAGATCTTATGTTTGGGATGATTCTGTAACATTGAGATATAAAGGCTGTAATTTGTCCAGGTGCTAATGTGTTTTTTCTCAAAGTTGCTGGAAACAGAATATCTAACATCAAGTCATTTTCAGCCTATATATGTTGCTCTATTGAAAGCATTTTTACATTTTCAGAAACTTCTTTAGATACCCTACAATGACTTAATGCACTATTTGCCAACAATATAGAAATAGAAATGTTGAACTTGATTACAGAGCCATAGAAGATTCTTGATCCTTAAGATATTACCATTTCTCAAGAGTGTACTCTATCTCTTGTCAATTACAGCTAAGAAAGTTTAAGCAGAATTAGAAAATAACTACATCAAAGCTTTATTTATTCACTCCTGTTAGTTCTTATGTTGCTTTCAACACTGTTGATCAGGACAACTACATCTATTGAATACACAGAGCTTGTTTCTTGTGACATTGATACATTTGTTTCCAGTATATGGTTACAACTGACTGATATGAAGGTATGAGTTTTAAATGACCAGATTACAATCAAGAAGCATTGAAAAACGTTTGTAGAGATTTCCACTACTCTGAAGTTTGAAAGACTTCATCAGGCATCTTAGTAAAGCTCTCCAACAATAGTGTGACTGCCTCAGAAACATGTGAAACTTGTTCTGTACTTTTCTTTAGTAACACTACCCTTACTAACTCAATTACGGCCTTTATTATCCTATTATCCTTTGCTTTCACCTTCTTCAGGACTATTGCGTGGAGAATCTGTTTTCCATAATTCATAAAGAAGAGGTTTTTAAAGGAAAATCCAAGCATTGAAATGAGCAGTCTTGTGAGAAGTCAATAAGATGAATTTATTTACATTGACTACTTGTTCCCATGAAAGAGCATGGGGAGGAAAAAAGTTTATGTTGTAATGTATTCTTTTACTACCTTGAAACATTATTCACTTCAGTGATCAGGCCCTAGTGACAGAGGACAAAGGATGCAATGTCTCCCAATACACAAAGCGGGATTTTGCATGCCCTAGCAGGTGTATACCTTAACAGCACAGTGCTGGACAGGAAGCATATAGCTCCCCAAAATTCCTGCAGTGTTTACCAGACAGTGTCATAGGTGTTCACTAACTGCAGAGCTTTCTGTGCCAAATGAAAGGGAAAAACTGGGAAATATTATGTAGTGCCAATTTTGCCATAGTTCCAGATGCCATCAACAGGGATTGTGCAGAAAAATAACCACTGTAACTTATTTAAACAAAGGTTTTTAGAAGATTAGGATTGTTAGATGTCATATACTAATAGGCATGAACTTGTTATGGAAGAAAGGTAAAGTGCCTGGCTATCTTCTCCTGGCCTGTGCCTCAAGAGTCAGGGCAGCCACATTTCCCCCTTTTTAAATAATATAAGACAGTAAAACATGAAAAACATCCTCCTTGTTTATGCAATGTGTAACACTCTTCTGTCTTACAGATCTGTTTCACAAGAAAAAGTGTATTCTGTTTAACATTATACCTAGAAGCCACGGAGATGCTTAAATGTCAAAACCCTTTCTACAACTGGTGTTTCAGAACTTTACCTCATATTTTATAGTTGTTCCATCACTTTATGGTTCCCATGAGAAAAAAAGTCATTTAGTCTCTGTACTGAAGCACAATTGCTTGAATATACTCGCAGTGACTAAACAGTGCTGAAGAAAACACTAAGCTGTAGTTCAAACCTCCTCACTACAGCTGTGACATGATTTGAAGTGCTATTTTTCAACCCTGACACTTAATCTACAAGTGCAAATTAATCTGGGAACTAATCATAGTTCTGTTTCTTCATCTTAGAGATAAATACAAGGCTGGATCACCCTGTTTCATTGGGGCCCTTCCAGCGTCTGTACTCGGGCATCACAGTGAGAGCCAGGGTGGAAGCAGTGGCAAAGCGCCTCACAGGTCTTCACTAACACAGCCTCACTCCACTCACAAAATTAATTTAGAAGCAAAGTAAACCACCCCTCTTGTGATTAAAATTAGTACATGCCCCAATTATTTTGAAATCGTCAACACATGATGTCTATTTAAGCAAACATTTGCTCTGAGGGAAGGAGAACACTGGTCTTTGGGTCCTGAAAGCTTGACAGGCGGGTATGTGAGGTGCAGACTGGCACTACAGCTTGTCTGTGAAGCTTATCGCCAGAGTATTGAATTTTTATCAAAATTTCAGTCACTGGAAGGGAGAGTAATTACTTTAGAATAAAACCCAGAGACTAAATAATCTCTTTTTCACTAACTGGGCATGAGTGAGTTTGGACCTCCTCCCGCTCTGTATGCCCCTAGCTCAGGCTCACCTGGACTGCGGAGCTGGTGACCACTTGCAGCGACTCCCACAGATGAGGGACTCATGCCTTGGTGTCCCCTCAGCCTGAGGCTGTCCCTTCTCCAGCACCAGCAGCAAGGCAGGGCATGGTCAGCAAGCCAAGATGAGGGTGACAGAAGCTGCCAGGGGCTCCCTGGGTTGGCCAGGCAAGGCTGGGTGGGCCTTGGACATGGGCCTGTGAGGGGGGCTGTGGCGGGCAATGCTGTGGAAGCTGAATCCCATCCCTGCTGCGGCCTTGCTAGGTAGAGGCTGACAGCTCCAGGGGCTGAGACGCTGTCCTGAGGTGGTGGGATATGGGGGAGCTCTGGGGCAGGCTGTCCCCATGCACTCACTACCCACCCCACTTGCCTCTCAGTGTTCATGTCCTTGGGGTATCCCTGGATACCACAGGAAAGGAGCAAGGAAGAGGAAGATGCGTAAAAAATGTATTTACTTATGTAACAGTGATTTGTTGTTAATAATGGCATAGTAATTTACAAATTATTCATTAAACTATTGCCAGTTGTTTTTATTACACATAATTATAAATTATAGATGAATACTCAAGATTTAATTGCTGTGAAGGCCCTTAGTTCTCTCACTGCTCTTAGGTGAAGGCTGAAGACAAGCTCAAGATCTTTCCTTCAGCAAGTGTCCTCCTTCCTGTGTTAGAGGACCATCCCTTTGGTAGGTCTTAAAAACCAGCTGCCCTATTTGACTACACTCAACACATTACACAGCCTTTGGTTCTTAAACTGACTGATTAGCAGCTCTTCTACTTGCAGTGGTACATCTGAAGTTACACAGTCTTGGTAGCTTTCAAAGTCTGATGTTTAGCCTGATATTTCTGTGTTGGTATGCCTGTTTCCATCTCCAAATCCCATTCGCATGCAAAGCATTAGGAATATATATTTTTAATCTATGTGACCAGCGTCCCAAAAAGTGCTTATTTAAGAGGATTCATAGAAAGTTAGTTATCCCCAATGTGGTTCTGAATGACTATAATATATGTCTGCCTCATTATACATTGGGATATTCAATAATAAAGCAAATTGCTGAATTTAGTCTACAAAGTCTACAAAAAATGTTACTTCAAGATCATCTTCCCCCTTTCACCCCTCCCAGGAGTTTCTCTGCTATTCTTCCTTACTGGAAAGTGGGAGTTCCCTTCCTTCTGCTCCTGGGAGTGGTAGCCTTATGTACACTTGTGCTGATAATTATGATTTATTTGCTAGTAGCCATCTGACTTATGCACAGATCTAGGCCAGAACTCTATCAAAACTATGTTTAACTAAGAATAAAATCAATTCATGCAGAGATATGTCTGAGATCACATTTGAAGTTACTAACCCTAATAATTCTATCCTATTATTCTTTTGTTTGTTGCTTTCATTGTTTATGCATGCCTGCAACATAAACAGAATTCATGGAATACTTTGCTTTTTAAATGCATGCTGATAGATGAAGGCAAAAATGTTATCCTGAGTGATTTAAAATCGCATATTAGTTCTTAGGTGCACTAAACAAATACAGAATCATTTTGCAGTTATTACAACCTCAAATTTCTAGAGTTTCAGGGCAAAGAAATTATGTAAAAAAAATGTGTTATCATATCATCCTTCATGAGACATTGAGAATATGTGTTAATTTATCACTGTACAGACTTAAGACACCTGCATAAAATTCCCTTGCAATATTGTTGTTTATTCCAATTAGTTTTTCTTTGATAAAAAGCCCAGTTTGAAGGGCTGTAGAATTCCACCCAGTTGCTTATGGACAAGACCCATGGGTTCTCCATAGAGCAAGATTCTTGTTCAGGACAGGATTTTCTCAGAAATTGCAGTCAGCCTTGAATTCAGAGTCTCTGTAACAGATAATCATCTATGATGGTCCTAGTTAAGCTGTCCCACTGACCTTTATTTTAAAAGTTTCATGTTATTTTAAGACTCTTCCCTCCCTATCCTTTTTGTTTAGTGTCCTTGTCAGCCACAGGATTTTCTGTTGTCTACGAGATTAAATCCTCACAAGCATTCATTATTGCATCTGATAAAACGAACAACTTCTCTGGACTACTTTGTGTTCCTGGAAAACAAATGGTACAATATCAATAATACCTATCTATGAACAGAAATATACATCTTAAAACCTTGACACTTACTCTATTTCCTTTAAAAGCTTCTTTATTCAAAACATATTTTCCCACTGTCATTAAGGAAAAAACTGCTTGGCTACTTAGTATCTCACAATAAGTGTCACATCTTTTGCCAAGGGAAGGTTTACCACATTGCAAAGATAAATGATACAGATCTAAAGTAAATCCAAGGCAAAATGCCAAAAACATTTGAAATTACAGTAGCTGTGAATCAGCAATATGAACAACACACTGACATAGAGAAATAATTAGAGGAATTTATTTTGTTTAGAACAAGGAAACAAGTTTGTTGTGATGTACGATGTATTTAATTCTTTTCAAAAGCTGCTACTTCACAGGTGCCAAAATCCAAAAATAACTCAAAGCATCACCATCTTTGGCCTTGTGCTCCATCTTTAGAAAAGGGTTACAGATTTACATCTAACACATCCCATTATCTTGACAGCACGACTTCTGGTTGTTACTTCATATTCTACTGAGATTTTTCAAAAGATGAACTGATT
Source organism: Anas platyrhynchos (assembly GCF_047663525.1). Lineage (NCBI taxonomy): Eukaryota > Metazoa > Chordata > Aves > Anseriformes > Anatidae > Anas > Anas platyrhynchos. The sequence continues at coordinate 95,602,842 of NC_092587.1, read as the reverse complement.
ATTTCTTGTAACCATAAGGTATCCATCAAAGTAACACTGTGTTATGCTGTATTAATAATAATTGTTTATTGTTTCACCAATCAGAATGTTGCTACTACAAGATTATCTGACTACACATAATCTTGATTTTAGACTTCATAGCTGCACTGTTTTAATAGTCTAAAGACCTTAGTTGAACTATGTATTAACCCTTTACCTACTTAATTGTAATAAACTGCTTACAATTTGTTTTATTCTTAGATGAGTCTCAAAGCAGTTGAATAAAGCTGTTAAATGAAGCATTTAACCCAAGTTTAGCCACATGCTATCTCAACTTCATCGCTTCTCAAGGTATGTAAAATGTTAATTTAACTATGAATATTAACACAGCAGTATGCAAACACATCATTATCTTTTCTTCTGTCTAGCACCTGAATCAAATAGTTTTTATTTTTGTGTAAAATATCTTTTTTTTTTCTTTAATATATGATTATTATTTTCCTCACTGCAATAAAAACTGTTTCTCAATAGTCAATGGCAGCAGTATGTCTGTGTTATGGGAACAGTTTTGACGCTGAGCTAATAGATTGCAAAGCAGGAGAAGATTCAAAGGTCACGGGAAATTTAGAAGAGCTTTCAGATTAAGCTGTATTTCTGAGACTGTCACTGTGCTAATGAAGAAGATGTGGTGAAAATTGCTTATGTCTGCAATACCGTTTAGCTTGCATTTTTTTTTGAAATATAACACATTTGGCCAAATCCACTAGCAACATAAACAGATCTGCAAAGCAAATGTATAAAGGCTGATAAAAGAATGGGTCCAAGCATTGAATTAGTGTTATTTGATATTCAGTGATTCACTGGCTTAGTGATTACAATACTTTTCTGTATTTGACCATCTACATTTCCTCAAAATTTGTGTGTTATATGTAATTCTCTGTTTTGATATTTTGTTTTTACTTTTAGAAATGAAAGGTAAGAGAAAAGCCTGGATAGACCCTATATAGTAAGGAATGGGATGCAGCTTGCAAGTTACATTTTTAAAAGTAATTCCATTGAGCTATAGGAAATAGTTAATGCAGTAGCTGTGATTTGATATATTCTATGTGCTCTTGCACATAGAATACAAACTTGCAAGTAAGTCAGAATGGGGAATGTCTATATGCAGATATATTACTTGAAAACATTAATTAAAGGGGATTTTTCCACAAAATATCTTTGGAATTGTGATCTGCTAACGACCTGGTGATAGGGTGTAAGTCACTGAATAAACCCCTACAATGAAAGAAGGTTCAGTGAAGATGGGCAAGGGCAATGTGCCCATGAAGATCAGAGAACAATGCAGGGTATGACTGACCATAGCTGCTGAATGAAGCTAACTTTACCTCTACAAAAAGGGGAATGCCAGGTGGCCTTTGTTCTAGATAAACAGCTACCAACAGTTTAGTGGATCAACTGGTGGTGTAAATTTTTCCCCCTGAGTTCATTAAAAGAGTATGAAAGCCTCCCTGAGTTTGCCAGACCAACCTTGGGGGAAGTGAACGCATGGCTCAGCCCAACACAGATATAAAAACTAAAGAAATATCAAAATAATTTTGAAGAGAGCAATGTGCTTGAGCTGTCTTCAACCCATGTATTCCTCCCCAGTGACTGTGGATACACAGTGTCATGACAATGAGCACGCAAAGATTGTACAGTGATCCAAATGTATTTGCAATTGCTATTTTGTGTTTGTATAGTGATTTCAGTACATTGCTGTATCATTCTTCTAAATCAGAATTCTGTGTAACATCACATATCTTCCAATAAGTACATTTAATATTAAGCATTACGCCTTCCAGTATCTAAAAGAACCTGGTCAGTGAGTATAGGACTCTGACAAAGATTTGCAATGAAAAGTGTCAAAATGCTGTGTAGTACTTCCAAGAACATGAATCACAGTAGCAAAAAATAATGTGAATAGCATACTGTATTCTTAAAAAGAATTATATAGATGGCATTGTATTTCTCATTTGTCATACTGATCATGTAAGATTCATTGTTGGAAACATGTCATTAAAAACATTTCTCTCTTTTTTTTTTTTTTTCCCCTCCATGGCCTGCTTTTAGGTCTTAAAGAAATCTTTTTGTCTTAAAAAGATAAGATAAATCATAAAAGTTTTCCATACTTTTCCATAAAAGTTTTCCATTAAGAGTATGGTATGGATGTAGCAACATGTTTTTCTATACTGTACCTGTTTGCTACACTTTATTTTCAAACACAAGGTCACATGCATTTTGCCAAGGTTATAATTTAATGCTGAAGAATCCCTAGACAGTTAGAATCAGAGTGCAATCTGTGTTTGAAGGTCTGACCATTAAAAAAATATTTAAACTAAGAATGTTTGCTTTGAAATAAACAAACATATAAATCCTGTACAGTGTTTTAACACATGGCAAGCATTACCATGGTATTAGATGGCATCCAAAGTCTAATCTTGGAAGTCATTATAAAATTTAGGCCATATTTGTGAGGTGTGCAGATGGCATATGTAGCTGGGGGGGGGTTGGTTTAGTAATGTTAGTCAGTCAGTGTGGACAGTAAATAAATGAATCTTGGCTCATATAGAAATTGGACAATTTCATGAGTTTTCTTAAAAGACACAATACTGAAACAGAAGTTTGTATTAAACATGTACTCCCTTTGCTCAACTACAAAGTGTCTCATGCTAAAGTTTCCTATTAATTTTAAAGATACGGCATTCTACTTGCACAGAAAAATCTTTAGGCAAGTGAGCTGGAGAACTTGCCTTAGCATGAAATCAAGTTCTACAGATTTGCATCCAAGCCTTGCATCTTCTGTTTCATCTAACAAGCACAGATGGCAGGGGATTTTCTAGATTAAAAATCACCTTCCTATATTTCTTCTATTTCTGGAGTAAATTGCTGTAAGTCTTTCTTGAAAGTTTTTGAAAGTAAAAAAGACCGTATATGTACAACTTACTTGAAAATAACATTCCTTTGGAAAAAAAATGTTGCTCTGAAGCACTATTTAAAACAGGTATTTACTTTATGCACAATGATACTCTGTAAAAGTGCCATGACTTTGTCCCAAGTACAGACTGATGAAGGTGATGACTGCAAGCATTTTAAATAGCTGTTTTGAAGAAATAGAAGGTCATTGCATAAGTTATATGATTGATTTTTCATGTAAAAAGCTTAGCCTAACCAGGTTTTGAGACCTGGATATTTTCAAAGCCGCATTGTAGGATAGCCCAGAGGGTGTTAATTTCTAAGTATTGGAATTAAGTTTTAAGAGAGAGAATTCAGTCATGGGCCCAAGCCATTATGAGGTATCTTTTGGGGGTTTGGAATAAGTAAAGTTTATACAGACGTAGCTATAATGTCACTTACTATTAGCAATCATTAGTATGACAGAATTTGACCTAGAGGTCCTGAAGCAAGCAATTCTAGGATAATAACTCACTTTCCTTTGCTCACAGTGTAATTTAATAAAAATTTTGTGTTCATAGAACATGGCATATTTAAACATCAATTTTGATTTCATAGATGCAACAGTTTCTGCAAAGTATTTGGAAGGTGGGGAACATTTGTACTTGCTACGCTAATGCTTCAAACCCCTCATATTTGCAGAGCTCAGAGGTTTGGCAGAAAGCCTGCAATATGGTAAGCCTTGCTGATCTTTTGTTTGTATCTCCTTTTATATCAGCATAATTCCAAAATGTTCTCTGCAATTTACCTGTCAGAGTGCAATTTTGCCAGTAGAAGTTCCATACTCTGTGTTAGGCAGGAGTCAAAGGGCACCTCCCAGCCAGTGTGAATAGAAATTGTGTTAGAACTGCTTACTGATATGCACAAGAAGTAGGAATGCTATTTATGTTCTTCTCACATGAGAATTAAATATCTACTTCTCCACTCCCCACCCCCATTCAACAGCTTCTGGTCATGAAATAGGAATAGGTTTCATAATCTGCTTTCTATATTAATATAGGAAGATGCTCTTCTTTAGGACTGGGAATAAATTTTCCCTTTGTTTTTAGAGATGTTGTTTCAGACAAGACAGAGCTCCAAGGCTTCTTGGAGTTCTCTACAATGGGTTCTCTGTGAGGACCCACTTAGGCAAATAAGTAAGTTAATTTCTAATTGGAGTGCATCAAATATTGTTATTTTAGGAACATTAACAAAATGAGCCAGCTGGGGTAAAAAAGAAATGACTTAGAGGAATGCCTCTGCAGCAATTAACTGCAGAAATTAATTCCTACCATAAAAAAAAAAAAAAAAAAAAAAAAAAAAAAAAAAAAAGGAAAATATCCACTCTCATTGGTGTTAGAATTAGAAAAGAAGATGGCAGGAGTGTCCAAGATATTTTGGATGGAGAGGGCTGACAGCAAACTTGCAAAAACAAACAAACAAACAAAAAAACAGAGAAAATGATAAATCTGCAATCTTTTATATCCCTTGTTTCTTGTCCCAGAAATGAGAGAACATTGACAAAAGCTTTAATGCAGGTGTTCTTGACTTACATGGGACAACTGGGACTGGCAAACTTTAATTTAAGCAACTGTGCATAAGTGAAAAAAACAATTGCTCAATTTGCAAAGAAAACTTTGTGAAAGTGGTTTTGTAAAACAAGATTCAATCATCTTACCTTCTCAGTTCCTTCACATGTTTTTAACGTACATGGAAAATCTAATACTTGAATTTTTATTTTACTTTATTTTATTTATTTTAAAAGGTAACTCAGTTTACCTACTCTTAAAGCTGGCTACAGATTCCTGGGAAAATTTAAGTAGTTAAGTGGTTAAATAGAATTTGCTAATCATCTGGTCAGGGTGACAGACGACTTATTTTTACTTCTAAATCAGAACCTTTCAACTTTTGTATTATATGTTTAGCTACCCTTCACCTGCAAAACCTACACCAGTGTCATAAGCTTCTATAGGTCTGAAAATAGGTTTAAACTGGGTGATATAGGTTAGGGTACAGATGGGCATACAAAGATGATTCTGTTTTGTGGAGTTGCTTTCAGAGTTTTTGAAACGGTATGTTTGTATTAGTCATATTATTAGTTATATAAATCAAGAGTCAAAAACTTCTACTACACCTACTGTTTTCTGGCATTCATCTTAATCGCTATAACTGGAGTCTCTTTGGAAGATTCATAACTGATGTAGAAAAGCTTAAAAGCTTACTGCTGTAGTTTATAGGAATATTGTATTGTTGTCATGGTGAAAGAAGAGAAAGTATTTTTTTTTTTTTCTTCTGTAACTGAAACATCTCTAATTTCTAAAGACTTTTTTTTTTTTCCTGTTTTTATTTGCATCCCCTTCTTCTCCAGCTTTCCATGGGCCTAATAAGTACGCTATGCCCTGAAAAATATGGGGATTGTGTGGAAGTAGTTGCACATATTGTAATAGGAATGCATCAACAGATGCTACTGTAATACAATTAAAGTGAATTTTGTGAGCATAAAGAGGAAAATAAAACTAGCAGTTTTTATCTGCACAGAGACTTGGTATTAGGATATGATGAATAAAAAATAATAATAAAAAAAAGAGATTTTTTTTCCACAAGTTTTTAACCATTAAATACAAAAGTGTTTCATCTAGTGTAATTGCTCTCACTGAGTCTGAATCACTGTTGAAAAATGAACAATCTTATCTGAACCCCCGATCTGCTGCTAACCAGAATCAATGAGAAGTACAAAAGTCACCTGAATTATGAGCTGACCCTGCTAAATAGGACTCAGGTGACCAGCAGCAAATTTCAGCTATTGGATTAACTCTAGGATTGGATGAATACTTTACAATTAGTTATTGATTTAGTCAACTTCCATACATCATTCTTTTGTCTTTAAACATAATGGCTTTGTCATTCTTTTTAACTTGCCAGTTGTTGTCCAGCTAAACTTATTCCAAAACCTAAATGTTTTTTTCCAGCATGATGTATCCTCTAGTACTGAATGACTTGTTTTATAATCACTCAGTAAAGAAAAACTAGATTAAAAAGGTACCTAATCAGTGCTGTTGGAACAGAGTTTATAAAGGTAGATAACAGGGGATGTTGGAGAAATTAAGTTCTCTTAAATTAGGACCAAAGTTTTCACTTTTTCAAAGCTTTCCTTTCAATGGGCAGAAATACTTAATCTTGTGAATACTGTTCTGTAGTGAAGCCGAGGAGCTGCACTTTCAAATGTAAATGAAAAAGGAGAATGGATACATTGTGAGTAAGACTATTGTAGTGAGCTGCATTTTGAGGTCTTTCTGAAGGCTACAGACAATGATGTTCCATACAATAATAAAACAAGTTACTGCATGGCGCAGAACAGTTTTACTTGAATTGTTACAAATGCATTGTGCTTGTCCTGAGAGGTGTTTTGCAAAAGAAAGGCAAAGCCAGACTTGTCATTTTTCCCAGCTGAAGGTCTTGAAAGTAATTTTTCACCCACAGTTCTTGAAAGCTTTGACAAGTCTTGGCTCTGGAATAAGTGAATAATAGTAAGCAGCAAGCTAAAAATACTGCAGTGAAATGAATGAATACTGAAAACAACTAGCAGAGGGGTTTGCTGTTCCCTTTTTTTCATTTGTTATTCTAACAATTGGAACTGCAATACGTGCTTAGAAAGTAATAAGTATACTCTTGATTATACTGATTAAAGGACCTGAAGGAGCCGTCCTTTTAGCAACAAGAAATCAAGTAAGGGTAAGCTTGCACTGTATTTCAAATACTCATTGTACGTGAGAAGAGGGGAAGGCAGGAGAAAAAGGGTTTGGTATTATCTGCATATTGGGGTGTAGCAAGGAGTTCTAGGGGCAGTGGGGGCCTCACAATGTTGGGGTGGCGGGGCATGGCTGGGTAGCCAGGGTGCAGGGCAGGACAGGGGCAGCCATGGGCATCGGGTACCCCTGAGACTAAGGTGGATCAGAATCAGGCCTGGTGAGGATGGCTGAGCAGTACTAGTAGGGCCGGCTGGTGCCCTCAAGCCCCAGCCCTTGTGGCAGAGAGCTCTGGTTTCACCTGAAAGATTGCCTTGTGAAGTTCACCTTTATTGTTAATTCTCACTAGAACATGGCAATTCTCTGGTGTACCTATTTTTTTTTAATTTTTTTTTTCAAGACTGGAAGCTCGTTTTTGTAAAATTTTTAGTAGTTTTCAGATGAGGATTTTGTCAAGGTTTTGTAGGCAGTTACTGTTCAGAGATCCTATAGTAGACTTGTATAAGCTTATGCTAAAAGCAGTAAAATAGTGAACTGAAGTCACTGTGTTGGCACTTACAGAATGTCCTATTTTCATCTATGGGTCTTCAGTGAGGACCTTCAGAGGTCTTCTATATCAGTTATAGGTGGGCTGCTAATATTATTCTTCTGGTCTTCTAAGGCTAACTTCCTTCTGGGTGGACTTAATTGACAGAGTGTATATTCCCTCTTGCAGTGACTGGAACATCTGCATATCACAGAATCATAACATAGTTTGAGTTGGAAGGGACCTTAAAGACCACACAGTCCCACCCCCCTGCCATGGGCAGGGACACCGCTCACTAGACAAGGTTGCTCAAAGCCCCATCCAGCTGGCCTTGAAAGAAAGTGTAATAGTAAAGAAAATGTTGCAGTTTCTTGTAATTAGAAAGCTACAGTAAAGCATCTTTACATGCTTATTAACATTTTTGAAAAATCTGATTATTTGCATAGACACCTTTATGAAACATTACAAACTATAACAAATAATAATTTTTTGCACTTATTCAACTTCTCCAAATTAAATGGTAGAGCAAAATGTTGATAGGAGTTATTATTTTATTTAGTTGTAAATTTGGAATAGCTATCTTTTATCAGGTGATTATATAAGCCCAGTTTTAACAACCTTTCCAAGCTCATTGCTTTCTGAGCTCTTATTGCATAATATGTCACTGGCCTCCAGAAATTCAGTGCTTTTTTATAGGTAATGTGTGATGACTTGAAGGGAATCTGAATACAGCAAGCATCAAAAGAGATTCACACTTAGTTTTCATTTTTTCTCTTTGTGAAGTCCCTATTCAACTCCAATAAGAAAGCTGAGAATTTCTTAATTGATGTAAAAATGGCTTATAAAACGTACTAGTGGTGATGGAAGGGATTCAGTCTTCTTTAAATTATGTATGTCCATACTTGTCTCTAAGTACCTTTTGGGTTTTCCAATAATTTTACTCTTGATTGCTGTAATTGTACCACCTTGTCCTAGTGAGATTAAACATATCCCCAAGAGTATAATCTCATTTCGCTCAAGAAGAAATCTGTATTCCACCTTTCTATTAATTATGGTGGAGCAGCTGGTAACTAGTTATTTTCTATGTATGATTAGCTGATTGCATGAACTCTACCTTTGTCGTTTCTTCATCTGATGTGAAAGGTTTAAGTGATATACAAACTAAATGAACCCAGTGGTTTATCATAACAAAGTCTAATGACACAGTGTGATTTTAAATGATGATGCTGTTTTCACTGGCAATTAGTGCTAAATTTCTCTACTACTCTTACTTTATCTTTTCATGTTTAAAAGTGGAAAACAAAATGAAAATTGCATGTCTAGGCAGACTGATGTGGGAAACAAATAAGCAATAATTTTTTGATGCTTGACACATGTTACCATAATAGAAAATAATTGTAAGCAGTCAGAAGTTTTAATAGATACCCAGCTGAAGTGTTTATCGAGATTCTTGAGAGTGTTATGCCAACAAGATTACTTGTTTATTGATTTAATGAAACAATATGCTAGATTTGGCAATGCAACATGGAACACTTCCATTGAACTTTTGTGGAAACAATCTTTATGCTTATTTTGAAAACAACTTTAGAGTTTAGGAGAAGCTTTCTCAATAGATGCAACATTACTTTCATCAGATTTTTAAGTATATGGCGTAAAATAGCTGCTCAAAAGGTGTTCCTATTTGAGAAGTGAATGAGAAAGTGATGGTACCACTGATCAAGGCTCCTCAAAATGGAATGAGAACAATATCTTCTGATTTTTTTTCTTTCCTGTATCTTAGGGATTTTTTTTTTCTTTCAAGTTCATTGCTTTCATCTAAATTTTTCTACATCTTTTTTAGCATTAGTGAGACATTTGAACACATTTCAAAAAGCACTGTGGGCACACAGAATTGACCTAGTTTCTGCTAGAAACTTGAATTTAAATGTTCACTGCTTGTATGCATATCCTGACTATTTGAACTTTATCTCCTAACAGAGCTCAAGAATTACAAAAACAGGCAACACTTTTTAATAATTTAGAAAGGAAATGAAAAATAAAACTGGTCTGGGGGAGCCAAAATTTTATTTTAATTAAAAAGAAAAAGACCAGGGGTAATAGTTTTCAAGGTGTTTTTTTTTTTTTTTTTTTTTTTTTTTTTTTTTGATTATTATCTTTTCTCTTGTATTGTACAGGCTTTTGGAGCTTGAGATGTTGTTTTACAAAATGTTTGGTTAAATTGACAGTATTTAGGGCTAATGTCCAATTGGATGCATGTTACCATCTGTAGTTCAGCACATTAATATTTGGAAATACTGTTTATCTAAAATCGGATTTCCATAGATTTTGGACCCCTAATGGAAAACTCACTCCACAAAATTGGCACACATGAATCTAAGATAATTCAGATTTTCCAAATGTGCAAAATGCATGCTAACAATAACCTTTTTAAACCTAAAGCCAGAGAACAAAACAGAAAGTCTGGGATCCTGAGAACATATGTGTAACAGGATGTTTTTCTGTTTCTGGTGTGACTCACCTGCACTGTTCTGTATCCAACTTATACGCAGATAAGCAGAGCGGTAAACCCACTTTAAGACTAAAACTTATAACATATAACTGTGTGAGAAACAAAGTTGAAATCCACAGCTAATCCTAGGTACAAATTTTATACATTGCTCATCTGCTGCAACTGATACTGACAGTCTGCATGTATTTTACAAATGATATTAAAAATATGAATCATAAGGGTTGTTCTATTACTGTCTTGTCAATTCATTTAAACCTTTTTCTCAAGACACCCCACTGCTTTATTTATGTAATTGCTGCTTAGATTTGATTTAATCCTGCCATAGTAACTGCTTATCAATATCCAAGTCAGTGCTTTCAGAACAGATCCAAAATGGTAATGATTGTATGCCATTTATTTATTAATCACTTAAAGAGGAAAAAACTTTTAATCTTGGAGATGTTGGAACATCTTTCTTGTTTTCTTGATTGGAGAGAAAGAAGAAAAGGAGATGGATGAGTCTGGGGTGGCATGGGGAGGTTTTATTTCCTCACGGTAAGCAAATCTTTTAAAGTATTGATATGCATCAGTTTTTTTCTTTGTTTGTTTTGTTTTGTTTTGCTGGTTCCACTACTTTTCTGACTCTCCAGATGAATAAAAATTTATTGTGTATTTCATGTGTTCCTTACTTCATGACTTCAAAAGCAAAAGCACACATTTTTACTGGAAAAAGCCTCTGAATCTCCAGAGTGTTTGTATCAGTCACTGTAAAGAACAATTATGTTCTAATTAACCTTTAGAGTTCAAAAGAGCTTAATGATGTCTGATGATGAACAGAGGGAGATGAGGTGATAGCAAGGTCCATGAAAAAAAAAGTCTATAAAAAGGTGGTGAATAGGGGTGTTTTAATATGCTTCTGGTAAAGTGAGCAAACAACCACTTTTTTTTTTTTTCCCCCCCATTTTTTCCCCATCCGCTAGAAGAAGAGAGGTTTTGTTTTTAGATTGATTGCATTCAGTTTAGCATCTGATCATGGTAGGAGAAAATAATATTCTACATTTAAATTTCATAACATTATTATTGCTGTTTTCTATAGATTAGACATGTATATAACATGATATACCATATCAAAGCAATTAACATCATGCATGAGTAGAGATACATATGTAGATGTTCTGAGTCTTTCTCTTATCCTGCAAACCACTATTTTGAGGCATATTTGTTACAAGTTTGTGTTTTGTGTTAATGTAATCTGTGTAGAAATACTAGGCTCCATTTGGGGCAAAGTTTGTAACTGTCTGAAGCTACAAGTTTTGTATTCTCTACTACAGTCTCTAGCTGATGTGTTTTGAATCCCTTGCTAAGTTGCTACCGCTGATACCAAGTATCAGTTAGGGTGGTGAGCAGACTGTTACTTGCTAAAGAGTTATGAAGAACCCAGCCTCCTGATCCTGGGGTTTTATGCAAGTTTTGAGAGGTAAACTTTTTGGAATACAGGACGTTTCCAGTTATCCATGAGACAGAGTAAATACATTTTATATTCTTTCCTCAGCCAGCTTTGTTTAGGGGAGGATACTGTAAAAGTGGAGTGAGATATTGTAGAGGAAAAGGGAGAATGTGACATGACTAAGGAACAAGATAAAAGGAGGTCCAAGTGAGGAGTGAAAACACTGTGAATGACAAACAGGAAAAGAGGAGGCTGGATTGAAAGGGCAATCAGCATGAGGCTGGGAAAATACAGTCAAGACAATCTCTCAACATACAGAGTTCTATACTTCATCTATTTTTACAGCAATTTCTCTGGACTGGTTCTTCCTAACATTTTTCCCCTGAATCCACATATTAAAGAAAAAAAGGAGAGAAGTGTCTCTTCTAGCATCAACCAGTGTTAAAAGATTAAAACAGCCTTTCCCCCTCACTTCTCCTTCCCCTGTCAGTGAAAGATCAGAATGATATCTTCGTCTGTTTATTTTTGGTTCAATATTGTAAAGCAATTGCCTTATCAATTTCTCTGTTGTGGCATAGCAGCATGATTGTGGAACACTGAAAATTAGCTAGACCTTTCTGATACAGCAATTACCATTTGTCAGAGAGCTTCTGCACTAGAATATAGAAAATGAAGCAGATCTGTTACCTATTTTTCCAAAAACTACTTTACTGTAATGAAACACTGTAGTAGTGGCAACAAATCACAAATGGTAATTTGCACTCACTATGCAGCCAATTAAAATTCCATGTAAAAGCATTGGCAAGATAATATTTTCTGTCTAATATCGTAGATTTTGCCTTAAATTCTCTTGTTCTGGACACTTTAAGTGCTTGAGCACTTATCTTTCTAACATTTATTTGCCTGGTTGCCAATAGATTATTTTGGAGAATGGAAATGTCTTACATACTTTTACCATGTTTCTGCAGTATATTGAAACTACTGATTTATATACTCTCTAACAGGTAGATAAAATACTCTCTTTCCTGATAAAAGTTCTGTAGAAATGATCACATAAAGCTTTAAAAAATATTAATTCTTCATCACAGACTTTCTATGTATTTTAACTTGATTGACAGTCTGGCTTATAAAAAGCGCAGGACTAGAATTAACATGGTTTCACATATCACCAATGATAAGTAAATAAATATGTAAAGGAAAGCTATAATGTCACCTTTCTACAGTAAGCTTTGGATGAACATGTCCTTCACTTTTATTATCACTACTCCAAACGTCATTGTCAGGGAAGGATCTTCGTTGCTCCTTAAGACTTCACAGTGACTACTCTCTTCCAGTCCATTCTGTTTGTGCCCTTTAATATAGCAATACATGGCCTCTTTCAAATAACTCCTCTCAAGAAAATAAATGCATATTTTTATAAATGGAGAATTCTATCCCACTTTTCACGTTGGAATAAAAACTTAGAAAATGTCAAGATTTTAGTTTCTTGTTTCTTCTGAGACAAATCACTGATGAGAGAACTGTCATTGGCTCTCTAAAGATGCTCACTAGAGAACAGACGCTGTTGCATCGGGCTCTGTCAAGCGGTAACTCCATGTGTGGAATTCTCCAAGGAGCAAAAATCATTCACGCTTCAGCAACTTCTAAATACAAAGTATGGTGTGACCATATTTGCACCAAAGAGTCATTTTTGCAAATTTTTCTTTAGGCAAAGTTTTGTTCATATGGTTTTGCTGGGGAATAAAATTCTATGGGATAGCTAGTGACTGTAATAATGAAACCAGAGATGTTTTGTATAGAATATAAACAGCTGTCAAGTTCTGGGAGAATCACTCCAGGAGCTATATCCCTACTGGTACGTGACCTGCCAAAGTGACTCTAGCAACTCTTGCCAAAAAAAGGCTCTTGTCTCTAATTGGCACTTCTTATAACAGGCCCTTGAAACTTAGTGGAAAAAAAGACTGACAAAATTCAGGGAGCATTATTTTGGAGTGCTTCACTCAGAGAAAGGAAGTTAGAAGCCACAAATTTGCCAGCAGCTGTGAAATAATAGATGTTTTGAAACAACTGGGAAAAACAAACAAACAAACAAACAAAAAACAAACAAACAAACAAACAAACAAAAAAATACAAAAGTGAGAAACCTTAGTGAACCAGTTACCATATTTGGAAACTGGCATAGAAAAGATTCCCTCTCTTTGCACTGGTTCATGTTGTTTTTTCACAGTGGTTCAACTACAGGATCTTGAGTCCAGCCAGAACTCCAAAGAACTGGAATCCAGACCCTCATGAAAAAACTTCAGAAATGCTCAGAAAAATTGTGGTGTTTTGCTTTTCTTAGGTAGGTGTGGTAGAGGCTTCAGTAATATTCCCCTATAATATTGTTCAGTTAGTTTCTGAGTTCAGAACCCCTAGACTCGAGAGCTGAGTCAATCAGGAACATCAAATTATGCTCAAATCCACGTCTGTTCTTCAGGCATCTTGTCTGATAGGGTGTCACTTGAGATTCCTATAAGGCAAAGATGGCTGGAATGTCTCTGCTGATCTGTTCAGTCCATCTCAAAACCTGTTCCACTACAAGCAAGATTTTTTTTTTTTTTTTTGACATATGGCTGAGAAACAGAAAAACTGGACTTGATACTTGACCTATCCATAAAATGAAATAATTATGAGCAAAGAAAATCCTTCTCTGGTCTAATAAAAAGACCTAAACTTTCTGACTTGCTGTAATGGTTTATCTATAAAAAGTAGCAATTTTGGAAACTGAAAACTGCAGGTGGCTAAGTGACAGTAGTAATGTCAGGGAAGCTTGAGATTATAGTGTTTGAAACATATAGCCCTAAATAAGCTTGCTAGATTTGGGAAAGCAGGCATGTTTTGGGATGTCCTGACAACACATTGCAATGAAATAATTCTGTAAAAATGTAACTGCCAGCAGTTATGTATCTTAAAGACTGTAGTAGCTTATCAAAGCGTAAATTTCATCTTATAGTTTATGAGCGATGTTTGTGTGGCAGTTTGATGAATCCACTCTTCTTTAAAATTCCTCTTCGTGTCTGTGTCCCCTCTTCTTAATAGCACCTTCACATCTTTTGAAATCCAGTTGCTTCCACTGCACCAAAGATACAATGTCTTTCTGTACCTCCAGTTACCCCAAGCACCTTCTTCCGTTTCCAAATTCTCCAAATGTCACTTCTGTCCTTGTCTTTTCACATTCGTTGTCTCTCCACGTTCTTTGTGGATACCTTGTGGATAACTTGTCTCTCCACATTCTTCATTCCTGACCACCCTTACTTCATTTTCTCCTCTTCTCAGAATGCTTGAAGCCTCCTTGAGATCCTCCTGGTCATAGGAGGTACCCAGGGGGACTGCAAAGGCAAAATAAAGCTGTTTCATCCAAGAACCTTTCTCAGGCTTGTTTTGAAGTGATCTCTAAAGAAAGGGTAAATATCTGCAGGCTGTCAGATACTAATTTCTTCCTTAAGTTCTGTGAGCTGGCAGAGGAGAGACACTGCCACTTTTGCACTTCCTGTGAGTCATCTTCTATTTCTTGTTTTGCTTTTAATTTCCTGTGTCCAAGTGATGGCATGATTAGGTAACCCTGTGGTGTATCCACCTCAAGAAATCCATTTCTACCCTCCATATATAGGATTAGAAGAATGGAAAAACAATCCTAAAGTTTCTAATATGATAAATCAAATAAAGACCAAACTCTTATTTTTAAGCACGGTAACTTTCCTTCCAGTTGTGACATGAGTTAGAATAAACTAGGTGTTTTGTTTGTTTGTTTGTTTGTTTGTTTTGTCTGTTTGTTTTTTGTTTGCTAACTGTATTTGTCTGAAAACACCATGTAAAACCATATCACCTTTGACTTGAGTCCTTGAATCATTTAAATTGTAATCAGACAAAAGTGTAGGGGAGGCCAGGGGACATTTCGCTGACCAAGGAGAAACACTGCCACATCTCTCTCAGTACACTTCAAGTAAAGGGAAGAAATCAACATTGGTTAAGTCTATGAAAAACTGTACATGGAGCTGTAATAGGCAAAGGGCCAAGTAGTCAGTAGTGAGACACCATTACATTCCATTAATAATGCGTACATAAAACATATAAGCTCACTACACTGCCATCAGCAGAAGATTCAAATAAGTAATTAAACTGCAGTTTTCCTTCTGCTGATTTTAAAAGCCAAATGATTGCTCAAAACCATGAACATTACCTGGGAAAAAAAAACTAGAAAAATTGGGATACCTTAACAAATTAATGACATCTTGCCATGTATGAAGTAAAATGGATGAATCTATTTCCAAAATATCAGAGAGTAAATCTGGATGGGAGAAACCTATCAAATGTTTGTAAAAACTATATTTCTAGTCCATCACTGTCAGGATGTAAAGCACCTGTCAGAAATGCATTACATGTCAGTAATAAAAGCACCTATGTGAATATTTCTGTACCTGACAGGTGTCTGCTACTAATTTTTTTCCAACCCTGAAGATGGATAAATTTTGACTTATTCTTACAATATTCTGTTAAAATACTGTACTGGCAGTGTTCTGTAAAGGTATATAACAGATATTGACATAGTTGATTTTTTTCCAATTTAGAAAACTTTTGTACTTGAAATGACAAATGCATCCTGTACAGTTCAATAGATTTGCTGGACACAATATGGGAATCTTTAGGCAAGTTAAACTGGAAATTGCCAATCCTTTTCCAGATTCCCATGTGTGATACATTGTCCATCTCTGTCCTGTTTTTACTGCTTGGTGCAGTAAAATTCAGTTGTTCCTAATGCTCCCACATACCTGAGGTCCTTGGGAAGGTGGGTGTGTCAGTCAGGAACACTGCACGATCTAACCTGTTTTAATGGTTTTGACAGCTGAGGGCTCAGAACAAGGGGGAATGCCACACACAATTCCTGCCTGACACTCTTATTGTGACCTTTATGGATAATAAAGACAACTTCTGTCTTGGGTCAAAGTTTGAAAACTCTGGCAGTTTAAAACACTCTCCCTCCCTCCCTCCCTCCCTCCCTCCCTCCCTCTCTTTCTTTCTTTCTTTCTTTCTTTCTTTCTTTCTTTCTTTCTTTCTTTCTTTCTTTCTTTCTTTCTTTCTTTCTTTCTTTCTTTCTTTCTTTCTTTCTTTCTTTCTTTCTTTCTTTCTTTCTTTCTTTCTTTCTTTCTTTCTTTCTTTCTTTCTTTCTTTCTTTCTTTCTTTCTTTCTTTCTTTCTTTCTTTCTTTCTTTCTTTCTTTCTTTCTTTCTTTCTTTCTTTCTTTCTTTCTTTCTTTCTTTCTTTCTTTCTTTCTTTCTTTCTTTCTTTCTTTCTTTCTTCTTTCTTTCTTTCCTTCCTTCCTTCCTTCCTTCCTTCCTTCCTTCCTTCCTTCCTTCCTTCCTTCCTTCCTTCCTTCCTTCCTTCCTTCCTTCCTTCCTTCCTTCCTTCTTTCCTTCTTTCCTTCTTTCCTTCTTTCCTTCTTTCTTTCCTTCTTTCCTTCTTTCCTTTTTTCCTTCTTTCCTTCTTTCCTTCTTTCCTTCTTTCTTTCCTTCTTTCTTTCTTTCTTTTTCTTTCTTTCTTTCTTTCTTTCTTTCTTTCTTTCTTTCTTTCTTTCTTTCTTTCTTTCTTTCTTTCTTTCTTTCTTTCTTTCTTTCTTTCTTTCTTTCTTTCTTTCTTTCTTTCTTTCTTTCTTTCTTTCTTTCTTTCTTTCTTTCTTTTTCTTTCTTTCTTTCTTTCTTTCTTTCTTTCTTTCTTGTTCTTTTCCTCTGAATTACTCCAACCTGTGTTTCCATAGCAATAGAAGTAAAAACCTACTGGCAGCTTGTAGGCAGGCAGCAGATGACAGCTCTCAGTACCAGATTTCAGCAGTTGACTTTCAAATAACAGTTCCAAGAACCCACTGCAATAACAAGCACAAAGATTTTAGTACAATATTGGCTCCTCCTGTATGTGTTACTTTAAAACAGAAGGAACATGGCTTGAGGATAGAATTATTATTTAGAGAAATGTTTATGCCTCTCTATTGACAACAGCTGCTTGTGCTTTTTGGCTTTGGTCCTGCAATGTACACCGCGTGCATTGATGTAGTAGTATACTTTTTATGTGATACCTGTGTGATAGTGCAATATGTGATAGAGGAAATATTTGGTATCTCTGAAGTGTGATAGTATAGGTGAAGAAATTTGCAGAAGGGCTAAAGCACTCTAGGATATGGAAGAGAATAAATTCACAAAACTTTCGGGAGGAATTAAGAATCTTTTTTTCCTGAGACCCTGACTAGAGGAAGATTCCAAGAAAGGAGTCTATAAAGAGAGAAGAGGTGGTTTGGGGTTTCTCTGGAGAGCTTCCCAGGAAGGAACACAACAGTAAAGCTTTGCTTAAGGACAGGTTTTCACTGTGCTTGTGAGTCTTCCAGGACTGATCAGAAGCAATCGCAAATAGTCATCTTCTGAGTGCTAAAACTGCATGCCCATTAGAACTGCTGTTGCTGCCAGCAATAATGCTGGCCTTTTTCCCAGTGCCACTGCTTAGTGTGGGACTTGCAAGCTACTCCTACTTTGTAAATCAGATCATGAGGAAAAAGTCTTTCTCTCTCTCTCTCTCTCTTTTTTTTTTTTTGTTTGTTCTGTTTTTGATTTCTGTAACATGGGCTGAAGCTGTTTTCCATGTTAAAGTAGAGTTCTAGTTCATTGTCCTACTAACACTGGCTAGCAAATATTTTGATCAGAGACAGAAAACTCTAAACCAAAATCTGTTTGTATATTTACTAAGTTTTTCTTTGTATATGGCTTGTTTGGCCTGTATATGATTTTGCTAATGAAATTCACCTTTTGCAGAGTGAAAGCATGGTAGTTAACAGTGATAAGATCCATTTCAAGGATGTCAATATTGCGTAAGCCTTGTGGAAACCCCTCTTTGTAGAGAAATTTCTACATTTCTTTATTCATTTGTCTCATTTCTCTTTCATGAATGTTTCCCAAAAAGGTCACCCCAGTAAATCACTTCACATGAAAACCTGTAAAAGCTCTGAATTTTTAATCCCAATCTCTTTTCATAACCTCCAGAACTAGAAAACTGATGTGATGCAGCTTCTAACAAATACAGACCAAAATCAGGGACTTGTGGTTGGCTATTCAAGAGCAATGACTTCTCTCTCTGTTGCTTGAATAACAACTTTCAATAATAATAATAATAATAACAACAACAACAACATTTTTTGAGAAAACAGCAAAATCAAAGATTTCTCTATAAGGAGAAAAATAATGGCGACCACACTGGCTAGATGGTGCATTATGACACTTCATTTTCTCTGTGTGATACTGTTTTCTGTGGAATACTACTGCCCAAATGAGTACCCACACAGCTGATTGCTCTTGAGAAGAAAGAGCACAGCATTTTCCTTGAATCTACTAGCGCTTTGCTAACTTATGGTTCCAGTTTCTACACCTTTTTGGCTGTAGCCAGCTTTGTCAATCTCCTTTTCTCTTGAATAAAGAGATGAAAAGGCAATAAACTAATCTCCCAAACACAATTTCATGTCACCATTTCCACATGTTCTCAGCATTTCCCAGGAAAAAAATGTATATATGAGAAGGCTACTTTCACCTCTTGACCTCAGTGTGAGACAGATGCATGGAAGTTTTTAACAACTTCCATGCATTCTGTTTGTCTTGCTTTAGCTGTATGAAAATGTCATGCCTGATTACATGATCTCATATTCCTTTTATTGGAAAAAGCCTTAGCTATTAGCTACTACTGTGCTGAGTGGCCTATATAGAAATAAAACTCAAGTCTGTGTCTACATACTGCTTAGCATAATATCTTTGCCTAGTCCCCAAACACTCATGGTTAGAAGACTAAGCAAGTTTTTATGAATGCTTTGTCAGGGGGAGGGAGGTGGAGTGGAGAGGGATACAGTTGCCATTTCTTGGGGTCACTTATATGTTCCAAAGGCCAGAATATTACAAATGAGATCCTTTTCTTCCATTCCTGTTCACTTGTTGTGTTAGCCTTGACTAGAACACTCTATATCCTAAACCAAGTATTGATTGTTATGGGATTAAAACAGGAAACTGAAACTATTTTTGAGAATTACAATTTAAGAATTAAACCACTGCCTGTAGACTTGTACATAACTATAGGTTTTCTTCATGACCCTTTCTCATTATAGATGTTACCAAAGTTAATTTTCTAAGGAATACCTTCAATTTTGCTCAAGACAGCCCTGTATCCTAAATTATGATTCCTTGGATTGGCTCCTAAGGAGAGTGTCCCTATAAACCGAAGCCTTTCTGTAATAGCTATAAATAGCTGTAAATACCCTATCATGGGAACCTTTCTCCACAAAGGTCTTGAAGAGGTACAGTTCTGGGAGATGGTGCTGACTGGATCTCAAAACAGGAGGCAGCCAAGTTTACCATCTGTTAAATTTATTCTGAAACTTTATCTTCATCCATCTACAGTGTGAGTGCCATCATGCTGCGAAGCTGTTTTTTTTTTTTTTTTTTTTTTTTTTTTTTTCCTCCCCCTGCTTGTTTCTTTAAAGAACGACAATTTACATGTATTTTCTTGTCTGCTTCTTAGCGTCCTGGGCCCTAACATGTAGAGTGTGTTGAGTTCACTAATCGCCAGTTACTTTCAGATGGGGGCACAAAAAGTTGTTCCTTCAAGAATGCTGTCATTAAAATACTTTGTTAAAAGAAACTCAGTTCTTTGGTACTGATGCCAATTGAAAATCTGAAATAATTCTAACAGAGTATGGAAGGCAGCATTAGAAAATCAAATACCATAGCAATGAAACTAAAGACACGGCAAGCAGTGCTGAGCCTGAGCTGAGCCGGTAAGGATACTGTTGGAAGATGTTACATCTAAAGCCAAAGTGCCTAGTAATGGATATTGATTCTGATGCCTTTGTTGAAGGGAAATTGATAGATGTTTTGCTCCTAGAAATGTGAGGGGAACTATAGACATTAAAGTGAATAAGTGTGATATGGTAACTTTCTTATAATTTGTTATTGTTTGTGTCCAATATCCCTAATGAGAACATCGGTAGATTTCAGTGAAAGGGAAATGAAGGGAAGGAAAAAGACTTGTTTGAATAATGATGCTTGTTGAAGCCAGGCAAATATTCTCTCATCAGTCATCAGTCATTAGTTTTCCAATCATTTTCATATGAATACTCGTTGTAATAAATACCAAAGCACAAAAGTTTCCACGCCCACCTGACGCCTTCCTTAGTTACATGTTTCCTCCTGTCATCCAGATCCAATCTTTTTCACTGAATCATGATTACTTGTTTACAGACGTTGTAGTTTTATTCCATCTTTCTCTCTAATGAGGCACTAGAGCAACCTGCATATATGACAGGTCCTATCTCAAAGTATTTATGAAAAAAGGTGTTTAAAACTCACATATGATTGGGCATAGAAGTATCATAGAAGTATCCAGTTCTTGGGCTTGGAGGTGGACATATAAGTAAATGTTTTTCTAAGAAACCAAGCTTTCACTACTACTTCATGTTATAGTTAACTTAAAGTTATACTACTTTACCTCCAAGTAACTGTTGAATGAAAACCTTGCGAAAGCAGAAAAACATATCTTTCCTCTGTTTATATAAAGAGCATGTTTATAATACAAGATTGTTCCTTGCGAGGAAATAGCTAAAATCTTTAATATGTTCAAGATCTTTACAGACAAAATGGTGGCATATATATCATAGAAGCCAGAAATTAGTTCTTTATAAGTTAAATATCCAGATTTTATTTTAATATACAAGCTCTGTTTGATTGATATTTCATATTTAGGGGACTTTTAGGGTCTTCCAGGCTTATTTCGGTTCTGGGCTGTTTTCTGTGAGTTTGTAATGGGAGTCAGGCCAATAAGCTTTGGGAAAGTAATGCAACATATTGAATAGCTGCACTGTAAATAAGAATATTTAAAAGTTGACAGCAAAAATAGAAGCTGGAAGAGAAAGCAGTGTGAGGAAACTATGGACACGTGTATGGGTCTGTTGGCATAAATTTCCATGGGCCACTCAGTTTATGTCTAAGAGTTATATTAGTGAGGAAAAGCCCCAGAGTTCACAGCCATAGTATGCTGAAGCTTTATTTTAATACTCCAGCAAAAGTTTATTTCTCCATCTAAATCTCCATCTATTAATACTCCATCTAACGTTTATTTCTATGTTGATATACACTTAAAATTCTCAGCATTTAATGATTTTTTAAAATTAAATTATAATCTATGAAAATGTGTATTTGTGTGTGTATACAGCTCTCTCTCTATACAATTTTGTCTTTATTCCATTTTTCATAGGGTGTTCTAACACCCCAGGTAAGAAAAAATTGAAATCCATTAGAATTAAAGTACCTTGTAAAATAGCAGTTTTTAATGTTTTTCGCCTGGACTTTTAGGAACAAAATATATTCTACGTATATTTAAAAACAAAAATTTGGCCCCTTAATGTCTCCCTGGAACTGTGAGGCAGATGAAAAAAAAAAAGGAATCATATCAAAACTTGTGTGTTAAAAGTCAGTTCTGTGGTATGCACCATGAAACCAACTTAAATTTTGGTGGGTTCCACAGAATTTGAGTTGGAACAACTTATGTCTTTGAGATAATGGATGTTAATATATACTGTAGCACAAGGATACTGTAAGCATTAATTTCAGGGTGTATTAAGGTATCCTGCCTATTACTCCAATGTCAAATTTAATACAAGACTCATATGTGACTCATATGTGTGTTTATGAAAACACACATACGTGTATATCCAGTACTTTTTTTCTTCTATGTTCTGATAGCCTTCACAACAGTGGTGTACCAGAGCTGCTATGAGTATGTGAAGAATGGAGTTAAAGGATTTGAGAGATTGGTGCTTTCATCAGTTTTAACTATTCCTATCTATGGGAAAAATATTTTTATGACAAAAATGTTATTTTTTGAAGAATTAAAGATACTAATAGTATCTTTTCATGAAGTACTGAAAACAGAAGATATTAAATGTATCATAGAATCATAGAATATCCTGAGTTGGAAGGGACCCTTAAGGATCATCAAGTCCAACTCTTGACACCGCACAGGTCTATCCAAAAGTTCAGACCATGTACTTAAAATTGAACAAAATATGGCATAACTTATGAAGTTATGCTACCTGCCGAGGCAATTGGCTCCGGTGCAGACGCATTCTGGATGGACAGGCAGGGCTAATTTTTCTGGCACTGAGACCACTCGAGGGAGCTGCCAGGACCCGGCACCCCTCGCGAGGGAGGTGAACGAGGCAAGGATGAGGCGTAGGCGGAGCCAGCAGCGCCCCCTCCCCGGCCGTTCAAAAGCTGCCCCTAGGGAGTGCGACGACCAGGGCAGGCAAACATGGCATGGTGCGTCAGAAGGGAGAGGCGCGGCAGTTCGCGCAGGCAGGGCGAGCAGGAAGGGCAGAGCGCTCCCCCCCCACAACCATACGAACAACTCCTCTAACGGCGGTCTACCTCTAGCTCAGCTGATATGGTGTACACCAGGTACAGTGCTCTCTCTAGGAGGTCTGTACACACCCAGACCAACTGCCCACTCAAAACTGCAGCAGTTCAGGTCTCCGGGTGCAGGGAGTGCCTGAGCCTGTTGCTACCACCTGCAGGGGCCTGAGAGACTGTGTGCGTGAGGTGTGAGCAGGTGGACGACCTGGTCCGCCTGCTGGCAGAACTCAAGGAGGAGGTCGAGAGGTTGAGGGATATCAGGGAGCGTGAGCGTGAGATAGACTGGTGGAGCAACTCCCTGCGCGGTCTGAAGGACATGGAACCGGGGTGAGACACCCCAAATGGGGTGGACCCCCTGCCCTGTTGCTGTCAGGCAGAGGCAGGGGACCTAGGAGTTGAGGAGGACTGGAAACAGGTCCCTGCTCGACATCGCAGCTGATACCCCTACTGGCCCCACCTTCCCAGGTGCCCTTACACAACAGGTTTGAGGCCCTGGAGCTTGAGAGACCGGTAGCTGAGGAAGAGGTAGAAAGTCTACCCATGAGGATGCCTAGGGCGAGGAAGTCAACTCCACGCCTCAGGACTGCCTCTACCAGGAGAGAAAGAAGGGTGATTGTTGTGGGCGACTCCCTTCTCAGGGGAACAGAGCGACCTATTTGTCGGCCTGACCCTACCCGTAGGGAAGTCTGCTGCCTCCCTGGGGCCAGGGTCAGGGACATTGCCAGAAAGGTTTCTCAACCTGGTTTGCCCCTCTGACTATTATCCTCTTTTCATAGTCCAGGCTGGCAGTGATGACATTGAAGAGAGAAGCCTGAAGACCATCAAACGGGACTTTAGGGGACTGGGACGGTTAGTGGATGGAGCGGGAGTACAGGTGGTGTTTTCGTCCATCCCTACGGTGGCAGGGAGGGGTACAGCGAGGACACGGAAAGCCCACCTGATAAACGCATGGCTCAGAGGCTGGTGCCAACACAGAAATTTTGTTTTTTTTTGACCATGGGGCGCTTTACTCAGCACCCGGCCTGATGGCCGCAGACGGGTCCCTATCTCTAAGGGGAAAACGGATCCTAGGCCAGGAGCTGGTGGGGCTCATTGAGAGGGCTTTAAACTAGGCAAGAAGGGGGATGGGGCTGAAACGAGGCTTGTTAGAGCTGTGCCAGGGGGAGCAATGGCAAGGCTGGAAGAGAAGGCAATGGCCTGACTGAAGTGCATCTACACTAATGCACACAGCATGGGTAACAAACAGGAGGAGCTGGAAGCCATCATGCAGCAGGCAGGCTACAACTTGGTTGCCATCACGGAAACATGGTGGGACCACTCTCATGACTGGAGTGCTGCAATGTCTGGCTATAGGCTCTTCAGAAGGGACAGGCAGCATGGAAGTGGCTCTCTGTATCAGAGAGAGTTTTGATGTTGTGGAACTTGAGGCTGGGAATGATAAGGTTGAGTCCCTATGGGTTAGAATCAGCAGGAAGTCCAACAAGGGAAGCGTCCTGGTGGGGGTCTGTTATAGACCACCGAACCAGGATGAGGAGACGTATGAGGAGTTCTACAGGCAGCTGACAAAAGTTGTGAAATCATCAGTGCTTGTTCTTGTGGGGGACTTCAACTTCCCAGATATATCCTGGAAGCACAACACAGCCCAGAGAAAGCAGTCTAGGAGGTTTCTGGAGAGCATGGAAGATAGCTTCCTGACGCAGCTGGTTAGTGAGCCTACCAGGGGAGGTGCCCCGCTAGGCCTTCTCTTCACAAACAGAGAAGGACTGGTGGGAGATGTGTTGGTTGGAAACTGTCTTGGGCAGAGTGACCACGAAATGGTAGAGTTCTCCATTCTTGGAGAAGCCAGGAAGGGGATGAGTAAAACCGCTGTATTGGACTTCCGGAAGGCTGACTTTGTGCTGCTGAGGACACTGGTTGGTAGAGTCCCTTGGGAGGTGGTTCTGAAGGGCAGAGGAGTCCAGGAAGGCTGGGTGCTCTTCAAGAACGAAATCTTAATGGTGCAGGAGTGGTCTGTCCCCACGTGCCCAAAGAT
This sequence comes from Anas platyrhynchos, assembly GCF_047663525.1. Classification (NCBI taxonomy): domain Eukaryota; kingdom Metazoa; phylum Chordata; class Aves; order Anseriformes; family Anatidae; genus Anas; species Anas platyrhynchos. Next base: position 95,578,187 of record NC_092587.1, on the reverse strand, counting down.
GAGCTAGCGGGGAAGAAGACTGGCCTGGCTGAACAGAGAATTGTGGCTTGAGCTTAGGAGGAAGAAGAGTTTACAAAGGGTTTAAACTTTTCCAAAGTTTGCTATCTTTGGAAAAGTGGGCAGTCCACTTGGGAGGACTATAAGGATGTTGTGAGGCAGTGCAGGGACAAAATGAGAAAGGCCAAAGCTCATCTGGAGCTCAATCTGGCTACTACCATCAAAGACAACAAAATAATGTTTTTACAAATACATTAATGCAAAGCAGAGGACTAAGGAGAATCTGCAGTTTGTACTGGATGCGGGGGGAAACTTAGTTATGAAAAATGAGGAAAAGGCGGAGGTGCTTAATGCCTTCTTTACCTCAGTCTTTAGTGGCAAAACCAGCTGCTCTCTAGATACCCAGTACCCTGACCTGGTGGAAGGGGATGGGGAGCAGAATGTGGCCCTCACTATCCATGAGGAAATGGTTGGCGACCTGCTACGGCACTTGGATGTACGCAAGTCGATGGGGCCAGTTGGGATCCACCCGAGGATACTGAGAGAACTGGTGGAGGAGCTGGCCAAGCCCCTTACCATCATTTATCAACAGTCCTGGCTATTGGGGGAGGTCCCAGTCGACTGGCAGCTAGCAAACGTGACACCCATCTACAAGAAGGGCCAGAGGGCAGACCCAGGAAACTATAGGCCTGTCAGTTTGACCTCAGTGCCAGGGAAACTCATGGAGCAGATTATCCTGGGTGTCATCATGCGTCACTTACAGGGCAACCAGGTGATCAGGCCCAGTCAGCATGGGTTTATGAAAGGCAGGTCCTGCTTGACCTGTTTTGGGCTCCTTGTTACAAGAAGGACATGGAGGTGCTCAAGTGAGAAGGGCGATGAAGCTGGTGAGGGGTCTGGAGAACAAGTCCTACGAGGAGCGGCTGAGGGAGCTGGGCTTGTTCAGCCTGGAGAAAAGGAGGCTCAGAGGCGATCTTATCACTCTTTATAAGTACATTAAAGGAGGCTGTAGTGAGGTGGGGGTTGGTCTATTCTTTCATGTGCCTGGTGACAGGATGAGGGGGAACAGGCTAAAGTTGCACCAGGGGTGTTTTAGGTTGGATATTAGGAAGAACTTCTTTACTGAGAGGGTTGTGAGGCATTGGAACAGGCTGCCCAGGGAAGTGGTGGAGTCACCATCCGTGGAGGTCTTTAAAAGACATTTAGATGTTGAACTTAGTGATATGATTTAGTGGGGACTGTTAGTGTTAGGTCAGAGGTTGGGCTCGATGATCTTGAGGTCTCTTCCAACCAACACAATTCTGTGATTCTGTGAAGTTTCATTGATGACAGTAAAAAGATTAAAAATATAATTCCGTTCCAAACTTCCTGTACATTGACATAACAGTAAGAAATCCTGTGAGAGTGTTGGTATTATTATTCTGAAGCAACAAAGAGGTGTTTCAGGTTATTGGTATGAGCAATGTATCTCATTTCTATGGTCTTTTAAAAGCTAGGGTTAAGCTTTGTGTTGTATGCTTCCCCAGGAGACATCATTTGGATTGTTTTCTTTCATTTGCAGTCATACTGCAGAAACTTCTCATTATCTACCCATTATATCCCACTTATCTCTTTTATCATGAAATAGGTTTTTGTTCATTAACAGTAGGTCTCTAGACAGTTTCCCCACTTTCTTTTGCCATTATTCACTTTCTATCATGTTTTAAATCTGTTTTTGCCCTCCCATCTCATTACTTGATGGATTTAATTATTGTATTTGGACCACTTACTGTATTTGGACTACTTACCAGCCTTTAGCTGTCTTTCTGTTCCTGTTGGTTCTTGCTTTCTCAACATTTTGGCATAGAAGTTGTAACATAAATGGAAAAAAAAATAGATTGTAGTGCTCAGTCAAACAATTCAGATGGATTCTTTAGCCATCCCTGTTTAGCAACTGGAAAAAAAAAAAAAAAGAAAAGAAAATAAAAGGCTCTTTTCACAATTACAGAAGTATAACTCTTTGTACAGTCTTTCTATGTTGAACACCTATATTATATATATGTATATATTTTAAATGTTCAAATATGTATACGTTTGTGATGGAATTTTTCCTTGTTGCTCCATTGTTCTCTTAATTACTCCTCAGTTTCATTACTAGTTTTATAATGTTATCTTCCATGTACTAAAAGCTGTAGGTTACTAGAGAAATACCACCTTTTAAAAGGTTGTTTCTTTGCTACCTTTAGTTTTATGTTTTTAGTTTATGCAGTGGCAGCAAAACTTTTTTTCCTCTTCTTTGCTTGCTGTGTGACAGCTTTTTATTGATAAGTTGCACAGACAAAATGATTCTTCTCACTTTTTTTGTGTGTGACAAAAGTATCAAGGAGCTTAAAATTATTTTTCATTTTACTGTTGCTGAAGTAGGCAGCATCAAATGCCATGTCTTACAGTGGGTTACACAGAACTGCAACAAAATGGCAAGAAACAGCAAAATCTGTAAATAAATTTCACATAGATCATGATCCCAGGAAGAAAACACATTTATTATGCAACAGGATACAAGAATCTCTTTTCTACTTGAACAGGCAGTTGGATCATTCTCTAGAGGCCAGACATACTGTAATGTTTTGATGCTTAAAGCAAATCTTTCACCTATTCACTGTCCATCTGGAGATGACAAAGCTAACACTTCTCAGTGTTATTAGTAGGAACAGAGAGAGACTGTGATGAGTATCTTATCTGTATCACGCAGACTATAAACGGTTTTGCACTACGAGGTCTTTCCCCAGCAGGAAATCTTATGTTGGTATCAGTATCGGTCAATGCTTTTGCATTTTGTCTCAACACCTGTAAAGATGTAGACATCATACTTCACATACTTGATACATTATTTATTTATTTATTTATTTATTTATTTATTTATTTATTTTTGTCTGTCATATTTGTAGGGCAGACAAATAAAGTATATGTGCTTATTTAATGGAAAGGCCATTTGCACTCACTAGTTAATTTTACAGTTTGTACTACTTGGGTTTTTCTCTGTGCTCTGCAGGTTCCGGTACCTGCAGCGTGACATGTTTAGCAGCACATCACCACAATGTGGCTGACTCACATTCACTTTCTAAAGAATTTGCACAGGGGCTAAAACATCTTGGCACTAGGCTTTTGTAACTGAACCACCTAGTGTTAAGGGGTGTACCTGAGCATAATGGTATCTTACAGTGAAAAGATAATGCAAATAGCTTTTGAAAAAACAGTAAGACCAAAAATGCTTTTTAATTTTACACTATTTATAAGTAACTTCGTAAGGATAAACCCAGGGATGCTGAAAGAAAAGTGACAACCATTCATAATAATTATTCTGTGACAAGGAGCTCTGAGGAAGTACTGAAGGTGCAGTTTAGTTCTTAGTTAAAAAAAAAAAAAAAAAAAAAAAAGCAATCATACCCTTGAGGTCACTCACTTACCACAGTAGCTTGTGGCAGACTTTGAACAAGCCGAACTACCTCATGTCAGCAATGGTTATGTCTCTGTAGGCTATATACAGACAGCTCCTCCTATTCCATTTGTGGTGAGAAAATCCATGGCTCTCTCCATCCTCTTTCCTTCTCAGTATAGCTGCACTATGGAGGACTTAGCCATGAAAAAAAATTTCTTAGTGCTTACCGAATATTCCTATATTTTTTATTTTTATTTTTTTTTCCCTAACGAAAATATAGTATGTAAGGTCCCTGTAAGCTACCTGTTAGGTTTTAAATATTGGAAGCTGCTGTGTTATAATTTCGGTGCAGAAACTATAAAAACTGTCATTAGGATGCTCAGGATGTGCCTCTCAGCTAAGGATTCAGAATTGAAAAAATAAATGCAGTTTGCCTGCAATGACCCTGGATGATGGAAGTTCTCTGTCTGTCTCATTATCAGGTAGCTTGTTAGGTAAAAAGCACTTTTCTGGAAGCTAATAAAGAGACTTAAGTGAAACTCACACCTCCTAATTGGTGCTAGTAGCAAGAAAAGCAAAAGATTGGAGGTTCTGAAAATGATAACACTGTGTATAAAACTGAAATTACTGGCTCATGGAGAGGTCTGTATCACAGGTTTGGCTAGAGCTTCATAAACTGCAAGACAAATCTTGCTTACGAATAAGGGACTGAATTTGTTGTATATTGGTTCATGCCCTCTGTGCCCTGCCAATAAGCACGTATTGGGACTACAATTTCATCCTGAAGAGTATTTTAATACATAAGTCCACTGCCTGTGATCCTGAAAGTCCATTATGCATCCATCAGTGTGTGTGTTTCTATTTTGTATCCTACATATTAGTCCTCTTAAATTTAATTTTTTCTATCAACTTCAGCTCAATTTTTCCCCTCTGACATTGCTGTAGTTTTCTCAGTAAAAACAAACAAACAAAACCCACCTACTGTAGGTTATAGTCTAGTAAAACCTGGCTTTTGAGTTTATAAGGCTTGTCAGTATTTACAAGATACAAAGCATTAGAAAAAATACAAGGCAGATCCATCGTAAATCTCTGGATTACTCAGGGTCCCATCATAAGAACTCATTTCTGTTTTCATTACTATAGTATTTGAAACAAGTTCAAATTTTAAATGGTCAGAATCTGTTTGGTCAATATATCCAGCCCTAAGTCTGTACAGCCTCTACAGGAAGTGTAATGGCTGTGGAAAGCTTGCTGGTTGTGGCTGTACAAAAAGGAAACAGAGAAATTGCCCTGGAGGGTTCATTTGAGAAGACACAATGGCACTGAAAATAGGAAAGAAACCAAGAGTTCTGAGAAAAGAAAAAAAAAAAAAAGCTGGTAAGCTAGCTATAGGAAATCCAGTATAACTCCATTTCATAAAAGGCTAAAAATGCCTCCCAATAAAAAGTTAACCAGTAAAAATATTTTTAACACATGTAAACCAGTCCACCCCCCTTGGACAGTGTTATTATTTTGAGCTTTCTGGTCAGAGTGCTGCAGTACAGCCTTGCTCTGGTATGTCATGTATTGTCAAAACAAAGGCTGATACATACCCTTAGTGGAGAGAAATCCTCTAACCTCCATTCAAACATGTCCTCAAATCCCAGCATAAAAGCTTTTCTTCACAGGGATGAGCATATATCATTATAATTCACTATATTCATTATATTTCATATAATTCATTATATTTAATTATAATTCATATAATTCACTATATATATATATATATATATTATTTTTTTTCCTATTCCTCTGAGATCTTGGGCTTCAGTTACTCCTGAAGCTGTCACACAAGCACAGTTTTTTAAGGACATTTTTAGAATTGTTTAACACAGACTATCAACTAGCTGTAAAAATTGAGAAACACCAAAAGATTTAGGACTTCAGTATTATTAGGAAGTCCTCACATGTGGAATTACACAGATAAGTAAGAGGAATTGTCACAAGAAAGATATTGAAAGTTCAAGAGATTTCCATGTGGCTATAATTATGGGCTATAAAGCTTCAGAGAACATTTTTGCAGAAACACGGAGTTATGGCTTCTGAAAGCGTTGAGCACTGATAAACTCCTGCGTAAATGGTGGGAGTTGCAGGCCCATACTCGTACTACATGCTAGCTAAATCTCTGTGCCTACCATTTGCTACCTCTAGCAGGAAATCCCATCAAGTAGTTTATCATATGGTTACCTGCAGATAGATGATAGAAAGTCTCTAAAAGTTTAAACAGGAGGCATGCATTTGGAGCCCACTGATTAATATCTCAGGAAAAATAAAATCAAGAATGCCTTTAAATTCAAGAGCTTAAATAGAATTTTGTAAATTTCAGTCCCAAATTTGAAACACTATATTTCTCCAGTGCATAAAATCAAACACATACTTCATTTGCTTATGTAATCTCTTTCACACTTACAAAAGGATGAAGACTTTCTTGTTTTCTGTCAGAACATTGACACTTTCTTGAGTAGGTACTTTCTTTGGTACTTTCTTGAGTAGTCAGAACATTGTCCATTGCTTTTCTAATATTTTTTCTTTTAATGGTGCTTAGTAGCATTTTGAAAATTTCAGTCAGGAACTTAGCCACCTTGTGGCTAGCACTGCATTGTAAGTTAAATTTATTGCAACATACTTTATAGTTCTACTTGCACACTTCAGTCCAATTTCATAAAAAGTTGGCTTACTTAAGCTGATGTTTAAAATACCACCTGACAGTGATGTGACAGGTGAGAGAAGTGTAATAAAGCTGTGCTACCATAGTAGATCTGAATGAATCAGAGGGAGGCTTTTGATTATGCTGAATTTTTATTTATCATTTGGAGGAAATTCTTACTCTCCAGGAAGAATGTATTTCTTGATTTATGTTTTAGCTATAAATAAAACTGCAGTTCTATTCTGCTCTCAATAAGGTTCATACACATGCATTTAAATCACTTAATCTAAATTTTAAAGGTGTAATTCAGAATCATGTTCTTTTTATATTTGCAATTAGAGGATGGAACAGATGTGGAAGGCTTAATTTAAAATCAAATGTCCATTAAAATAATCTTTGTTATTAAGGTATTGCTCACATCTAGAAAAAAAGTTTATCCTCTGATTCAGATATTTTTCCTGTTTAAATATATTAAAGATGTATAGGATTATAAATAATTTATATTGAGAGCATGTGATTGTTCTGAAGGGATTTGCTGAAATTTCCACTTGAAATTATTCTTATAACAAAGAATTTGAATTCTCCTGGATTCTACTGATCAATTTTAGCACAGTTACTAATTCACAAATGATGCTGAAGAATTTACATAGTCCCTACAGTTCAATCATAGATGTGTCCAAGGCAAATGAATTTCATATTATTGTTATTATTTTTTTTTTCCACACTTCCCCTCACCCTTAAGGGTATACCATCAAACCACTTTTCCTACATATCTATATGTATTTCTCCTATTGGGAGGTGTCCTTTCCCGTGGCAGGGGGGTTGGAATTAAATGATGTTTAAGATCCCTTCCAACTCAAACCATTCTGTGATTCTGTAATTCTGTAATTGCATTGATTCAATTTAAGCTCTAAATATGTCTAAGATTTCTGAGCACTCATGGTGAATCATACAAATGCACTGGGTAAAAGAAAAAAGTGACATTTTCAAGGGAATTGTTTTCAAATCTGTGAAGTAACTAAAACAATCCTTTGGTTGGTAAGTGAGGAGAACCTATAGCCAAATACTACTTAACCTTGAAAGGAATTAAGTCATGTCTAAAACATAAATATTTTTGTAAGCCAATTTGCTGATAAAATGTAAGTGCAGTTTGTCTTTTTCTTAGACTATTCCCAAAGGCTGAAATACTGGGCTCATGCTACCCTCCCACTATTTTTTATAGGTTCTCAATTCTTTTTTTCTGTCAAAGAAAAAAAATAAAAAATGACATGCCTAATCTTTTGTATAAGCATTGTCTACAGACTGAGTCACAGGGATGAATCACCCACATATCTTGTGGAAATGTGCCATCTTCTCTAAAATAGAAAGTTGTTATACTTAATTCTTGAACACTGTCCATAGACTGAAATCTGTAAAAACTAGATATGTCAGAAAGAGAAGGCTGCAGACATTGCATGCAAATTTTCATCCAAAAGTTTATGCATATATATTCACATACATTTAAACAAACTCACTCTTTGAGACCTTTGCAATCACCAAATAGCTGTCTCGTGATAAATAAGAGAAGGTCATTCATCTTATAACACTTGAGGATAACAAGTACAGTAACAGCTATGGAAATTTTTGAGCTAGAAGCAACTCTTAATGTTAACTGAGAAGTCTGGCTGTTGACTAAAGGCTATTCTGGTTAATATCACTCCAGGAGTAGTTTTTATAGTTGGAAGAAGAGAAAGCATCTTGCCGCTGACAAAAGCTGGCTTTAAAGATCCTCCCTGCTATTTATTGATACTCTTTTGGATGTTGCTGCAGTAAACTTGTATTTAAAATTGCCCTGATTTAAGGAGCAAGGAAGAAACTTGCCTGACTGAATATTATTCTGAATTCTACCTATGAAATCATGCCTACCAGGATTCTTGAATGTGTTCATCAAGTAGTTTCTCTTTGCTTTTTAAAATGCCTTTTGTTCAAACAATCTCGTCTTGCTGTTCATCAATATTCCCCACAGCTTCTCCCTGCTTAAGCTTTGTGTGTGCATGCTGTCCGAGTGGGGGCCAGATGCTGCTACCTTTATTCATTCTGTGCAGTCCCCTGAAATAAGATTGAACTGAGGTAATCAACTCTTACAAGGTTTCATCCTAAAGCTAAGACATTTGGGTTGACTGGGATAGTAACTGAACTCTCAAGCGTTTATATGAATCCTTTGATGTCTGCCTAGCGTTATTAGTGGCATGTAAAATTCTTTAAAGCCAGATGCAGCCATTTTCCTGACATAGTGCTGGAACTTCCACAGGCATGCCAAATTGACATCAATGAAACTACTGTCACCAAGGCAGAAGTCTACATGAATAACACTGTCAGAGTCCAGCCCTATTTGAGTTTATAAATCTAATTTCGAATGCCTAAAGCAAGATACAGGGCAAAATCGAGGTGATGGAAAATGTAGGGATCAGATAAACAGAAAAGCTGGCATGGGAAAAGAGGCAAAGCTATGCCAAAATAACTTACTAAGGAACAATAGCATCCTGCCCAATCAATGATATTTAGCAGAAGAAGAACGAATGAGAAATTTCTGTGGCATTAATCATGCTTTTCCCCCTCTAGGGAGCTACTCATTCAAGGATTGACCCCTTGTCTGGCATTGTATGAAGCATGATTTTGTTAATTAAATATCAGTCTCCTGAATGTGCTGGGCTCTTCAGATTAGCCTATTAGTAGCTTAACACAATTAGATAAATTAAAAACAGAATCCTTGCTTAAATTAAGACAAGAGTTGTTCCTTCTTTATAGCCCTTTTTGTTTCAGGAAATATGCATTTCCCAGCTGTTTTAAAATAACATGTTAGCTTGACATTGCAAAGACTATCCTGTCATCTCAGGCTGAATTCTGCTGTTCTCATTAGGTCAATAATCTTTCCCTGCCCTAACCCATATTTTTAATTGAAGAGAGCTGCTCTTCTGGAGCCAAGTACTGCTCCATGGATTTAAAGTGGCAGAATATGATCCTTGCTGAAACTATATTTTATGAATGTTCACAACATGGAGTTTTGGTGGGTGAGATTTTTAAGTTATTTCAGTGAGATTTGTAATTAACTATACTTCCTGCAAAAGTCATTACTTATAGTGTCCCTACCAGCCAGCAGCCAGGACTCTTTATTAGTGGAAGTAACCTCTGAAAAAGAATATAGATGTTTGGAAACTCAAAGTTGGAAAAGACAAGCTTGGGGTTCTCTCTCTCTCTCTCTCTCTTTTTTTGATGAAAAATGAAAAGCAAAAACAAACAAACCCCACAAAAGACATAAGTAGCCCTTCAGATGTGATAGGTTAATTGCTCTGTTACCCTGCTACCCAAATTATTTGAATGTCTACATTTGGATTTGGGGAACGGCGGGTGGTTGTGTGTGATAGGACCTCAGGAAATCTTCTGTAAAGAGGCTTTGAATATGCAGTAGCTAGCATTTAAAAACTGACAGATTTTGCACAGCAATTCTTGGCAGCTAGAGGGTGATGAATAAACTGGCTAAGATTTGAAATGATTTTTATATTTTTTAGAGTAAATGTCTGTCAACACAGATACCACCATTTTAGCCATATCCATTAAAAGTATTCTTTTTAGAAAATGGAGATGCTGTTATGGAAATTGATGAGAATGGCTAGCTGCTAGAAACTGAACCCAGAAGATGAGTAAAACATCAATGGATGATTTTAGAAAGAACTCACTAATGCCTTTCAACAAACATAGTACATAGAGATAAATTTATAAAATTTGTATGGACACTTCTCTTCACCGTAGCATGGACGTTCCCCTGAAACCTTCTTTTTGGACTTACTAGTTCTCAGAGATGTACTCTTTGAGTCAAAGTGAGTTCTGTCAATCACTACAGTCAATCATCTGTATTTAGACAAATGCAGTTACAAAAACATGTCCAGTTAAGCTGTTTTGCTGAGAACAAGTAGTTGCAAAGGAAATTATAGAAATCCCCATTTGATTTTTTGTGTGCAAACTAAAACTGAAATGCAGCACACCACTTTTCAATGCACCTTTATTCCCATCTTTGTATCTCTAAACACAAAATGTTAAAATTGGCAATTATTCTAAAGTGATGATCTTTAAAAATAAGATGGCATTAAGAATAAACTATAAGGACACAATAATGTACAAGATGGTTTTTTTCCTTAGGTGCTTACTCAAATGTTCTTTTAATGTGTGGCAAATGCTGAGACTCACATAGAGCTAACAGAAAGATCTGAGGAGTTGTGCGGTGGAATTTGTACATTTTTATTGTCTTCCCTGTCATACTACAACTGAATCACAAGTGTCTACAGAAATCTTCCAATGACCAATTTGGTGACCTGAGAGTAATTCTACTTATTTTATTTATTTTTTTTTCTGATGTGGATTGCTGAAATCTTATGGAAATCTTACTGTATTTTTTTTTTTCAGAACTTCAGTAGTTAGGACAGAACTAAGTTTACATCCTGTTTCCAACAGACATGCTTCTTTCTATGAAGTTATACCACAGGCAAATACATTCTATAATCTTCCTTTTGTCTAAAAATATATAATCTCTCTCCCCCCCGCCCCCCCCCCCCGCCATTTCTATCTAAATGTCTGCAAAAAAAAATACTGACTTTTTTTTTTTTTTATGATTGAAAATAATTTTGCTTTAGGGCCTTTTTTCTTAGTTTAGTGCTCTATAAGCAAACAATAGGAAACTGGTCAGCATTTTTGGCAGTTTTACCCTGTTGAGCAGGGTAACAACACCACAACTGTTCTCTCACTCCTCCTTTTCAAAGGAAAGTTTATTTTATCAGTCTACAGTTCTGATACAGAATTATCTCTAGTTCTTAGTATTATTATACCTCAAAAATCAAGGGCAAAGTTAGTTCAAATTCCAGACCAATCCTTCTCTGCCTGAATTCAAATGCCAAAAATGGCTGTGAGATGCGCAAACAGCAATCCTGTATATATATATAATAAATATATTTCAGATTTGAAGGTTCCAAATTTTGCCTGAAAACTGATTCTCAGATATTTTTAATGAACCAGTGGGAAGATGTTTGATTGAAACGCCAGTTCTAATTCCCTCTGCTTTCATAAAACAGTATCTTTGTATTAACTTGTTTATTCCTTTGATTAATTAAAGGTTACTCCATAATTATTCTTTTTTTATTATTGTAGTGTATACTCCAAAGCTCAGTAAATCTTATATAATTAATCTAGGCTTTGTAACGTTGGCTCTGAATCACAGAAAAGATTTTGTTTGTGTCCTGTAAGTAAAAGCTGAAAGCTGTGTCTCCTTCCCAGATTTATTTTTGTTAGTTTTGTTTTGTTTTGCCAAAGAGGTCTTTTGAAATGTTGTCTGAAATTTGACTTCACTGTATAGTCAACTTTTTAACTCCCTTTCAAGGCATTTGCATTTTGATTTTTCTATCACATTGTCTTTTTACAGTGTAATCTACTAAAGGTACAGCTGATCTCAGAATTTCTGATCAGTCACGCTTAGCAGTGCTTTATTGTTAAACACTTTTGCCATCAACTGAAGAAACATCTTAATGGAAAGCGCCACATTGTATAGGGAAGACAGGTGAACAATACACACTGACAAATCCGCAATAACAAAAGCTTCCCATACTGAAAATATGAAAAGCAAAAACTTAGAAATAAACCGTAAAAAATGTGTGAGAGAAGTAAAAAATTAATAGGAGAATCAAGAAGTCTGAGAAAGTGTGGGGTGGGAAGGAGGCTCAAAAGCTAGATTATTTAGCATACTACCAATTGTTCTCATTCTGTATTAAACTCATTGACATTTTCCATGCTTAAAGCGAAGTTAGGCATGAGCTGATAAAATGCTCAGTATTTGCATATGCTTTAGCTGACTATGGATATGATACATGGTTGAATGTCATGGCCAGTAGCTTAATAGGTCATGGTGCCAAAGCATAAGTACTCCACAGCAGTTGTTAGAGGCAACAGCTCATTACATTGTTCTAGAACACTAAACTTCAGTCATTAAGCACAGGGGTAAATGGAAGAGAACCAAAATACAGTAAAGCCGTTAAAGGCATATGGCTGTACATTAAACAGCTTCCTTAGAACAGAATCGAATGGGAAATGTGCATCCCCTAATGATATATTATGCTCTTTCACAGTAAAAATTATTTTTAAAAAGTCAGATTTAGATACAAATTCCCATAATCAGTGCTCTAGTATATATATCCTGTGCTGTTCTGCCCTTTAAACAAGAGAACATCTCTCCCATGAAAGGGATTCTTAGTTGTCAAAAGCATCTTAAACAGTAATTATACAACCCACTAACCTTTGCCAAAATAGTCAATCTGTATTGTGATACCATAGGAAGATCCAGAATTTATGACAGGTTGGAGTAACCCTAGATTCTAGCAATGCCCTAAGATATTGATATAAATTAGATTCACAACTGAAGAAACATTACTTCCCTTGCATAATAATGTTAGATCACCACTGCAGACTCTGTTAGCAGTACAAAGCAGAATCAAAGGCGTTGCTTTAACCCATTTTCAAGGTGATAATACACAAACCTAGTTTGCTTTACATGAATGCACATTACTCGTACTATACTGAAGGCTTACATTTTTCTACAGCCAACAGCATTCAACAGAATATTGATAACGTTGGAGGAAATACAATAGGAAAACTAACTGTAAACAATAAAAAGGAGAATTTTAATTTAGTTTCCCACAATGGTAACAATGGAGAGGATGTATGTCCTAAAGTTTTGTATGAAGAACAGGAACACTTACCCTTCATTCTGTTTTCTACTCTAAAAATAATAATAATTGGTACTTTGCTGTTCTGTCTGATTTATACCAGTTTGTGGGATAGGTTTCAAAAAAAATTCAGTATATATAGAGAAATTGAATGCATATTAAATTATTGTTATGCTTTCTTGTACATAATAGCCTTACAGCTACTTCAGCAGAACTAAATGAACAATGCTAAAAGCATTCTGCAAACATTAAATTTGTTTTCAAATTCAAGTCAATTAAATATGGCTAAAAAGTTGGTGTGTTCTTTTTTTCATGAACCTGTGCAGTGTACTAGTGTCAAAGGAAAACAAAACTGATATTTGGAATAAACAAATATTTAAGAAAATGTTCTTGAAAACTCTATTATTTACTAGTTATGTAAATCCTAAGGTCAGTTAACAAAGTTATCACTTAAAAAATTGAATAAAACATTCAGACATGTGTTTCAAAAAGTCACACAACCTTATATAATCTACCAATCTATGAAATAACCAGTACAGCATACATTTTAGGAGAGTAAATATTGTCAATAATGTGACTGTTTTAGAGGTCAGTTCTGAAAAAAATAATGAGTTTAAAAAGTGGCATACATAATCATCTTGAGAATGTTATGATTTTTGTAAATGTTTCTAGGATAGAAATCAATAAAAATCTGAATAAGTATAATACACACACAATATGAATTATGCATTTGTCTTGAGGGTTTTCCAATACCTTGTTGTGAATTCTAAATATGTGTCAAGACTATTAAACATCAAAGGCTGTACATATATGGAAATCTTTTGAAAAATTCTCCTGCTATATTTTGAGGCTAGCATATTTTCTTCCATAACTTTCTTCTGGTATACCACCAGGCAATGAAATCCAAAAGATCAAGGTGCAGAAGGAAATCTGTACCTAATTTTTCCCCTCCCCTTTTTATGCTTATACAAAGTCGACCACAACTTGGGAGCAGTTTTAATATTAAAATGAGTAGCTGTGATAACTTGTGATGAAGTCCTAGGTGCTGCCCTGGTCAAACCAGGGCAAAATATTACTTTGTTAATTGCATGAGCCACTAGAATTAAGATAACAAGATAAAGAAGTAAGCAACAAAATCTTTAGAAAGCTGTTCTTATACACTCTGTGGTGTGCCTAGTCTACCCTGTTGCCAGAGAAAACAATACATATAACGGGAAAAAGGACAGGGGAAAATTACACTGAAATATGATGGGCAAAGGTGTTTTGTTCATGAATAGTTAGTCATTTAAACATAATTTTTCTTCCACTGCCATACTAGTTTGGCACTTACGGCTTTCTTTCTAGGTAGCTTACAACTAGCAGTAAATCTTCAAAGAAAATACTATAACTGCTGAATAATGGATTATTAATGATGCAGCTATTGAAATACATAAGCTATGTTTTAAAATGTATATCTGATGTGTATTATGTAAGAATTTTTGATTCCTTTTGAGTACAGCACAAAGTTCTACTTCTAGTACTAAAAGTAATTCTAAGTGCCATTATCATGGGTATATTCAGAACTCCTCTGCCACCCATACAATATTCCATATGGTCTTATTTCATTTATTTGTGTTTATGTGGAAAAAAAAAAAAAAAGTCTATCTGTACAGGTGGGATATTCCTGAGGACAATAGTGCCTGTTGGAATGGTTTATTTTCATTCCATCTTAGATGGTGTTATTAGGAATTTAGAATACCGGTACAATGTAAATAAATTTAAAAATAATGATAATTCTCTAGTAACTAAAAAACAAAAACAAAAACATTTCAGAGGAATAGGAACTACAGAGTTAACCAGTTAGTTATCCAGAATAAAGAGTATTAGTAGGATTATACCTCATGATAATCTGATTTCATGATTGTTGCCTGTTTACATCTCTTTACCAGTAGCAGTAATGGAAAGCTTCCAACAGATGAATGATGCTTTTCTTTTGCAATGCACTAATGAAATATTAGGTTAATGATCCTTGATAACATACATGAAGTAACCATGAATTATTTTGTTATCATGGTTTGTTTGTAGTACAGAAAAGACAGATAAGTCAAAAAAGATAAGCTTTAACTTCCAGCAAAGCTGTCAGGACTTGAAAGTAGAAACCTTTGCTTCTTAATGGCGTAGTTGGTTGACTGCATATACACCTTCACTGGGGAAGAACAGTAAACAGGTCAGTGACATTGAAGAAAGTAAATTCAAACATGGATTTGCACTTGAATTGTGTCCAGATGTGTTTTGGTAATTTTTCTCACTGTTAAGTGATGGTTTACTTCTTCAGACACCTACTGTACATGAAAGTTCCCATGTCTTTTTGATAACAGATGAGAATATCATGAGTGTTGAGGGTAATACCTGGTAAAACTATGGATCCCTATATTTCGTCTGAATCTCTAAGAAAGGGACAACATAGCAAATTTTGTTTCTGTTACTTGCAACACTGAGCTCCTTGTGAAAGCCTCCTTTTAGAAGCTCAAATTGTAGCTATCTCAAAATAAAAAAGTTCCTTACGTTTTTAATGTCTGATTATTTTAAAGACTATTTTAAAGACAATTTCCTCCCCCTTCCTTTCTTCCTGAAAATAGCATTTATGTGTATATATATATATATATATACATAATAATATATATATATATTTAACTTTTCTTCCACGGTTTTGTTCTGTTACCTGCTTTGTCCAAGTCTCTTCACCTTTTTTTTTTTTTTTTTTGTCTCAACAGATGTTCCTTTCCTATGCCCAAATAATTCTGGTTGCTTCTCTTTTCCATTTTTCATTTGTTTTCTCTCTCTCCTGCTGACAGACAGATGGGGGACAGGCTGGTTGGCACTGAAAATGTTATGGAGAGATTTAGTTTCCATCCTACTATGAGAACAGACTGTTCCTGTGATATTTCTTTGCAAATAGAAGGAGAACGCTCTGGAGTACCAAATGGCACTGCTCTGTTTTCATGGCATTCTGGAAAGTCCTGGAGAGTCCTCAAAGATATTTGAAGAAACATTTGACACAGGGTTGAGAGCCCTGATTTGTTTCCTTTTGTCTTCCACACATTTATGATGATCATGTACCAAATACTTGATCTATTCAGCAGTTTTCTCTTTGGATAACACCCTGAAAGACAAACGTGAAAGAATATCTGGCTTGTACTCTTCCAAAGCAAGCCCAGAGTTCTCAAAGCACAAAATGTTTTCTAGTGAGAATGAACACTTACCGTACTCATTCAAATGGAACATTATATAAGCATCAGAGACTCATCTCATGTGCTGCTTCTATCTGAGCAGCATGGCACTAAGACATACCATTAATGTGCATCATTATACTCAGAAACATACTATAGAAAACTTCTGCCAGCTTTTATGTGGTAGATTAAACATGCTGTGGATTTTATTTTATTTAAGTACATATAGGCATGATTTGAGAAGTAAAATAAAATTCTGTTCTGAAATACTTCACACTTACACTTGATTCTTCCAGCTGAAGAGACACCAGTAGATAGATAGCCTTCACCTAGGAGGATTGCTCTAACCATAGCTACTGATTTGAACACTTATCCTGTTCTAACCTTCTGTGTTTTGGATAAGCACTCTTATTTTTTTCATTAAAAAACAGAGAAATTTTGCAAAAAAATAAAAAAATAAAAATCCTAGAATAAACAAATAAATCAAAAGGAAGAATGTACAAACAGTATTACACTGACTGGTTTCGAGCAGCTTAAATCTTTCTGCAATTGAAACACAGTCTTCATATGACCTCCAAAAAATTGAAGTTCAGCAAGGTAAAAGACTTCATAAATCTAGTACTTGAATACTAAAATACTGTTAGAACTAAGGAATGATTTTTAAAATTATTATTATTTTTACTTGTATTTCCTTAAATGATTTGGTAGAGTTTTCGTTTGTTTGTTTGTTTTTCTGTTCAGGATAAAGTTTTAGACTCTGAGGTCTGAATTTACCATGTTAAAATTATTGGGTGAATTGGTGAATAAGAAAGGAGAATTTTTCATCTTGTGTCTTATGACTCATTTCACTTGTCATATTTTCAATTGCCATGCAATTGCATTTTTAATCATTTTAAAATCAGTATGTAAGACATCACTTTGAGTCAGATTTGCAGTTAGGTAGCTGTGAGTCAAAACAGATTCCTTGCTTCTGTCTTCTGCAGCAAATAATTTTGGACAAACCTAGATGAATACGTGTTACAGAGAGTTGACTCTCAGTGTCTGAAACATCTTTTGTTCTCATTGAAAACACTTGCAATCTTCTTAATTTTCTCTACAAATTCAGACAAAAAATAACGGCAAAAGTTTAACTGAAAAATAGGTCCTAAATCACTTATGAAGTATGTAGGCTTTCCTGAAGAAAATTAAGTTTGATTTTTATGTCTTTGTTTATTTGATAAAAAATAAATATTTGCGGTTTGAGTGTTTCAGGGGCTTACTCTTTAGGATGTTTGGATGGTAGAGGGGTTGAGGAGGAAAAGTGTTTTTGTTTTGCAAATAAACTTTCCTTTCAAATTCTGAGCCTTCAAAATCTTAGCCTCTGTAGATTTAATTTCTAAGTGTTATGTAAAATCTGATGCCTATATTGTTTTTCTCTAGTCAATATGGATCTATTCTGCTTTTGGGTAAGTTGGATGTCAGGACTACAAAATCTTGGATGCGATGCTGTGACTTCTAATTACATTTTATGTAATTGCATTTTAGTTTAGACAGTAAATGTGGTGGGTTGGCCATCATATTTATTTTGTTATAACCTGCAGAAGATGCAATACTATGTTTTTTTACTTCGTATATTTCCTTATAAGTAGTTCAACCTGTACAGTAGAACAGCAAGGAAGAGGTAATCTCCTAAGAAAAAAAAAATATATATATATATGTATATATATATATATTGAATAGGCAAAACAGGGATATAACAAAACTATTGCTTAATTAAACTTGTAGTTAGTTATGCAAATATAATAACATACCCCTAAAACTTACATGTGCTGATTTGATTGTTGATCTTGTGTGTTGATTTCAAGGACACTGATACAGGTGGACAAAAATAGGTTGCTAAAAAGTGCAAGGACTTCTTTTTCTCTTGGTGTTTGAAATAAGTCTGACACTGGTCTGATCTTCCAGTATTCAATAACCAAAACACTTTTTAAAGATTTTTAATCACATCAGAACTCTCAATGACTACAACATTGAGTAGTTTAAAATATCAAGATGACTTCTAATGGTCTAAGAGCTTTTCATGTCTAGGATATAGATATCAATAAATTTCAACCTCATAGTGAAGAGACATAAATATAGCTAATAAATATAGCTTGTATGAAGTTTGTAGTCTTGATTGTTCTAGCTTAGAAGTCTACCCAGAAGCAACAATAATCCTCCCCTAACTCAGTTGGTTACTATTCCTAAACTAACAGTTCCTTATTTGAAAATGGAAAGGTCTCATACTATCTCCTTTTCATTACATGTTTCTTGGTACTTCCTTTATCTGAAGGAGTTTGTGTTTAACATTCTTGGCCTCTGCATACTTCAGGGCTTGTGAATAAATCAAGTAGGGGAGATTACTCATTTAGCTAGTCTTCAAGAGAGACTGGAATGTTTCCTGGCTATTAATTTTTCTATGCTTTCAATGCATTTTCTTTTGGAAGTAATATGTTAAAGCCAGCTAAGGCCTAAATAAATATATGTATTTAAGTACCCTTTGGCAGAGTTTTTAGAACCTAAAGATGTCATTTGCAAAGGAAAGACCTTTACTGTGAACCTTATGAACTATGAAATTATGCTAGGAGTTGAGTTTCATGGCCTTTGTACTTTGTGTAAGTTTTTAATCATGTTACTTAATAAAAAGAAAAAAGCGTAATAGAAATCACAAAAAGGAACTGTAAAATGTTGGTGCTTCATTCTTTTAATATATTGCCTCTGAATGAGATAAACTACAGCAATTCGATACCTTAATTTATTGCTTTGATTACTTAATAATGCAGATTGCAACCTGCCGTTGAAAGACATGAATCTCAAAATACAGATTCATATGTGCTGACTGATAACTTATTGTGCAAGAATAGGACATTGGTACTGCCTGTGAGAATATACCATAACTCATTTTGCAGAGAGATCTGTGCTAAAGAATACATAATATGAGTCAGTTTGAATAGCTGCTCCCAAAGTCAACGTGAAGTTAACATTACAAGCTGGAACTATTTAGGTGTATGATTTGTATGCTTTGCTGTGCAATGATAGCCAAGGACACTGTTAAGTGAACAAGGACGCTGTTGTTAAGCTTGCACAATGAGGTCAAGTCATATCTTCCTTTCCTTCTTCTGCTCTAAACTCCCTGTAGAAAACCTTGTGTTCACTTGGTTTGCATTTAGAAGGCTATTATTTTTAATTCTGCAAGGTAAACACCAAATTTGCATTTAAGAGTGTCATAAAAAGTAAACAAACAAAAAAAGCAAACAAATGCACTTTTTTTTTTTTTTTTTTTTTTTTTAATTCAAACACTGTATACTCACTGTGCCACACAAATAGACTCAATCTGACTTTATATTCGTAAACTAACTCCTGATTTCTTCTGGTGCCTAGCATCTCTGAACTTTCCTAGTTTAGATCCATCACCATTAGAATAAGAGCTGTAGTTCTTCCTTTAACTTGCTTAGGAGCAAGGGTTTTTTCCTCCATATACATCCTTGCTCATGGAACCTAATCCAAAACAGATGATCAATCCAGAACTAATATAGCCTGTGGTTTATAGATCAGAGGCAGATTAAGTTCTTGCCTGCCAAGAATATACTATGCAGACTTCCCGCTAACTTAAGTAATTTTCACTTCAACAGAAAAACTGAAAAAAAAAAAAAGATGCATCAATTTCTCAGAGGCATTATTTCCAACTAACAAATTATATAAAAAAAGGCAGATATAAAACAATATTACTCAAAATCCCAGAAAAACATAAGAGTTTTGGTGGACAGAACTCAGGGCTCAATCCTAACCAATCCTTTAGGCTTTGCACCCCTACAACTCTAGAAGCTTAGAGAACAACAACAAAAAAAGGGAAATCAGATCATGAAGGATAAGCAGCTGATAAACTTAATCAGCTAGCTTATCACGTTGATGGATAATATTATATAGAACGCAAAACTGAGAAAACCTTCAAACGTAAACAACTTCCTCTTGGTGTAGTTGAATTCAGTAGAGTATTTATTTATTTTGTCCTGAAATCATTGCTGTGCTTTGGAATTTAAATATTTCTACATTTAGAAAAAACAGCTTATTTCCTATTTTTATCATTTTTATTATTTTATCATTGTAATAAATTAGACAGAAAACAAACTGAGACAGCAAATAGCAAACTGAATGTGTTCCTTTTATCACAAAGCCTTAGGAAAGCTTTTTTTTTTTTTTTTTTTTTTTTGCATCACAGTCTGCAAGATCTTGAGCTTGATCATTAGAAGTTCACTGATCTTTTATATTTTTCAGGAATTAAAGGGATTTTTTTTTATTTTTTATTTTTTTATTTATCTTGTTACAGCTGCTTGGAAAGCAAGGTACTGCTGTGCTGTGTCAACTCTAGTATTTCAAAATGATTCAGCTTCATATCTTCTTGAGAGCTATGAAATGCATGTGTATGTTTTAGCAATTATATCTTTTCCAAAAAAGATGTTTTTGGGGAGCAGTGTATCAGTATGTCTAATTAAATTACTTTAGAAATAACGAGAAAGCTTTTTGATGCTCAGGACAACCCCCAGCTCTCTTCAGCACCCTCTCACCAGCTTTTGTAGGCTTGGTTCTATAAACCTGCAGGACACTGATACCCTGAAGTGGAGATATTTAGGGAACAATCACCAGATCAGACAGCTGTGCTGATGGGAAGCTACATAGCTTTGTTAGTTGGACTGCCTGCCCAGTTCAGACTTCTGTCACTTCCCCACTTCCAGAAGTCTAATAGGCACAAGGCTATTCTCCTACCTTTCTCCACTACTTGTGCTAGCAATAGCTTAAGTACTCTCCTTGGTTATTGTGATGGTTTAAGCCCACCAGGCAGCTCAGTGCCATACGAGCTCATGCACGTATTCTCTTCTGAGGATCTCTCTCTCTCTCGTTACTCCAGGTTATTGTGTGAGGAAAAAATAAATAAATCCATTCAAGATGACAGGCATATTTCATGTTACTGAGAATGAACAAAAGAGCCTCCATTCTAGTGCAGGAGAATAAGTTCCCCTCCACTACAGAAGAAAGGACAGAGGTAGCATTCTGGACTTCCAGCATGCAGACCAGTTTACCTCTTTTACCAAGACTCCATCCCAATTGATTCCATAAGCAGGAATGAATCCACTGCTATCAGACAAACAGGATCTAACCAATTGACAGATACACAGCAGAGAATGTCTGGCACCATTTACCGTAATCTGATAAAACATGAGATTGAATTCCTGCCATCCTCCCTCCTCCAGAGGGACTGGACATAAAGAGATAGAGCTGCACTCTGCTTCATAGACACTCTGCTGGTCACATTCAGCTTCCATGTCACTACAATATTTAGTGGGCAGACTAGAGCCTGCCCTACGTATGGTCTAAATCGACACTGCCTGCCTCTGCCCCTGCCCTTTGCTTCCTGGGAGCATATGGCCTCATTTCCATAGTGCCGTAACTTATCTAATATATTCTGCTATACTGATCAGGGTTTATTAACTTGGCCTCAGTCAAAACTAGCAGAAGTCACACAGCTTCCAGCTGGCTCGGACTACAGAGTGAGTACACAATCGTCTGTGAAACAGCTAAAGTCCATAGCCCGACTTAATGATGCTTTAAGAAATCAATTTAACTTGTATATAGCATAAGTTGGGAAAGGGTTGTAGAGGCCAAAACTCTTTCCTTTCTCCTTTTCATTAAACACTCAGAGTTTTGAATATAGATTTTAATACAAAATATGGACTATTGAAGAAGCTTGTATTCATCAACTATTATATAATAAAGAACAGGTTATGCTGAGTACAACCAAGAAATAGGAGACAGCAGTGATACTAGATACTAATAAAAAGTAATTAAGTGACCTCTTTTTATACACTGTTCAATCTTTTTTTTTTTTCCAGTGACACACATGAAAGCTAAAGTGTTACTGCTTTCATTTCAAGCTGCTATACATTAGTAGATATACCTCCTTTTCTGAAGACAGACCAACAAAAATCCACCTGTATAATTCAAGGCACAATGCAAGTTTTAAGGAGATGTCACACCAAATAAAAGTACCAACCTAAACTATTAATCTTAAATTTCTAAATTATTAATAACTAACTTCTACTGAAGTATCAAAAGAAGAAGATCTCATGCCTATTCTGGATGCAATTCAAGTAGAATATATTTTTAATTTTTTTTTTTGAAGTAATTGTGTTACAACAGACCTTCCCCATCCCATTAACCAGAATTCATTTTTTCAAAATGAGCTGAACATTCTAAATCACTTCTTTTTTGAGATGTTATTCAGAAAGCTGAATTTCTCACATCTTAATTTTTAAGTACAAAATTAAAAGTTACATATAAAACATGATCTAGTTGAAACATCTAAATCCTGCATGAATTATAATACTCCTCTATTCTCAGAAGAAAAAAAAATAGGAACGCTGTACAAGAAGCAAAAGGGTGTGATTTTGCATGCTTTCCCCATGAATTAAATGCAGAGCTACAATAACTTCTTGCTGTCCAGAAGAAAGAATTGCATCAGCTGAGAAGTAGCAAGTAGAGGTCTAGAACTACTTGTCTCCACACTGTTAAAAAAATGTACTTACAGTATCTCAAGCTGGGGACAAGTTTGTTTGTTTGTTTGTTTGTTTTTTTGTTGTTTTTTTTTTTAAACAGAGTGAAAAATTAACAAAATCATGTACTATGGAATAACACTGCATAACTTTCTTTGATAAGAGCTTTTGATACATGACAAAGTCTTGAAATGACTTAAACCCAGAAATCCCTGTAAAGGCTAATACTAATTAATTACTAAGAAAAATAGAAATAGGAACTGTTTTAATTCTTTATCTGATATTTATGACAGAGTGTTAAGCCCACAAGAATTTCTCCTACATGCACTTAACTTTGCAATGAAAAAGTACACCAATACATTGATAGAATAACTAGTAACCATAACATTAAACAAACGCAGAGGTGTTTACTGAATTGAAATATAAAGTCCCAGACTGATAGATGTTTTTCCTTCTTTTAAATTTCTCAATAAATATTTTTTTTGCCATGTGATAAATAAATTAATACTACAGAAGTGAGCTTTCACCTTTGTTTTCTTAGGAAGTAAAGCTTTGCTTACAATACCTAAAGGGACTAATGCAGGTCTCAACTAGAAAAAGCCTGTTCTTTTACGACATACCTACCCCCAATATTATGATAATGAACCACGTGATAATAAGAGCACTGAAATACCTTTCAGAAGAAGAGGAATAACAACACAGCTAGACAGTACTTAATAGAAACAATAACTAGACAGAGAAACTTAGCTACAGTGACTCCATTGCTTCCCTAGGCACCCCCCTCTAAGACCAGATTCCTCTTTCTGAGAAGGAATTTCTTCTAACTTCTAACCACAACCTCTCTCCCTGGAGCTATTACAGCTTTAAGTAGAAATGTGGTAATCAGGTTAACTGTTCAAAGAACACAATTAACTGAAATTGGTGACACATTGCTGCCAACAAATAACCTCAGGTAACTGCTATCTCAATTTTTTGGCTTCTTAGGTGGACTTGATCTCTGCGTTGAAACAAAGTTTGACTCCTAGCAAGCTGAAGAAAGAACTCTAGGGTTGGTTTTGAAGGTGTCTACATGCAAGTGTTAAAAATGATTCATTTTTAGAAGTTATACATGAAAAGCAAGTCAAGAGTGGAACCGAAGAGTTGAAAGCAATTTTTTATGTGGTTCAGTAAGTATTCAGTAACTATGGGGATGTTTTTAATAGTGTTCTCAAAAGTTAGTTTAGTGTTTAGTTTGTAAATTTAATATTTTTTAAATGCAAATTGAGTGAGTGTATCATTCTCTATAGGGAGTTTAGAGTAGAAGTACTAAAGCAAGATAAGATTTCACTTCAGTATTTGAGATTAATAGTGACAATAGTGGAAAGAAATTCTAAGAGATGTTTTGATACATGTGACCTCTTCCTTTTGGAAGTTCATGATAAAGCTTAGAGCATACAGCCATGTACTACAAATAAGTTTGATCATAGAAGATGCAGCTATGTAAGGACTGAATGCTGAAATGCTGATAACTGGCTTGGCTACAAAAGTAGAGCTATTCTCTTGGTTTTCAGATTTTTCAGATTCATGGCCAGTATAAGGAAGTTTATTTATTTATTTATTTATTTATTTATTTGTTCCTTTCCTTTGGTTAGGAGGCTTAAATATGTGAACAAATCATGTTTGTTGGTTTCTGTATTGGGGAGCATGGATTTTGTTTGTTTTTTGTTTTGTTGCTTTTTTAAAAACGTTAAGTAATGTGCCTTAGGAAGCATCTGAAACTGAGCATTTGAGGATTTTTATTTGAGCATTTGATTTCTCAAAAAGCTTTACAGCATACCACTACTCTATTCCTAGTAAACACTGTGCAACTGTTGCTATCAGTAAACTATCAAGTTATTTAAGTAACCTTTTTAATCCAGTCAAGCATTAGCTTTGATGAACTCGCATCTTTCTTCATACAGAAAATCTGTAAAGGAAGGAGACAAAATTATACTTGTCTGTTGAAGTCTGTCTTTGAATGCTCTTTGCATAGATACCATCCAAGTGCTTCTGTTTGTGTAGTTATTTAGATTACAGTTCTATCTTTATGTTCCTTAAAATTGAAGGCGATGAATACAGGAGGGAATGAAGAGAGAGGACATTACAGCTCCTGTTTCTGTTATTTATTTTATTTTATTTTTTCAGCTTTTGAAGGATTACAGAAGCAGTAAATATTTCATTTTGAAATGTTTTCTCTCTTCTAGCTCTGGGGAAGACTTCCTCAGATAGCTTTTACTTTCTTTCCAGTCCATGGGATCTAAGACTTCTGTGATGATCAGGCTATACAAACAGAGCCTTTGGACTGGCAAATTGCACCCATCATTGTTGGGGTGTATCTGGAGACTGAAGCAGAAACAGGCAAGAACACTGAGTGAAAATAAGCACTCCAGAAAAGATAATGGGAACTTGAACTGTATTTTGAGAGCTGTTCACAGTGCAAAATCAGAAATAAGAATGTTATTTCTTTTTGCCTTTCAGGATCCTGGATCTGGAGGTGGGGCGATGAAATGTGGTGAGTAGGTTGAGGTGGTGATACCACCTGCAGCACTATAACATGCAAATGATTCCCTTAGTTACATGGTCTTGCTTTCTTCCTTGGCACTTGTGAAGAAATGAGATGTCTTCCAATGTTAATTTTGTTTTGATAAGAGATAGGAATTAATTTTCTTTTGGAATCACAGCCCTTCCAATTCTGCAAGGATTGGAGGAAAATTTACACTTCACTTGACAGTATATGTATCAATTAACTTGATGAGATCTAGTTCTGCATACAGCATCTTTCCAGAGTTTTGTAGACTTTTTGTTGTTGGGTATTGCTGACTTGTATTGACTTTTTTATTAGTGGATAACAAAAATAGTAACCGTAAAATTGCACGTTTCCTAACTTATCTCAGTTCACTCTGTCTCTTTCTATATTTAAAGTATATAAAATATCTTCTATTCACATGCTAGTGACATTCTGTGTGGCCTCAGGAAGGAGTGTTTATTCATCAGTGTGCTTGGTTTTTATATTAACGTGTCAGAGACCTAAGCATAAACTCATACACTGTTTTATGTGGAATATAAATCAGGACCTAGTCAAATAATGATCTGAGGATGCCTGGAAATTCTCCTGTTCTTTTCAAATTATTTATTCTAAACCCCATTCTTTTAACTCTCATTGCTAGCCTGACGTTTTGATATTCTACCCCTCCCTCAAACCTCCCCCCCCCAAAAAAAAACAAAACCAAAAAACACACACACACACACACACACAAAAACCCACAACTGTTTCTCAATATAATTGTCATGTCTGGTATTTTGTACAGAGCTCCTGTCCAGAGGACTGGCAGAGAATACACAAGTAACATTGGCAAACTCTAGGGAGGCCCATATGTATTATTTCCCAGATTCCTGCTTGCTTTTCTTGTTAGTATACATTAGGAGACATAAGCTTGTAGGAGAGCTTGGATACTGCAGAGTGGTATGACACCACTGTATTTGATTCTTTGTGCAGACACGGAAAAAGAGAATGATAATGTGTGCTAGTGACATGATGGATTGGGAGGAAATAATTGTTGTACTCTTTGTTTTTGATATAGTTTTCAAGTCAGTAGGTTGTTTTCTCCTTTTTTTTTAGCTTTCCTTCTTTTTTTCCTGTACTTGTGGCACTGAGATTATGTGCAAGACAGATGTTCAGCCCCTAGCCACCATCCTCCTGTGGCTTTCATGCCTCCAGTTTGATTGAATATGAGCACAGCGATGTTTTTTCACCTTGAGACAGTCTGACAAACATTCTTTGTGTGAACGGTGCACTTGGTTGCTCTAGTAAACAGTCTTCTTTTTATCCAGATGTCAGGAGAAGCAATGACTTCTTCACAGTGCACCTGCATTGTACCATATCTCATTCCTCCAGGGATGCAGAGGCTACAAATCCTATCTGATATTTCTTTTAGCTAGTTCTGAAGTGTTTCCAATTGGGCTAAGGCCACATGCTTCCTTGCCATGGCGAAATCTGTAGATAGCTGCTTTCATTCAATGAAAGAATTCACTTGGTGCAGTTTCCAGGAAACACTCCTACCAGAGGGAGTATTTTCAGGCACCCAGCTGTGCAGCAGGACAGAGAAGAGTGGAAGAGCTCAAGCTCTTAAGGAAGAACTGAAGAATTGACAGGCAATGAAGCAAAACTCTTAAATCTTGTGAGTAATCATGCCTTGTCTTGGCAGACCCTCTCTCTCATCATCTTGTATGCCTGTTTCTTTGGATTCCTTGCTAGGCTTCATGTTGCAGCTCACACCGGTAAGAAAAAATGTGGTAGTTCTTCAGACTATATGGATGTGCTGATAATTCTTTTCTGAAAAGGGAGAGCTGCTCTGTCTGCTATGTTTGCCAAGCAGGATTAACAAAAGACCTTCAGGCCAATGAGATTCTGTATGGCCACAGAAAGGAGTGGTGCTTCATCACTGTGCTCCTGTTGTATATCAATACTACAGGAACACACAGCTGCATGCTGGTTACATTTGCAGTACACGAGCGTGTGGCATGAGCTGGACTTTTTTTTTTTCTAGTCGACATTATAGACATTTGTATCTCTCCATTTTTGATACACACACTAAGAAGGACTGTTTGAGTTTGCAGTGAGCACAAGATCCAGTAGTAGAAATGGGCTATGCCATGTTCGATACAGGCCCTGATAGCAGTACTGTTGAAACTCTGTTGCTGGAGTCGTCTATCCTCCACTGAACAAAGTTCAGGCCACAAGATAGTTCATCTGTCTTCAGCTTCCAAGGCTGAAGTTAAAGCTCTGCTGGGAATTGTTTTCTGTGATTTGTCTTGATGGTAGTTTTATTTATTTATTTCTCTTCAGAACCACAAGGAGATCTTTTATTCACAACACTTTTAAAGGAACCAGATGCAATTCAGTGCCTTATTGTTAAGGCATGAGTGTATAGCCAAGAAATACATTGTTGAGAACAAAAGTCTAGCAAGCCACCCAAATGAGTTGACAACTTAAGTATAACAAAATAAGGAGTGTTGAAAGGACTTTGACGGTTTTCATTAACAGCGTTGTATGAGGCAAATGCCTACTTTGCCAGTTTTGGCAGCAAGTCAAGACAGCAGTACAAGGAGTGTAATTACCTTGGGCACTGAGCCAAGTAATTTTGTACTAGCATTTTCATGCAAAACGCATTAAAGACTTGACATAAATTAGAGAATATCAGTATACCTCCTATTTTAAATGTCACGTTCTTGACTTAAAACTAACTAGGAGTATCACATGTGGAAACTTAAACTAAGCAGTCTTATCATAGAAGTCTGTTAGATGAAGTGTTTTTTTTTTTTTTTTTTTTTTTTTTTTTTTTTAAAAGTTTCAACTATGGCTTAAAGGTGTTTTTTTTTTTTTGTTGTTTTGTTTTTTTCTCTTTAAAATGATCTTAAGCACTTGTCTGCTTCACTATGACTTGTACAATAATGTAGCAAAAAGCTAAAATTAGCAGAGTTTCACTGAATGGAAGGGGATGGCTTGTGGGAAGAAGCACTGAATCTAATGATAATTTCAGGTTGGCCTTCAGAGGTTTCCATCATTTTGGTCTGTCATTAGTCTGAACTTATAAGCAGATAATGCAGCTTAATTACTTGATGGAAGACACCTACTAGTATACTAATTCTACAAATTATTATAAATTCAGTAGTTATGTAATGTAATTCCCAATTCTCTCAGATATAATTCCTGTGCAACATAACTTCAAAATTGCGGAAATGTATAATCAGTCAGCATGTGCCTTCTAGAATACCACCATGTGTGATTCTGTGGTGACTGTTTTCCTGAACTGAGTGTGGGAGGAGGAAAAAAAAGCATATTTTCAATTTATTTTTTTTTAATGGCTTCTTATCAAAACAAAATAAGTTGTTGAAAATATTTGTGACGAGTTTGATTGGATGAATATATTCAAGAGAAATGCAATTGGAGGCAATATTTCTATAGGCATAGCAACAAAATTCTTGAATCTGTGTTAATTTTTGAAAAAATGAAAGCACAGAAAAATGCCTTTCAGGGATGGAAGCAGTATGATCCTGTCAAATGTTCAGTTACATTTAAAAAAGAAAAAAAAATAGTTATGAATCGCTTGAGCTATCCAATTAACATTATTTTTATTCAGGCAGTACCTCAGAAAGGAGTGCACTAATAGCATGCACTGAGTTGCTTGCTAAACCTGTTAAAATGTTACTTATATTTAGTGGAAACTGGGTACTTATATTTTTCTGAGGTTCTGGTTAGTTGTGTATGCTTTGCTATAATACACATTATTTCATTGAAAAGAAAGAGCCTTAATACAGGCAGACCTGATTTGATTGGTATCTGACAGACTTGATAAACTTGTATGTGTTTCATAACATTTTGTGGGGTTATTTCACTATTGTTTGGCTTTTCTATCTTTTTTTTTTTTTTTTTTTTATACTTTTGGTTGCAACAAATCTGTTGGGTAGACATTTGCAAACTCTGTCCTCCACTGGAGATGCATGCATGTGAAGTGCAAAGCATTAAACTTGATGTACTCCTATTTTAGTTGTTAATACTATATATATGTATGCCAGAGCTCTCTATGTCCACTCCCCTGCAGCAGGAATGCAATGTGCATAATTCTGTTATCAGCCTACCCCGGGATCTCAGTAGGACCATCAGATGTTGCCTTACAAAATGAAGGATCTGGCCATGAAATCTGGATCTTTACAGGGAAATGCAATACAGTTAATCTAAAGAGAAAGAAAATGATTAGCTATTTAAACTGTTTCTTGTTTTCTGTTTCCTGCAATCGCCTTTGACAGAACAAGATTGGCTCAAGCCTGGATTGTGCATTGCAGCAAGCCACCAGATAACTTTAAAAACTTTAAACTTACTTTCACTCTTTCTCAATATTAGCAGCCATCCTGTTTTCTGTCACATAACTGCGGCCTAGAGCAACCTTTCTACTTCACAACCTTGTTTGCACTTCACCTGAACTTCTTGCACCCAAATGCAACTGCTGACTTTTTTTCTTCCTTACAGTGGTGTACAAAGAAACTGGCTGAAGGTGTCCAAATGATTTTTGTTTCACTGTCCAATCTTCCAATCTGATTCTGGTAACGCATATAGAGTTGGAAATATTATTATTATTATTATTATTATTTATTTATTTATTTTAAAAATAATAGACTTTCATGATACTTGAGATATCTGCATTTGCAGATAGTCTCAATAGCAGGTTTCTGTCTGTCCTTCTGGTCCTTTCTCTTCCCCTCAGTATTGCCAGAGTGTGACCAGCAGATACTCACTGGGATAGGTGGAGGGGTATCTTGGACAAGCATTTTCTTTGTAGTCCATTACTCGTGTCTAATCAACTCTGCAGCACATACTGTGTTCCAGAAGGCACTTAGCCAATGTCTCTGGTTTGGTACTGCTGTGTCATGACTTCATGTTATGAAGCTGGTGGACGCCTGATGGGAATCAGGGGAGAGAGACTGCCCACACCATGCTTTGGCGTGACTGTCCAGCCACGCTTTGCAAGGCGAAAGTGCATGGACTGTAATGGAACCCTCCTAATGGAAAGATCATGGTGGTCAACTTAGACACCTTCCTGGTTTTCTCATCTCTTTTATGGCCTTCATTTGGCCATAAAAACAGGTCTTGATCTAGCAGAGAGTACGTATGGTTTTCTCACCATGTTTGTATGGCAATGTCAAATCAACATCTTTTTCAAGTGAAAGTCTACAAATTGTAAATAGCAGTTTTGCTTCTCAGAAGAGCATTGGGTTACAAATGCTAGCATGAGCTTATCATTACAGTCTTCTGTATTTACAGATGTCATTGCAAATTTGCCCATTCAGAGTATCCATTGTAATAGGAAGGTCTTTAAAAGAGATGTGAACAAATGCTACAAACTTCTTATTGTGTATTTATGGCAATGCTTTTTAAGTAGTTATTTTTCAGTTAATGAGTAATTTCCTACTTTTATGTGTAAGTATTCTTTTATTGTTTTCCTGCTGTGGAATTTTATGCTGACAGTTTTCTTTTTAATTTTTAAGGCTGCAGAGGTTATTTCTTTTTCTGTCTATGGAAATGTGTGTCCCAATATAACTCAAGAGCTTTCTTTAGTGCTTTTGTTTGATTCCCTGCTGTGGGCAAGTGTTTTAATAAATTATGTTTCTGAAAATGGTGGCTTTGTCTTGGTGAAACTGCAAGCATGATGTATAATGCATCTGTTAAATTCAGGCAATAAGGAGAGGGCACTCTCTGCTCTTGGGATGAACTAAGGGTGGCTCCTGAAACTTCTTCAAGGCTCATGATCAGGCTACGGTTGACAGTAAAACAGAGAAGAGACACCCAGTTAGATCTGGCTTTGGGCTTCAGACACTGCTGAGAACCCAGATATTTATTTGGGTTTAGTTGAATGATTGTCTGGGATTTGCTGCCTATATGAGGATATTATTATGGTGACTTTGAGTATTACTTCAAGTTTTTCAAACATAATAGATCTTCTTTCACTAATGCATCATGTTTTCCTATCTGTGCCTACCTGCTGTTTGTCACCTGAGGCAGTCCTGAGTCTGGTGGAAGGTATGTGTCACTCAATCCAAGCGATTGTGAAAGCTGTTGCCAGCTTAAAATCAAGCTACAGAACTCTTTTCTATCCAAAAAGGCCACGTGGCATTTTTGTGATTTCAGATGAGTTGGGCTTTTAAACCGTGCGTGTATGTAAAAGTAAAACCTCTCAATTTGTTCTTGTTCAATGAAATTATGTTCATGCCTGGAAGGTACCTAATATTGATTATGAGAAAGGAGTTATTCAGTTGGAACATGGAATACACACTTAGCAGATCCATGCCATGCCGCTCCATCTGTTTTCTAATATGCTTGTTTTATTCACCTATGTGTTTATCTTTGCAAGACAGCTCCATCCCAGGCAAGTACAATGGAAGAATTAAAGCAAGCAAAATGACCAAACCTGTAGTAGAGCATAGGAATAAACCAGTTTTGAAAGCTAGTGTTTGAAGCAACACATTCTCACCAGTTTTAGCACAAAGGCTAGCTCTGTAGTTATTAGTTCTACCTACTTTAGAAACATTGGTGTCATATCTGCTCTAACTTCAGAAAGCTGCTATTTCATTTACATCTTGCTACTATATACTAGAAAATCACCGTAGCCTGAGGTACGTTGTTTCCTTTGCTATTTTTTTTTTTTTTTCCTTTTGAAGCCTGTTCTTTCAATTTCTCTGTGGCTTCAACTGTTTTGCATTCTATTGTCTGGTATAAATGGTCCCTTCTGGCTTTTTTTTTTTTTTTTAAAGAAAATTAAAAAATCCCCATTGTATATGGGGACAAAACCATATCCTCAAAGACAAAATGAGTGGCCAATCTGCATCTGAGAGAACTTGGTCTTTTACAGAACCTTTTTCAGCCTGTTTTTTATTTTGGGGAAATAGCTTGATTGAATATCTTTCCCTTTTTTCTTTGCAATTCTGGGAACAACTTATTTTTTCTTCTCTTGGGGCTGCCTGTCCTCTGCCTTGCTAATATTAGTCTTACAATCTTTCTATTTATGTTATGCAATGCAGAACTTGGCACTTGATAGCGCTTTTTCTTCTTTAATTTAATGTGAGAGTTTCAGCCCCCACCCCCCTATTTTTGTGTAATCTAAGTACCACGTTAAAGGGATAAGATGGAAAACATGGCAAAAAGCCTAATGAATCAACTTTTATAGATGCATGGCAACTTGGTGACTATTTTATCATTTGTTCCTCAATTATTTTTTTTTGTGTGTGTGTGTAATGACTAGAGGTAACAGAACTTTTCCCCAATACTGCAGACAAGTGAGAAAGGCATAGCTGTCTCCTTCACTCTACTCTAACTTGCTCACAGGTATTCTGGTAACAATTTCATTTATTTGTGATATATTCTGCTGGAAATTATAACTTCACTGAATGAAGCTCTCTGAAGGCAGTCTGGGTGGTCTGAAGCTGCATTTGAGTAGTGCTTTGAATTTGACTACTTTCTATACTTGAGCATTATTTGGAAAAGATGGATGGTACTCCAGGTGTCAGTGGAGATACTTGTATATTGGTATATTTGTGCACTTTGTGTACTGAGATTTTTAACTCTGGTAATAGCATCAATCTTCATATTTTTAGGTTAGATATAATTGTAGATGTCCTGCTAACAGAATTACGTAGTTAGTTTTCTTTCTTTTTTGTTTTTCTGTGTCTTAGGCCCCGATTTCCATACCATGATTCATTGCGATCATATATAGTTACTTTGGTTTTTGTCTCTTCTAAAATAATATGAAAGGAAATAGCACACTAAAAGTACAAAATCTCATTTTCTGCAAAATGTCAGTATGCTAGGTAATTCTTCATGATTAAATACAGTAAGAACAGAGAGCCTGAAATCTTTTAATCTGAGTGGAATTCATTTGTTATGTAAATTAAGTAGGAAAATTGTGCAGCTGTGAGACTAGGAAGTTTCACATTCTAAATCAAACTCCTAATGTCTTTGTACTAGTTCATCTTTTATTGAAAATTTCATTAATTTTTTGTTAACCTTAATAACAGGTATGTAAGAGAATTTCAGAATAAGTTTTCATTTAAAAACTATACATATAATCTTTATATATTAAAATATATTTTTGCCTGTTCCTTTGAGCTGTTCTTTTTTTTTTTTAAGTATTCAAAGCTGTGCAAGATCTTTCAACCTGCCAATGTTTTATACTTCTCATAATGTGATTTGTTTTTCAAAATTTTGATCCACTTCCCTGAATGAAGGGGTTACAAGACAGTGAACTGATGATGCAGGTGAGAAGACAGATGCACTGGATGAGAATAGTTAGATGATGATCTTCTTTTTATGTGAATACAGGCCCTAGTGTGTGGGAAAGAGGACATCAGACTTCACTTGGCTTAGTGCTGCTTCTGAGTGTGGAGGAGCTTGTGAACTCAGGCAGTCTCACAGAAAACTCATGCAATCACAGACCGAAAAAGTCAAAACAGTCTAAATTTTGAACATTCAAAAGTGCAACGACTTCCTATCTTTCATAAATTAATTACCCAATATTTGACTTGTTTTTTTTTTCATGTTGGAAGCAGTAGGTGTACTTACACAGGGAGGTATTTCTTTGCATTACCATTAGAGGCCCATAGACTTTGATATTAATATAATTCAGATGCCCTTCATTCAAAGACTGAAGTCTTTGAACAATCCAAACTATTCCAGCTTCATGAAGAAGGCTAGGATAATTTGGATGTTTGCACTGTAGATGTAGGTGAAATGATTCTTCCTTGAAGAAACTTCAAATTGTTCTATAGTAACATAATTGTTTGAGAAGCAATTCTCCTGCTGGATCAGATGAAACCTAGACTACACTTTTAACTGCTTTTCATAAGGAGGGCATGTTTTGCTTCTTGTATCCCAATAGCAATTGTCAGATTTTCAGCTACGTGAGGTCACTTTTTTGTCTTTATGCAAAATATATTACAATTTCACATCTTCAGTTACTTAAAAGCAGATTTTGATCCAAAAATAAATTGCTTTCTTCTTGAATGCTAACAGAACAGCTGATGAGCATTATGATTAAATCACACTTGTGACAATATGAAATGACAATGTGGTAGACCAAGACTTCTCTTGATTTACTTTTCTTGAAATATCACTGCAATTCTACTTTGAATTTGAGGGAGGGGTCAACTTTTTAACTGAGACCACATTGTAAGCTATGCAGTCTGTTTCACCCATTGTACTGTACTTCAAAGAAAAAAATCAATTTTTATGTAGTAAGCTCTATCTCTTTCTGTTTATCTAAAACTGTTCTTTCCTAGTTTGCAAACTATGAAAGCACTTTAATATTTGTTTTTTGGAAGACATTTGACTGTCAAAGCATGGAAAATTTTGGAATATGCTTAAATACTTCTCCCAATAATCTCTTTACTCTTCTTGTTAGCTCTTCAGATTGCTTGTGCAGTGTTGTTTTGCATTTCTAACACGTAGAATTTCACACTAAACCAGAATGCTCTTTTAGGTACAGAATATGGAGAATTTAGTAAAATATCTTCACTCGAGCTTCAATTGTCACAACATTGTTGCAAAGTATGAAGTGACCTGTTTTAATGAGATATTCACTTTGTTAGTAAAAGTTGCTATGTAAGTAAAGCTAAAGCAGCAGTCTTCAGTCTCTTCATGTGCTCTTTTTTTAGAGCTTACCTACAGTTATTCAACTTCTTTAGTTGTTCAGTTAGTCCACCAGTAGATTATCCATAGAGTTTTTAATGAGTTTGTCAGGTTGGCTATACTTACTCTCCCTTACTCTCTGTGTTTAAGTAGGAGTTATGGAAAGTATTTATCTCTGTGTTTGAATACCGATGATAAATCTCTTCAGGTGGCTTTGGGAGATGAAGCTTCAGAGGTTTGAAAGGTAGGCATTTACATTTTAAGTGTGAATTATTTGGGCTAGTGGGTTATTATGTCTTCAGGGCCATTTCTGCCAATGTTTCTCTAAATGTGACACATGGGACTGACTTCTTCAGCCTTAATAAAGATGAAAGTTACTAGAGCATGAAACTTTACAAACAAGTTCTATTGATATATGTTGAAAATTTTACTCATTTCCATTTTAAGTGGAAACCAGTTTATAGCCTTGTAAAATGGAACATCCTAATCATTGTTTTTAGCACTAAAAATAACAGATATGGCTGTAAAGTTACATGGCACTTTACAAATATAAAGTAAGATTTATCCTGAAACAGCTCTGAAACTTAAGTACCAAACACAGGCGGAGTATTAGAACAGAAAATAACACAGCAAAAGAGAAAGAGGTAGTAAGAAGAAAGAAAGGGGGTGGAGGGGAAATATGAAGATTTTTGAGATGAGAACTTGGGATAAGGAGTAATAATCATGAAGAGCAGAATATGTAAAGATGAAATAATTATCAGATAATCCAGATTACAGATATGGGTTTCTAGCCATAATTTATGTGAATAGAATTTTAAGATGAAACAGCACTTGTACAGGAAGATAAACAGACTAAATGTGACATAAAAATGTCAATGCAAGATATGGGAGAAAGGGAGAAAAATATAATAAATGAGACTTCATATTCACTGGTCTTCAAGAATGGAAGCCAAAACATTGGGTGCAGGCTGACATAACTGTAATAGAGAGAAGGAAAGATAAATTATGATGAAATTAAAACAGCTAAAGCTTGAACACTTTCAGCACCAAGTCTGTGGAATTTAGCCAGCATGTTTGATACCATTTGCCTTTTTTCAGTGTCAGTGGTATCTCTGCCTGTCCTGTTAAAGGCAGACATGAAGCTAGATTCAGATTCTTGATGCCTGCTTTGACAGCAAAAGTTTGGCAATATTAGCTTAGAACAAGATGTCCTTCAGTGAAGTGAGAAGAAAGCTGAGAAGCTGAAGAAGACACTTGTGTTCAAAGAACTTCTGATGAACCTCTGAAATGCGGTCTTCCTGGTGTATATCCAAAACAGTAAATACATTCCTAAGTGTTTAGAAAATGTTTGATTCCATGCCTTGAAATATTAAGTATATCATTTTCTGCACTCCTCTTGTGCCAGAGTTCTAGGACAGAGATAATAGTAAGCATATTTCTACATTCTTGACTCCACAAAATCTTCAGAAGTTTTGTAGGAAAAATATGGATTTAGGGTCTTCTGGTGCAAATTACTAACCCATTACTAACCAATTATCTCTAAATGTGTGTGGTTGTTTGGCAGGCACATAGCTGCTATGTGTTACCACCTCATCTGCAGAGGGCCGTTCTAAGCCCTTGAGTATCTTGGCCTCCTATAGGTCCTCTTAGATGCAGATATGGTCTCAATTCATACATAGCATTGTATTTCTTT
Source organism: Anas platyrhynchos (assembly GCF_047663525.1). Taxonomy (NCBI): domain Eukaryota; kingdom Metazoa; phylum Chordata; class Aves; order Anseriformes; family Anatidae; genus Anas; species Anas platyrhynchos. Next base: position 95,541,679 of record NC_092587.1, on the reverse strand, counting down.
TAGAAATGGGCAGTGCATTTAGGAATTTGAGCCTTGGATTTTAGATTCAGGCTGGTTCACTGAAGGTGAGGGGAAAAAAGGAAAGAAGACACATGGGAATGGAATAAAAAGCCTTTCCCTTTCTAAGAGTACAAGGAGCAGGTTCCTTTGCTAATGTAGATCTCTTAAGAAAGAATATCACAGATATTCTTACTACTCTTACAAGTCACATATTGATATATGATTTCATTCGTATAATAACCGGGTCCCAAACAATTTAGGTTAGCATAAGATCACCCAAATGCCTGCAAAGAGTAGTCAGGATAAGTATCTTGTTTCTGGTGGGATTTTTCTACTCCAGATTACTCATGCTGTTGTCTCAGTGATTTCTGAAAGGCAGTGGGAAGTACAGAGCTGCTACAGATGGTTATGCACATGCTTCCTTGCGCTGAGTAGGCTTTCTGCTCCTGTCCAACCTTTCTCCTGAGCTTTTGCTGGGGAAAAAAAAATCAACTAGTGAGAATTGTTCACATCAATAATTCAAAATTCTCATTCTCTTCTTTCTATGAAGGAAGACAAGGAAAGAAGTGAACTTGCACTAGAGGGAGATGGAGAAGCAGGTTATTTCAGTAAAAAAGAGAAAAGGACTTAGAGGTAATATAACCTAAAAATGGATTGTAACTGCTCTCAAACTTGTCTTTATTGCCCTGAAGCCTCTAAATTATCTTCTCATAAAAGCCTGCTTCTGTGAGAGGTATTTTCTATTCCCATTCTGGTCAAGAGGGCTCAGGTTTCTGTGTGTCAGAATTATTACCTTAGCAATCAATAAGCTTACACTAATCCATCCGAGATTTCTCTTTTGAAATTATTTACTGGAAGTGACATGTAGGTTACAAAATTTAGCTGAATCTGGAAGAGTTGTGTTAAAGATAAGTTTATTTCCATTAGCTCTTTCTGAGAATTTAGTAAAACGCTCATGTTTTAGGAGTTGTATGGTGTGCTGCACCAAGTAACAGTTTATAGTGGGAAAGTATACTTGATACTTGGTAGAACGGAAATTTCTCTCTCTTATAAGAAAGAACTGTCTGATTACTGATATATCAGCAGCTCCTTGGTCCGCAGCAGCTTTGAACAGCTGATGCTTCCATCACCCCCTCTTGATCCCATTTTCCTATGACAGGTAGAGAATGAATGAGAGAAATCTGTGCAGTTCCATTTTCATAGCAGTGGCAGTCATCACAGGCATGCTCAAAATCCTGGCTAAGCTCATCACTGGCTCTGACTTGGATGCCCCTGCTGCAGGCATCTCTCTCCACAAACATTTTGCGTAAGTTCTAACAGGCTGTCAACCTATGACTTAATAGTAAAGCTGGAACACAGAGCTGTAGTGATATGGCATTGATTTAGACTTTCGAAGTATTTTGGCTATATGTAGGGATGAATGCCAGCTAAGAGATTAATCTGACCAATATCTGTTTCTTGTGAAAGTGTATCAGTTGGATTTTCCTCTATAATACTTCAGAGTGAATCCCTGAGGAAAGGGGGACCCATAGCAAATACTGTGTGCTAAAGGTTTCCACAATGTGGTTTCTCAGGCTTAGCTGTTACAGTTTAATATTGTGGTTTTGGGACTTTCATTTTCTTCCCCTCTGCCTGCATGTCTGTTCACAGTGCCATAATATTGATTAAGGGCCTGACTTGTAATAAAGATGATGGGAGTCAGGTACCAAACATTGGTAATGCTCAGATGTCAATTTTATTCTCTGAATCTTTTGAAAATCAGTGTGAGTAAACTCAATGTTCTCAAAGAGCTTAGCAAGCCTTAACAGAACACTGGCAGGAAACAGAAGATGACAAAACCTTATGTTAAGTTTCTAAGAGGTTTTCCAAATAATTTGTAACAAATTTCAGTAGTTCAAATAAGTAAACAGCACTTCTTGTCCTCCTTGACCGTCCCCCCAATTTATATTATTAGTTTGAATTCTCATTTGCTGAAGGTTTGCCTCTGTCTCCACTTCACCACTTTTTTTTTTTTTTTTTTTTTCTTTTTAATGGAAGACAGGTTATGACAAGCAAGAGGATGCTTAGGAGGCTGAGGTGTCATTTTTCACTCCCTGATTTATTCCGATTGCCATGAAAGCTAAATTTCTCCATTTGTGAGGAAGCACTAGTAGTCTGTTATTTTATAAAATCCTTTGAGAAGCTAGGATGAAAAATGTTATCAAAGTGGTGGTAGTAGTATACTCTTTACCCATTCTATTAAAAAATAGAGGAAAAGAACTTGGTTTTCTTTTGAAAGCATGTATTTGCATTGGTATGCACCTATGAAGGATCAAGAATGGAAAATAGCTGGTGAGATTTGTATACATAATTTTCTGGAGGTATTTCAGCCTTCCTTTGCTGCATTTTATTTGTAAATTGAGCCTTTATAAATCAAATCTCTGTGTATATAAGACAAAGCTTGAATCATAAGAATTTTATTGACTACTGAAACAGTGCAAAAAACCTTCTGTTGCCTGTGAGTGGAAGTGAGTCCATCAACAGGCTTTATCTGTGTATAGTTTGATGTAAATGATAATGCTGCTGTGAGCAGGGATCGATTCAAGATAAAGTGAGGCTTGCTGTAGGCACATCAATACCGATTAAAATATGACTTGTTTCAGTCAATTTAAATACCAGGCAAAATATTGCTAACTTCTAGAATGTAAACAACTTCACTTCCGCACAGACCCTGTACACTGCTCACTCCCTTCTCTGCAGTTTTATGTCCCTGGCACCTCCCTAGACTCATGTATCTGCTAGCAATGAGCTCATTAACATTGCTACATGGATCACCAGGTAATCCACCCATCCTTGTTAGTAAATTGCAGGAACATCTGGCTGCTTGGAGCATAGCTTTAACACCGTTTCTGCCAGTTCAATTTGAATACAACTTCCCTTCATTTCAATCCAAAGGAAGTGTGAATCATTTTGCACGTACTTCTATTTCAAACTTATTTTGCATCTATTCCAGCACTGCTAGTCATAGACAATGATCTTAAATATCATGAGATTGAAAATTCAGAATCTGTGCCTACAACTGTGTTTTTTTTTTTGTTTTTTTTTTGTTTTTTTTTTTTATATGTAGTTGTCTTACTATTTGAGTCCGTAAGTGTCATTTATTTTTTTAAGGAAAAACTAAAAAGCATGAAGGAAGACACCGTGTTGAGTTCTATTATTACTTCACTCCCAGGGGAGAAGCTTTAATAGTGAACATTAACATATAATGTTCAGTGAAATTACACAATGTGGCAATCATGGTAGTGAAGAAGTGGTATGGCGTATACTTTAAGTCTGGAATCTAACAACTTTTTGGCTTGTATGATGTATTTGATAAGCTTTTCATTCTGTTTTTCTTCTTCCAAAGGAAAGGCTGATTCCAGTTGTTCCTCCATAACCTTATCTTTGCTGTACTGCCTGAACTGTGGTCAGTGAAGGTACATAAGGCAAAATTTTGTAAGGATAAAATGGAAGAAAATGCCAGTAGAATGATTCCTGGAATGGTCTTCAACCCCTGAGCTCTCTTTTGATAGTCAGGACCATTGAAAGTTCCCCACATAATCTGGAGGTTTTGAGAGGAAAGGAAAAAGAATCTTAGAAGAGTAAACATTGTTTGTATGCTGTGGTTTAGTGGTGGCTGAAGAGGAGGTGAGATGTGGCTGTGGAGATACATACTGCTAAACTGCCTTGTTCGGGGAAGCCCTGTGGGCTATAGGAGGACTTGTGGCTCTTGCTGGTAATGCCTCCAAGGAGAATTAAGGAGATATCTTGAAAATAGGTTATTACACCATGTGTTGCACACTTATATACCTTGGTAGCTAGGACTAAGGAGCACAAAGGGTCTGAAGCCTTACTGAACTCATGTTCTCTGTGAAAGATGGGTTTGTTGATGACAGGAATGCTGGACTGTATATTTGTCACTTATTTGTTAGGTAGTTTTGGACAAAAGAAAAATAATTTGACATGTCCACATTCTCATCTGTAGAATAAAGATCTTATGTGATTTCTTTATGGCACATGTGATCTGATCACCATTAGTGAGAGATAAGTGTCTTCACTGAGATGTGTATCTACTGCTTACTGATGTGTAGCTTTCAGATGGTTGTACTCCTGCACCACATAACTACTTGGGTACATATTTCCTTGCTGTTGCAGAATTCGTTTAACTTTGGCTAAAATTGCAGTCTGCCTTTCTGAATAACAATGCAGAGTTAGAGACGTACTCTGTCTGTAATACCTTGGATTTGAGGAAAATGCATTTAAAAACAAACCCAAAATCACATAACTGTTTTAAAATTCAGGTCTGAAATTGGATCTTATTCGGTTTAGGTCAATAGCCTAGAAAGAAAATTTCAGAATAGGAGATGAATTGTGCTGAATATTTATTTCTTGGGGTTTCTCTAAGGCTTTTATTGTGGGAGTTGAATCTAACAACAGAGTGGCTCTCCTAAATGCTATTAACATATCCACTTTTTCTGTGTTCCTGTTAGTAGGAAGCAAATGACCTCAGTATTAGGAGGCAAGTTTGAAAACTGCACAAGGAATTACATGTTAAAAAGAGAGAGAGGTGTGCATACTTCCCCTTGAAACTTTGAAAATGTATTTCTGCAGGGTAAGGAGCTGAAGCTACAGCAAAAAGTAAGGGTATTTCTTTCTTCTGTCTTTGTGCTATGTGCTGAGACATTTTGGGGAAAAACAACAAGAGTTCATATAAATATACCAATATTCTTTGAATGTCCCCATTTAAATATTCCTTTAATTACATGCTGGAGAGCACAAAAGTAGTTATAAGGCTCTTCCTGGTTCTTAAAGAAAACTGCTGTGTGTGCTGAAAAGATGCCTAATTTGTAGACTGAAAGCAGAACTTTTCTGGTTACTGGGTATATTGTATAATTGCTTACAATTTTGACAGGGTTAGCCTAGAGCAGAATGAAATGTGTTGAATTTCTTGTGTAACTTCTCTGAAATAATCATGTGTTTTCCATAAGAAGTCAACTGGGTGGGCAGGAAGATGTCCTTAAATTGATTGTTTATTTTTATTTATTTTAAAATTATTTTTTATACAGCCTTTTATTTTTCCCTACCATAGTGTGGACAAGTCATTATTTACTAATAAATCTTTGTAGTGATCTTTTCTCAGAGATTACACTGAAGGAAGGGGTTCAAAAAAATTAAAAGTAAATAATGAAGTTTACGGTTAATGCAGTGAGAAAAATGAATTAGAGCTCAGAACACTGGTAAACTGTTGTGCTTACTCTTAAATGGCTAAGTCTTTTACCTTCCTTTCTGTAACATGAAGATGAACAATGTTTCACTTTTTGCATGTGGCTAAAAGAAGCAATAACCTGGAAAAAACTCTGTTAATCTGAAGGATGGAATGGTAATGAGATGGTAATATACAGAGAAGGAAAATATGTTGTTGTGGAACTGGAGAAACTTGATGTTGACACTGAGAATTCAGACCAACCTATCTTTTGGGGAGATTTCTGTGTATTTAGTTTATTGATTTCTGAATGGTAAGAACTCAACATTCCCTATCAGTGACATAGGAGGATGTTTGATGAATTAGAATTAATTAGTAAGTGGTTCTGTATCAGGAAATGTAGATCTGTTGTTCACCTAGTTTTGATCAAAATGAGAGATGTAGTTAGTAGGAGTATCTATTGATATAATAGAGCTGATATAGCAAAGCTGGATTTCTGTAAACGCGTTCTGTTTTAGAAAGACTTATCTTCATTTTAAATGTTCTACACAAGGTAATTTCAAAGCTGAATCAGTGACAGACATCAAAAATGACTTTGAATTAAGTGGTGTCAATCAACAGACAGAGGTTTGAGACTTCTCCTGAAAAGTTTGAGTCAATGGTACTATTCTCAACAAAAAATGACAGGTCAAACTATTAGTATGGCATCATAATCTAATTCTTAGGTTTATCAGCCATAATTCAGAACAGCTAGTTTTAATACAGTCCTCTGTAAGCTTATTTAAGGACATAGAATGTGGTCTATATAGACAAGACGGCTGAATCAGCAAAATTCAAAGGTCATCACTGATGAACTTCCAAAAAAAAAAAAAAAGAAGTGAGGATGTATGGGTACTATTGACACAATCTGGGTTGAGACTATCTAGTTCTTAGGTGGGAGGAAGGGGAACATTGGACATTCTAAAAAGGCAAGCCACTAAAATGATCTAATATTTTAGGAGCTAGAATAGTTATATAAAGCCATAAGAATAAGATCTCAATGAGAATGTTTAAAATTACATTTATGGATGAGTTTTTTGTTGTTATCTAATACTTATGCTTTAAATTTGATGGGGGGGAGGGGGTATCAGATCATGAGATTAAATGGTCATAGCATTTCTTTGGCTTTTAAATTGTGGACTTGTGGGATGGATCTTTGTGGCCAGCAAACCTTTCAGAACATTCAGGATATTTATTTATTTATTTATTGGTTACATTTAGATGCCATCTTTTTAAAAACAAAAACAAAAAACAACAGCACACGCAATAACAACCAGAAAACTCTTACATTTGAAGTTTCATATTTTTAATGCTTTTTTCTTTTGTTTCATTATGTCCATTGTGATTCACTGTTTTTTTTTGTTTGTTTTTTTTGTTTTTTTTTTTTTAACAACACTTTTTTTTTCTTTAAGGTATTTC